>NC_068550.1:1993573-2658098 GCF_026212275.2 Microplitis demolitor | reverse complement strand
ATTAGACTCCAGGAGAATGACCCACGTGCTATTTATCATATCGATTCACGATGCAAATATTTCATTTTATAAATAATAATTAATAATTATTTATAATAATGGGATAATAAATAAGCAGTACGTGCATTATTTATAGTATTTATTATAATTATAAAATATTAATAAGCGTTAAAATACCTTTAGAAATATTATTAATACCATTTAGATCGGTTCCGTCATCGAGAGTCGAAGCCCCTACGGAATCGATATTATGCTGATCTTGTTCCTGGTACGCAGAGTCACGAAACGAACTGCATGACGACAATAAGCTGTCAAAAAATTATAATAAGAAAACGTGTGGATTATTAAATTCATAATGTAAATTAAATGAAAACAGGTAAAGAATAAAAAGTAAAGAAAAAGAATAAGTATTAGAGGAAGTATTTGAAGCCGTACCTGGTTCTTTTGGGCGGGGCAGGAGCTTGTTTTCCTCTTTTATTTGTAGAGCGACGCATCTGCACCATGTTGCTGTTAGCTTTGTTGGTAAGACCACCCATAAAAGTGCTAAGTTTAGTGACATTACTAGCAGCATCTATATTAAATAACATTTTTTTATTTATTACCCTTTTACAATATCATGTTTCACGAGCATTAACCAATATCACTTATTCTAATAATAAGTACCTTGCGTTAAACCTGAGTTAGATAATTGCTCTGATACTAAAACAAGACCATGAATATTTCCCGTACTTCCTGTTTGTGATTTCTTGTGATTATAAGAAAACATTGGAGTATCGCAACCACCTTGTAGCTGTTTTTCTACCTCTGAAATATTATCGATAATTGATCAATAAAAAATGATCACCGTATTTTTTTAAAATTAATTATTAAAAATTACCCTCTGTAATACTGGATTCTTGAAACATGTTCTCCAACGAATGATGAATCTCTTTGAACGTTGGACGTTCGATAGCCGACCACTGCCAGCACTGTCTCATCAAATCGTAAACCTTAGGCGGACAACCTGGAGGGCATTCCATCCTGTATCCTTTCTCTAACATGTGATAGACGTCCGTCAAGTCAACGCCAGGATACGGAGACATTCCGTAGGTGGCTATTTCCCACAGCAAAATACCAAACGCCCACACATCTGACTTAGTTGAGAACTTGTTATAGGCCAGTCCTTCGGGCGCAGTCCACTTTATTGGAAATTTAGCACCAGCGTGAGCAGTGTACGTGTCGTCGCGCATTAATCTCGCAAGACCAAAATCAGCGACCTTGACAAGATGATTTTCACCGACGAGACAATTACGCGCAGCTAAGTCTCGGTGAATAAAATTACGGCTCTCGAGATAACTCATACCACTGGCTATCTGTGTTGCCATGTGCATCAGTACCACCGCATTTATTTGATGTTTACTTTCATTACGTAAATAATCAAGTAAATTTCCTTTACTCATAAATTCAGTGATAATATAAAAAGGCGGCTCGCGTGTACAGACACCAAGTAATTGAACGAGATTCCGGTGTTTCATTTCTTTCATTATTGCCGCTTCTTCCAAAAAATCTTTCAAGGCCATTGTGTCTTCTTTTAGTGTTTTAACAGCAACAGTCATATTGTAACGCTTCCAAACAGCTTCATAAACATCACCATACTGTCCACCCCCAAGTTTATGCCTCATCACAATGTCCGTGCGATTTATCTCCCACTCATCCGGCTCGGGACTGAGTGGAAATACCGTTGGTTTATTGTGTTTAGGCGCTGGATAAAGTAGCTGCGTTATCAACCCGTCAGCCAGCATCGAGTGATGATGCACCAATTCCGCTAGCGTGTTAAATTTGCTTTCAGTCGTAACGAACATCTAAAAATAGTTCAAATTAACAAAAAAAAAAAAAAAAAAAAAAAAAAAAAACTTCCCCACTATTTTATTATAAAATTAATGTTATAAAAAAATACCTTTCCATCACTGTCTTCATTGATTCTGTAATGATAAACACGTCCCTCGTATCTTAATGAAATGCTTCGTTGTCCGGGGCTGCTTTCAGACTCACGTACAAGAAAACTTCCATTGATACCCGAGCTCAGCAGATACTCAGCGGCGTTTCTTGCTATTCTCCCATGGTACCAGGAATGTTTTTCTAAAGAATTTACTGGTGTTACATAATTCGATGGTACCCATCCTACTTGACCGGTACTTGAGTGTGCTTCACACCATTCACCGCTCTTATTATAACTTAATATTCGTACTTGTTCACCTATCAACAATAATAAACTGCTTAGTAATTTAATACAGATCAATTGATACTGTCATCAAAGCCAATTGTCATTAATATCAGGAAGTAATGAATTCTATCGCTATTATTAATATTAATATTGTTATTATTTGCTATGTATATGTATATGTATTGGTTAAATAAAAGCTGTACCTTTTTTTAAACTAAGCTGATTTTCACCACCGGCTTGAAAATCATAAAGAGCAACAAACAACTGGGGATCATCTTCCTCCTGTGCTAAAAGGTTTTCCTTACTGGTCCATCTGTTAGCCTCGAGTAAACTTCCACCCGTGACATTGGAGTGTGCAGAAAAATTAGACTGCTGTGACAGTGATTGAACACTCGAACCCGTGGGTGGATCACCTTCAGGCAATGCTGGGATATGTGGCAATGGTCTACTTTGTAAAAGAGCTTCTGAAAAAAAATTCAAAAAAAAATAGCATCAGCATTTGGAGTAGCAGCAGCAGCAACATCATCAATACCGATTTATAAAACATAATAATACTCTACAATGCAATGCAATACAATACAATACAATACAATAACAAATTAATATGTAAAATTAAACATCCGTCAATTGATTAATTAAGCCGTCGATTCAATAAAATTGTTCCCACAATAACACCATTGACAATTATTTAACAAAACAACAGAACAAATAAGACAAGCATATGGAAAAATCAATAACACAAGTGGTGAGTAAGTAAAAAAAAAAATAACGGAGAAACGGAGTAAAAAATTTTATATTAACATTAATAAGAGTAAAATTTCGTATAATTACCACTGTGCTCTGTGAAGATATTCGAGCCAATAAGCCGGGATTCTTTTGGATTTCTCGGTTGTTTTCTCGTTTGTCTTACTGTCGAGCCGGCGGGTATGACTCTGTCCTTGGTTTGTTGAGCACCCATAGTTTGACAATTAGCATGCCCCAACACTTACAATTCCCCTCGGATACTTGTTACAATATATTTATTTATATCCACTATTTAGCGACAATTATTCCGGCACGTAAAGCTTCCGGCACCCAGATATTTTATCAAGTTCCTCCGAGCATTATTATCATTTAGATTAAACGTTTTTTATGAAAAAAAACCACACTGCCTATATCTTGACAAAGCACATTTATCACTACGTAATACCAAATATCAATTTATCATGACACTAAAAATATATTATACCTTACAGTACATCATTACTACCATCTTCATATATTTAACGTAATAATATTTTATTTAAATAGTAGTATTGTTACGTTAAAACATGTCAATTAAATCTCCACACCACGACTCCGGCCATATTTGACAGCTTTTGACGTCGATTATTTTGTATCGTGCATTACCCGCACCTAGAGAGGGGACTACTCCTACATATATCTATGCACACATACATTTATAAATATAGTCTGCCATACATACACATATATTTCCTTCAAAGTGTGAGGGAGAATTCACACGATAAATAATTTAATTCAAATAATAATCACGTCATCATTCCGCAAATTAACTCACTCCAACTTTTTAAATTTCCGATAAATAAATTATCAGCGGTGGTCTTTTCATCACTAATTTTTTACTATCTGCAAAAAAAAATATTTTAAAGAAACTCAGGCAACCTCATTGGTCTGTCGGTGGTCTTTTATGTATATGTATATATATATACTTATACTATGTCATGTATACAAAAGTACATAGTATAGAAAGTACTTGACAAAACAGGGATTTCATAAGTCTGGCAAAAGTTGGCATCAAAATGGTCTGGGTCTGGTGTCTACTGTGAATCTACTGAATTTTCTACTCGACTTCACCTTCTACACTATTATTATTTCACCGAATCTATTTTTTCTTAAAGTAGTAATGAGTTTTCATTGGTTCAAATTTATCCGCCCAACAGAATCGGCCAATGATAATTTAAATTTAACGCGCCATTTTACAGCATAATTTTTTCATCATATTGTTTAAATAAAATAAAGAAAGCGGTTAATTCAAATAAATAAAATTCAAATTTTAAATAAAAATTAAAATAATTGTTAATTAATAAATTAAATTTAATTGACTTGTCAGTGTTTTAAATAAAAGTGAATATTAATGAGCCAAGTTGAAGGCAGCCATGTTAACTGATCACGTGACACGAAAGACAACCAGGACAGAGGGAGCAACTAGTCCTGGTCTTGGTGAGTGAGGTGATGAAGTGAATGCGCCGGGTCAGATTAGCAGAAAGTCCTTAAAATTAACGCGTGTGTTAATATAACAGTTTTTATTTAAACAAACCATTTAATAAACTATTTAAACAATTTAGATAAATTGATTTATTTTAAAATGGATCCACGGAGACTTACGGAATATTTACGTGCCACGATTGATCCAGCACAACAAAAAGAAGCCGAGGATCAACTCAACCAGGTGAGCCGCCCCTGAAAAACGTGCTCGCGGGTTATACCCTAATGCACTGGATTTCATCGACATGTGGCTTTATATTAAGCCATTGCTTATTATTTTATTTCATTTTGTTTTATTTATCTTGATCAATATCTCATATCATGTTTTTGTTTTATTTATTTTTAGCTCGCGGCAATTTTCACTGGATTTTACTTTTTTTTTTTATCACCAAGAAATAGTCCTACAATTTAACGATGATATTTTAGCTTCACATATGCATATTATCAAATAACTATTTCATTTTATTTTATTGCTGAATAATAATGATCTCATGCGATGTATTCATTATATTTATCGTAACCTTAGCTTTATTTTTGTTTTTAATTTTAAGCCTCGACTTCCTTATATATATTTTATTTTTTTTTTTATTTTATTACTATATGTATAAGTACTTGCTTGTACCATCCTAAGTACTTAGATATAATAAATTTTTATCTACAAATGGACTCAACTTGAATGAGATATACTATGACTAACGTTTCATTTAAATTATCTGTTTAATAATAATTATTATTATTTTTTATTTAAATTACAGATTCACAAAATTATTGGTTTCGCTCCTACACTTCTGCAAGTGATAATGTCGGCGGAGGTTGAAATGCCTGTTCGTCAGGCAGGTAATTATCGCAATTGTCGCAGTTAAAATTTACCGGGTGATGAGAACTGATTTAATTGAAATATTTTATTTTCCAGGTGTTATTTATTTAAAAAATTTAATAGTATCTAATTGGGCTGATCGGGAGCCAGAGAATGGTGTGGTACCATTTAATATTCATGAACAGGATCGTGCAATGATACGTGATTCAATAGTTGATGCAGTGGTTCACGCACCGGAACTCATAAGAATTCAATTGGCGATGTGTATTAGTAACATTGTCAAACATGACTTCCCGGCACGATGGACGCAAATTGTGGATAAAATAACAATTTATTTACAAAATCCTGACCCAACTTGCTGGCCTGGCGTTCTTTTGGCGCTTTATCAACTCGTTAAAAATTTTGAGTACGTCTCAATTATTAAAAAAAAAAAAAATATCAATTTGAATACATTTAATTAATTCATTAGTTTTTTGTTGTCCAGGTACAAGAAACCTGAAGAACGGGGACCACTAAATGAAGCAATGACACTGTTATTTCCAATGATTTATCAACTGATAATAAGACTACTACCAGATCCATCAGAACAATCTGTTTTACTCCAAAAGCAAATTTTAAAAATATTTTTTGCCCTGACTCAGTATTCATTGCCGTTGGATTTAATCTCCAAGGAGTCGTTTTCCCAGTGGATGGATGTTATAAGACAGATTGCTGATCGTCCAGTGCCACCGGAGACAAATAACCCCGACATTGATGACGACGAACGGGCTGACTTACCATGGTGGAAATGTAAGAAATGGGCGCTACATATTTTGCATCGTGTGTTTGAAAGATACGGAAGTCCAGGTAATATTACCAAAGAGTATAAAGATTTTTCCGAATGGTATCTACGTACATTCAGTGCTGGTATTTTGGAGGTATTGTTGAAAATACTGGATCAGTATCGCCGAAAAATATTCGTATCACCGCGCGTGATACAGCAATCAATAAACTACATTAATCAAGGAGTAAGTCATGCTTACTCGTGGAAATTCCTCAAGCCACACATGTTTGAAATAATTCGCGACGTGCTGTTTCCTATTCTGTCATATTCGGCTTCTGACGAAGAGCTTTGGAATAATGATCCCCATGAGTATATACGTTTGAAGTTTGATATATTTGAAGATTTTGTATCCCCTGTGACAGCAGCACAGACACTTTTGCACTCTGCTTGCAAAAAACGCAAAGAAATGTTGCAAAAAACGGTACAATTTTGCATTGAAGTTCTGACGAGCGCGAATGCTGATCCACGTCAAAAAGACGGTGCTCTACATATGGTTGGTAGTCTCGCTGATATATTATTAAAGAAGACAATGTATAAAGAACAAATGGACACGATGCTTATGACATATGTATTGCCAGAATTCAATAGCCCTCATGGTCATATGAGAGCACGTGCCTGCTGGGCGTTACATTATTTCTCAAAAATAAAATTCAAACAAGAGCAAATTTTACTTGACGCAACTAAAATGATTGTTCATTTATTATTAAACGATCGTGAGTTGCCAGTTAAAGTTGAAGCGGCCATTTGTCTCCAGTCGCTGTTGTCATCACAAGAAAAAGCACAGAAATTTGTCGAACCCATGGTTAAAAATATAACACTCGAGTTATTGAATATCATCAGGGAAACCGAGAATGATGATCTGACGAGCGTCATGCAAAAAATTGTGTACACGTACACCAAGCAATTGATGCCAATAGCCGTTGAAATTTGTCAGCATTTAGCAACGACGTTCAGTCAAGTTCTTGAGACTGATGAGGGTAGCGATGAAAAAGCTATCATGGCAATGGGTTTGCTAAACACAATAGCTACTTTGCTGTCTGTGATGGAAGATCAGCCAGAGATAATGGCCCAATTACAGCCTACAGTACTCCAAGTTATTGCTCATATATTTGGTCAAAGTATTATTGAATTTTACGAAGAAGCTCTTTCACTTGTTTATGATTTAACCGGTAAATTTATTTCCGAAGACATGTGGAAAGTACTCGAGCTAATGTATCAGTTATTCCAAAAAGACGGGTTTGATTATTTCACAGACATGATGCCAGCACTTCATAACTACATAACTGTTGACACACCGGCATTTTTATCTAATGAAAATCATATTTTGGCGATGTTCAATATGTGCAAGGCCATTTTAACTGGAGATGCTGGTGAAGATCCAGAATGTCATGCTGCTAAATTATTGGAAGTCATCATTCTGCAGTGTAAGGGACATATTGACAGCTGTATACCACCACTAGTACAGTTAGTTTTAGAAAGATTGACACGAGAAGTTAAAACATCCGAACTACGGACAATGTGCCTGCAAGTTGTTATCGCTGCACTCTACTACAATCCAACGCTGTGTCTACAAGCTATGGACGGATTACAAGGACAACTGGGACAATCAACAGAACCAATCGCATCACATTTTATAAAGCAGTGGATCCATGACACTGACTGTTTTCTCGGTTTGCATGATCGTAAACTTTGCGTATTTGGACTTTGCACGCTGATCAGTATGGGACACTCCAGACCGCAGGCTGTTAACGAATGCGCTCAGCAAATCATTCCTTCGTTGATACTTTTATTCGACGGTTTAAAACGGGCGTACGCTGCTAAAGTTGCTGAGGAAGATGACGACGATGGTGATGACGAGGAGAGTGATTTAGAGGAAGAAGTTTTATCCTCAGATGAAGATGAAATTGATGACGCTAGTCAAGAGTATCTTGAAAAATTACAAGTTAAAGTTATACGGGAATCAGGGCAACATGGTTACAATATAAATGCATCGATACAAGATGCCGATAGGTCTGACGATGAGGATGACGATTCTGACTTTGAAGCTAATGAAGAAACGGCACTCGAGTGCTACATAACTCCTCTTGATTTTGATGAAAATAATCAAGACGAATACGTCGTCTTCAAGGAAGTTATGCAAAGTAATTATTTATTTAACTCATTAATTAGAAATAATTTGTCGGATATTTTTTACGGTGTTTACTAATAATACTTTTATTGTTTTTTAGACATTGAACAAACTGACCAAGCGTGGTACGTAGCTTTAACTGGTCATTTGACAGCAGAACAGCAAAAAGCCCTACAGGAAGTAATACTGCTTGCTGACCAACGTAAAGCGGCCTTAGAAAGTAAACGAATCGAGCAGAGCGGTGGTAATTATCCAATTTATTTAAATAAATCATTTTTTCTTCACCATACCTCCACCGAAAGTTTAGATTCCTGCCCTGTTTAGACGGAAGAAATTCGTTCTTTTATAAGGAAACGATAAAAATTAGCACATGTGCCATTTTTCCCACAAACAGAGGCAAAAATTTAGACTTTACGTGGTTTGGAATGTCCTAATTTCCTCCCTAGGTGTATAATACACTATTTTTGAAAATGAATAAATAAATGTTTTTTTTTAAATTTCAGGTTACGCCTTTCACTCACAGACTGTACCCACATCATTTAATTTTGGTGGGAAGCCTCCAGGTCGATAAAAAAAATCGTCTATGTGTTTTTTAGATTTTTAGGTAAACAAGAAGTATAAATAATAATAAATAAAAATAAGAATACAAACCTATGATTAATTTCAAATTAAATTGACTAAAAATTATTCACTTATGGCACTTGTATCATCGACCACTTTTAAAAAGAAAAGAAAGAAAAAAAAACCTAATTATATTATGCATTTTCTATTTACTATTTTTATGTAAAGTGAATAACTGTACATTGCTATATAAAAAATGAAGAATGAAATCTTAACTCGACTACGACGTTCCAAATATCTATGACAAAAAAAAATTCAATTTATAAAATAATCAAAGTTGAAATTACTTTTGTACAATAATAACAGTTATAGATTTATTCAAGAGTACACTTGTCCAATCTAAAACCTCAGAACATATATTTATTTACATAAATATGTTTTCTTTTTTTTTGAATATTACTATAAATTATATATTTTTCATGCTTATACATATAAATATTTTTTTTTCTCTTTTCATCAGTATCTTTTATATTATAAATAATAAAATAATGATTTTGAGAGTAATTCAATTTTATTAACATAATTTATATTGACACTTATTGGGAAAGTAGGAAATTTAAAATTCTTAACATTTGTTAGTTATTTTAAATGTTGAAACAATAATTTTCGATTAAGTCCCGCCGAGAAAATTTAATTTGTAATATTTGTTAATTAAAAAAAGAAAAATTCTATATAACGTTGAATACAACAAAGTGAATTTTTTAAAATACTCAAAACTACTTTATTTTTTATCTGTACTTGTTAATTTTTCGTCTTATTAAAAAAAAAAAAAAAAAAACAATAAGTACCTGGTTGTGTTAAATTAATAATAGCATGTAGTAAAAAATTAATTATTTATAGTGAGGATGTAAAAAAAAATAACTTCGGTACGATGTGCAAATGACATTCAATTTTTTTTTTTATTAATAATTAATACATAATAATGCAGTCCATAAATACTTTTATGGGTAATGTATTATTATTATTATTACGAACGAGACGATATAAAGCGACAGAAAAATTAATTATTAATTACGTATAAAAGATTTCCATTATCTCGAGTCGTTTTAAATTAATGGAGATCTTTTATGATCCTGAAGTTAGCAGACGATTCTTTAATTTTTTTCAAACTTCAATTACAAAAACTAAAAATATGAACATGTAGAAAATTAATAAAACTATAAGTGCAATTTTTTTAGTAATTTATCGCTCAGAAAAATCTCAAAATAATTAGACGTCAGCTAACTTCAGTATCATGATCTTTTATATATTTATTTATAAAAAAAATCATAATAATGATCAAGTGCTCATCAGCATGATCACAAGATTATTTTAAAATGAAAATCCACTAAATTATTCGATAAATAAATTGGATCTAATAAACTACCAGCTATCACACTTAGTATTAATTTAAAATACAATTTCAATCACTTGTTTTTTAAATTTATTATCATTATTATTTTATTAATTATCATCATTCTCAATATTTCTTTATACATAAATCTCCACGACTTATTATTTTTAAATATCAGTAAAAGTAATTATAATTATAATAATAATAATAAAAAATAAATCGAGTTTAAAAAATCGGATGAAAGTGCTTATAAAGTAATTAATTAATTATTTATTTAAATTGTCCCAGCAATTATACGACAATTACGATTATGTCTAAGATGTTATCGCGGACATTGACATTCAGTAGTCACAAGACTCACTTATAATTAAATTAATTGTTTATTAAATATTGGTAAATATATTTATATATTTATAAGTAGGATTTTATTTTAATTTGACAAAAGCAGTCTAGAGTAATGGACTAAAATGTCATAAAGAATCGCAATTTTATTTTACAAACGTGGTTACCTTTATTGTTACTTATTATTTATTTTTTTTTTTTTTTAAATTAATAATTGTTCTCATTAAGGGCGCACAAGTAACAAGTAAATTAAAATAAAATCTTTGTTACGTGGGCGTCCATTATTATTAATCCACCGTTATTTCATTATTTTCTAGTAGCAACTTTCAGTGAGATTGCGTGATAAATATATTCATAAACTTGGAAAAAGAATGTATCACTTGAGACATCGTTCAAAATAAAATGATCCCACGTACCCACCTCTCATGGCTTTTGTTACATTTTGTTCAAAGGCTCGTCGGTTTGTTTGTAAAACTTCAGCTGCATCTTTATTCAATGGATCTTCGGGATTGGGTTCCTGTTTATAGAAAATTAAAAAAATTAATAATAATTTATAAATTATCTACAATTAAGTACCCGTTTGCCAGATCCATGATAAATCTCATGTATAAAATTATTTTACAAGATTTTTTATTTAATATTAAATCAACTGCCATCATCTGAATATACTTTTTTAGCGCTAAAAAATTCTTTTTTTCTGTGTAAGGTAAAAGACCTACTCGATCACTCCATGTATCTGTATAGATATATATAGTAAAATTCAAATAAATATAGATATACAAATACATGCGTAATCGAGTACTAGTTTCCTGATCAGGTACTGGGTCTCTCACCTTATTGATCAATTAAAACAAATTTTAAACTTTTACATAGCGTAAAAATATATAAAAATAAATTTCCAAGGTACTGAGACTGATAATTTATTGGATTTATAAAAAATCCACTAGATTAATATGATAACTTGAATACCAAAAAAAAAAAAATTTACCAAAAATAGATACTGGAGACCATAAACAATAGAGTTAATAGTGAGCACTGGTTTCCAATCTTCTCTTAAAATATTTAAACAAACATTTCCCTCGAGATCAATGTTTGGATGATAAACTTGCGTTTCACATTTAACCTTTGGTGGTTCATGGGGATAGTTTGGTCCAACCTTAAAACTAAATGTGAATTTGCCACCTCGATAAAATCCCTGTAACAAATAAACAAATAAATTATAATTTAAATTAAAACAGATAAACAAAAGTAGATAGCAAATTATTTATAACATCACCTCATCTGGACAAATAATTAATTTAAAATTTAACAAATCATCAGGGTCAGGAAATTCCGTCCCACATGTTTTGGGTAAATTCAGTTCGTTTATGTCTAAAAAACAACGAGATAAATTTAATAAATCAAATATTAAAATAAAATAACAGTTAATAATAAAATAAATAAACCTTTTGTGATCCTCAATTGCGCAGCCGATGCTTTCTTTTGACTACCTGGTTTTGGTGATTCGCCATCTTTCTTGGCTTGTTTCAACGAAAATAATTTAATCATCTTAACCTTTACCTTTCTTCTATTTATATAACAATACTAAATTTAATTTTATAAATAATTTAACATAAATTAAACGAGTTTATCACTCATTAATAATAATACAATAAAAAAATATTATTGTTTCTATCACAATAAGATATAGCTATTAAATGTTGGTATCAATCTCTTGTGTTGTCTGTAATGTGCGTCAGTCACTCTTACGACCTTGACTAGTCTCCCGGAATACGTTGTCCATCCATATTGGTGCACTACGGACCCGGAGTTTAGTTTTTTCCCGTCACTTCAGACTCCACGTATTTTTGAATTTGAAAATTTCATATTCATAATTTTTTAAATTAATATTCAAATTTATTCAAAATTTTATTTGCAAACCTTCAAATAAATAAAACTTATTGTTTGTTTTTTTAAAAAAAAATTAATCCAGAGGTTAAATTTTAAAAAATTTTTGTTACTGAGAATTTAACTGAAGTTACTTTCAAAAACCCGAGAATGTAAATTGATAAACGGGTTTTTTAAATCGTTTCCGTGGTAACGAAGGTGACATACAAACAACATTGTTATTTAACTTTAAATTATAATTCACGTTTGATTATTACTCGATATTATTATTGTTATTAAAAATTAAAAATTTAAATGTTTTAAATAATATTATAAATTAATTAAAATAATGAGAGCCCATCTGAGATGGGTGGATAAAGTCCAAGACAAAAACGAGCAGTGTATTTATGACCTGTGTTTCAATCCTGACGGGTCGCAACTACTGGTAGCTGCTGGACAGCAAGTACTTGTTTACGAAACTACCAAAGGCGCTTTGATCCAGCCATTGAAAGGCCACAAGGACATCGTCTACTGTGTATGCTATGCTAGAGATGGTAAAAGATTTGCTTCAGGTGGTGCTGACAAGTGCGTGATAGTATGGACATCAAAGCTTGAAGGTATACTGAAGTACTCGCACAATGACGCGGTGCAGTGCATGAAATTCAATCCTGTGTCTCACCAGTTGTTCAGCTGCTCGATATCCGACATAGCTTTTTGGTCTAGCGAGCAGAAAGCTGTGCAGAAACACAAATCCGGTGGTCGCGTTAACTGCTGCGACTGGACCAATGATGGTCAGTACTTGGCAATTGGTCTGGCTGCTGGTTACGTTTCTATCAGGAACAAAAATGGAGAGGAACAGTTACGTATTGATAGATCTAACGGCTCGCCTATTTGGAGCGTGTCCTGGTGTCCATTGCGTGATGATACCAATGTTGACATCCTCTGCATTGCTGAATGGAATGGGACTTTGTCGTTTTACACACCAGCTGGACAGCAGATCGGAAGGGAGAGATCTTTAAATTTTATACCATTGAGAGTTGTCCATTTTCCTGAGGGCCAGTATCTGTTGGTTGTTGGTAGCAATAGGAAATGTTTGCTGATGAATCATGAGGGAATACAATTAACTGAAGTAGGAGACATTCATACGTCTTGGATATGGAGCTGCGCTATTCATCCCACCTCTGGTTACATCGCTCTTGGATGTCAGGATGGTACGATAACTTACTTGCAGCTGACCTGGAATATCGTACACGGTCTGTACGGAGACCGGTATGCGTACAGAGAAAATATGACTGATGTTATAATCCAACACTTGATAACTAATCAGAAAGTACGAATCAAATGTAAAGATTTGATTAATAAAATAGCTGTTTATCGTGATAAGCTAGCGGTTCAACTGCCGGAGCGGGTCATTATTTATGAACCCTCTGGTACTGCTGATGGTATGCACTATAGGATACAGGAAAAATTATCTAAAACAATAAATTGTAATTTGTTGGTTGTTACGTCTAATAATTTAGTATTGTGTTTGGAGAAACGATTACAGAGTTTATCATTTACGCAAGTTGTTGAACGTGAGTGGGTGTTGGATAGTATAATAACATATATTAAAGTTGTCGGCGGTCCCGCCGGCAAAGAGTGTTTGATAGCTGGTCTGACAAGTGGACAAGTAATTAAAATATACTTGGATAATCCATTTCCTGCGCACTTAACTAAAGTTGATGGTCCGGTTTGTTGTCTGGACATCAGCTCGATGAAAGAGAAGCTGGCGGTGGTGAGCGAGAGTGGAATACTCTCGGTCTATGATCTTTACACTGAGCAAAGGATTTATGAGTTCCATGACGTGACTAGTGTCGCGTTTAATAGAGCGTTTGAAGACATGATGTGTTTTTCAGGTCGCGATTACTTGACAATTAAGGTTGGAGATTTTCCAGAGTACAGACAAAAATTGAATGGATATGTTGTGGGTCACAATGGGTCCAAACTCTACTGTATCAATGGCACGAATATTGTTACGGTAGATATCCCGTTGTCGGCTACAATGTATCAGTACTTGGACACAGGAATGTTCGACGAAGCCTATGCAGTTGCTTGTCTAGGTGTCGCAGAGTCTGACTGGTTATCTTTGGGAACTTCAGCGCTGGATAAATTACAACTGGGCATTGCACACGCGGCATTCGCGCGGTTGAAAAAATTGCGGTACATTGAAGTAGTGATGGAGATTGAGGATAAACTCAAGTCTGGTGAGTGGGGACAAGAAGCTTGCATGGCAACTGCTGCTGCGGCAATGGGAAGATTGAGAGAAGCTGCCAAACTTTATCAGCGAGCTGGATTACAACAGTGTGCTCTGGACATGTACTCGGATTTGAGAATGTTTGATATCGCGCAGGAGTTCATTGCTACGGGTAACAGTCATGATAAAACTGCACTGCTGAGGAAAAGAGCCGAGTGGGCAAAAAGTCTTGGAGAGCCTCGAGCAGCCGCTGAAATGTTTCTTGCAGCCGGTGATGTCGAACGTGCTATAAACATTGTGTCTGAGCACGGGTGGATTGACATGCTGATTAAAATTGGAAGGCAGCTTGATAAAGCTCAGCGTGACAGCCTGTACACGATTGCCAAAAAACTCCGCGAACTAGGAGCCACTCACGGTGCCGCTGAAATCTTCAGTCGTCTGGGTGATGATCCAGATGTTGCTGATGTTTTGGTGGACGCTCAAGCATGGCCAGAAGCATTTGAACTCGTCGAACGAAATCCTAAATTAAAGTCACGAGTTTATGGTCCGTATGCTCGCTGGCTCGCGGAGACTGGACGTTTTTCTGAGGCTCAAGAGGGTAATTTATTTAAAATTTTTTTTTTTAGACTAGTTTATTTATAGAAAAAAATTTTTAGCGTTCCAGATGGCCGGGCAAACAGAAGAATCAATAGCAGTATTGACTACATTAGCAAAAAATTCTGTGCTGATGAATAAATTTCGGGACGCTTCTTATTTCTACTGGCTCTTATCTCAATTGAGTTTAAACTTGCCGAAGAGTTCGGAAGAAATCAAAACTATGTTTCAAGAGTACTCTGATAAAGCTGATATATATTACACGTATTATGACGTTTATAAATACATGGTAAATACTTAACAATTGAATAAATTAATCTATGAGCTGTATTTTAAAAAATTAATTGTTGAACTTTTAGGCAGAACCATTTACTTCACTGATGCCAGAGGCTTTGTTCAACATATCAAGATTTTTGTTAATGAAATTACAGGGTACCCGTATGACCAACATATCCATGATAACAATAATTTACTCTCTTGTAAAACAGGCGCGAATACTGGGAGCAAATAAATTGGCAATGCAACTGCTGGAGCGGTTACGAGGAATGAGAATTCCCGATAACTTACAAGCGCAAGTAGACATTGCGACTCTGGCCGCACGAGCCCATCAATACCAAGATCCTGAAGAATTATTGCCACTGTGCTATCGCTGCTCTACATTCAATCCCCTTTTACCTGCCAATAATTATCCGAGTAATCGCTGCGTTCAATGTAATCTCAAGTTCCATCACTCGTATATCTCTTTTGAAGTACTGCCGATCGTTGAGTTCGAACTGGAAGACGGAATCTCGAATGAGGAAGCTAGGAAACTTATCGAAGAGCCCATGGCTATTCCGGATGACGCTGAAATAACTGAAGACCAAATGACTATTGTTACTGACCACACTGATCTGTTCACTGCTCGTCTAATTAAATATGAGGTTTGTTAATAAAAGATGATATATTTATTTATAAATTTAATTTATTTATTTAAAATCAGGATAAAGCTGGAGGGTCCACGATAAAAGTAGGACGGAATGTTTTAATGAGCTTGGAACCGTACGAAGTATTAATTGTTCCTTGGCCAGAACCATTCAAAACGAAATACTACAGAAGAATATTAACTGATGTACCAGTTACTTACTGCAGCTCATGTTTAAAAGTAAGAAATTTATTATTTTAAATTAAAATTCTGCTGATCCAAGTTTTTACTGTAATTTGAGTACATCATGACCTAGTTGACGTAAATCTACGGCCGTAATAGAAATTCAAGTTATGAAAAAAAAACTTTAAGGACAAAAGTTGATTTCAATCTGACAGTCACGAGAAAAAAATTTAACTTCCAGACTACAAATTACCATCAAGTTTTTGCAGTCATCTTATTTCGGTTTTAGATTTCCGTCCACTTTTATGAGACAGCTAGAGCTCTGCTACTTGACAAATACTAGAAAAATTTATTAAATTATTATTAATATTTTTTTTAGTTATTTCAAATGGAAGATTATGAGATTGCGTTAATACGAAATGGTCACTGTCCGTTCTGCCGATACGCAAATGCATCAATAAATTAATAATGTACCTGACCAATCAAAATGATGCAAATATTAAATTTTATACATTTTATTTAATAAACTTACGTATTAATGTGATAATAATAATAATGAATAATAATAATTGTAAAAATTAATTAGTATATTATAGATAATGCATAACAGTTATTTAAATATTTAACCACAACTGTCATGTGCTAATTGTCACCACTGTTAAGTAAATACTTGCTGTTATTGTCGGGATATTTTGTTAAATTACACAGAGATCAGTAACAAGTCAGCATGTCTGAGATCTTAAACTTCTTCTCCTTCATTATATTTTTTACAACAGCTACAAATATTCATAGTGATACTGCACTACAACTGACTCGCAGCGAGAGATGTAAGATAAATTATTTAAACAGAAATATTTGTTTTAATTGATTAAATTAATAATAATTAATTTATTATTTTTAGTTTTTCCATTATTTAGTGTCGTGCGATTTGCGAATTCCGAGTGCTCAGGCACAAATTCATTTAATGGAACCTGTTTTACGCGCAAAGAATGTTACAATTATAAAGGAACAGCATCTGGTACTTGTGCTAATGGACTTGGGACCTGTTGTACTTGTAAGTAATTGTAAATATTTATTAAATATGTTTATTTATAATTTATAAATCTACAAATAATAATATACTTTTTAGTTAAAAAAGAATGCGGATCAGTAACAACTTTAAATAATACGTATTTTGTAAACCCTGGATACTATTCAAGCTACGAAGGTGGTGAAAGATGTACAATAACTGTTTATCGTTGCAATTCAGATGTCTGTCAACTGCGCATTGATTTCATGGAATTTAATTTAGCCCAACCAAATGCCAGTGGTGTTTGCGATAATGATTTTCTTTTAATATCCGGCAGCGCATCAACAGTACCACGAATTTGCGGGGAAAATAATAACCAGCATCGTAATTTTAATGATAAAATTTTAAATTTCTACTTGCTAATTTAAATTAGCTATAGATTTTTATATTTTTTTAGTTTATGTCGACTTCAATGGAGCGAATCCAATAACAATATCAGTAGATACCAACACAGATTATGCATTTGCTCGTAAATGGAACTTGAGATTACAGCAAATAGCTTGCGACTCACCATGGCGAGGTAAAAAAAACAATAATAATAATAAATGAATAAATAATAATTAATTACTATCATGTAATGGTGAATTTTAATACATTTTAGCTCCAAATGGATGCCTTCAGTATTACAAAACAATAACTGGTACGGTGACTAGCTTTAATTACGGAACTACAACTAATTCTCGAGGTAAAATTGATAATTATTCAATTATTAGTACTCAATTGTAAATATTAATTAGTAATTAGCTATAAAAATAATTGATTTATCTAGTGTTTTGATATATCGTCTAGTTTCAACGCCGCTTCTCATTCCTGGTACGCGACAAATGCAAAATTTAAATTACGGAGTATGTATTAGAATGGCTCTAGGATACTGTACTATCGAGTGGTCACAATCTGATACATTATCATTCACCGTCTCCGGTGACTCTGGTATTCTTGATGGTACACCAGGTATTTAATTACAAATAAACACTTGAGCAATTTTTGACATTTAAATTTCAAATTTGAATAATAATTATAATTAAATTTTCCAAGGTATCGATTACTCAGTATCAGGAGAATTATGTACCCATAATTTTGTCATCGTACCAAATCCATCAACAAATGGCTCACGTGACACTACTGACAGGTTTTGCGGCAATGGGTTTCAAACAAAACAAAGCAGCTCAAAGCCATTTGTACTTTACGTTGTAACAAATCAAGATCCGAACGAAAATCAACCAGCGACTGACGATCTTTTAGAACGCGATTTTGCTAATCGAGGATTCGTTTTAAAGTACCGCCAATTGGCGTGTGCAGTATAAAATTTTAATTATTTTTTTTCTAAGTAATTAATTAAAATAAAATAGATATTTGAATAATTAAATGTAGAGTTTAATTAAATAAATTTATTAATTATTATTTTACCTAATTAAACTTAAAAATTTAACCAGCTAACATTGAAGCGCCACCGTGATTATTAACGCGCTCGGTCATCGCTTGGTACCACCCTGATAATTTAGTGTGTTCAAGTGCATCTTTAAATGCCTGGCAACCTTCAATACTACGCAGCACACCATAGACAGCCAGATCCGACAAGTCTGGATTACTACCACCCATAAATGATGACCCTCGTGCTTCAATTCCTTTCAGCCAGTGGTTCAACTCATCGTAAAATGACTCCCGGACATCTGTCTTCAAGTGGTGCCTCTTTTGCAGCCTTTTCCCTATCATCCACATGGCCCAGGCTCCTACATTTATCATAAGCTTTCTTTCCCATGTCGGGAAATATTCTTCCCACTTTCCGACCTAGTAAAAATTGATAACAGCTCAATAAATAAGTAAACGTCACCTTTTATTTTAATTAATTAATAAAATAAATAATTACATCCGAAAACCACTGGAAAGTTTCATAGGCTTCGCCCAATGTTCTGTAAACATTTGGAGATAAAGTATGAACCAGAACATCATCAGCCCATTTTCTCCATTTGCGTTCTTCCCTAAAGAAAAAGAAAATTAATTACCGTAATTACTTATCAAGTAATAAAAATAAATCTTACAAAATTTCGTCTAGTGTCCGATCCTTCGGGATCTCTCCTTGGTACATAAGGAAATACTTGTTGATAATTTCGTGTTTGAACTTTCCGTCGTCGTCATTCATCGCGATAACTGGATAATACTTTGCAAGGTCATTTAAATTATATGACTTATCATTTAAATGAGAGGCTAGCACTGACACGATCATGGAACTGTCATTCAGAGGACGGTAGCCTCCGTCAACTTTGGCCAGCAAAATAGGAACTTTTCTGTAAGACGACCAACTGATTTCGCGTCTTAGCACTGGGTCCACTTCAACTACATCGTAGGAAATTCCATAGTAGTCCAGAAACGTCCGGACTTTGCAGCAAAATGGACATGACTGATACTGAAACAGTGTCAGCTTCAAACCGGTTGGATCTACCGGCGAAACGATCTGAAAATATTTGATTTTAAATACTAATTACTTGAAGTTTATTCATTTAAAATTATCATACCCTTCTTGATGGCTCAATTGGTGGTTTGTACTTGAGAATGTCAACATTTATTTCGCTGCCTTCAAGGGATAAATTTTTTCTATCGCGTTCAATTTTCCAATACGCATAACCTATACCTATCGTTGTACCAACAACTGCTCCAATAATACTAGTTTTTATAATTCCTCTTGTAGGTTTTGGCTCCTGTACGATTGTTCTAAATGATCTTATTGATTTATTTTCACGTATTAAAATAATTTTATTCAAAAAGTTACGGGAAAAACGTGTTGATTTCCATAACACAGCCATGATCACGTACTATATAAATTGCAGAAATTACAATTGCGATTATTCAAACAACAAAGGCGTAGAAAGAAGACGGGGACTATAATTTTTTATAAATTACATGAGTCAATTTTTATTTATCACTCTGAGAATTGACGATTGTTTGAAATTTATGATTAATTGTGTATTTGAAAAATTTTACGTAGTTGCATTTACTAATGCAACAGTACATTTATCTTCTTTGGGTAAGAAAATTATTTTTTTAATTGATCCAATCTACATTACCATTAAAATATGTCACATGTAGCGAATAAAAGAGGCGCGGATACTGGTGTTGTTTATTGAGGCACATTTGAGTGACGTCGAGAGAGTTCCCCAAAATTAGTGAGTCACTGGCGCGAATATTAAATCCCCTTACGCAAGAGTGCTTCTAATATTTGAAAAAATTATAAAAAGGGTATTTATTAATATATCACACTATTTTTTTTTCTTTTTTTCGGTAAATTTATTTTAGATTTTATTTTTATCCTGAGTTTTTAATTTAACGCGTCATACTATAGAATTAGTGTGAATGTAGCAGACAGATAAATTTAAAATTATAAATAAATAGAGTAAATAAAATTAAATTAAAAAAAATGCGCATTTTTTAAATTTTGAAATTAATAAGTGCATTTTTTATAAATAATATTTTTTTAATTATTTACTTTATTTATTAATAATTTTAAATTTATGATGTCTGCTACATTCACACTCATACTCTAGAATATAAATAAATTATTAATTTTTTTATAATTAATGAATTAAATTAATAATTATAATTTCTTATCAACTGTCAGTCAAAATATTAAGAGATTATATTTTTGAATATAAAAAAAATACATTTTTTGACAGATGAAAAATAGCAGAAACTGATAATTAATTTTTAATGACACTATAAGTTGTAGACATCAGACAATTTTTTAATTTTTATGAATGAATTAGTAGTAAGTAAAATAAAATTCTTATAATGTGCACAGAAAATTTTTCATGTGCGATCTTTTAAAATTTTTCTTACAAGTATTTTATTTATTTATTTAAATTTTTTTGTCTGCTATTTTCGGTATCATAATTTTTAAACTACTGAGAAGTATTTATTATTATTGCCATAGATTAATTAAATAGATCCAAAATTAATTAAAAATTTTGTTCTTTGTAAAATGAAATAATTTTTTTTATTACAATATTATAAAATCTACATTTTACAAATTACAATAAAATATATGATACAATAAGTACAATTTACATATGGTTGTAAATAAAAAAAAAATTTAATTTGCTACTATAATATTGTATAAATAATAAAATTAAAAATATATAAAATTAATCAGTTCACATTTAAATCAAAATAAAAATCACAAGTACTCTCTATTAGATAAATTTTTATACTTATCTATGATCAGACATTAATAAATACATACACATTTGATCGATGACCATCAATGACTACATATAAATTCATATCTGATCATATTTGAACATGTATGAATATTATTACTGGATACTGCCTACACCCTATTTGCTATAAACTAAAATTTACATATCAACATACAACACGTATAAACTTTGTAATATAATACATACATCAATATACATATATATTTTATTTTTGTAGAGTAATTCATGTTTATTTAAGGATTCAGACGGTATAATTATTATTATTATTTTTTTTTTATTGTGAATATGGTCCTCAGTTTGCGAAACAAAGCGCCTCTCATTAAAATTATCAATGTCTTTCATACAAAATTTATATTATAAATTTCTTTTTCACTCTTAAATATAATTATTATTTATTTTTTTTTTTAGTTTTCCATTTTTTACTTTCTGTTACAGCGTATATATTTAATTAGCGACGGAAATAGGCGACAATTTAAAATTACACATCAATTATTTATTTTTAATCAATCAACTACATTTAAATTTATTTAAAATGATGATGCCTACTGTTTTTTTTAAATTTTTTAAAATTATTCTTCATTAAAATTCCATCATTACCTTCATTACTTTTAACGCCGAAAATTTTAAAATCGATTCAAAATTATTAAACGATTGATTTAAAATTTTTGAAATATTTATTGTAATTATTGCAGAGTATTCAGGTATAAAGTTTTCATTTATTTTTAATATTTAAAAATATATGTATATATTACTGATAAAAATAAATAGACAATTAAAATATTATCAATTAAGATCAAAAGGATTTGTTTGATTAATTCCTTCTGGTCCCGTTTGTAGAATTAATTACTCACTTTCCTGCCATTCTGATTATTTTTTTTGTTTGTTAATTTATTTGTACATGTACGTAAGGTATTATAAAAATTCACCGGCTTACTCAAGAGTTAAATTAGTTAAATCAGTCTCATTAAATATTAAATATGCTCATTGGCAGGACAATAAATTATACAGAGCATTGTAACAGTAGGCTAATTAATTAAAAATTACAATTATTAATTTTGATATGTTGTAAATTAAATACATATAAATAAATATCAATACATAATGTATTATAGATATATATATATACAATTTTTTTTATTGGGCGGCACCAAATAATAATAAATTTATGACGATAATTATAATTAATATTTTTTTTTTATATTTATTTATTGCGAGATTCTCGCAATCACATTTCAAGTGATCACAGTTTTTTTTTCTCTACAAAAAGTATGTAAAATTTTGCGTTACATCTTTTTGATTTTTGAAAGAAAAAAAATTTTTAATAATTTATTTTATCAAATTTTTTTACCTTCGATTTTTTTAAATTTTACGTTTCGAAATTTAATTTTAAAAATTTTTTTACTACCATTCAAATGCGTGAATTGCAAAAAAGACAATTATTTAAAATTGAGTGTAAATTAAAAAAAAAAAAATTGATTACTTTATGCGGCGCCTAGTGATTATAAATGAACTGAAATTAAATAAAAATATTATTTATAATTAGTGGAATTACTTTGTATTGTCAATTATTGGAACGCCTTCAGCCCTGACTAAAAAAGATAAAAACAGAATGGAATCCGTAATAAAAACTTTTCGATCGTTTCCACCGCACGCATGGTCACCTCAACAAAAAAAAACGTCAATAATCAGAGAGACTTTATTGCCTTTTCCCACATAACATGCTTTATTCCCGTCGGTGAACAAAGCCTCTTAAATTTTTATTTCGCCATTAAATATTTTCATTCAATTTAATCTTTAATCCGATGGTATTAAAACGCGGTCATTAAAACTCGAGTTTAAATAAAAGTTGTAAAATAAATAAAATTATGGACGGAATTAAAGCGTAAATAAATTTTAAAAAAACTTAATAAAATAAAATATAAATTTAAAGTATAAAAAAAAAAATTTATTTAAAGTTCATAAACGTCTCTGCCATTAGGTCTCGCGACATTTGGCCGACAAGAAGCGGGACTTGCGTACGAATGAATAATGTGGACCCGTAGTCTAACATCCCCCGAAGATCTTGACCCATCACCCCTAGGTCTGCGTGAGAAGCTGACCGTTGTCTTACAGCAACAATAGTGGAATAATTTAACATAAGCATTACGAAAATGCCGATCGAATACGCAGTAAACAAGACTATTAATGCAAGACTTGGATAAAGCAAACCAAGCGAGATTGTAAAAGATCCTGGCACTTACGGGTCGACGGGCAGTCGTTAATATTGCCGAGCCAAAGGGCAGCCAGAATATTGTGAAAAGGGTAAAGCTGTATATATTGGTCTTCATTAACTCATAATCCCATGAGAAGGATGCCGGTGGCTTGAATGAACCTCGGACTGCACGACGCACGCGTAATATCAATCGCAGATAAATAATTGGTGTCAGCAGTGCCGGTAATAGTACTAGAAAAAATGCCCCTATTATCTGCGGTATTGTCACCGGATTAAATTTACGACCACAAAAATCGGGACCCAAGTCTAGCGATGACTGCAGTCCTACTACTATTCCTGATATCACCCATATCACAAATATCGTCGCCGTTACACGACTTGGTGTCAATGCTTCATATCTAGAAAATTATTTGTTAATCAAAATTAATTATTTATTTATTTATTTATGTATTTATTTAATAATTACTTTTCAGCAGGTAAACAGAGACGCGCATAATTTTCACCGGCAATTGTCGCTAATGTTAAAACAGTTACGAGAAAACACAAAGCCTCGAGTGTCCATTCAAATCGACATATACTGAGTGACTCTTCGTGACCAGCAAGAATCACAATTGCTGATGCTGGTATAACTAGTCCAGTTACTAGTAAATCAGCGAGCGCGACATTGACCAAGAATGCATTACCTTGAAAAAATATATTATTATATTTAATAATCATGCAATTATAAATCACGCAACAAATTTCTTTTTTTTTCTTGATTATACATTAGAAATTTTTTTCATGCGCACTTATATATTTGAATAATTATTTACTTTATAAACTTACAGGTAAGTATAAATTTACTTGAAGCTTTCAATTTTTAAATTAAAAGTTTTTTATCATTTCAATTATGCGAAGTTAATTAGTATGGTTGATTAAAAAATTATTATCATTTAATGAAAAAGATAAATCTTAAAGTAAAATATTCAAGATATTCATCGATTAAATCAAAACTTTAATTATCTCTAAGAGCTTTTTTTTTTATTGAGCTTGCAGATGTGTAATAAAATAAAAAAAAAAAACAGGATGTATTTAATGTTTGAAAATATGTAGAACGCAATTGCATAGTTTACCATAAATTAAAATAAATTTCCTCTTTTCTCGCAATTACAATTGACAATAATAATAAAAAATGTACCTCGTTTTTTCAAATGATCCTCGACCATGATAGCAGATATCATAAAAACATTTCCAACGCTGCCGACGACAGCGAGCGATGCAAGTAGTAAAAGTCGAGCCACTCTAGACCAATCAGACGACAGTGTAACCGGGGAGACATCAAGATCGCTGTCAAATATATTCGTTTTACTTCTGTCCATCGATATTTTAACGTCAATTCCTCCCAGCAAGTCCACCAACGTGGTGCTGGACATGGTCATTGTCATTCTATCACTGTCATCGGTGGTCATCAACGAACCCAACGTCGTAACACTTCTCATCGCTGTCATATTCATTTTATATCTAACAGGAATCATAAAATATCATGATAAAATAAGAGCTCCAGGGTAAAGTAAATAAAAAAAAAAATTTTTAATAAAATTAAAATATTAATTAATTTAATGGAAAGATTTCCACGTGTGCTCTGGCTGACGTTATTATATATTTGTAATTTATTATTATCATTTACTTTTCAGTTCCATAAAAGTTTACGACAACTGGCACGTTGATGTGAATTGCAGAGCGTACTCTAGCTCTCCACTGGGGATTATCTAGAGGGAAATGAAATGATGAGAATTACGAGGTCACCCGCTGGGAGAGAACTCTTCTCATTACCGAGAGTGGATTGTAGTAGTGTAGTGTAGAGTAGTACTACTGTACTCTACACCCCCGTACTTGCTGGTACTTGGAGAACAAGTGTACTGGTGTTGTCTAGTGTCCTACTGTGAATCTACACCACTATAGATCCTATAGATAAACCAGAGGCCAGAGGACAGAGACTAGAGACTATAGCTGGAACAACTCTAGAGTCTATCCCTCACCTACTCAATACCACTCAGCTCAGGAAGCCTCACTGTTGAAGTAAAGTGTCGGCACGTAATCAACGATTAATCGAATCCTCGAGCTGATAAACTTTTAAATATTTAAAATACCAGGGTTTTTTTAAACTGCTCCAGAAATTTTATTCAAATTATAATTAAAAAATTAATAATTAATGAGTACTACTCGCAATGTAAATATTATTTTAATTAAGCTCCTTGGGAGCGGAAAATTTTAATGTAAATAATAAAAGCAACAGGCTGAGCTGGTACTAATTTAATTGATTTATTGATGAGTTTCTCTGGCAACTCTAGATGTATAAAGCTCTGCGTTTATTGCTTCCCCAATACCCTTGTCAGAGTTCTTGTCTAATAAGGGATATAGTTTTACGTCGGAAAAACATGTATGAATATATATATGGACATATATAATAGGGAAGGGACCAAAGAACTAGTCATTGAAAGATAGTTTATGTGTAGCTAAACCAACGACAACCAGCTGACAGACAAAGAGGGTGTAGTCAGTGAGTAGGAGACGGGAAGCTGTATCGATTTGGTGCTTTGCCGGGACCACCGCCTTTTACTAACCCTCTTACTCTCTCGCTCTTTTGTACTCGCACCCTCTGACTCATTCGTTTTTATTCATTTTCTTCTTTTACTATTATATATGTATATATATTTGCTTTCTCGTTTTATCTTTGCACGTGTTTTTTACTACCACCATTAACTCTTTTACTTAATTATTAAATTTTAATTATTTAATAATTCAAAAATTAATCTAGAGAGTAGTGAAGAAATAGAAAAAAAATAATGGAGTTAATTCTTTTTTTTTTTTCTTTAAATTTAAATTAATAAAATAATTAGATCATAATTTGCTAGATTAAAAAAAGTAGGGTAGTTATTTGTACATGTGAGTGTATATATTAGGATCGCATGTTTAAACTGTGCGGTATAACTAGTAGTATAACAATAATGTGCATGTTTCTATTCGTACGATATTATACTCAAACACTAATTATCCTATAATTACTTCTAGGTACTTATAGCGATGGCTTAATGGCATTTAGTCTTTAGGCTGAAGTATATACATCCGTATCCTGTGATGGGTATGAATAGGATATTGTGTGGATATAGATACACATATGTGAGTAAGTATAAGAGTATTATTGATGAAAGGAAATTTGAGATTACTAAATTTATTATGCTTTCAGTTTAAAAGCTCGTATCGGGGGCGTTGCACTTTACTATCAATAAAGATAATAATACTATCTATAAATAAACTATTAATTTATTGTAGAAAATATTTTAAATTATTTATTTTTGTTTTTTAACTTACTTATTGTTAGTCTTGTACTTATAAATAATTTCTTGACATTCTTATTAAACTTTCTTCATAACTCATTTTTTTTTTTTCAAATTTAAATGTCACGGAAAAAGAACCCGGGGTTTTAAATTGAATTTAATTTGAATTCACGGGCAATCGTAATCGCGGCTTTTTTTTAATTATTTTAAATGTTTAAAAAAATATTTTTTGTTTAATTTCAAGTTTGGAGTTTTAAAAATTATTTTTAACTGTATTTTTTTTTTGCGAAAATCGATTAACTTTTTATTAATTTGAATTAAGTAGATGATTCATTTGTGATGATGATGATGGTGATGATGATTGTGACTATTATTGTTGTTGAAATTTATTTTAAAAATAAGATAAGAATGGTGAAACGTCGACGGCGTAACACGCACCGGCATACTGGACGTTGGTTGACTAAACGTTGGTTTATATCATCCGCGAGGAGTCTTATATACATACGCCCGCACAGTGTAAAAGACCGCACATGAATAATAATAAAAGCGCAAGCGCTGATTCCTTCATACTTAATATATATCTTGTACTTATATATATTTTACTTTTGACCTATACTAGCTTGTTGAATATCCATTCTCATTTCTATGAATATTCATTTTTAAATATTTTACTTGTTTGTATTACCGCGGAATTCGTAATAAATACAATCAATAATTTTTAATTCTTATGCATTTTATTAATAACTTATTTAATATTTCAATTAAATCTTTGCAATAATTTTGCAATTTTTTTGGCGCCACAATAATATTAATTTTTTTAAAGGAGTAAATTAGGCCTCAAATTTTTATAAATTAAAATTTCCGACTGACAGAATGGAGTCGAAATTTTTTTCTTGCTACTGCATAAAGAAGTAACGTACCAGTGGGGTAATATGGGCCACAAACTTTCTTATGGTTAATTAAAAAATTTTTAATCAGTCGTACAAATTTCTATTTAAATAATTTTTTAAGGAAAGAAATTCAAAAACAATAGACCTAATTATTGACAAATTACTTTATTTATTTAATTACTTAACTTTCTTTAACATCCTCAGGGAAATGCACTTCTAATTTAAAATACAAAAAATTAAATTACAAATCTTTAAATTTTTCCACAGAGATTAATTTTACCCTCCATTTAAAATTTTGATGGCTAGGTCGTGTAGACATTATTTGTACTAAAAAAAAATTTAGACTAGAAAAAAAATTTAATTTCTATTTAATTATTAATATATGACGAATATAAAAATAAAAATAATTAATTAAATAAATAAGTAAATATTTATGTATTAAATTATTTTCTAATTAATTACTCTGCACATTAACTAGTATACTGAATATTATCTAGACTTCTTTAATTTTAAAACTCAAATAAGTTTTACACACTAGTTTAAATATTAATTAATTATTAAAAAAAAATTACTATTAATATTTTTTTCTTTAAGTTTTTCAGTCGTAAAAAAAATATATAATGAAGTATAGATTTTTATTATATAATGTATAATCCAATGAATAATGAAGAGTGGGCACTTTTTAAGTGTTTGAAATACTTTTTAATTACAATTAAGTAAAATAAAAATGGCACTGATTAAATATACCTTAAACGCTTAAAAGTTTAGCATAATTGTAATTATAATTATTTATATATAAAATAGTAATTTAAAATATAAATCTGAACACGTTGGCTTAATTAAATTGTATTAAAAAATTGCAATTGCATTGAATTTTTTTTTTCACGTAATTATAAAATACTGTTTGGATTATTTTATGGAGTAATCTTGATCTAAGCGTTGAAATCTGCATCCTCAAGCTTCAATTAAAATAAGAAGTTAATTATTATTTTTTTTTACAACACAATTAATAAAAACTAAAAACTTACCCAATAACTTGTCAATTTTTTTTTATTGAATCACGATCTGTAATAATAGTTTATATAAATTTAAGTAATTAATTGATAATTAATATATTTATTTATCACAGAATCACAGTCTTATTTATTAATATCTTCATTGATGATCTTCAGTGTTGTATTTAAATTACTTTCAATATTTAAAAACAAATTTCATTAAAAAAAATAATATCTCTAAGTAATAAATTTTTTTTCTCGTAACTTAAAATTAAAAATTTATCTCTGATAAAATTTGAGACTCGAGTTAAGAAAAAGTTAATTTAAATAAAAATATTGATATTAATATATATCAGTCTTATACCTTTTTTCAAATGTAATCTTCCGTGTTGATAAATATTATTTTTCTTCTTTTTCTTCAAAGCAGGCTCACTATTACTCTTCAAACAACTTTTCCTAATCTTCCTTTGACGATTAGATCTTTTTGCATCAACAAAATCGCAATCATTGACTCTGGCCATTTCAGATTGTTTAGAAATAATGGAAGTAGTAGAGGAGACACCTGAGGAAGACTGTTTAGCGAAATCATTAAAATCTCTCTTATCAATATCAACTGTAAGTAAATTTTCCCCATCATTTTTAAAGCTCTCTTTCCCTTCATTTAATCCACAATCAAATCGATCTTCGCCGCCGTCGATTCTTTCATCATTTAACTCTTTCTTACTCAGTCCCAATGAAACCATGTAATTATGTTTTGAAAAAGTCTTTATACCCTTACTTTTGTTGGTAAGTTTCGGGTCAATCAGCTCCGTGCTGGACAATATCGCATCGGGAGACTCAATATTAGCAAGATGACAATCGAACAAGTAACTCCAGTTACCAGGTCTCGATATCGGCATCGAATCAATCGGCATATCTTGCAAAATATTATCGAGCATTTCATTATTTTCATACTCATCGATACTATCAACTGTCTCCTTCAAAATAACTTCATCACTATCATTAACTCTCCTCATTAAATCATTATCCGCTGAATTTGTCGGTTTTAAATTTGAATAATTATCATCAATGTCAAATTCTAATTTATAATCAGAATACTTAAATAAATTAACATCGTCCCAAAAAATACCATCACCGGACAAGTCTTCCGAGCTGACAGTCGTCGTTACAGGACACATTTCTAAATTATTAATACTATTAATATCATTTAAATTAATACGTTTATCATAATCATTATCATTATCATCATCAGCCATAATTTTCCTAGATCTATTATTTAAAATTAATTCCTGTACATCCTTTGAACTTTTATTCCCACCAGAACAAGACTGATTACCAGTCACATCACAAAGTAATTTATCGTTATAAAATAATAAATCATCTGGTTTGCTATTGTTATTATTATTATTATTATTAATATTATTATTACTACTATTAGCGGTAGCTTGAGTTGAGGTACTGTTATTTATATCTTGACACATTAAATTCGTGGGTTTACTCTCACTAACTTCATTAACAAATACAGGTTTATAATTTGGTAGCTTATCATTTATAATATCAGAAGAATTACCAGTACTGTGGGCATCAACAATCTGCACATCAGCATTACTTTTTATTCGTTCGTTTTTTCTTTTAACTTTATCCTGTTCAACAATTTTTTTCAACCACCCAAGACTCCTCACTTTACTATCTCTCGACTTTTTATTTACGTTTTTATCCCCGCGTGTTTCTTTGGGTTCATCGTCCGTCAGATCGATATGTATCACCTTGCCAAGTCCTTTACGTCTGCTATTTTTAAAACTTTCTTTCGAATACGTAAAACTTCGTCGTGTTCTTGACCCCACGGCGAAGTTGAGCAATTGCTAGGACCCGGCATCAACAACTGGAGATACTGATTTAATATTATCGCGGTTGATTAAATCATTCCAGAGAAGACGGGCATCAAACGACTGTTGCATCCACTCACGAGTCGTGTTCGAAATATTACGAGGCAATAAGTCAGCTAGAGGTGGCGGTAAATCCGGTGGACGAATCCCCAGTAACTTGACAGCAGTATCCTCGATTTTTTCAACTTCTTCCGGAGTGTCTTTGAGACTTCTCCAGAGTTTGAGTCCCAGCAACTGTCATACATACGATTCGCTCGTTACTGAGACACTTGTCTTGCTGAAACATTTGCGAAAAATCGTATCGTAAACCTGGTGATTAGTTTTTGTGAGCTTGGCATTAAATAAAACTCTCAGTACGTGCTCCGTTGAATTGTCTAGATAAATAAAAAGTGTACTCAATAATTTAGTGGTCGCATTGTTTGCTGATGTCAGTTCCAGGTTTACGTAAATTGACAGCAAATCAGATATTTTGTTTAAATACAAATAAGTTACTTGGTCATCACACTGCTCTTTTATGTCAGCCCAGTAAAAATAAAAAAAAGTCAGGGTACGATTTATGTGATTCGATAATTTATCTGCCAGTCCAGGTTGGCGATAAAATTCTACGGCTTCATCAGACACTTTTTTTATGTACACACACAATAAATTTACGAGAATTGTGTGATTTTGTTTGGCGATACTATTACAGAGATCTTTGTTGAAGCTGGTGCACCAGCTAAACCGTTCCTCCATACTCTCGTCGCTTTTGTATTTATTATTTTTCATTGTTTCGTCTTTACTTATTGCGTTTTCGTTACACAGACTGTACTTCTGTCACTCTGACATTCTTCTAAAAATAATTACAATTTAAATTGCTTACTCACTATAATTACTACAAATAATCATATATTTATAATAAAACATCTACTTACTTGATTGTTTACAATTTTTAGCTGTCAGTTCAAACTTTCCCTCAAAACTTTTAAATCAAAATCTTAAAGTCAATCTTATGTTAAAATCTCATATATGTGAAATGAACAAATTTATCTCGTCTTAAATTTTCAAAAAAGTTGTTTATTTATAAAATAATAAACGCACAATCAACCACTGCGTGAATCGCATCCATTAGAAAACTATATGTCATATATATTAAAAAAAATATATTTTTTAACTACAAGATGTCATCATCAGTTGATTCTCCCGTGAGCAGAGACAGTTTTCAAACTTAAAAAAATAAATACTCGTTTTAAAAGGTACAAAAAATTAATTATCATCAACGAAATTTTTTAAATTATTCAAATAATTTCCATAAAATAATTAATGGGTAAAATGAAAATAATAAAAAGTTTTTTACAAAATATTTGACAGCAGAACTGAAGTCCGTGGTCGCAGCCAAAGTTACAACTAACAGATGTCAGTACAGTACTGCAACAAAATAATAATAATAAAATATTTTACCGACTGAGAAAATAAAAGTGAAGGTACAGGAGGAACAGTGACAGCTGTATACAAAATTTGGTTGAATTGAAGCAGGAGCTTGAGGTTACAGTAGGAATCGCAGATGATTCCGAAATCACCTCGTGTATTTTGCAAGTGAATGTACTCATGGAAGTGAACCCAGCGATTTAAACTCGGGTACTCGAATAAAGACTGCGGTTCGTTTCACCAAAGAACTAAAGAAGTGACATGGCGTCCGGGTAGGATGAAAGTTGACTGTTACAATCCAAACGTTAATGTTATTTTCATGACATTAATTTGATATATTATTAAATATATATATAAATATAAAACCGAGAGCCGCGAATTAAATAAAGATACCGGCATTGATGGTAATGCATGCGAGGAAACCACAAAGGATCAGCGATGGGTAGGACACCAGGAAGACAACACTTTATTCGACAATCTTAAATATTATATTTTTTTTTCACCCCGATGTTTTATCTGCCCACTGTCTCAATTAATCAACACGTACTTTCTCCATCAACATCACACTCGATAATTAACACTGACGTACACTTTTCCATAAATATTTACATTTATTTATCCACCAAAATCATTTTTTATTTATTTTACCACTTGAACCTCATCAACTCGACTCGATTATCACAACCGCCATTGAATTTTAACTTGTCTATTTATTTATTTACTTATATCATTATTTACATTTTTTACACTTTATTTACTTTTTTAATAATCATTTACTAATTAGTTTTTTTTTATTCTCATTACAGGTACTTCGAAAAGCACCAAACCCATCCCTATCAGGTAAATATTTGGAGGGGATAAATTGATATATTTGTTTATTACTTTATTAATTAATTAATTATTGAAACAACTAAATGGATTTTAATTGTTAATTTAAATACAAACATTATTATTTATTTATTTACTTATTTTTTTAAATTCGCTTTTTTATTGAGGACATTAAAATGTCTGATGTTGACAGCAATTCAATTACTTGGCTATTTAGAATTTTTATTGTCATTTTACATTTAAATTTTGCTTTCAATTTTAAAATTTCTTTTCCTCAGAAAATTATTTTTCGACTTTTAATTAAATTCATCGCTAATTATTCAAATTATTAACTAAATACATTATTAATTAAATGCATTAATTATCTAGAAAAAATTTATGTCATTGACTTTGTTAATTAATTTTACGTCATACTAAATATCAATTATTGTTTATAAATATAAAACAATTAAACAATGGGAATAGTTATTTTAATAATAATTAAAACTTGAGTGGTTGATGGTCTAGATAAAAATGACAACATAACCTCACCCTGAGAAAAAAATCAATAATCTAGGCTGTGTGAAAAGAATATAAATCTCTGGTATTTAATTAAATATCAAGTTAATTAGTAGTTGTTTTTTGTTTAATTATTTGAGAACAGTCGGTTAATTTATACTGCTGGTGATTGTTGATGACAAAGAGGTAATTGTTGATGAATTGTTTGTTGAAGCAGAACGCCAAGTACAGCGGTTCAAAAGGTGGATATCCATCATCAACAGTATCATCGGACAATCGTTACGAGGGCCGAATGCGCGATTCTCCAAATGGGAATTCGTATAGTCCAGCTGGTGGACTGGGCATGGGCATGCCTGTGGAACGCGAGAGTCCACGTAGCTACACAACCAAACCTCTTTATAAGAAGGAGAGAGAAAATAGAGACTATAAGTTATCTTCTTCACGCGAAAAGTATTCCGGTACTTATTTTGTATAAACTTTTATTTGATATCCCAAGTAGCACTTGCTTTTTTGACATCTATAAGATATCAGTTTTTAGTCTGTTTTTTTTGACTTATCAAGACACCAACATGTTGACAAAACGATCAGAAATTTGTTAACATATTGGTGCCATGATATGTCAACTAGATCTTTTGATCTAGTTCCCTGATCAGGTACTGGGTGTCTTACTTTACCTAAAAGACTTGATACAAATGACGACAAAATGAAATTTGTCTTATCCTTTTAAAGGGCATCTTAAAGTTGTCTCTGTGCTACTTGGGATTCCATAAAAACACTAATTAATTAATTGTCTATTAATTAACTTGCTTACGAGAGTATCAAGAGTTTGAATAGATTTTACGTCAGGTAGAAAGATGACTGTTTGATAATTTTCAGCTTATTCATGCTTGTATGTCTAGATTGTGCACGATCTCCAAAAGACAAGAGAAGCCGTGACAGTCGGGACTCTGAGCACAGGACCAATCATGACAGGAGTGGCGGAGAGGTAACTTAATATTTATTTAAACTAAAAGCTGATGAATAAAATCCTCATTGTCTCAGCTTATTTTTTAATTTTATTTGTCATATTTTTTTAAGATCTTACATCCCATAAAATTATCAAATTCCTCACGAGAATCGTCGCAGCGTAAACCTGCGCATAACTCTTGTCAGGTATATTTGATTTTAATAATTTAATAAAAGTTTATTTTGTTGGTGTCGGTGGATTATGTTTGAGTTTTTTTATTTATGGATTATAGGATAAGAGAGGTGATGAACGAGGTGGTGTTGTGGAAAGAGCTGCAAGATTTGGCGACTGGTCAGAACACTTGAGTTCATCAGGTAAAAAGTATTATTACAATTGCAAAACAGAAGTATCACAGTGGGAAAAACCACGTGAATGGATAGTCCGAAATGACAGCAGGCAACGTCAATCGAATGATTATTCATCTAGGTCAAGTATGTATTTTAAAATAAAAATTATGAATATTATATAATTGTTTAGTCTAATGAATTTAAAATAATAATTAATACTTATTAATAATAATAATAATTATAAAGGTCATGATAAACATTCCAACTCGCGAGCAAACAGTAGCAATATAAGAGACGGTAAATCTCGACAAACAGACAAACGCGAGTACTGGGGATCGTGTTCAGGTAGCAATCAAGCCAGCAATAGTGTGGGTGGTCCAAGCAGAGATGAATTGTTGTCGTTGTCCTCACGTGAGCGTGATAAAGAACAACGTGAACGTGATCGCGAGCAACGGGAGCGGGAGCGTGACCGAGAACAGCGCGAGCGTGAACGCGAATTACAGCAACAGCAGCGTGAACGTGAGCAGCAACGTGACAGAGATGACATGTGTGGTGGTGAACGTCAGTCACAGGACATGGACATATCTCCGGGTGATTCAACGCCGACCTCTGAACCACAGACATCTTTGCACGATACACTGCCACAGGGGCCCGTTCTTCTGGCTACCGCGTTACCGCGACTGGCCTCGCATCCCCCTACATCATTGTCATCACAGTCAACTGGTAAATTGTCGACCTCACCTACGACGCACAGTAGTCAACCCGGCAATAGCAATGCACCTGGACCGCCGGTTACTCTTGCTAATTTACCAAGATTGTTGTCGCAAATAACTGGTAGTAAGGATCAGAATGATATTACGCCACAGAAAGCACTTCAAACTATACAGACTGCTATTTTTTTGTCGCGACAAGTGAGTTATTTATTTATTTTATTCATTTTTTTAGAAGTGTGCGAATAGTTTAAACTTACAAATTATTTGTATCAAATTGATTTGAATTTAAAACCAAATCATTTGTAAGTTTTCGAGTTTTTCGTGAGTTCACAAATTATTCGAAAATTTTTGAACAGCTGAAAATTGTAATATTTTTTTCAATAATTCAAATTTCTGTCAGAGGTAAATAGAGCTCAGATACGAATCTACGAAAAAATTATTTTTGTTACAAATAATTATAAAATTGATCAATTATTTGAAGTTTCGAATTATTCTGTTCGATTCGATTCGCACACACCAAATTTTTTTATTAGATTACATATTAATTGAGTGGTTGATAATTTTTCATTTAAATTATTCAGCAATCAGGAAGTAGTGATCGAGGAGGTAATGATCTTATGGCACCGCTAAAAGTTGATACTAGCGGTAATGTCAATTTGACGAATGAGGGCCCGCCGACCCCAACACATTCAGAGACACAGGATTGCATTGATGCTAGAAAGAGTAATTATCGACAATAATTTAAAAATTTAAGGAAGTTGGGATAGAATTCACTAATATTTTGTATCATAACTAGTGGTGAGTCCTGGAGGATTGAATGCCGGCGTTCAGGGACTAAGTTCGCTGCAGGGAGTCAGCACACTGGGTTCTCTTGGTAGTCTCGGTAATGGTGGAGGTCTCCAAGCGCTTTCAAGAGTTCAGCCACCATTGACACCTTCTCTGACACCGTCACTTGCAAATCATTATCGGGAAGATCTGACTCAACATGTCCGCGCTTTTCCTGCTGATATTCTTGAAAAACAAGTATGTCTAATACTATTTATTTACACTAGTTTTTTTTTTATTCTTCAAGTTAATTGATAATTTAATTTAAAGTTACACGGAAAAGAAATTGTAGTTCTTCCAACCATGATATTGCGAGTACTCCAATATGTAGTAAAATATACTACATAAATAGTAGTGACATTACTACACGTGTGGTTGACGTTATTCCAAGTTGGAGTTGAAATTTCTTTACTCTAAAATGTAGTAACTTCGGTCCCGCGACTATTGAACCGCGGACAGTTCAACTGAACGACACCCACTGTACATTTCTACTGAAGTGCCCTCGGTTGAACTGTATTCAGTTTAATTGTTGCAGAACTAGTAACTCCAAGTACAGCTGCTGTTGTAGTAACTACAATTTTTTTTTCCTGTCACATTAGTATTGAATAATTATAATAATTAATTTTTTAATAATTAATTAGGCCCAAAAATTAAGTGAAGAAGCACATACTATGGGGAGTTTACAATGTACTAGAGTTTCAGCAGAGCTTAAGACTGCACGATCATTAGTGAGGCTCACTGAGATTCAAGCAACATTACAAGAACAAAGGTAATTAATAAATTAACTAATTAATTAGTAAATAATACTAATAATATATTTTATGTTACAGGATATTATTTCTTCGCCAACAAATAAAAACTCTGGAGAAGCTGAAATCCCAAAACTCCTTTATGTCTGACGACTCTTAGTGTAAGGGACTTTATAAAAATTATTAATTAATTAATTATTAATAATAATAATAATAATAATAATATTAATAATAATGATAATGAAGGAACATATAATTAATTCACGCAAGTAAACAAGAATAAAAACATAATTATTAATATTCTCATAAATATTAAAATTAAAGAAAAAAATTTGAAAAAAATAAAAAAAAAAATTAATTAAGAAATGTACCTAAATTATGTCATTAATATAATAGAAGTGATATGAATTAGCGAATAATGATTGGGCTGCCTAGAGAGGATAGGCTTTGCTTCTCAATCTATTTTTAATTAATAATTAATTATTACTATTATTATTATCATCATAATTAATTTTTATCGTCATTTAGCATTGTCGTTTTTATCATTATCATTGTCGTCACGTCATCCTCGTTATCATTATACATTTATAATAATTACCGATTAATTATAAAGGATATAAATAAATGATTAATTAATCAATAAATTATTAATTAATTGATTAATAAATAATTTAAAAAATAAGAAATATATTAAACACCTCTCTGGGAAAACGCATTAGGCCTATCCCCGCAAAGCAGTTACATTAAATTAATATTAATTAATTAATTACATTCGTAATTTAGTATAGGGGAAAAAAATTAATGACTTTAGAACTTTTTTTTTTTTTCATTATTTAAATATTAATTAATAAACTTTGAATACTTGTACTGAATTGTATAAATTATATTTAAAAAAAAAAAAAAATTCACATCTTTGTACTACTTGTGTTGTGACAAAAGTGTTTCTTATCTTAAAAAACAAGACAGCATTTTAAGTATTTCAAGACGATAGAAAAATTTTTTTAAAAATAAAATATTTAAATCGTGAGTACGATTAATAAAATAAAAAATGAATAAATATATATAAATAAATATATATATTAAAATATTATAATAGCAGAATTTATTGACCATTTTATTAACAATTTTTTATATACTTTTTTAATGCATTAATTAATTAATTAATAATATTTTTTTTTTCACCAGAATCTTATTGTTTATTATTTTTTATTACCAAAAAAGTCTATTGGGTCAATAAGTCTTGCCGGCAAATTTAAAAAAAAAGTTGGCTTATTCCAATCGTCATTTGTAAAAAAAATAATAATTAAATAAAAACAAATTAATTTAATTATCTCACCATAGAAATAATAAATTAATGAGTATAAAAAAATGCTTTTGTTGCGCGTAGATTTGCTTTTTATAATTTCCTTGTAATTAGATACGGAAAAATAATTATTAAATATAAACAATCATTATTAAATAATTGATAACTAATTAATTAATTAATTAATTAATTGAATAAATAAATAAAATAGGGTAAAGTCACTGGTGGTTGATTACTAAAAAGATCAACGTCGTTCTATTTATTTGTATTATAATTTTTATAAATTGACTATTAAATAGTTAATTAAATTATAACTATAGATTGTAAGTATTTAAAATTTTCTAATAATAATTTTTACAACTTAAATATTATTTAATTAATTATTAGTTTTAATTACATTTCTTTAATAAATTGATTAAAAAAATGTATATAATTTCTTTATTATGATTATTAAATTAAATGGGATTGATTATTAGTGTCTTTACCCTATTACTTTAGTTGTTTTTTTACACAATTGTTGACAAATTATAATTAATAATAAATAAGTATAAGTAATAATTAAAATTAAGGGACAATTAATTGTATTTTTAACAAAAAATATCATTACTGATCATTTGAAACTTTATTATTACTTTTTAGAATTATAATTGTTTAGTAGTCTAGTGATTTTTTTCAGTCAGGTATTTCTGGTGATAAAAAATATTTTTTAAAACTTTTTTTTATTTAGATATTTATCAATTTGTAGATTAATAAAAATAATTCATTTGCAATTTATCACTTATTATATTTTGCCATAAATAATTTCATTAATTAATCAATTAAACTTCAATTATTTCTGCAGACAATTATTTTTAAAAATTAACTCAAATAATTAAATCCGAAATTTACATGAGTAATTAAGATTTTAAAATTTCTTGTGGATAAAAATTTCACAAAATAATTAGCAATTATAAAATATTTAAATAATTTAAATGCACAAAAATTTATTTTTCATTACTAGAAAGTCAGAGACTAAAAAAAAAAATATTAAATAATTATAATAATTATTTATCACCGTTAATTATTCAATAATGATCAGTAATGAGATTTAAAGTGGTCATTAGTCCTAACTAATGTAAAAAAAAAAAAAAAAAACATTTTCTTCAAGTTATTAACTCGCAGGAAATAAAAAAAAACTAGTAATACAATAAAATATTAATTAGAGAAAACGAATGAACAAACAATAAAAATAATTTCTTTTTTAATTATGATAACAAGTTTTTATTTCCATCTTCAGTCTGAAAATGATTTTAAATAAATGGAGAAAAATATATAGTAGCTCGGAATTACATCAATTGCTGGTAAAAATATAAGTTGAGGTGAATTAAAAGAATACTTATTAAAGAACCTCCGAAAAATGATTAATAATAATAATGGTCAATGAATTAATTAATAACTAATAACTATAACTATTTTAAATCAATGACTTTTAATTTGAATTTATTTTTTTATTCAGCTTTATGTTCACTTGGTATTTTTTGATCCTACAATAAAACACTTAGCAATTATTTATATTTATTATATTATAATAATTATAATTATTATTATTAATAATTAATTGATTAATTAATTATCATTTAATATTCTAACGAAAATGGCATTCAGTTTATTTATTATTTTTTATTTTTACTTATTAGATTAATCATTAATCATTCAGTTTCTTTTTTCTTTATATATATAAAAAAAATATAAAATTTTATCTACTCAATGGAAACGATTGGGCAAATCGTATTTTATTATTTGTACTATCCGAATGCCATTTTAGTATTATGTTACAATATTTGAATTTTTTTTTATTTTTTTTAAGTAATTATTACTTTTTATTTTATTTTATTTACAAGAAACAGTATTTTTTACAAACAATTGTTCAAAAACTGTTTCTTGAGTGTCCTAACTAAAATACAATTAAAGTAGAACTCGTATCGTAACCACTGATATATTTTTTTTTTTATTAGCGTAATTACATCACTTGCAACAATATTAATAATCGTAACTTTCTTTACAAAATGTTAATAATTTATAAAAATTATAAAGAAAAAATATTCAAACAGACACCCGTGTCTCGTGATAAAAAAAAAAATTAATCAAAAATGATATATTAAAATAATTTTGCCGCAAGTTTTGTAAAGTCGCTGATACTTACCTGAAAAAAAAAATATAATGATAATAATTGGATACTAATCCCATTAAAAATACCCGCAATTAATTAGTTGATATTTTTAAATTAATAATTTAGTTTTTCTCATGTCATACTAACTCGAATTTTGAATATTTTTATTTATAAGCTCAAAGTTAACTGTCGATAAATTGCTAAATCCTCATAGGTATTCGTCATCGTATTAATTATCTTTCGACGTTACATTTTATTGCAGTCATTACGCGCGAATATTTTTAAATTATAATTATTTATAAATATATTTTAAACTTTTTCTTTTAATTTCAATAAATTGTGTGCGCGATACACGAGTAGTTGCACTCAACAATTTAAACTCGTTACTTGTTGCTTTTACTTATTAATTTTTTTCTTTTATTAATTAATTAAATTTTATTATTTTTTTTTACATAAATTTTACGAGCAAAGCCACTCGGGAATTTAATAATTTTAATTTATGCGTGACCTAATAATTGCTTCATCAGCAACTGTCTTATTGGCTTCTTGTTCATCTATCTCGCGTATTTATTTTTTTTTTTTTAATTAATTAATTATACAGTAGATCACTAATTTTTTTTTTACCACACGAATTATTCGCAGTTGTAAAAATTTATTTTTTAAAATAATAATTATAACAATTATTCAAGTTCTTGGATGCATTCTTCTTACTGCTCGTTTTATTTTTCTTTGCGTTACAGCTTGCTGTGGTGTTGCGCTAAAATAATAATAAATATATTAATTAAACAATTAAGTAATTAATTAAATTAAATTAATAATTACCTAAATTGGGCGACTGCACTGCCGCCAGTAAAATTAAATGACGGCCGCGAATTAGGATCAAAGGCGATCGCAGGTGATGAATTTGCGGGATTAAAATTGAAACCACCTGATGCTGGTGTTGCTGGTGTCTATAATAAATAAATAAATAAATAAATTATAATTATTATTAATTAGTATTAATTAAAATAAAAAAAAAAACTTACATTCAATCCGGTATTAAAACTAAATCCACTAGAACCACTGGCAGTTGATGAACCAGTGGGAGGAGCAGCGGATCCAAAGTTAAACATATTAGCTGACCCAGGTGTCTGTCCCAGTGAACCGGAAGCTTGATTATTAAAAATACTAGGAAGCGGTGTAGCGGACGGTTGTCCAAAGGCTGGAGGATCAGCTTTTGGTGGATTGAAAGAAAATGCCGCTGGTTGAGACGATGCAGAACTACCGAAATTTTGTGTACCGAATCCGGTGTCTGATGAAGGGGTTACAGATGGGGCTGGAGATGCTGCATTGCTGCCGAAGCTAAACATAGGTTTTTGCGTCGCAGGTGTGTTATTTGTTCCAGTGAAATTGAAACCTCCGGTAGTATTTTGGGTACTTGGGGTTGACGCTGCGCCAAATGAAAATAATCCTTGATTATTTGTTGCTGGTGCTGGTGTCTCTGTGGATTTAACTGCTGAAAATATACTGGGTGTTGCTGAAGATGACGTTCCAAAATTCGTGGTACCGGTCCCGAAAATACTGGACGCTGGAGTTGAACCAAATAATGATGGAGTTGAAGTAGTTGGTGCTGAGCCAAAAGCTGGTGGTGCTGTTGATCCGGTATTGAACATTGATTTATCACTGGTAGCAGTATTACTACTGCTACCGAATGTCGCTGGTGTTTTATTTTCTTCTCCAAATCCAGCTGGTTTAGTCTCAATACCAAACCCTGGTTTTTTATCCAACGTAAATGGTGTTTTAGATTTATCTGCAATTTCAAAGGGCGATGACTTCTCTTCTGCTGATGGAGCAGCAGCAGATCCAAGTCCAAAAACTGGAGCCGCTGTTCCAGAGCCGCTACCAAAAGTTAACGCAGCTTTCTTTTCCGGAGGGGCTGATGAATCCGTAAATTTAGGTCTCGTGAATGAAAACCCTGATGTGGTCGTTGCTGAAACTAATGGAGATTGTGTCTGTCCAAATTTAATTGTCTCAGGGGTTGATGTAGAGACTTTAGGCTCGGAGAATGTGAAAGCAGCCGTAGAACTACTGGTAGTTCCTGCATCACTACCAGCACTTGCTACAGATCCTGGTGGAACAAATGAAAATGTAACGGATTTCTCTGGAGCTTTATCTTGGGAATTAACTTGACTGTCTACAGTCAACGGATTAGAAAAAATGATAGATTTTTCCTTCTCAACAGTTTTCGGTGCACCGAATGAAAACATTGGCTTGGGTTTGTCTTCCTCATTTACTTTATCCGCAACTTTTTCCACTGTCTTGGGTACTCCAAAGGTAAATCCACTTGCTGGAGTCTGATTATTTTCAGCAGTTTTAGGCTCAGCGATAGTCGTCGTAGGAGCGGAAAATTTAAATCCCGTGGGTTCGGATTTTTCCGTCGATGGAATGCCAAAAGTAAATGATGGTTTAGCTTGAGACGTGGGTGCTGCAAACGTAAACCCATTTGTCGTGCTATCAGACTTTTTATCATCGGTCTTTGCTCCCAGCTGAGGTTGGGCACCCGGAGGAATACCAAATGAGAACGGCATTGGAGTATTTTCTGCTTTCTTGCTTTTGTCTGCAGTAGCTCCAGGTTTCAAGCCACCGCATGCCACGCACTCGGTAACATCAGATTTATTTTGAACCATACAGCTGTCACACGTCCACGCGCCCGCTGGTTTTTTGAATTTATCACCAAACCCGCTGGTTACTGGCAACGACGATTGAACTGGTGATGATTTGTTGTCCTCTTTGACTAACGATTTGTCTGGACAAGGAGTGGTGCAGCAGACGCAGGTGGAAGCTGTTAAATTATTTCTTACCATACAAGAGGGACATTCCCATGTCTTGGCTACTTTTTGGTCGACCTTCAAAACAGACTCGGTATTTTTAACCGCAGTCTTAACTAGTCCAGGCTTCGATGCATGGCAGCACGGACATGTTATTACACTAGACGGATTCTTCAACATACAACCCGGACATTCCCATGTTCCTTCAGCTGCTTTAGTTTTGTCTTTAACTTCAGCTTTTGGAACTTCGGTCTTTGTAGACGTTGATAACTTGCTGGCATTGTTATCTTGCCTTGGCGCCATGCAAGACAGACACTTTGTTTCTGTCATTGGATTCCTTACCAGACAACAATTACATTCCCATTTATCGTTTAATTTAAATTTAGTGCCAAACTGCGTCTGTGTTTGTCCTCCAGCAGCAGAATCAGTAGTGACAGCAGCAGCAGAAACTGTAGAGGCTGATGATAAAGACATTTTTTTAGATGAATCAGACTTGCGTGCTTTACAAGCGATACACTGATCATCACTGTCATTATTTTTTATAAAACATTCCCGACACTCCCAGATTTTAACTTCCGATTTGTCTGTTTTCTTGCCAAGAATATCCATAACACTGCCAGCTACTTGTAATTCATCAGGTTTAGTCTCAACTACTTTTTTTTCTTTGGGTCTCGGTGCCGTTGACGATCCCGACCACATAAAGTTCGTTGATGGCTGACTGCTGTTGTCTCCAGTTGAATTGAAATTAGCTGTTGTTTTGGATGACGTAAATTTGAAAGTAGGCATTGATGTTGCCGTTGTTTTACTAGCGGGTGATTCCTGGCTGGGTTTTATCGGCTGAGAGAAAGTGAACTGCCCGTCTGACTCTAGACTTGTGTCAGCTCCAGCAAATTTAATGGGACTAGAAAATTTAAACGACTCCGTTTCTTTTAACGGAGAAATTGGTTTAGTCTCTACTCCCGTACTTGTACCAGATTTATTGGTACTGGTATTTATATTATTGACAACATTGTTCGAATTATTTTTTGATGACTCGGGTATCGGTATATCAAAGCTCGGCAATGTTGTGATAGGTAGAGGTATGTGGGTGAGATTGACCGTCTCCGCAGGTTCATCTAGATCAACTTTTTTCTTAGCTTTAGTCCTGAGTTTGCCCATGAATTTTTTATCATCGCTATCAGCCCTCAGGTGATACTCAGCAGCTTTTACCTGCGGCGCAGGCTCACTGTGTGCTGAAATTATTTTTCTAGCGGCGAGCGTCGTGTTCGTCAATCTCTGACGTCTCCTCAGCTTGAGCATGTCCGGCACCGTTGGAACCGTTAGCTCTCTGGTCAAGTGTCTCAACCCAATAGGTGCCACACTGCTGACAAAACTATTGCTACTGATAGTCTCTTCCTCACGGGCTCGCTTCCTCGACGCAAGAGTACTCATTGGAGCTTTAACCGGAATCTTCTTGGCGTCAGTTATTGGAGATGAAAAATGTTCAAGTGTTTCAAGAATTCTTTTAGCCGTCTGGCTCATCCCCGTAGTGTCTGTCGTTGAAGAATTTGAAGGCTTAACGCGGACACTGGACCTCTTGGGTACTCTCAACTGGAACTCATTCATCTGTCCAGGTCTACGAGCTGACCGGAAGTTACCGATCGCATTAGCACCTCCGAATGTTGTGTTGCCGCTGTAAAAAGGTGATGACAGTCCAGTTCCACGTTCTAGAGGACTGTTATCATTACTGACCATTGATACATTAAAACTAGGTCTCCTTGAGCTCAACGAATCTCGTCCATTGAACAGCAAAGATCTTGGTGACTGCAAGTGATTTGTAAATGACAATTTATCATTCGTAAATCCTTTTTTACTTGCAAATGGATAAATTATAAAATTAGACAATCCGTCTTGTCTACTTGTCTGTGGAATGAGTGAACTGCAGCCGCTGGTACTTTCACTGGACTCTGAATTGTCATCAGCACCATTTGCAATATTCATTTGCTGCTGCTGATGTTCCTGCTGCCGCTGGTGCTGGTGAACCAGAGGTGTAATATCAGACTTTGTATGAGTCAACCGTCCGGGAAGACGTAACGTAGGCGTTGATGCGGCAAAAGATCTACTGGATCCAGCAATCGGCTGCGGGAAATCCGGCATCGTTTCATCAACATCTTGCTCATACTGCTCATTGCTGTTGATGTTATTGGCTGTATAATCAATTCTATTAATAATATTAGCATTATTACTGGTGGTGTTGCCGGTGATGCGGTTACGCGACTGAATTCTGAAGGTTTCTGTCGGATGCGTTACGTCTAATCTAATGCATGGACGCTTTGACGGAGGTTGAAGTGACTCTTCCTCGACATCCTGCTCGTCTGCATTATCCTGGTCAGCAGCAAGGCCATTGCCACCTGGTGAATTGAACCATTTGCTTATCCACGATCTCTGTGGTATCAAATCCGTCACTTTAGTGGCCATTTTTTTTACAAATGACTGAAATTAAACATCAATAAATTAATTCATTATATTTACACTTAAAATTTTCATACTTTATTGCATTAAAAATAAATAATCGCTTGGTAAATATGTCAAAAAAAAAAAATTTTAATCAATAGATTTATGTAGATGTCGAATGATGTCGTAACAATTTTTAGGTTAAGTACAGAGCATGGCGTGGATTTGAAATATTTTATAAATTCAAATTAAGTATTGTAATTAATCTAAGTAAATATTGTAATTACGTAAGACTAATTGTGTAATATATTTATTTAGTTATAATTATGGCGGCAAATAGTGATTTTGAATTGAAAAAACGCAGATGAATTGCTGACCTATTTTAAGAAAAAAAAAAAAAACCCAGCCAATGATTTTAGCCAGCAAGGCTACTTGTCATCCGACAATCACATCAGTACAATACATATATTTATAAACTTAAATTTCATTTTTTATATTTATGCAATGAATAATAAATGAGCAAGTGTTTAAGTTGTTTATTAATAGCTAATTAAACTCACGTTGTTGGCATCGTACGGCTTCTCGCCGTAAGTCCGTCTTCCAGCCGAGTTGTTGTTACTTCTCTTGGCCATTTTCCACGCTTGGTTATATATATTTATTTATTTATTATTACTCAAAGCACTTACACTTTCACTCTACCCCTATTTATTTAAAACGTAAAACTTATTTTTATAAATATACACTTATTAATTATTATTCACACTCCAAGTGGGGATTCGATAATTATCGGGAGCATTCTTGATGATGGATATATTTTTGCGTTTTAACCCAACAGTACGCTGGTGGTTAGAGCGGGAGTGTAACGAGTGGAACGGACCGCGCATAAACTCTACAATTTCTTTTCCCGATAAGGCGCCGCCTGGCGCGACAATTTCAAAACTCCGCGCGCGAAAAATTGGTATTTTTAAATTTGCTTTTTATCGGACACTAGGTGGCGCTTCTACAGTAATATATATTTGAAAATTTGGTGATTGGGTGTCCAATTTATCAATGAAAAATATCAAGCTCACATTTTACTAATTAAGATAATTAATTAACACGTTTTTAAGTTTCAAAGTACTGACGTTATAACAAATTTTTTTAAAATAAATTCGTGCAGTAAATTTTTAAAAATTAATACATCAGGTAATTATTTTTTGAAAAATTTATTATAATTGCGAAGTCGTTAATTTGAATTTTATTTAAGGTTATTTCTTCTTTGACAAAAATTATCACAATGAAAGTGGAAAAAAGTCTCTCTCAAATCGTGAGTAATTAATATTAGTAAAAATTATCAATTAAATAATTAATTAAATTTGTTACTATCCGATTTGTATTTTTTGAATGCAGTTTAATCGAGAATTGCAAATCGGTGACAAAGAAGTATACACTAAAATAATATCAACCCTAGTACAGCGTGGAGTAATTAATAACTACTATCCACTCTCTGGTCAAGACATTGAAGAAATGGCTAAAAATATTTACAACACAAGTGAAGATAAATTAGCCGAAGTTTCTGAAACCATTCAACTTTTTTTAAACGAGTACAGGGAGAAAATATTTCGTGACATTTCTTTATTCAAAAATGGCACCACTGTTTCGTTTAACATCAGAATCAGACGCCGGCAATAATCCGCCATTTTATTCATCAATGTTCGTACAAACAATTGAATTCTGACGAGACATTTTTTAATAAAAAATCAATTATTACTCAGTTTTATTTTTTTTTTTTTTATTTTTTTACATAATTGAGTAAAAGTTAATAATTTACTATGGTAAGACAAAAGAAATAAATAATATAAATCTTCTTCTATATTTATATATAATTTAACTCAGGGAAAGTAGTTGTAATAAACGACAATAATATAATGGAATAGTGTAGAATAGTACAGAAACAAGAAGACTAGAATTCTTCAGAGTAAAATAACATTTAGGTGAGTGTTGTATAGTTGATAGTTGTAAGCTAAGAGAAAGCGCTTAGCTCTTTTCCTGGGAACGAGTGTATAAGGATGTTTGTTAAATATCTGACGTATTTCTTTTGCGTTTAAAATTAGTCACGTCCGTTAAAATCTTATGTTTATATGTTAAAATATTTTATTTTCTTGACTTTGCTCATAACTGAAAGTTCTTTTATTTATAAAGTTTCATCACAATCCTTGTAATATTTATTTATCTTAAAAATAAACATCAATCATATTATTAACTTACTTAATGTTAATTATAAACCGATTAATTAAATATATAAATAGATATATAATGTATTTATAAATGAATTCTTAAAATATTTAACGATGGCGCGGTCAGGATGGCCTGAATACCAAAGTGTTTATACACTTCTGACCAGGTTTTCTTTTATTGTATTGGGATTTATTAGTATAGTAGTAGGATGTATATATTTATATTACAATATATGAACAGACTTTTATTTATTTTATTTATTTGCATTAATATTTAGGTGCGATATAGAGGAAGTGGAGAATGATGACGCGGTGACGATAGAATACTCTCGTGCTTCTTCAACCGCTATGAATTGCAATACATATATGTGTTATTATTGTATGTATACATATATGTGGAGGTATATTAAAGAATATGGTGTAGGAGAATAAAAGAGTAAGGTGTAAAGAGTTGTCTTAAGTGTAAGCTTAAAGAAGGCATGGACATGGTAGCACAAATGGTTGGTTGGCAGACTTAAATCCACAGGTGGGGGCTGCTACCAACACCTGGGATATTACTTCCTGTCTCAGATACTTCAGCTCTTTACTTCAGTATTTGACAAACGCTTCTTTCACTCGCACGCTCTTCAGAGCGGCCTTTGCTTTTACTCTAGAGCTTTTAAATTCATTACTATTTTTTAAGTGTCATAATTATGGTTATCGTTTGCTAAATTTTATTTTAAAGTGACTGTGTTTTTTTTTTTTTTAAAAAAGTGTTCCAAAATGAAAACCCAATTTTACTTTAATGTTTTTCTTTTTATTTTGTTTACGATAAAAGGTTTGTTTAATTTATTCTTCAGCTAATCAATTTATTTATTAATTAATTAATTGACTTGTTGACAAGAAATTCTAATCGATTATCTATTAACACAACATCCTTTTTCGCAAGAAGAAACCTATTGATTAAAAGATAAATAATAATTATTGCCGCAAGTATTGAGTAAATAAAAAAAACATCAAACATCCTTTTAGTTATCGTAATAACTAGATACAATATTTCGATAACTTGAATTACAATATTTATAATAATGCCGTATTGCGATTTCACTGGTAACCGGAATTAAATTTTTATTTTTCTTCAACTCACTTGTCCCTTGTAATTATACAATTATTTAATGTTTTAAAGTTAACAAACACTTCCCATGAGTTAATAATTTAATTAAACAATTATTTTTTTACTAATAGAAACAATAATAATAATAACATTTATTATTATTATTCTATTCTATTCTTCTCTATTCTGTGGTAATCTTTGTCCGATTGTTGGCATATAAAATTTCTCATCACAAAATAATACTAACGTCTTGTCGTATTTTGAAAAAGAAAGCTATAAATATTTCTCACGATAGTAAACTAATGTAACGGTAAAAAACATATGGCCACCGAATCACAATTTTAATCTACTCTACTCTGCACTTATTAAATTATTCCTTATTATTTTTAATTCATTGCCCTTATTATCGTTAATTCATTACCATCATTATCATAAATTAAAATTACATGTGTACTAAAAATTAAATTTAAAAAAAAAAGTTACCGGTATTAGTTAAATTAGATCAAAAATAATTCGTTGATGCTTAGTCACTTTTCTCTACGACTTTTGTCCTACTAACCGATTTATACCGATTCTTATCTAAAATCAAATGACACAGCCGTGACTAACTCGCTATTACTATCATTATTTATTTATTAATAATAAATAATTAATTAATAAAATTTGATATCATGTGTTTCTGTGATTAATATGTTAATTAAATAAGTCGTTCGAGTTCCGTTAGCTGCGCGTGGCGATCGGGAAACGGGATCGATTCTACGTACAGGATTTTATTTAACATCACATACTTATTACTCGTTATTTATTACTATTATTGAACTATCTGATATTATTAATAGACGTATTGACACGAAGAATATAATCAATATATGTAATTATGTAAATATTTAAGTATAGAACAGTGCAATGAAGTAACATTGGTACTAGACATGTGAGTTGTATCGAGTATAAGTAAAACGCGATCGCTGTCACTACAAGACGCGGTTAATTACTATGAAAGTCAATGCTCGGCACGCAGAACGTACTTCTTCTATACATTAACCGTTAATTTTACATCGCGGTTAATACTTGTTACTAGTATTTTTATCATTCACAATAATCTTTAGCTTCTATATGAAAAAATATATCATAAATACAATAGTGAATTCAATTGTTTAGACTTACACACGATTTAATATTGAAGATAAATATAATAATGCATAAAAGAGATGATGTAGAATAACATTTGGCATACTTGATGCCCATATGCCGTTGCAGGTGTAAATAAACGGGTGAATGATCGTGGAATTTTATCTTTATTTCATAGAATAAAATGTATTATTCTTGCAGTTTATTCTAAAACTAGCTAGGGCAGAGGTACCGTTTTTGGACACTTGAAAAATTTGAAACAAATTTTTAAAATACGCGGCAAAGTGATCAATTTTTAAAATGCGTTCAAAAATACTTTCGTTACTCTATTGCAATAGAACTTTTTAAATTCTACTTTTCTTAATTAAAGTAAAGTATTTAGTGTCCAAAGATGGTACTTCTACCCTGTAGTTTTAAATGCAATGTAGGGTAGAAGTACCGATTGTGACCACTGCTCCATTTTTTGATTTTTTAATTAACGAAAAAGTATACAAGAAAACTTCCAATCTAGTATCGTGTTAAAAGTCTTTTTGAAAAAATCTAGAAAATTATTTATATCATTAAGTATTTTACAAATTATATAATTTAAATTTTTAAAGTGTCCGAAACTCTACTGTATTTATATTTGTAATTAGATAATAAATAGATAGATAGATAATAAATTTTATTCGACCATGAGATCTTGATCTCCTGTGGCCGTTCAAAAACAAAATATTTACATTAGTTTTGCATATATAATTACAGTATTTGATCATATAAAACAAAAAGTAACTATTATAATAATAAAGGTTAAACTGAAAATAACTCTAGATATAATCTTAAAAATAGTACAAATCGTAAAAATAGTAAAAATTGTAGAAATAGTAGAAATAAGTTCCATCGTCAATTCGTGCTTTCAAGTTCAAAAAAATAATTATATACAGCACTGCGAAATTCCATGAACGTAGGGAGTGATGTAAGGCTCGGAGGAAGAGTATTCCAAACACGAATCGCAGATACAATAAATGATTTATCATAAAAAGCAAGATGACTGGTAGGTAGACGTAAATAGTCCTGCCTTACATCTCCCCTACGCAGCATGGGCTGCAGAAAAACTAATTCATTGTCGAATAATTGACCCTGTTTCATATAATAAAATTATTGATATAATTTATTAATAATTAAATTTTTAAATTGTGTTAAAGGAATAAAATGTACGGGATGCGGTTATCCAGGAGCACCAGCACACAGTACAGTAAGATTTACAGACAATTCAGATGATGTACTTGATGAAGAAGATTCATTGATAAAAGATACTGTGTTCCCAACTTCAACTGTCGCTACTTACACATGTGAACGTGGGTTCGAATTGTTAGGACCCGCGAGAAGACAGTGTCAGGCCGATGGAACTTGGACACCTGAAGGCGTACCTTTTTGCGGTAATTTTTTATTTTATGATCCGGGATCAAAGATCGGAAACCAGTGATGAGGGATTAAAGATTTAAGATTCGAATATAGAGATTAGAGATCGAAGATTAAATGGGGATTAGGATTTAGGATCCAGGATTAGTATATATACTATAAAAAATTAATAATAAATATGACCCGGTATGTCGAGGAAACAATCTCCCTTGTATTGGCCCGCCAACAGGTTAATGTTTAACGGTTTATACCCCTTCCAGTTTCTATATTACTTGGTTCCGTTTCTCAGAGCTATTATCGAGCCACCTCGGTCAAGGACATCGGGAAACAGGTCACGTGTCTTTGACATTCAAATAAGATATTGAATACTTATATTCAAATTTTATTCTCATTACGTGTCTATAAATTTTTATTCAAGAACTAGATATTTTTTTACTTATTCGCATTAGAATTTTATATTTTTTTAATAATTACTAATAGACATTTAATTTCGATAGTTTAAATTTCAAATTTTTTAAATTTATTAGGCCTAATATCTAGCCTTTATTTTTTTACTTAAAATATTTTTTAATTTTTGTTAGATAAATATTTTTATTGTTGATAAGAAAAAACTTGCAAATATATGTAAAAAAAAAGTATGCGTATGTTTGTATATAAGGAAAAAGAAAGAGAAAGAGGTGAAAATATGCGACATAATAAAACAAAAGGCTATGGCAGGTGAGCGTTAATACATAAGTAGGTCTTTAAAGATACAAGTGGGTCGTGGGGCATAAGTATACGTATATATATATATATATATATATATATGAGTACCGAGAGTATGTTGAGACAAGGTATATGGTAAATATGTTGGTAAACAGGTAAGCAGGCAGCCAAGAAGACGATATGCTTGGTCGCTAATACGACACACGTTATATCCTTATATTTATGGTCCTCGTATTAGAATATAAAGCAAACAGAGCACGAGATTGGCTAAAAATAATATTTATTTAACTTAACTTACGGATTACATTATTATATATTTTATATTTGTAATTTTAATCGATTAAAACCACTCGATTTAACAGACAAATTCGATTATTTTTTTGCTGATAATGCAGCCGTAGATTTTATTATTATATATATTTATTTATTTATTTAGCTTTAGCATTTCATTAAATAAAGTGGTCGCGATTTGTCGTCAAGATTTCTCGGGCAATTTAAGAAAGGAGGGCAAATGCGGGATTGTCATTTCGGTTTAAGTGAAACTCGTTTGTGCGTACAATTGTTTTGCTTTATTTTATTTTTTATTGTTATATATATGTAATGGAATTTTTTTTAATATTCATATACTTTTTATTGGGTATTCAAGTTTTTAAAAGTCAGACTTGTGTAGTTGTTTTAATTAACTGCTAAAGATTTCCGGAAGATTCATTACCGTGATTCATATGAATTAATTATGTTGAAAGTGTAAAGATTTTGAATTAATATAGAGATTAATCAGACAATTATTTCATGTTAATTAGTGATTATTATTTTTTGTTTTTTATTCGTAGTGTTGAATGTTGCTGGAGGTAAGGCACCGATGCAATCCAGCAGCGCTGAAGGGGGTATACCTCAAAAAGCCGTTGATGGTAGCAGCGGTCAAGTGTACAATCCTCAAACTTGCACGCTTACGAGGTCAGAAACTAAACCTTGGTGGTATGTTAATTTACTGGAACCTTACATGGTGCAATTGGTACGATTAGACTTTGGAAAGGCTTGCTGTGGTAAGTTTTTATTTTTTTTTTCTTTTACATTCAAATATTTACTGAACTATTAAAATTACAACAAAAACTCACTTATGCAATTTTGTAGGAAATTTAATACTCTACAAAAAAGGACTCTATTAATTTTTCCGTAAATTTATTAATTTACGAGTTATAAATTTTTTTAATCAGTAAATTTTTTCAAAAATTATGACTTACTTTTTTTCACAGAACTTTGAATTTAAATTGTGGCTTAAATATTAAAGAAACGATAAAAATAAATAAATAGAATTTTGTAGGAAATTAAATTTTCTATAAAAAATATTCTTATCAATTATCACGTTAATCCGATAGTTTAGGCGCTAGAAGCTTTGGAGTGTTAAATTTTGCTAAGTGCTTACGTCAAATGATCGTATAAAAAAACAATAAAATGCATATTGGAATATATTGTGGCCAATAAAAAAAATTAAATATCTTTGAAGAAAAAAAAAGTAATAAAATAGATTTCTTACAATTTAACAGTAAAACGCCTTCTTGAATAGAAAAAATTTCTTGAGAAGATGAAAAAGAAACGGTTGAATGACTATCTCAATTTCTTTAGTCTCTCGAACTTTCCACAATTAGAGCAGATCGATAGCAATTTATCAAAACCAATTTGCAAAACCCAAGTCATCAAAAAGAAAAAAAAACCATATTTTTCTAATCAACGAACTGGAAAATGTCAGTCATTAAATTAGTTGACGATTCGCGTTAAATTATTAATATAAAAATTTTTAAAACAATCGTTAATTTTTTTTATCCATAATCATACACTCCTAGAATGAATATCTAGTGACTGCAAAGTATAATGAATTGTTATAAAAATTTAATGATAATGGTAACAAGTAATGAGATATTAAATCTAAAATAATAAAGTTATATTTTAGAAATTTAAGTTCGATATACTTAGAATCAGTCAGTGAGAGTCTTTCACTTACTTTCGATAGTTAGAAAATGCCGGAAAACTAAAGCCCGGCACCAGATAGTCTGTAGTGCTGATGATTATAGTAGCGGTATCGAAGATTGATAAGCATTGCGTGTTAATTCAGACGCATCAAGTTGCATTCTCTTTAGTAATGAGTACTCCTGCTACTGATTATAAATTTTCCCGCTCGCACATCCATACTCTTAATAACAATAATAATAAAAGTAATTAACGTAAACAAAAAATATTATAGAGGAATCACGGGCTTACCTATCATTGACAAATGTGGCTATCTTAATGTATCACGGGTGAAATACTTAGTAGGCCATTGTTAGATATGGATATCAACCACCAAAGACCAGCAAGCCGCATAATAAATAAAAACTAACAAAAGATTATTGATAATAATCTCTTTCTTCCTTTTTCAATCGACCTTCTATTCAATTCTATTTACACTTTACTATTTACTAATATAGCAATTACTGAAGTACATCAATTACAAGTGAAAGCTCACTCCATACTAATTATGACAAATTTATCTTATCACAAATTATTATATATTTATTTATTTATTTATTCATTTATGTGATTGTTTGTTTGTTAATATTCAGACGGTACTTCTGGAACAATAGTCGTACGCGTCGGTAATAATCGCCCGGATCTTGGTACAAATCCTATTTGTAATAAATTTTCCGGGCCTCTTGAAGAAGGACAGCCATTATTTTTACCATGCAACCCACCAATGCCTGGCGCATTTGTGTCCGTGCATTTAGAAGCTTCCTCCCATACGCCGACTCCTGTTCAGTTGTCACTCTGCGAAGCTTTCGTTTATACTGATCAGGTATTGACTATTTCCAATATTCTATTTTCAAATTTATTATAATTTTGCTTATTTTTATTCAAAGGCTTTGCCGATAGAAAGGTGTCCGCAATTCCGCGATCAGCCGCCGGGATCCACGGCGACTTATAATGGAAAATGTTACATATTTTACAATCGCCAGCCGATGCAATTCCGCGAAGCTCTTGCGTTTTGTCGTGCCCGAGGTGGTACTTTGGTTGACGAGAGCAATCCAGCTCTCCAGGGTTTCATATCATGGGAACTGTGGCGTCGTCATCGGAGTGATACCTCGAGCCAGTACTGGATGGGCGCAGTACGTGATTCTAAGGACAAAAGTATCTGGAGATGGACCGGAAGTGGTGAAGAAGTAGCAGTGTCGTTCTGGAGTCTGCCTCAAGGGAGTCAGGAAGACTGCGCGCGTTACGATGGCAGCAGAGGGTGGCTTTGGTCCGACACACCCTGTACCGCACGGCTTAATTATATTTGCCAGCATCGTAAGTATTCATATTATTAAATAAATAAAATAATAGATATAAATTATGGGTCTTATTGACTTTCAGAACCGCGTGCTTGTGGCAGACCCGAGCAACCGCCAAACTCAACGATGATTATCACAAATCAAAGTGACGATTCTCCATCAACGTCATCCTTATCTTCATCAGGAAATAATTATCAAGTTGGCGCAACAGTTGCATACAGTTGTAATGCAGGAAGTCTTTTGATAGGGCCGTCAACTCGTACATGCTTAGACACTGGATTTTACAATGAATTCCCACCAGTTTGTAAAAGTATTGAATGCGGTTTTCCAGCGAGCATTAAACATGGAGAGTATACGCTTATCAACAATACCGTGACTTACTTGAGCCAAGTTCTTTATTCCTGTGAAGATGGTTACGAAATGACAGGTTAAATTACTAGTTATTGTCATTATGATAATTAGCATCATCATCATAATTATTATTGCTACTTATTTAAATATTTTATTTTATTTATTTAAGTTATAGCATTTTCTTTTTTTACCTTATTTAGATATTTATTAGATAACGGAACTTTTTTTTGTAGGTCGAGCACGGCTCACGTGTGACATCGACGAGCGTTGGAACGGACCACCACCGCGATGCGAGCCCATTCGCTGTGACCCACCTCCGCTGGTGACTCACAGCACTGTCCAACTCGATGAAATGAATACCGACAATAATAATCTTGATAAAAATACTAATCGCAGTCTAATTGTGGGCAGCATTGTCACTTACACCTGCGACAAGGGCTACAAAGTATCAGGCACCCGACAAATTTTATGCTTACCTACCGGATTGTATGATCATCCCGCCCCGGTTTGCTTGCGTAAGCATTCAATTCATCCTCAATTATTATGAATCCAATAAAAAATACATTCTATTAAATAAGTAATTGACGATTATTTCAGTCGAGGAAATTCGCACGACAGTCCGATCTACAACACGACCGCCTGTTACGCGCGGTAAGCCGTTTTACCCCGCACGAACGCGCACAACAACAGAATCATCTTCAACGGATGCTAATATTCCCACTGAGGATAAAATTTCTATTGCTGAATTGCCGGCTACTGTGCGTGAGGCTGCGGTCAGAAAACCGCCGATTTCTCTTCACAGACCCGCTTCCTCCTCTTCCTCGTCTTCATCATCGTCGCCAGCTCTCAATAATAATAATAATGACGACGATCATCCGCAAGACAATGAGATCTCAGCAAGTGGAGTAGATAATGCTCGTGCTAAAATAGCATCCGGTGTATCAGAACCTACGGGTCCATACCGCGTTGACACTACGACTTACCAAGCAAAACTGAGTCTTGGTGGTATGATTGCTCTAGGTGTCGTCGGTTCAATAATAATTGTCTCCGTTATTGCCACCACCGTAGTAGTTCTTATGAAGAGGTAAGTTTTGAATGAACTATTTATTTTTTCATTTATTATTTTATTATTTTCACGAGTGTGATAATACTGACGATGAATTTGCTTTCGAGCTTTTGATTTGTCCTTACACCAGTTTCGCACTGTTGTACATAACATTTTTAATCTACAGTAATAAATGTATTTAAATAAAAATAAGATTGAGTTAATATTTGCAAAGGACAGTGCGGACGTGTATATTAATATATTTTAATGAATTAATAAAACTAATGTAGTTTAACACTATAAATAAAATGATAGTAAAAATGTATAAATGCGTGTGATGGTTAGCGGCAACGGCAGAGTTCGAGGAAGACGTCGCCGTCGTGGTGGTCTCGGCGGGGTTGGTGCGCTCGGTAGTGGCGATGGTTTGGCCGGTGGTCTTGGTAGATCAGACGCCTCGGGGATGCCTTCCCGTTGGTACACTCTCTTGGCGCTTCCATTCCCCGACCAGCACCTCGGGCGGCGTGATCTCACTGCTCGTCGTGCTGCCGATCATCCTTACTCTTTCAATCTATCAGCGGCACAACGCGCTGGCTACTTTTCCAATCCCTCTTTGTAACATTTAACTCGTTGCCAGTAAACTAAAAAATCAAAAAAAAAATATATATTAGATAATTAAAAATTAAAAAAAAAATGAATACAAGTACCTAGAAAATATGCCATGACCCACTACCTAATCGCCCAACTACCGCCTTCTTCTACACACCATCACCAACTCAATATCAATCAACGTCTCTACTCGACACCGTCAAAATCAGTGTACACTGACGTGTTTTAGTAAAGGTAAATTCATTAATTGCTGATGAAGAACACACATCAAAACACACACACCCACACATCATCAGTCAGGTGAAATGGAAACTGTGAAAAAAATATGCACTATTATTTTTAATTAATTACGCACATTTTTTTAAAGATACTGAAATTAGTCGTCAAAAAATTTTTGGATTTTTTTAAAAACGACGCCAAAAAATTGCACTTATGGTTTTTTAAATTTTCTACACGTGCATATTTTTAGTTTTTTTTTTTTCTTTAAATTAAATTCTTAAAAAAAAAATTCAAAAAATGTTAATAGTCTGCTAACTTCAGGATCATTTTTTTAGCATCTAGAGATTCTAGATGAGAGTTGATGGCCTTACCCCACTTAAAACCGCACGCATTTTCATCAAATGCACTCTATTATTATTATTTTTTCTACCATTGTCTCTAATTAGCAGCAGTTGTCACTAGCCTAGATTTTTTATCAGCATTTCGCACGCATAGGGGATTATCTGCAGGCATTGAAATTCCTTAGATATTTTATTCATCATTAAAAGTCATGACGTCATGATACTTATTAGCAATTCTTAGACAATTAAATTTGTCCGACATATTTTTATGAATTGATTATTTATTATTCTAGGACTCGAGGAGGCGGCAAACATTACAGACATCGAGCGTCCCCGGATTGCAACACCGTAGCAAGTTTTGACAGCAGCTCGTCGGAAAGTCGCGGTGGACTTAACAGATACTACCGTCAGGCATGGGAAAACTTGCACGAGGCCACTGGACAGAAAGCCAACCCTCCATTGAGACGCAAAGACACTCTCGACGATCCTAATTACCGCGATAACTATCGTGGTAACGAGAACAATAACACTGGAGGTGATGATCCTAGTGCTTTTGCTGGTAACAAGCATTCTAATGACAAGAAACGACATCATCATCACCATCACCATCACCACGGATCGACAACGAACTCAGAGTGGCGACAGTCTCAGACTCACCACCGATATTAAATACTTAATATTTTATATAAATAAATACTATATATAAATATACTTAATAATATTAATTAATGATTAATAAATAATTAACATTATTGTAAATAATTTTGAGTTCGTGTTACGGCTCAGGAATATTTTATCCTGATGGAAAACATGCCAAAAAATAATATTCTATTTATGTTATTTTCAAATACTAATATAAGATAAATTTGCTGAGTTAAATTTATGTTTTTTTTTAAATTTATATATATTTTATATTTTAAAATTTTATTTGACACTTTTTTGAGGCCATAATGGACACCTTGGCCTCACCTTTGTCGGGATTATAAGGATAGGCTAATGTGGTCCATTTGGTGATAAATTTCTTTTTTATTTTATGACTGACGAATTTTGATTGACTACTGATTGATATGCATATATATATATATATAATTATATATATATTTTCGTTCTTTAATGTATAATTATAAAAATAATTTTAACATATAGATTTATTTTAAAACATGTATGTATTTTATGTCAGAGTTAATATATTTGATAAATATAACGAGCTCAGTCTTTTACTTTTATCACTGTACTGAAACTTTTTTTTTTTATATCAACTCCATTATTACTGATATTTAATTCCATTATTTATCATTACGTACTAATTATAATAATCAATCAACTGCGACTTTATTTCAACCAATCACGAATAATAGACCCAACTTGTTTTCTCGCTTTAATTAATTCCGGTAAATCTGATGGTGATGCTGGATACATATTAGCACAGTGAGCAGTACCTAGAAAATTAATTGAATTATTAATTGATATTAATGTTATGTAACATGATCATTAAAATGATTGATTATATAAGGACCGTTTATGTAAATAGCTGGGGTTTGTGGGTTTGAAGATTTTGTAATTCCCAGCGCATGCCAGGGATCGATGGACCCGTGGACGTAAACGACATTGGATACTTGGAGGTGCAGACCTCCGTAGAGAAGATTAGTCCGCTCGACAGACGACTCCAGCAAGTGGATGTTGTACCTGGGACCTAGAACATCAATACACTGTTGGACGAAAAAGTCTACTGGGAACATTTCGCTGAACAGATCGGGTCTGGCTGTTGAAGTCTGGAAGAATCCGAACTCTGTGCAGGTTTGGTAGAACCACTGACGCCCTCCCTCTGAAGCCTCAGCCTCCCAGGAGACGTTTCTCAGCTCGTCAACCATTTTGCTGTACTTGTAGTCAAGGCAAGTTTCATTGTCAGCCTTCAGCAGAAGATTGCTGATTTTTCCTAACCGTTCGATAGGGATTCCCTGTTTTTCATCGACTAATACGTCGCAGACGGTGTCGATAGTGATGTTTGCTGTCTTTGAACTGTTACGATTGTCTTTGTTGTACTGAACAACCTCAGCGAAGTTGCTGGCAATAGTTTCATAGAGATTGGAGATGTCCTTCTTCTTGGTACCAGCCGGGTCTATTGGATCGCAAAGCTTGAAGAGCTTGGAGAGATCTTGCTGGCCGATTCGATGACGCAGCATCACGTGGAATTGCTTATTAGCAGCTGCCACAGCATCTACACACGCTTGCGAATGAGTTCTCAGCGCGTCCTCGACTACTGCGTAGTACTCCTGGAAGTCTACTTTAGCTAGCAAGGGTCCGCTTGTTGAAACAGCTCCGTGGACCAGGTGAGGGTACTTCAGCCGCATCCATGCCGCCAACGACCCAGGATATGAACCTCCGAAGACAATCCACTTGGTACCAGCAGGTATTTGGTGCAAATGATTCATTCCTTCAATGAAATAAGCCAAGTCTGCCAGTGCCTGCTCTGATGTCAAGTAAGCCAAGTTCTTGATACTTAAATCCCTGTAATAATAATAATTATTGTTAATTTAATAATTTCTCGTCTACACGAGACTAAACTGATTAAAAAATTAAAACGCACTGTGTAGGATGACTTTTGCCGTAAAACCGGTGCTCTAATTGGAAACACATTGCGCGAAATTGCTTGGCATACTCGATCCATTGTCCTTCTGCCATCCACTTGGCACTTGCTTCTGATTCACCTCCAATCATTAAAAATACCGGTCCCCCACGTTTGTAAAAATTTGAATTCACGAAATATCTCTGCAGAATAAAATAAAATAAATTTTCTAAACTTAAGAACTGATGATCAGTAATTGATTGATTGATTGATATATTAATAAAGTACCGTACCTGATGCCATGACTGAGTATTCGTTGGATCAAAGTGATCGAGCTCTTGCTGGAACCACAAATCGTCAGTTAATTTGTAGTCTTTGTTAAAAACAGTTCTCTCTCTACTCCTTCCCCGAAAGAATCTTCGCCAAGCTGATGATCCATCAGTAAAAATCATCAAACAAATAATGAGTACGTACTTCATTGCTGCTTATTGCGTTTTAAATTATACTTTAAGCTGTTGGAAGCTGGAACTTGCACACAGACTTATCAGTTTATAATTTACTTTATCTATATTTAATTTGTAATTATCTCTTGCAGCAATAGGTCGTTGTCGGCAATGAAAAAAAAATTTTAGCTTGGGTACAAATAAATTTCCAAGACTTGGCTGACATCTCCTGGACATTTTAAAAACTTGATAAAAAATAAACATTCATTTTCAATCTTTTAAACGTCCCAATGTGTTTATTATTTGTTAAACAAATTTTCATATTTATTCATATTCATTTCATTCAAATTAACTGTTTATTTATTTATTAATTTATTTAAGAATAATAATAATGGATAACAAAAATAATCAAGATGAAAATGAAGATCCTGCACCAGATATTCCTCTGGTATTTATATATTTATTTAAATAAATATTTGATAATTTATAATTATCAATTATTGTGGTACTAAAGTCAACAGACAATTAACAATTCCAATTTATTTTCAACAATTTAATTTAAAAAAAAAATAAATAAACAAAAATATGCACATAAAACTGAAAAAAACTATGGGTGCAATTTTTTTTAAATTTATCGTTTATCAAAAAAAAAAAAAAAAAAATTATTAGACGTCGTCTTTTTTGAGCTTGACTGGAACTGACATTTAGCAATTTTTTGAATCACGAATAAATCAATAAAATATGTCTACAATGAAAATTTTAAAGTTCTTACTAAGATCATTTAAGAAATGAGTGTGTACATTTTTGTTTAAATTCCATTTTTATAATTAATTGATTTATTATTTAAAATTTAAAAATTGTTCCGTGTCTGCTACATTTACACTCATGGCTAATATCAATTTCATTTAATTATTAATTATTTTATTTATTTTTTTAGATAATCCGGCGATCCTTTACGATGACACAAAATGTTCTAAAGGTAATTAATTTTTTTAAATTGTTAATTGATTTTTTTATTTAATTAATTATTATTTTTTTATTAAAGATCATGTTGGACTATGGGGAATCTAGTAATCAAAATCTACCAGAACTATTTGTGCAAATAAAGGTAAAGATTTTATTTATTAATTATAAATAAATAATTAATATTGGTGGTATTTTTTTTAGAGAGTTCGGTTTTATCGTAAAAGATTTTTTTGTATTGTATCAGATGGAAGTGAAAAACTTTTAAAATGTATGTTTTCAAAAACGTTAACTCATAAAATTGGCCAAATAGAATTATTAGAAGGAATGAATATCAAAATAACAGATTATTATGTCCACAGATTTAATCTTTCTCAACTTAAAAAAGATTCTACGTAAATACATACACTTTTAAATTTACTATTCATTTTTTAAAATTAATTCATCAAGTTTGTTATAAAAATTTAATCCTTGATTTTTCTTTAGGGAAGGATCTATTGATTTAATAGGAATAACTAACATAGCATTTATCAAAGTTGACCCAACTTACACACCTCCAATGAGTAAGTTATCTAAAGCTAGTGATCCTAGAATAATTCTAGGTGATCTTAATAAAGTGACTACAGTTAATTTTGATGCAATAACTCTAGATGATGCTGGTTTAATAACTCCAGGTGGTATTGAGAAAAGAGCTCCAGTTAATCCTGTTAAAGTAACTCCGATTGAAGCTAATAAAATAGTTCCAGTTGATGCTGGTAAAATAGCTCCAGCCAATCCTATTAAGATAGCTCCAATTGTTGCTGATAAAGTAGTTCCAGTTACTGGAGTTAAAACACTTCCAGTTAATCCTGTTAAAACAGCTCCAGTTAATGCAGTTAAAACAGCTCCAGCTGCTCCTGTTAAAGTGACTACAGCTAATACTGGAGTTAGAAAACCTCAAGCTAATGAAGTTAAAATATCTAAATTGACAACCATTTTAAAGAGGTAATTAATTTATAATTTACTTCATTAAATTAAATTAACATTCACGGTTATTATAAAATAAAATAATTTTTTATCACCAGTTATTAAAAAAAAATATTTTTTCAGTTCATTAATCACAGGGAAAATTAGAATATTCCCTAGATCATTTAGACCATTTATCGAAACATATTTTTTAATCACTGATAGCTCTGGAGGTATACTATGTTGGCTTTACTTTCCTATGAGTGAAAAGCTGAGGAGATTTCTCAAGGTACTTAATTATAAATAAATATGTTCATCATACAATAAAATATATAAAAATGAATAATTTAATTACAGGATGGTTTTACGATAGAAGTAAGCGGTGCTGTAATAAAAAAAAATCTTAAAATAATGAGGGATATTCCTCCATGTGATCTTGAGATGATTATCAATTCAACATCGACAGTAAATATTTACAATAATGATAAGGAGTGTATTTTTAATTACAAAAACCCGCCGAAGCTATTATTAGATTCTGATCCTTATATTGAGATTTCTACCTCTAAATATCCGCTTCTGCAAACTATACGTAAAAGACATCCCGCGATCAGACTTGGTGAGATTAAAACCAGTTGAATAAACAATTACTCTGTTGCTTAAATGTTTTTTAATATTTTAGAACTCATCGCTGTGTTAGTCGACCAATCAGTTGTCCAAAAAAAATATACGGATTCTTTTAAACATTTAGTTATTCAAGATGAGTCGATAAGGATGCAAATAACATTATGGAAAGAATTAGCTGAAAACTTTAGTATTCCAAATGGAGAAATCATTATGGCGGAAGATTTTTTTACTACTATCCACGGTAACATTGTTGGGTTATCATCACGAGCTAGTTCTAAAATAATTATTGCTACTAATTGTGCTGATAAAACTAGGTAAATTATTTTAAAGACTTAGGTAAGAGACCCAATACCCGATCATTCACGTATTCGACGAGTACTAGTTCCCTGATAGAGTACTAGTTCCCTGATCGAGTACTAGGTCTTTTACTTTATTCAGTTCCTCTGATATATTTATTTTTAATCATTTAAAATTATAATAATATTATTTTTGTTTATAGGTTAAAAAAATGGTACAAAAAATGTCAAAAATCAGCTGTAACATCAACATAAATAAATTTAAAATAATAAATTATTTTTACATCAAACTGACAGTAGAAAACTTTTATACCTAACTCATTTAAAATCTCCCGCCAAAACGCCATCTTGAATTCCCAACGAGTATCGGTAGCTGTAGCTAAATAAAAATGTACAGTGAATGCTGATGTGCCAGTTGGACCAAAAGTTTAACAGGAGGACACCTTGGATCGTGTTGGTTAGCATTGGCTCTGGTTATCATCATATATATCTAACGAGGAATAACAACAACAAAAGTAGGAAACGGAATTGAAACGAAAACGAAATGACTGAGATTGTTGGTGATACGGACGGTTATGCTCGACAGTACTGCGTTACTTGGACTAATTACAAGCATGATATCCCGTATGTGGTACGTCAATTATTGGAGAATGAATCGATGGTTGACGTGACGCTTTGTGTTGCTGGTGAACGGATCCAAGCTCACCGTCTTGTTCTCAGTGCCTTCAGTGGCCTACTCCGAGTAAATAAACATTTGCATCATTATTATTATTATTTATATGTTTTTTAGGGAACAATAACAACAATTAGTCAGTGGTATTATTGTCCGAGTACAGACAGAATGTTATCTATAACAATAATAATTTTATTTTTGACTGATAAAAAATTTATTTAAAAATATATACAGAGCAACTGTCGACAGTCCTTCATATTTATTTTAAAAATTTTAATTTGCATGATACTTAAGTTAGCTGACAGCTAATAGTTGGATTTTTTTTAAAACGATAAATTGTAGAAAAAAAAAATATTTCAAAAAATTTCACCTATAGATTCTTTTATTTTCTACATGTGCATATTTTTAGTTTATTTTTTTTTGTAATTGATTTGCTGAAAAAAAAATTCGAAAATTGTTAATTGGTTGTCAGTTTATTTTCAGCATCATTTAATTTGTGGAAAAATAAATATAATTATGAATTACAGGACGTGCTAAAAGATGCTTATGATGATCATCCGACAATAATAATAAGCGACGTGTCTGCTGAAATAATGAAAATAATAATTGAATTTTGCTACACCGGTCAGCTGAGCACGCCATCAATAAACACAAAAAGTTTGCTGGATGCTGCTTATTTCTTACAAATCTCAGCACTTTCAGAGGTAAAAATTTTTTTGATGCTGGTCAACTTGACAAGCTTGTAAACTATTTTATTTTTCCACCAGTTTCCCAACATAGAAAACTCTATTTTGCTGAAAGAGGACGTAGAAGAAATGACAGAGTCTCTGGAAATGTCTAATGAAGCCGAGGACAACAATTGGGAACCTGATGATGGTCTTGAGAATATGGTAGAGGCTGGAGATGTCGTGGATACTGAAGACCCCGATGAAACTACTGAGAGTAATGATAAACAGGAAAAGAGCGGGAAAAAAAAACGTAAACGTGAGTACGTTAAGAGAGATTACAATCCCGCGATGTTAGAAGCTGCGCTAAATGATGTGAGAAACGGGTTTTCTTTGATTGATGCCGCTAATAAAAATAATGTGCCGAGATCGACACTCTATATGAGGTGCAAAACTTTAGGACTGCAATTAAATACTGCGAGACATGAGTATCCTCCTGAATGTTTGAAGGCTGCTATCAATGCTGTTATGAGTAAGTTTTTATTTATCATTATTATTATTTAATACTAATTATTTTTTTTTATTAGACGGCGCAAGTTTTCAAAGTGCATCTGATACATACAATATACCAAAAACTGTACTATGGAGACGGATTCAAAAGGAAAATTATCAGTCACTGAGATCTGACAATAAACGTTCTTATGATGCTGATAAAAGGGAAGCTGCTGTTAAAGCTTTAGCTAGAGGAGAAAATCTTACAAAAGTTGCTTTAGAATTTCAAGTAAATTATTCTTATTATTTTATCAATTACAAGTTAATTATTTAAGTAATTTAATTACGTACTTAGAAATGGATTAAAAATGAACTCTGTTTGAAAAACTGGCGCTTGGATATCCATTAAAATTAATTTTCAGATACCGAAAACTACTTTGTTTCGTGACAAAACAAAATTAGTGGACCAAGGAAAATTACCCGAATCATTTTGGAAAAAACGTAAGACTGAAGACGAGCAGATAAAAAAATTACGTCTCGATGAAGCTGTCGCCGCTTGTTTGCAAGGTAAAATGTCTCAGGCAGCAGCTTCTGTGGCTTATCACATCCCAAAGACTACTATCTGGCGACGGCTTCAGCGAGAGCAGAGGAAAGAGGACAAAAAGTTTATTACCAAGAGACAAAATCGATCTGCTCAGCGGGTTGATAAAATTGAGACACACAAAAATTCCGAAATGACGTTGTGTGACGTCAATGTGAGTCTAATTTAATTTATTAATTACGGTAATTATTATTATGATTTATTGCGGACTAAATGAAATTATCTGTTAGGTCTCATCCGAAATCCCAATCACGTACATCGACGAAAATAATGTTGCAGAAGAGTCTGTTATTATTTTAACTAAAGAAGACGTTGAGAGCCTTAATCTTGACGACGGCCAAATTGTCGTCAGCTCGGTACAATTAGTCTCAGAATAATTAATTAATTAATAAATGAATTTAAAATAAGTTATTAGAATTGATGGTAAAAATTAAATTTTTCAGGACAACGATCACGAGTACGTTCCTTGCACGATAAGCATCGAAGATACTTCGAGTTATTCAACAACTGAAAGTTAATTAATTATAAATAATTAAGGAAAGTGATAGTTATATTTATGTACATTGAAGACTGTTGATATTTTATGATATAAAACGATAATAAAAATATTTATTAGTAAGTTATTGATATGGAATTTAAAAAAAATTTAATTACTGATATTTATCACACTCAATAATTTATTTTTAAGATTTATGAATTATATATTATGTTTTACAAATTATTTCAGTAGAAAATTATAATTATTTAGGTTCTGAATGGTGAAGTTTTATGGTATCACAAACGAAGTACAAGAATAATTGCTGGTTCACAAAATATTACTTTTTAAATGTAAGTTTTGTAATCGTTGCAGCAGTAAGCGTTTAAGTTAATAATATATGAATATATAAATATATAAAAAGCTTCACGTTCATGGCACTTTGTTTATAAATGCAAAAAAAATTGTGCGTATTCATTTTAAGTATTTATCGAATCGTAATTATATTCATTGCTCGCATAAATTTGCTTCCGTATCATAATAATAAATATTATTATTAATTACTGCTGTTCATTAGCCGCTAAAGCAATCATTGTGAAACGAACCTCGTCTGGATCACGTGCCATGTACTCGCGACATATTTTAGCAGCATCAGTCAAAAGTGTCTCTTGAGTTGTTGACCCATGGTTTATGGGAATCGATTTGCAGCCATCTAATTTAATTAAACAAATGAATCATTTAATAATTAATAATAATAATTAAGGTCAATGATCTTGATAATTATTTAAATTTAAATTTTCAAGTAATTTTAAAAATTTTGTGTGAATGTAGCTGGCGATTGGCAATTTCTTAACTCTTTAAATAAAGAAACGAAACCGAAGCAGAGTAAAAATTTTAAAAACGTGTCGATATTTCAGTATTTTATTTTATTAGGAATTTAAATTTACTAATTTCAAATTTATAAAATGTCTTATCTGCTAAATTCCCACTCGTGGAATTTTTTTTATTAATTATCTCAAGACTAATTGATTTGCTCTTGATAATTAATTTTAATAAAATTATTTATCAAGAACGATGATCACTTATAATTAAATTTGCGTTTAATAATTACCTAGCTCGTACAAAGATCCATCTTTTTCAACAAAAGCTACGAAATGATGATAAACTGGTTCGTTTTCTGGTGGTGCTGCAGTTTGTCCTTCTTGAGCTAATTGTTTATGAGTGTCAATTATTCCACTTGCTGCATCCACCAGCAATTTACCTCGTTCGATAAATGACAAGTCTTTAGCTTCTTCGTAAAAGTTTTTCAGAATCCCGTCTTCCAAATCAATACTAAAACAAAGAAGGATGACCCGTAGTAATATTTTCTTAGACGTAATTTTTGTGATGAAATGAATCATGATAAATAAAATTGAATAATAAACGTACTGATCAAGATTGTTGAGGATTGCGTGGATTAAAGCGACAGTTCCACAAGCATTTGAAACACATTGCTGCATATGAAAAACATTTTTCGGCGGTTCTTTACCCTCTTCTTTTATTTTAGCTTCGACTTCTGCGTTGTAGGCTTGCGCCTGGTTAAAAATAAATACTGTAGTCAATATTTTATCAAAAAAATTTTTTTTAGACAGTAATTACCTTCTCGGACTCTGGGTAAAGCAAAATCAAAGCCAGGGCCGGCTTAGGAACCATGGCCAATAGCTCGGGATCCAAACCATAGACATCATGGAGTGACCATTTTTGCGGCACCCCAATTTTATGGACGAACTAAAAAGATGTTTAATTAATTAATAGAAAATATTGTATATAAGTTAAATTAAAAATTTTGCAGCGTCTTTTTACCTTGGTCATAACCTGGAACAAAAGAAAATTTAAATTAATTTATTATTTATTTAAATTTTTAATAAGAAAAGCCGGGTAATTAAAATAAAGGGTTTACTTACATCGGGGTTGGATTCAAGCGGCACCAAAGCCATTATTGCGTTTTAATTTCTACGAAGTATTGATCTAATGAATAGAAAGTTGTTTTATGTTACTTTAGTAACAGAAAATGACTAAAATGATGATGATTAGTATTTTTAGGACATTTAGAAAAATGTATATTTAATCACTGAATCGTAGACTGAATTGATACAACAACTGTTGTCACTTGTTTTTCGCGAGCGTCTTTTGTTCTTTTGTATTCAATGAAAAAATTGCCCACTTGGCGCGCTCGTGCTGCGGTATGATAAAAATAAAATAGCAGTCGCGGATTAAGAACAAAAACTTGTTTAATTTTTTAAAAATAAACAATTATCGGACAAATAAAAAATTTTATCGGACATTGACGGACATTGGACGGACAATTGATTTGTTTATAACAAAATTTAAAAAATTAATTTTGAGGTGCCAAGTTAAGGGAGCTGCGGATTTGAAATTAATGATCCTGAAGTTATCAGACAATAAGAATTTTTGAATTTTTTTTTTTTTCAGCAAATCAACTGAAAAAAAAAAACTAATAATATGCACATGTAGAAAATTAAAAAAGCTACAGGTACAATTTTTCAAATATATTATTTTTTTATAATTTATCATTTTTAAAAAAATTAAAAAATTATTAGCTGTCAGCTAGCTTCAGTATCATTTGAAATTAATATATGATACAGTAATGTTATTTATATTTCACGATTCAAAAATATGAAAAAAATTCAAAAGTTTGATGACAATCAATTGTAGTCAAATAAACAAATAAATATATTTTGAAATTTATGCATAATGTGATTGTGTAATTTAATTACCGAGAATATGACTCGGGTATTTTCGGTTTTGTAGCAAAATAATATTTGATACTAACTCAACTCTAATCTAAATCTCTAGCAACTTTTTTTGACTTTTAGAATCTCTTTATTTTACTCTGATTAAAAACTCCGATTGAAAAATTCAAATCTGAAGGTTTCAAATGAATCCGATTAAGTTTCAATGGGAATTTAATCAAAATATTTATCATTTCACGTATCACAAGTAAATTTTTAAATTTTTGTATTTTTTACTCACATCTTCTGTCTTTGATTACAAACTTTATCAAATTAGTTATGTTAAAAAACTATTCCACTTGTCTGATATTTGATATTTTATTTACATAATTATTGATGAACAGAAAAATCAAACATATTTACATACATATGAAAATCTATGATGATAACAGCAAATTAAAGCTGACAAGTGATAAAATTCAGTGTTAATTTGTACAATAAATTACATAAATTTGTCTCAGAAAAAAAGTATTTGTAAAAATAAAATTTTTGTTAGTAAATAGACGATTTTACAATTCAAATTACTTTGATGATGTTTTTAAATCTTGATTTGTCAAGTATTTGGTTACTTTTCTTAAAATTAATTCCGGCAGTTGTTCACTTAAAACATCATAAAGCAAATTCAAAACTTTCAATAGCAAATTTTTTCTATCAAACGCTTTTTTCAAACAGTTATAAATAATTCCACCGTATAACGGAAACTGCAGCCGTAAATCATCCTCATTAAACAAATTATCATCGCTTACATTCATCAAAAATAGAGCTATTTCATGTCGACTTTTTTTCAGTATCTCGTAAAAACTATAATTAGTCTCAAAAATTTTAACTTTTCTTATCATCTCAATTTCATTACAACATTTTTCATATAAATTTTCAAACTGCTCTTCATCTACCTCCAGTAAATTTTTTTCACAGACATTAAAACCAGCTGCTACCAATTTAACGATATGTTGTTCCATAGAAATTCTCACATCAAGTGTCGCCGAGCACCGGATCGCTGCGTTACCAAAACCATTTAAATGATTGACATCAACACCAGCTTCTAGCAAAACATTTACCATACTATCATCCTTACAATATCTAGCCGCGTAATGCAGAACAGTTTCCTCTTTTATTGCTGTCACAACATTTAAGTCAATCGTATTATAATTTAATAACAATTTAGCAGCTTCTTGATAATCAAATTCAATAGCAAAATGTAATGATGTCATACTGTCATCAAAGAAATCATCATTATTGACAACTAAATTTACATCTGCGTTGTTATCTAGCAGCAGATTTATTATATTTAAATTATTAACTCTAACAGCCAGTTGTAGTGGAGAAAAATTACCGTGTAATTGATAAGGATATTTATCAACAAATCCAATCCCATTGACATTAGCACCCCTGGTTATCAAATACTCGACCATTTTATAGTTATTTTCTAAAATAGCCCAATGCAATGGCACACCATAGAAGGAAATTGAATTTATGCAGGCACCAGCATTCAGCAATAACTCGACTAATTCAAAATTGTTATTTTCGACGGCTATACACAGAACAGATTTTCCATTCAGACAATCATTGACATCAACATTATGCCTGAGCAACAATTCAGCGATCGCTTTATTTCCTCGTTTGACAGCAGTCTGCAGTGTCGTTCTATTTTTCGAAATGGAATTGACATCCGCACCTCGTGCTATCAGATACTCAGTCATCTCGTAATTATTTTTGGCAATGGCCATGTGCAATGGCTTGCCTTGCTCGGAATCTGGATTAACGTGAGCTCCAGCCTTTATCAATAAATCGACTAGTTCAAAATTACCTTTTCTAGCTGCTTTGGTAAGAACTGTGCTCCTTTTGCTGTCGATGTTAACGTGAGCGTTATTTTTTATGAGTAACTCAACTATTTTGACGTTTTCGTTTTCGACTGCTACTTGCAGAGGAGTAGTGTCATAAAATGGACCTTTGGCAAGCGACATCATATTGACGTCAGCTCCTGCACTTATTAGTTTTTCAACTAGTGGTAAATTGTTGGCACTGATGGCTGAATGAAGGGCTGGCTCGTTGGTTTCTGTTGCGAAATTTACATCGACTCCTTTTTTCAAAAGTTGATCTAATAATTTTATACTTTTTTTTATAAACTCGTCTGGTGAACTAGCAGAGGTTCCTGGTGATGAATCCATGGTGCTGGCACTTACCTCTTGAGTTTTTTCGTTGGCATTTACGAGAGATTTTAATTTTTTAGGAGGCGGTTCTTCTGTTGACATTTTGAGCAAATTTTTTTCGTTTTGTTTATGAGTAAGAATCTGTAAACATTCAAAATTATCAAAGTTCCTCGGTAATAAGTGAGAATATTTAATTTACCAAAAATAAAAGGTTCTATATTAGAACCCGGGATCTTACCTAGAGTGAATGTGCGTAGTTTTATTATAAATATAATTTGCGAACTTTTAAAATTTGAATTTTAAAAAATAGCAGGAGATCATACTTTACACAAATTACCTGAAGTATGGAAAGCATGTCCTGGAAAGTTACTAGAGAGAGTTGACGCCATCTCCTGGATAATTTTGGAATTACCTGACAATTGGCAATATTTGATTTTTTTTAGACGAAAAATTTCAAAATAAAAAAATATGCGCATGTAGAAAATTTTAAAAACTATACGTACAATTTTTTAAATATTTTAACGTTTTGAAAAAATTCAAAAATTATCAGACGTCATCTAATTCTTAATTCAAAATTCTAATTAAATTCGATAGAAACTTTTCGATTTTTAATTAACTTGCAATCGGACTCATTCGGAACTTTCCGATTATATCTCACTAGAATTTTTCAACCAGATTTAATTGGAGTTTTTAATCATAGAACTATTGGCAGTTAATTGTCATCTGGGATGAAAATAAAAAAACATTTTTGTTAGGTTATTATTTTTCCAAAATATATTGCCACAATTACAATACTAATATTAAACAATAAAAAAAAACTCATAATGACTGAACAGTTATTATGTCACAAAATTATCATTTAAAGATAATACTTATATATACTTATAATATAATATAACAGAATATTAAATACGGCTGGCAAATAATTTTAATTGTTTTTAAAATTTAAATTACATGTGCTACCGACACTTAAAATTATTAACGTCGTTAGCTATTGCTAAATTTATTATCATTATTTATTTTTATTCCAATACTGTCGTAATCTATACACTTACTAATTGGATTGTTTTTTTTTTACTTAATTTTCTGTAATTAATTCTATTAATTTTTGTTTTCGTTATCAGATCGAACTATTTTTTACATATTCAACAATTTCCATAGGCGTTCGTCTTATAATACAATATATATTATTAATTATAGTTCAAAACTATCATATATATATAGATATTACTTTTAAAAAAAATATAACTTATGGGAATACTCGAGGAACAAACAAATTAATTAATAAATGTAATTATTTGTCCCTAATTATAATTAATAATAAAATGTAGAGTATTTTTTTGAATTGTCTCTTTAAAAATTCACGAGCGCTTATAATTATTATCAATCAATCAATCAATCAGCCAACCAACCAATCGATCTATTAATTAATTAATAAATCAATTAATGAATGAACGAATTAACGGACGTCTACAATTACTTTAAATCTAATTCAACTTCTGGACTCTCAAGAGAAAATGGTTTAAGATTTTCGACAATCGGTGTCTCGTCCGGGTCTATTTTAATCCGGATCTTATTTGTCTCAAGAACATGAGGGAGAGTGCGCTGAAAGTCCTCTTCATAAGAGGCTGGCGATAGCGGAGAGTAAGGTACGTAAATCCGTACTATATCTGGACTGGGATGATGAGGAGTAGCACGAGGTGTAGGAAGTCCTCCGCTGTTAGAACTACCCACGGATAAATTGCTTTGAGTATCAAGACTATTGTCCAGGGCTTGAGATCTTGTCGCCGAACTAAAAACCGATAAGTCAGCTGTTGATGTTACCGATGTATCGGCTAGTGAACGTCTCGATCCGCTTGGAGATCCACCGTCATCCAGGCTCGGATCAAATGAGAATTTACTTCCTGCAAGTACATCGTCTTGATTGGCACGAGGATTTATTTTGTTAATATATTATTAATTTAAACACGATATCTATATCATAGACGTGTCGTGAAATTATCCGTAATACCACCAAGCTCGCTGCCACTAGGTGGGTCTCCGGGTATTGGACTGTTCCGTGGATCCTCAATGCTCGCCATCTCTCTACGCTGGGCCACTGATTCCCGTAAAACTGTTTGGGCTTCGCTGAATTCTTCTGCCCGTCTTCCAACCTAATTTTAATTTTTCATTATCATTTAATTGTAATACGATAAATTTATTTAAATACTAAGTAATTTAAGTAAAAAACATTTTCTGCGAAAATAAATTACGTGGGTAATTATGCGCAAATGCTCCACCTATTTTTTATAAGTAGATTCAATATTATAAATATTGCTGGATTATTTTTATCAGTAAGTATGTAAGGGTGGGTTGATACATTTCAAATTTTTAAAAATCATAATTATTTTTTACATCAAAAATTAAATTTAGAGTTTAAAATATTTAAATTTTTAAAAAATGTTACTTGCCTTGCTAGTAAAAGAAGGTTCTTTAAATGTACCAAGTGGAAATCGTGGTAATTCATGTGGCATTGGCGCGCCAGGATAATCTAATTTACTACGTTTCAGTTCTTCCATATTACGTTCAACCGAATTAATAACAGTGTCATCGTCAAAGCGAAAGTCTTTTTCCAATTTAGCTTGTAAATAGTTACAGAACTCATCGAGACTCTCTAACGGCATTAGGTACCGTTTGTGTAGCTTCATTACTGTGTACGCCATCGCCGGTAGTATACGATCACCGTCTAACAGGAATATATCCCAAATACGAAGACCAAGACTAACTGGTGTCTAATTAAAAGCAACGCCATTAATCACAAGCTTCTTATATCCACAAATTTATAAATAATAAAGTAAACTTACGCGTTCTTGAAAAACAACAAAAAACCACTTGAGCGCATAAAGCATCGAGTCACATCCACATTTGTCCAACTTGCGCTTCAATTTTGGAAGAAATTTGTTCATTATTTTGTCATGATGCTCAATAAATCGGTTCAGTTTTGGAAATCCGTCTATATAAAATCCTAAAAAAATATTTTCGGTTAATAAAAAAATTTTAGAAGCTTAAATTTAAAATAAAGGCGGTAGTTAATGAAATATTAAATTGCTGGCAGTCGACGCGATTAGTAAAAAAATCAACAGATCACAAATAAAAATAAAAAACAGTTAATTATATTAATTAAAATATAATAAAAATTTTCAAACCATGCATGCTGTACTTCTTATCTGCAAGTAGAATAGACAATCCCCAAAAGGCATCTTCTTCGTTCATGTATAATAATAATAGTCCGGCTAAGACTGACATCCCTTGACAATACCCGACTTCCATGTTGTACATACTGTAAGCTGCTAGTACATAAAACATTGACCTCTGCTTGATGCTATACCTCTCTCTAGAATAATAAAATAATATCAGTCACTTTATTTAACATCTTGTAATTTTTAAAAACAGTAAAAAATATTCCGTTAAAAATCAACAGGACAAAAATTTTAAACAATTTTTTTAAATTCAAAATGCGGCAATGGAATTTTCTGATTACAGAAAAAATTTTAAAGCTTTTAAATTTTTGTAATTAAGGTAAGAGACCCAGTGCCCGATCACTCATGTATTTGTATATATATATTTACTAATTATAGATATATAAATATATGGAGAGATTGAGTACTAGTTCCCTGATCGGGTATTAGGTCTACGATAAAAAATAAAAATGTTTTGTAGTAAAATAATTAAAATTGTTATTTTTCCTGACCGAGGCTATAAGTCCTTGACATTTAAAAGTTTCAAGGTCAGCTGCTGCCCTAAAAACCGGCCGCTCTCGAAAACTGTTAAATATTTAACACAAAAATTTAAACAGGCCGTTAACTTCATACTTTTTACTGTGCAGCAAACAAAAAAAATATAAACCTATAGTCAATATGATCGCGATACTGTCTCGCAACATCAGCATCAATCTGCCGTATTTCAGTGGACCATTGTCTAGCAAGTTTAAGCATTTCATCATATTTTCCAGCCTGATCCTGTTTCAATGTCTGTATGCCGAGTAGCAGCGACCAAACTTGTCCTCTAAAACGGTCTGGTATACCTTTGTAAACCCGTCTTCTCAATTTTTCTTTGGTAACCGGACTTTCCCAATGTTTTGTCATTTTCTCCCACTTTTTTACGCGCTCCATTTCAACCTGATGCATTTTAATTTCGTTGGTCTCCAATTTGCGTGGTAACCGTTTGTCACTATAATTAAATATTCATCAGTTAATTAATTAATCATCAGCACTTAATCATCAACTTTCTTTTTAAAAAGGAAAAGCTAAAGTCTTACTAAGCATTCCTATTATTTACACACTTAAAAATATAATAAAATAAAATTTAATTACAGGGTGTAATAAAATACTCACTGGATGAAACCATATCTGTCTGTTGTGTGATAAACTTCATAACCAGGATCTTCCCACGAGTCAATCTGGGCACCATTCTCTCTACCACGATCATAGCAGCTGAATATTCTGTCCCGCTCAGCAGCGGATCGTTTCAATAACTCTTCCTCATTCATCCCACAATAATAATTAACAACGGTATTAACACAAGCATACCGGATTATTTACATATATATTATTATTCATCAATAAGTATAATACCTAACAAATAAATAAATAAATAATTATTTATCAGCCTGATACTTTTATTGTCTTGCAGTGGATTATTAATCACGACACCTGTTAATAAATGAAAGTTTAATTTAAATTTATCTTGTGATTTCGGCAAAGGTTAAAAGGTTATGATTATTAAAAAAAATATTGACCAATTAAATCACGTACTTATGTCACCAGCATCATTTGTTGATGGTGATGTTGATGTACAAGCAACTGGACCCCTTTTTATTAATTTTATTCGACCACTTGTTTTAGTTTCGTCTATTGTCTACATGGCTTTAAAGTTTCCGTAATTTTTTTTTAGTTCTATCAGAAACTTGTCTTAAAAAAATATCTGGTTGATCTCAGTCTTGGTCTTGCCAACTAAAACCGTTTTCTAACTTTCTTCACTTTATATTTATGCTACTGTACTGGATATCAAGTACTGTAAACTCAACTGTAGATTGTACATGGCTTTTTTTTTTATTTATTATCAAGAATCAAGTGTGTCTGCTGGTGATGTTTAATGTTGTGTGTATGTGTGTATATGTATTATATATATATATTTGTGTACTGATAATTAATAAGGATTGAGGCGCTGAAGGCATCTGCCCAGCAGTTATCACTTGGTCCGATAGGGGCGTAGTTTATATCAGTAGCAGCGAGTTGGCTTCTTGTTTTTATTTGATTTTTAATGAGTGTGAATATAGCAGACGTCAGATGAATTTGAAATTATTAATATATGGAGTAAATAATTAATAAAATTAATTTTTTTAAAAATGGGAATTTAAAAAATTTTGAAATGAAGAAGTGCATTTTTTTTTAAATTTAATTATTAATTATTTACTCTATTTATTTGTAATTTTAAATTTATGAGTGTGAATGTAGGAGACATTAGAAAAATTTAAAATTATAAATAAATAGAGTAAATAATTAAAAAAAAATGCACTCATTAATATCAAAACTTTTTAAATGCCCATCTTTTAAAAATTGTATTTTATTAATTATTTATTTCATTAATTAATAATTTGAAATTTGTCTGATGTCTGCTACATTCATCACACTCATAAATTTTGTTGGTAAGTTTCCTACTGTTGGATTTTACTGTTGATTTTATTTTTTATATTAATAAAAATAAAAAAAAAATATGAGATAACCTACGTCTTAAATTGAAGATACCGCTGCTGGAAACTGGAGACATAGATCTAGTAGCTGGAGTAAAATTTATAAATTTCGTTTGAGAAGATAATTAAGAGTAATCAAATGAGTAATTATGGAAGATTAAATCCTGAGGATGAAGCGCTGCAGAAAACAGTTGGTGATGCTCTGGTATTTGAATTTTATTTATTTAAATTTTACATGAATGCAAACGTACTAGAGATACGTCAACTTTTAAATTAAATATATTAAAATATTAAAATATATAATTTTAATCAATTGTTGGTTTAGTAAATATTGTAATTGTTGTAAATTTTCTTAAATTATAGAACATTCAGTTGACGAAAGAAGAGATGGCTGTTTTGACAGAGTGCCAGCATAATTCTGTTTTTCATCGGGGTCTTCCGCTGGGTGCTATTGCGACCGGTGGATTTTATTATATGATGAAGAACGGTATTATGAAGAGGAACATAGGCACTTTGGTAGTGAGTGGTCTGACAGGGTTTTTGATCGGAACTATATCATATAGATCTGTTTGTATGGAGAAACTGATGGCGCTTCCCCAGAGTACTTTGAAAGAAAGAATTTTGGCGGCTCAAGGAATACAACCGGTTAAGTAAGTTGGCAATTTAATGAGTTAATAATTAATTAATTAATTGAATGAATGAATTTATTTGTAGGGTTGATTTACAATCTTCAGACAATCAGTCGCAGACTTGGTACGACAGTCATCCTATTAATGAACCTTTTAGAGATTCTCCGATGGGTTCATCGCTTGATATTGAACCTTATCAATCTCATAATGATGGATTCGGTCATACAAATATAGATACTGGTAAAACATATTTATAAATTTTAATAGTTCATTATTTTTGGGTAGAAGTTAGCAGGCAGTTCACAGTTTTTGGATTTTTTTTTACAATTCATTTAAAAATGAAAAAAAAAAAAACTATAGCTGCTGAGAAAAAAAATTTTTCCTTCACTTCTATGTGCTAGTGTTCTTATAGAAGACTTGTCTGATGCCTCCAAGTGTCCATTGGACACCTCAATCCTGGTCAGGATTCCCGTCTAAGAAATTCTATAGAAAATCTAGACAGCTCATTGAGCTTGCATTTATCTGAAATTTTCTTTATCTTTTACTTTATCAAGTTGGTTAAAAAATTTACAATTGTATATAATTAATATATACATATTCTTGTTCTTAACATAATTATCTACAAAAATATGTGGAAGTATATTTAATATTTACATAATTTATAAAGCAGATACCTTTTAATGCAAATAAAAACACTTATTATTTTGTAGAGTCAGCATTTGCGTTGGATCCACCATTAAAACCTATTGGTCGTGATAAATATACATCATACGATGAATTACGTCGTAGAAATCGTGAGGAATATGAAAGATCTCACTCTTCAGGATACAGGTTCTTATGTTTATTTATCAATTATCATTTTTTAATTAATATATCATTAAATTATTTACTTTCAGCCGGCCATCGAGGCCTTACAGACCAGAACCACCATCACCACCTCCATCATCGTCAGAATTCGATTCTCCGTACTCGTCATTCGACAGACCTTACGAACCGCCATCATTCGATCCACCGAGACGCGATGATTTTCTGTGATTTCCACACTCATTTCATTTTCTTTTTTCTTTTCAGTAGTGCTGTGTTTCTACTCACTTTGTACTATGTACGTATGTGTATTATATTGAAAAAAAGAAATAATAAGTAATCTTGTTAATTAATTAAATGAACAAAGCCAATAATTTTACTTTTATCATGAAATCGAGAATGCGACACCTTGGCCTTTGCGGGAGGACCGCGGTTTGAATTTCGTCATATTTCTGAAACATGACTAATTATTGTTCAAAACACTTTTATTCATATAGAGTATATAGTAATCTGAGGAATTCAACCCACAGTAATTAGAAAATACAAAAAATTCGACGAAACTCAATAACTTTATTTTGATCTTAGGAACATCCATAAATTACGTAACACATTTTGAAGATTTTTTTTACCCCCACCCTGGTATGTAACAAATCGTAACAAATTACTCTTGTGCCCCTAAAAAATTTGTTACATAACATAGTCATTTTATCACAACAGAAAAAGTTCTTGAATAATTTAAATTTAAATTTATTGCATAAAATAATTGCTATATATTCAAGCATCTCAGCAATTAAATTTTAGTTACATAATATATGTTAAATTGACAACCCTCTTAATGTACAATACATAACAAATTGAACCCCGGCTCTTAAAATGTGTAACGTAATTTATGGATGTTCCCTTATAGTGAAACTGTAATTAGTTTAAAAAAAAATTACATGAATTAGTACTGCGACGTGAGGTAAATTTTTTTTTAATTAAATAAAATAATGATTTACCTACTAGGGTAAATAATATACAAATTTAATAAAAAAAAAATTTTTCGCTACAAATGAGCAATAGATATTTTTTTTTTACATATAACATCTCTGTGTATTATCTTCGTCATTTTCATATAATTAATATATATATATAATTATTTTTATTAAGTTTTATTTGTTAATAATTAACCTAATTAGCCAATAACTCAATTATTTCATTAACAACTCCAGATAATAATGAATTATTATCTCCTTTGCCTTCAATCGCCAGGCAGGAAGAATTATCTGATGATTTCTGTGAAGAATAAAAATTAATAAATTTAAAATAATTGAATTAATTAATTGATAATTTAATTCCTTACTTTTTTAACTAAAAGGCAGACATGATGACCTTTCAGCGATTGACCATAGAGAGAAGCAGTGTCATCAATCTGTTCAACGAGCGTTAAATGACAACGCTGACAAATAATTTCCAACGTCTGACTAAAATCACGTGTAAGTTTTATTTTATTTTTAGTTTTAAACGTCAGTTGGTCGCCATTCAGTAATTCAGTGAGAATGTAACTGTGGGAAAGACTTCCCATCAAGAAACTGCAGTGAGAGAGTCTCAGAGTGAAATCTAGCTTCTCTTGAATCATCCCGCCCTCATTTTCCACCATGTAAGTAAGCGATCCCCGAAGTTTCTGAGCGAACGTGTCGTCGGATACGACGATAGAGAGATGGACTTCGGTACTGACCGAGGGAGCCAACGGCGCCCGTATCTTGATGCCCGACTCTTCGCCTAGACTGCGGACTAGCTTCAGAGCAGACGCGTCAGAGACATCAAGGTCCAGCTCCTTCAGCACTTTATTCCCCGTATTCATCAGTATTACGACAGCAATAATCTTTCCCACCTCGTGCGGCAGCTGCTTCAACTCATAAGTCATCTTAATTTTATCATTCACCGCAAGTTGTAAATACTCTGGATAATCGGAAGTGTCACTGAGTTCATTTTGATTAGCACTGGCATCATTATCATCACAATTGCTCCTAAGTCCCGGCAATATTTCTTTCGAAGGCGTAGAAATACCAGCAGTTTCTTCATAACCCGATGGTTTGTCATGTTTTTTACTGTCTGAATGTTTCTTTTTGCGCCTCCTCGTGCTCTCCTCGGTGTCTTTCTTCTTCTTGGACTTGCTACGTTTAGATTTCGACTTTGACTCATCGACATCATTCTGCCTGTTGACATTCTCATTGCCCGAGTTTTCTTTATCGTTTAATACATCATTGCCCAGCCATAAGTCAATATTATTTTGATTGTCATTTTGTTCGGTGGCTTTGCTCTTACTCTTCTTCTTTTTCTTCGACTTGTCGCTTTTCTTCTTGTCTCGGGACGGCGACCTGCTTTTTATTGCCACAATATCCGCTCTATGCTCGAGAACCGGCAGTCGCTCATCCTCGCGCAGTGGAATATCCAAGTCGATGTTCAATGCCCGATGTGGATCGTTGACGTCCGTTAAATTAGTGTCGTCATTGTCGCTCAGTTCCGCACCCGGTGGTAATTCCCCGACTCCAGTATTTACAAAATGCGTTGGATACCCACCGTCCTCTACATCATCGTCTGTACTCGATTGATTTTTATTTTTCTTCGACTTTTTCTTCTTCCCATGCGTCTTTCTGCGCTTCTGCTTATCAATATCCGTATTTAAATTAAGCAGTTTTGAATTCGAAAAAGAATTTACTTTAAGTGACACTGGTATATCTAATTCAGTGATAGGAATTTGATCATAATCATCATTTTTATTATCAGAATTATGATAAGAATTATTAATACTATTGCTAGTATTTTTTGGACTGGCAGTTGTTTTCAAATAGTGGGGATTATTTTCTTGCTCCAATTTTCTGGCTTCACGCCTTCGCTGCAGCTCTTCAACAGTCGGTTCAACCGAGACTTTGCGTCCGCTGTACTCAGATTTTTCCGACTTGACAAAGATATCATTCATATCCAGATCCTCTTCATCAGAAGTCTCCGACGGCGGATCATTTATCCAAGTGTCCAAATCCAATCCTTCAGGAATCGGTACTTTTTTCTGAGCTTTAGGAGCCACAGGATTTAATTCGCCTTCAAAAGCAGCCGCTAGTTCAGGTATCAGTGACGGATTTTCTTTTATATAATCAAACACAACTAATACCGCACTCGATCGTTCTTGAACTTCTAAGTCTCCACTGCACACAAACTCAGCCATTTTATCTTTGAGATAAAATATTTGTTCGATAGTCTCATCATCGTTTTCAGCGTAAGCTTTATTTAGTGTAACGGCTGCTAATTTTAAAATATTATGAACATAAACAGCTTGAATATGACCCGGTAGACTTGAAGCTTGTGATTTTAACATTGACTTTAGTGTAACTATTGGGTCATCAAGTTCGCTGCAGAATTCCCCACATATCCAGGCGGCTGCGTAAAGAACTTCGCACATGGTAGCACGCGGTTGTCCTGTCAGCAAGTGGGCGTTCTCCAACAGTAAGGCACATTGTTGGACCGCGCATTTCCTGATAGCTTGAACACGGATTGCAACATCTAGCAGCTGGGTCGCCACCAGCTGTCCATGCTTGGTACCCTCCATACGTGTCAAATCGACCAGCACCGAAATGTACCACTCGAAGTACGTAATAAACTGGTAATTATTTTGGGAACAAATTTGAATTATCTTCGACAATAATTCATCCCGATAAGTTGTACCCTCAGCTTTGTCCATGTGGATCATCAGCTTACGAACTATTTCCATAAGATTTTTTTTTGACACCATTCCGTAAAGAAGATCCAAGGCACGTAATCTTATACTCTCGTCTTTATCATCAAGACACTGCATTATCAAGTCTTTGTGAGCTTGCACACTCTTCGGGTGTGTCTTCAATATCTTCGACATCGCTAGCAGACCCAAGTACTTTAAATTCTGGTCAGAGTCTTCAATTAATATACGTAATTTTTGTACACAAAGTTGTATTGAGTCTGAGTGATTCGGCATTCCAGATGATATTGATATCAGGACGGCTATCACAGTATTTATACACTCGTACAGCAGAGACATTGCTGATGTACTGCAATTATTTTCATTATTTTTAAATGTGATAATTATTTGTACATTTATATTTAAGTATTTGGTATCAAGTGAGTAAATTGTTAACTAAGTAGTGGCTTACACTCGACTATTAGCTGTAAGCTCTATGAAGATGCGATAGAAAAATTAAAAATTTGATAAAACTATTAAAAAAAAAAAATTACCTGTGTATTAAATTGGTCAAAGGTTCTATGAGTTTTTTTCCAAGCCTAGGTTCTAAGGGTGTCAATGCGCCAAACTGTAAATTAATTTTCAAAATTCTTTAACACTAGCTAATACAGGACTGCTAATTAAAATGTTAAACCTCAGGATGTTGTGGTTTTCGTTGTAATTTTCCTGCGGATTTTTCCAAATGATCGTCGGTCATACTATTGATAAAAATTCTACGATCTATGATAGCGCTACAAATATGAAAAAATTTACAATAGATTGCATGGAGTAAATTTTAAAAAAATTTTAATTACTGCACACAAATGCTTGCATAAATTGATTTAAAATTTAGCGGATAAATTTGGCTGATAGCGACTGTAAAAAATAGCTCATGTAGACATGAAAACTTTTATTTAAAAAAAGGTCAAAGTACTTGAATAAGTACAAAGTACTTGCTGAGTAAGATCATTTGGAAATAATCCGTCCTACATATTTAAAAAAAAATAGTAATGATAATAATTGCTGATTAATTAGAAGCAAACATATAATCAACACATTGATTTAATGAAAATAAGCTAGCTCATCTAATATCAATTAAATTAACCTCGATATCAGATCAATGAGCGGCTGGGTTAATTGCCTGCCCAACTTTGGTTCAATCAGCGTTATCGTTGAAAACTAAATCAACAAAAGATATTTTTGTAGTAAATTAAATTTAAAAATACTATCAAAATTTCAGCATTTAAATCCTGAAGATTGAATAAATAATAATTTGTAATTGATTATTAATCACCGTGGACATTTAATTCGGCTGTCAAGTATCAAGTGAGTTTTAGATTTGATAAAATACTTACGAGCTTAATTATTTTAATTAGCATCCAATTGTTGGTCGAAGTAGTCATGAGTTTAAAAAATATTGGCGCGAGACTTAAATAATTTTTCGGATTTTTCCTAGCTAGTTCACAGACAACATTGACTGCTGCCGACTGCACCCCGCTATCCGGGTCCTCAAGCTTTTCTTTAAGACGCGGGAACGCGGGACGTAGAGCCTCAGGGAAGCGCAGAAATACTTTGTACATCATGAGAACGGCTTTTTTACGTAAATAAGGCTTTGTGCTGGTTAATAAGGTCATAATATCATTGACCAAGTCTCGAGCTAGGTCAGGACTTATGAAACACGAGAGTCCACTTAGTGCTAGACCTGCATCATATTGATTCTGGCTGTTTAAATCTTTGCGAATCATGTTTGTTGTTAGCATCAGTAACTAAAATAACAAATACTCATTTATTGTAAATAAATAATTGTAATTTACTTAAAAACAATTAATAATTACCTCAGTGTCCATATGAAAACTTTGACTTGCAGCGAGATATCCAATACGTTTGTAAGTAAATTTACCTGATGACATTACTTCGATGATATTAAAACCAGCCCAACTTATGTCATACCCCAGCATTTGAAGCTGTCGATTATTCATCAGAAAAATATTTATCAATTTATTGGTAGTAAATTTTGTAAATAAATTAATTAATAATACATACATATGTTAATTTCGCAACAGCATTAGCTTTGACAGCAACATTATCTTGTCTTAATTCCTGTTTAATCTCTTCTATACACTGCGTTATATATTTAGCCTGTAAATAATTATAAATTTAAATTCAAATTCAAATATGACACTGAAGTAATTCGATGTTTTATAACTTTTAGATTCTTTTAAAAACTACTAATAATAAAAAAAAATATTTGAAAAAATTGCACCTGTAGTTTTTTTAATTTTCTAAATGTGCATTTTTTTTTTCTTATTCATTTCAAATTAATAATTTTAGTGGTCATATAAATTATTAATATTAATTACAAAAAATATTTTAATTAATTACAGTAATTTTATAATAAGAATAGTAATAAAAAAAAAATGAAATTACCTCATTATTTTTGTTATTCCTGATCCCGCGGACTAAATCCGTGAGATTTTTATCAAACATTCTCTCAAAATTTCCTTTAACTTTTCTCAAAGCCATAATATCTGTGGAAATCAGACTTGGATAACTTGGATTAAATATTACTGATGTTGAAAAAGGTATAATTTTATTTAGAAGTTTATTCGCCACTTAAAAGGCCTCTTCTATCATAATCATCTGAATCCCACTTGTACCCTACATATTATCAGTACCTGCATTAAATTGATCAAAGGATATTTATCAAATTAGCACAGTTACTACATAATACAAATAAATATGTACACTACAATACATAATATACAAATAAAAATTCAATTTAAATACCTTGTTGATGAAATATATCCAGATTTATTTACTTCTTTATCTTGGTCATTTAGTTTAAATTTCTTTAGCACGATAACGATAACTACTGATTTATTTTCACCATCTGCGTTATGGATTAATGTGGGAGGATTATTATTAAATATATATTAATTTCGCAAAATATATAGTGATAAATAATATATATTACAAAATTATAACAATAATTACCAGCCGGTGTTGTAAATAAATTAACTATCGCTAGATAGTTATAGACAAGTAGAGACACCAAAAATGTTTTTTTTATTTTACATAAATATCTATCTCCTTAATCTATCGTTTTTTTCTGTCCTCACATCTTCATATGCATTCACATGTTTGCCATATTCCGTGGGAGAAATGTCAAGTTACTCTCTTTTTTATTTGTGACACGTCTTCAACTGCTGATGTATATTTTGTTATTCTGTTGGCAACACTTGCTACATACTTTTTATACTTATTATTATTATTGTTGTTGTTATCTGTACCTTTTTTTATTTTAGGTCAACAACTGAACGTGGGTGCGTGACAGCTGAGTGTTTATAATTAATAATTAAAATTAAAATTTTTAAAATTTGAATTTGAAAATTTAATTTTTAAAACCTGGAATATTTTTGCTGATTCGTGATGGAAACACATGAGGAAGATGATGTTGATGAACTGATGTCTAATTTTTTTACTTTTCCACCTGATGTACAAACTGTCATTGAACAGGTTATGATTATTTAATTATCTAATTATATATGTTACTAATTAAATTAACAGACAATAATTGAAGTACCAATTGGAGTAAAAAAAAAAACTGAAATGCTTGACAGTCATCAGAATTAATGTCTCACAGAAATATTTAAAAACTTAAATTAATTTTTTTAGGTATTACCAAGTAATGATCCGCTGGACCAACCAGATTTCAACGTAGTGGATTACATAAATCAATTATTTCCTAACGAGCAATCACTATCAAACATCGACGATGTTATCAACGAATTTGAATACAAGAAACGTTCGATAGACAAAGAAATACGGACAGTAGTACGCGGGCAGACGAATGGCGACCAGGATGGCCGAGCGGCTTTGGAGGAGGCTCAGAAAGTGATAAAGCAGTTGTTTGTCCAGATAAAACAAATAAAAGCCAAAGCGGAGCAATCTGAAGAAACTGTAAAAGAAATAACACGTGACATAAAACAATTAGATTTCGCTAAACGCAATCTAACGGCTTCCATAACTGCGCTCAATAAATTGCACGTTCTGGTTGGTGAGGTAGAAAGCCTGCGTACGTTGACGCAGAAAAAACAGTACGGAGAGATAGTACTGAAGCTGCAGGCCATCATGGAGGTGATGCAGTTCTTCAGCAAGTACATGGACATTCCTCAGATAAAGGAACTGTCGGACGAAGTCAATCAGATTGAAATAGAATTGGCTCAGCAGATAACTTCTGATTTTAAAGAAGCCTTCTCTGGACAGAATCTTAAACATTTTTCCCAATTGACTGACGGCTGTCTTGTTCTGTCTGTCCTGGATCCCAAAGTTAAAAAGGATTTGCTGGTTTGGTTCGTTAATATCCAGCTGCAGGAGTACGCGCACCTGTTTGATGAGAATCAGGACATCGCTTGGCTGGATAAAATCGACAAGAGATACACGTGGATCAAGAAACACTTGATGGACTTTGAGCAAAAGTTTGGATCTATTTTTCCACTTGACTGGGAAGTATCTGAACGCATCGCCGTTCAGTATTGCCATAACACGCGGGAAGATCTGGCCAAGCTGATGCAGAAGAGACGCGTTGAGATTGACGTCAAGTTGCTGCTCTACGCAATTCAACGGACAAGTAATTTTGAGAGTTTGTTGGCCAAACGCTTCACTGGAATAACTCTCAAAGCTGCTGGTACTACTTCTGGAACTGAAGCTGCTGCGGTTGCTAAGCCTGTGGTTGAAGAAAGTACGAATCCGTTTGAAGAGGGCGGAGAAAAAATAGAAAATGACAAGCCGACGCCTTCACCTTTTGCTAATTTAATTGGGAAATGTTTTGAACCGTATTTGAATATTTATATTGAGAGTTTAGATCGTAATCTTGCTGAGCTGATGGACAAATTTGTTGCTGACTGTAAGAATCAGCCGCCAGGATCAAAAGATTTTGATGGAGTCGAAGGACCAAGTAGCGTTTTGTCTTCTTGCGCTGATTTATTTGTTTTTTACAAAAAATGTATGCTTCAGTGCACGCAACTGAGTACTGGCTCCATAATGCTGAATCTTTCAGAAACTTTTCAGAAATATTTACGTGAATATGCATTAAAATTATTGCAAAATAATTTACCCAAAATGGGTGGTAGCATCAGCTTGGGCACTAGTATGAGCAGCATAACTCGTGACTTCAGAGATCTATCAACAGCTGGACTGATCCAGAACTTCCAGAGTTTTTTGAAGGAAGGCGAGAGCACGAGGTTCAGTAAAGAAGAACAGTCTCGTATCTGCTGTATCCTGACTACGGCTGAGTACTGTTTGGAAACGACGCAGCAGCTTGAAGAGAAACTCAAAGAGAAAACTGATAAATGTTATGCTGAGAAGATAAATCTTTCACAAGAGCAAGATCTATTTCACAATGTAATCTCAAATTGTATACAATTACTAGTTCAAGATCTGGAAGCCGCATGCGATCCTGCGCTCACTGCGATGACAAAAGTCCAGTGGGGAGCGATCGAGAGCGTTGGAGACCAGAGCGCGTATGCCAGCACGATAATTGCCCACTTACGGCAAACAATTCCAACGATTCGTGACAGATTGTCGTCATGCAGAAAATACTTTACGCAGTTGTGCGTAAAGTTTGTCAGCTCTTTCATTCCGAAACTCGTTCAGCAGCTATACAAATGCAAGCCGCTGAATGCAGTTGGTGCTGAGCAGCTTCTGCTTGATGTCCACATGCTCAAGACTGCTCTCCAAGATCTTCCTTCAACTGGATGCCAAGTGGCGCGCAAAGCTCCGGCTACTTACACCAAGGTCGTAGTCAAGGGGATGGCAAAAGCTGAAATGATTTTGAAAATTGTCATGTCAACTACTGAGTGTCCTAAGAGTTTTGCTGAGCAGTGCCGCAGACTTCTTCCGGATCTCCAACTGCCGGAGTTCCAAAAGATTCTTGACATGAAGGGACTGAGGAAACAGGAACAATTACAGCTGATTGAACAATTCAAAGCCACTGCTGCTGGTGACAATCCTGAAAGCTCCAGCAACTTAACACATGACAGCCCCGAGCATGAAGCCGGGAAAATAAAGAGACTGGAGAAATTAATTAAAAAAAGAATGTGATTATTTAAATTTAAAAATATATTATTTGTATTTGTTATTGTAATTGATTAATAAAGAGACGGTCTTTTAAATTTTTTTTCGTTTTTATTTATTTTGTATTGACAAACTCGCTTTTTTAAATTTTTAAACTTGTTTCTGTGCGAGTTCTTTAGCCTTAGCCTTCTCTAATTTAGCGATTCTGGCAGCTGATTTGCTACCAAGAAGACCACCACCCCAGTGACGTCTGATCTCATCGTAACGGTCGTTGAAGTTTGTCTTGATTGCTTCGACAACCTTGGCGAAGTTGGCTCTATCAGCAGAGTCGACCTGAAATTCATCAAAAAATTTATCAGTAACGAATCTTTAGAGTAATGAATGATTTAAATATAATTTATCAATAAATCAGTCTAAAAAATAGGTTTTCATATCATGAACAATCATTGGATTGGCTCTATATAGATCATCATATTTATTTATTTGATTTATTTCAAAGTAATTAGGAGTAGAAATAATTTTTACCTGTGTAAGAGCAACAGCAGTACACGTCTTGCGTCTAACGAGACGTCCCAATCGTGCTTTGCCTTTTACAATGCAGTATGGTACTCCCATTTTACGGCAAAGAGCAGGCAAGAACAAGACAATCTACAAAAAAAAATTGAAACCATTATTAGCTAATTATTCATAAATAAATTACTGATAAAATTGTGGTAATTAATTAGGAATCAGAGTCAAGTTACATCCTCCGACAAATTAAAAACATGAAATTTTGTCTCAGGTGAAGAAATTCATTACATCATTCATTAATTAAATAAATAAATAAATTGCTGCTAATTGTGGAGTGTAGGAGAGTGGAATGATCATTACCTCAATGGGATCAACATCATGAGCAATGACAACAAGTTGAGCTTTCTTTTGTTCAACCAAAGTTGTAACAGCGTTGCTACCACTTCTCAACATGTTGGGTCGTTTGGTTGGAGTGTCTTCTTTCTTGGCGACTTTTTCCTCAGCACGTGCCTTCAATCTCTTCTTCTTGGCTTCTGCTGATTCTGGTCTGTATTTTTCCAAGATTTTGAACATCTGGCTGGCTGTGAAAAAAATAATTTTATTGTTTATGGAGATTCAGGTGGCGAGGAAAAAATTGAACAAGTTTTTGGAGTATTGGAGTTAGAGGATGAACTTACCGGTTTGTTTATCAAGAGTTTGAGTAAACTGATTGATTGGTGGTGGAACTTTCAATCTTTTGTAGAGCACAGCTCTTTGACGCTGGATCCTGATGTACTTGGGCCATTTAACGAAACGACTTAAGTCACGGGATGGCTGGATATCTTGACCGATACCAAAGTTGCGGGTTCTCTTTTCGAAAAGAGGGTTCGTTACCTTCTTGGGTTCGACTTTCTTCACTGCCAAAGGAGCGGCAGCTACCTTCTTTCCGGTCTTCTTTCTCGGCTATAAATTAAATCCATTATTAAATAATCTGGTTGATAGATAATAACAACTGAGAAAAGTAATCACGTATCACACACATGTTACGCATAACCTCACTATTGTTTTAAGTTATAAATTTTTTTTTAAAAGATATTCCTGATAAAAATATGTAGTTGCAATGATTAATTAGATCAATTACCTTCTTTTGAACCATTTTTTATAACAAGGAACCTAAGGATTCCTTTATATTAAATGGAATATAAAAATCGTCACTCCGCGAACGAAACGCGAAGGATGGCGGATAAACGCGTAAAGGAAAAAGAAAGATGTAGAGGTGGTAAATGTGTGGGGCGACACCGGACGACATTTTTCGAGAGGTCGCTACAGGCGCGACGCCATTTTGATTTTGAAATTAAAAATACATAATTAATTATTCTTTAATTTTAATAAAATAAAAATAATTATTTTTAAAAATTTTGAAATTTTACTGAATCAATAAATTATTTATTTATTTTTATTTTTAATCTTTTGTATTATAAAATTATACAAGTCGACTTTCTAGGCTTGTACACTTTTTGAATTTTAATTAAAAACATTTGTTTTAAAAATTTATGAGAAAATTAAATAAATTAAAAAAATTAAGTGGATAATAATAATTAGTATACTGTAAATAATTGTCATTATTTTTATTTAATAAAGTAATTTTAATTATTAGTATATAGTTGGGAAAGTATCCGCAGCGCCAACGGCAGTTCGAGTACTAAATTCAAAAATTTTAGAATTCCCACGCGACGCCATTTTGCTTGAGTCAACAGACGCTTGAACGCTCGGTGCTCGAACAAGTAACGGTCGAATCTTCTGTAATAATTTTAATATTTTAGTGGTAATTAATGTATAATTATATTTAAATTGTTGATATAATCGTTGTGTGAAGCTTTATGAATAATAAGTTCTATAAATTATTGAGTGATTCCTCTGATAATTGTGAGTAAAATATTTTTTAATTTCTCGGGTAGTCGCGCTGATAGAGAGAGCTGCCAACGACATTTTACGTATTGCTGGGGAACAAACTCAGTATCGATAAATTAAATTTTTGAGACATTTTTAATTGAAGGAATTTATTTAAATTATTAGTGACATATTTTCGGATAATTTTTTTTTATTAATATAGAATTCTTAGGACAAAAAAAATGTAGATGTCGTGTATATTTTTAGTGTCAAAATTCAAAGGGACGTTACGTGAAAAGTGAATAAATTTTTGGTGAAAAATAATTTAAAAATAATTGTTAATGTAGTTGAGGTTAATAAGTGTTAAATAAAAATAGAAAAATTAGATTTTTAATTTATTTTAGTGAATTACAGTGTTGGGTGTTGTGATAAATTTTAAATTTCGTAGTTTGAGTGTTTTATAAAAGTGATTTAAACAAGTGGAAAAATTTGTCAATATAGGCATTGTGATGAGTGTGAATGTAGCAAGCATGAGACAATTATAAATTTTAAATAAATTAATTATTTAAAATAATGGGATTAAAAAAAACCGCTCACTGATTTTTCAACATTTAAATACGCATTTTAAAAATTTTATTTATATATTAAAAATTAAAAAATTGTCAATTGTCAGTTACATTCACACTCTTTTTTGTGAGTGTTGTAAGTTGTTGTGTTAAGTGATAAAAGTGGTGTAGTTTTGTGAGTGTAGTGATTGTGAATCGTGTTGGAAATTCAATGTCTGCTGATGATCCTGACGATGATGTTCCGGCGGAGCTATCGGGAGATGGGTAAGTCAATAATTGCATGCTAATACTTTTTTAAAATTTTCGTACCATGCACATGTGGACAAGAATATTTTTTATTATTCTCCCTTATCACTTGCAAGTTTTTTTATGACAAAAAATATCAATCAACTTCTGATGACAAAACAAAATTCAAATTTAGAAACAACAGCTTGAAAACTTCCCTATCATTAGTAAATACAGTGCGACTGTCGGTAATTCTTAGAATTCATATCCAACACCATCCTCATCTCCAACATTGACGCATGCGCTACAATTTTTTAAGTGCGCATGTACTCATACCCACTCGAATTGAAATTTCATCTTGAAATTTTAATCAAATTTTCATTTTTTAAATTTAATTTTTTCTTACAATCGACAATGACTGTAATCATAAAAATCATCACGTTAGCTATCAATTGGTCTTCAGTAAAGTATGAAGCAATCAAAACCATGTAAAAGATATTTTAAATTTTATTTTAATGATTTTTCATCAAAAATTCTTTTTGAACGCAATTTGTACCTCATATATGCTCAGTGGCGCTAAAAATAATTTGAAAATGATTAAGAACGATTAAAAATTTCAAAATAAATAGCTTTGATTAGTCTCAATTACACAGTTCAATGTTTAATCTACAACTATATTGACTTTATCTCCAATATTCGGGCTTACGATACAAAGAGAATAATTTAGATTATTTACCAGCAATTATTTGTTGTCGAAGATAAACTGACCCTGTTTGATTGCTAAATATTATACAGAATAATGTATACATACCTATAATACACATTTACACACGTATTATTTTTTACGAGGCGGGAAAAAAAATATTTTTCTCTTCAGCTTATCATCGCGATGGTTTAATGTGCCTGGAGGAGCATCAAATCACCATTTAGTCTGTATTATTATACCAGCGTTTCTTTTATCATTTGTTACATTAAGGAAAAATGACTGAAAGCTATAAAACCATGTACTCTTTTCGTGGTGTTGGTAGTCAAGGAAATGGAAAAGAAAATATAAAAGAATATAAATATAAACACGGTGTATTACCCCTCGGGATCATTGTTGAAGAGTTCATGCCCTACACCCTTTGCCGCGACTGTACTGCGATTCTCGTAACTCAAGGTGAGATTGTTAGCACCAAGGGTGCAAGGCTGTAAGGCTATTGTGCGTTCAAGAGTGTACCTGAGTGTTAGTTTATTGTTATCCGGTACCCGGTGGGCAACTTTTGCATATTTTAAACAACCCTATTAGAATCAGGTGTTTGTCTGACACTTTAAGTTGACTAGAACACTTGTTTGTTTTCTTTTTTTTTTTTTTTTTTTTAAATTGTTAGTATGCAGATAAATATTTATGACAATAAATATCGAAGGAACTCGGGGCCATGGCACAGAATTTCAGTAAAAAAATTTTTTTTTTATTTAAAATTTCTTGTTTACGCTCTAGAAGGTAATGGGGTAAATTGAACCAACGCATGGCTTAAATGAAAAATTTTTAATCACCAGTAGTTACTCTCATTAATTACTAAAATTATTTTGGTAATTTTGATTTGTTGATCAGATTGATAGAAAAAAAAAAATTTTTAAAACTGTAAATTTTCTGAATGCCCGTTTTACCCGGTCTATTTTACAAATAAATATTTTTAATTTATTTATTGTGATAATAATTCGTAACTTCCATATAAAAAAATTTCTAACGTTGTTTCCAGTCACATTAATTTTACTTTTTACATTTCGTACCTTAATGTTTCTCATGGGACAAGAGCTGTAAGAAAGAAAGACGATTATTCGTCATCAGACGTATAAAAAACCTAAAGAAAAACTCGCGATCACGGTATCATACTCTTTAAAAAAAAAAAAAAAAAAAAAAAAAAACAAATCAAAGCATTATAATATTCCAGTGATTACTTTTTTAATATTCTGCAATTGAATATTTTTAAAGAACAAGAGCCAATAACCGTTGTGACTCGTGTTATGTAATGGCCCACTGGGTCCAATCGTTTGGAATTAATGCCTCGCCCATTATTAGCAGAAGTTAGTTCAACTTGTAACACGCTCGGTCTTGGAACTTGCTGCTAAGAAATACTTATATAAACTACTCTTACCTTCAGATAAGTGGAATGAGTTGAGCAGTAAAAAGAAAAATAAAAAAGAAAAAAAAAAACTTAAGATAAAGGGTGAGAAAAATAAATCCTGAGGACGTTATAACTCTTGGTATTGTTATGGATCTTATGATTATTTCGCAAAAATAGACCCTACGTATCTTCATTAAGTCACCCTTTTTATTATATTTTTCTTTCATTTTTTATATTTTCCCGACTAACACATCCCTATCTTGCTTTCACCATTTTTCCTTTTTCTGTATCTTACATTACATGATATTACTGAGAGTTGCCGACACAGCGAATAATATTATAAATTACCAGTGAGTCTCTCAAGACACGTTATCGTTTGCAATTAAATGAAAGAGTACTCGGTTACTCTCTTTCTCATTCTAACTGGTGTTATATAGAAAGGGATGATCCAACTTGGGGATACAAAGTAATGATAGTAAGCCTGCAGAGTGAGAAAGCAGATACAGTTATAAGAGAAATATCTTAAGAGTGTATAAGAAGGGTGAAAAGGGCAGTTATCGTAAATTCTTAATTCGAATCACCACGTAAAAGTAAAAGTTGCTTTAGTTCATGGGTAACATTGGCAATAACACCGCCAACTTTCTTACGTTAACGATCCTGTTATACGTTCTTACGTATTATTGTATACTGAAGTATATGTATATATTTAAGAAAGGGTTTTATTCAGGATGTAATCGAGTTACTCGCGAATAAAGTCACCGATGGGAATGCACTTCGGAATTTAAATTCATTCAAGTTTATGTGATTTAAGAATTATTGCCTGCCGTCAAATTGACTTTAAACTCTTCTGTCTTTATCTATTCATATATATATATAATTGAAATAATATAGATAAAATATTTATAAATTGATACTATTTTTAATATGAAAAATTTAGATTGTTGAATAAGAGGGTAGTGATAATAATTAATTAAAGTAATAAAGAAAAGTCATTGAAATATAACAATAAAGAGGCTGGTAGGTAGGATATGAATAAAAGCTTGATGTAAATGCGAATGGAAGAAATAACCTGTGGTTAAATTAGCCAAACTAACAAAAGGGGTTAACTCGGTAAAGTCACCCCCGTGGGTGTCCTCTCGTTCAGCGGCCGCAATCGGGACTCAAATGCGATCCGCAATTCCGCAAATGGGGCGGTTCGAGGCTTAGAACAAAAGATGTAATAATTCTGCGACCCCTTTTCAGTTTCTCATTGCTCTTATTCTGTCTCTCTTTCATTCATTTTCTCATAGGACTAACTGCGCTGTAATCATACTATGCTGGTTCCGAGGTAGTTAAAGTAGTAGTAGTAGTAGTAGTAGAAGTAGTAGGAGACATCCTTACGTATACGGGAAACACTACCAACTTCTCTTCTCTTTTGTTGTCAAGACAAACAAGAATCGTTTGGCCCCTGCTAGCATCCACAACGTGCCACAGGGTGGAATTTTAATTACAAACATCAAGGAACCCTTTTCATAAATTTTATGAATTTATCAAAAGTTTTTTATTTATCAATAAATATTATATTAATAATATTTTGCAAGTATTTTAAATATTTAAATAATAATAATAATAATAATTAGCTGAATAGTAGGATTAAATATTAAATATTTAATATTAATTAAAAATGGATGGAATTCAAAAGATCGCAGATGGAGTTTTGTAATGACGGTACGTGAAAAATGGTTGGATTTTCTTTGACAATCAACGGTGTTTCGGTTGCTCACGAGACAATAGCTGAGCGATTCAATAAAACCGCGACAATACAAACCAACCAAGGGGTATAAAGAGAAGCCCATGCCGGGTTTCCTGCGGGTTCTCTTACCATCGTAGTGGGTGTAGGTATGGCAGTCAGGCAGGCATTGCCGTGGCTGGTTGCCGTGAGAATGGGAAGTACTGTGCCTCGGTAATTTGAATGAAAAGACGAGAGACAATGCGTGTATAGTAAAGCGTAAGCGTAAGCGGGAAAAGGGATAGGCAAGAAGAGACAGCTACAAAACTGCGTAAGGGAGTTTTGTGTATGAATAGAGAAGACACTGAAAAGTTTGCCAGTGAGCAAAAGAGAGGGAACGACAGATAAAGACTATTTGGAGAAGGGTAAGGGGGATATGCAGCAAGTGGGTGAAAACAACCGCGGAATCAAATTAGGAATGGGACAGCCGGAGTTTGTAATTATATTTACAAGTGGCAGTACTCGTAAAACAAAAGCTCTGTGTAAAATCACTCTGCAATCTCTTTCAACCCCTATATTACTCGGGCTATACACCTCCGAGCGGTTTTTTTTTATTTTATTTTATTATAATTTTTTTTTTTTTCTTTTTTGTTAAACCAAGATTGTTCAATTCCCGTTTGTATTGTCGTACGAAGAATTAAATATTCTCGTTGAATGAGAAGTTTTTTCATATTTATTTTTATTTTAATACAATTGTTGGTAATATATATACTGCAGTTTTTTTATTTAGTAAAGATCAAGAGAAAAAATAAATAGAATTTTGTTTCTTTAACGACTGTGAATTGGAAATTTCAAGGTTTCGTTATGTGAAACCTTTTTTCAGTATAGTACGATATATATGTATTTTTTTTTTTTTTATGGAGGAAAATTAACGAGTACATTTTCAATTTAATATTTATTATGTAAGTCGACTTTCGAAATAAGAAGGACATCAATGTAAATTGTATATAAAGAATAATATGCTGACGTAGGCACTTGTAAGAATGTTCATGTGAATGTTCTTATGGGTTGTTGAATAAGAAAAAGAGGAATAGAAGCAAAGAAACACGTCCTCGGGCAAGAGACGTAAAAAAGTATATATTCTTGATATTATATGGACGATACTCATAGTATAGGGAGAAAAAGACATTCTTGGACAAAGCGAAATGAAAAGATTGCTGGCGTTCCTTTACTTTCAGACATAAAGACACACAGGAGTACTTTGGTACCTGGGGCACCTGTCCACTCGTTTAAAAAAAATTTATTAAACTAGATTCATGTGCATTCAATTGTGTGATAAAATACTTTCTCTGCCAATAAAATGATATGGCAGAAATGCCTTTGATAGAAAAAGAAAAAGAAATATACAAGAGTGATATTAAACAAATGCTCAGTTTTATGTAAATTTGTGAAATTACTTTTTTAATTAGGGCCATTTAAAACGGGCACTACAATAGTGCTTTTACTTTAAAATCCCTCTGACCTTTAATTTTTTCCTTTGCCTTTTCGATGGTTCTTTTATTTTATTCTTTTACGAGTCAGTCTCGCCTCGTTTATTTGCTATTCGTTTTCGCCTGGACCGTCGATTGCTCGCGGGACACATTGTCGAGTTGGAATAGTATTCAAAATTATCATAACCAATGATTTTATTTTTATTTTAATTCGCGATAATATTTTCCGCTCAACTGTTTATGTTATTGATGAAATTATTATTGTGTTTTTTTTTTTTTTATCGGCTGGATAGAAGTTTTTAAAAGTTTGCACTCGAGAAAGAAGGCATAAAAAAGTAAAAGAATATTTATAAAAGTTGTTGGTAAAGTCCATCTGGGAACGGAATAAAGGGAATAAAAATCTAAATATATATAAAAAAGTAAAATATTATAATATCGCGTAACGTTTTAATAAAGTGAGTTAGGCAATCAAGGGAGGACATTAAAAAGCTTTGTTGTTTTAACGAGCGTTTTACGCGTGCTTAAATCACACTTCGCATGGGCCCACCCGTCCCCGGCGCTTTAAAATGCTCTCGAGGGGGTGGTCGAGTGAGTGAGTAAGACTTTGAGAAACAGAACAAGTGTAAGAGAGTGTGAGAGAAGAGCTTGGGGTTCAACGGATACACAATGCCATAGAAATATTTTTATAAGAGTTATGGAAATGAAAAAAATGTGGAAAACTTTCTTTTCCAGCCCTCAGTGTCAACCCCACTCTTTACTTCTCGTTTACTCACTCACTCATTCATTTATTTGCTTACTTTTTTTCCTTCTCTACTCTCGCGAGACTGACTTTTGTTACTTTTTTTGTTCTTTCGGGTGCAGGGGACACGCATCAGCTACCCGGATATTATTTCAGTCCGCGCATATTTCCGTAAATGAATTTTATGAAAAAAATTTTTACTTTTTTAATTAATCGTTGTTCTTCGCTTGTGTGCCCTTCATTTTTTTTATACACATACGTAATAAAATATTCACATATTCATTTAACTTTTTTTTTTTTTTAAACGTCAAGAGCACAATTTTTTATTTTCGTTTACGAGTAAAAATAACATTTTTAAATTTAAACAATTTTACATTTTTTTTAGCTCTATAAATTAATCAAAGTAATATTCGAAATAACGTTAAAAAATTGACGACTCGATTTTTCCATAAAAAAAAAATTTCATTAAAAATATTGACATGACAGTTTTGTCCAGTGACCAACTTACCCCACCCTGTCTCATATGCGTTGGATATTTTCAAACAAAAAATTTTTTTTTAAACGACATCTCAGCCCTTATCATTTTATTTAAAAATTAACGAAAAGCGCTTGATTAATTAACAGTAATTAATTAACCGAGCATTGACAATAGTGTTCCTGATATTAAGGATGATCTTAATAGTGACTCAGTAATCAAAATGTGTAGGATAGGTATGGTTAATTGGCGAGCAATTATAGAGGGTCGCGGTGGCAATTTTGGTTTGAGACTCGAGACGGTGTTACATTTAGCTTCTGTGCTGGCAGGGTACCTTGGCAGTTAGCTGTGCCCATGGATAATCGTAGCTCATAAATAACATTTATCGGGGGTGTGCCACCGACTAATTGCCAATGATTACTCGCAGAACTGTTTTAAAAAAGAAATGAAAAACTTGCTATTTACATTCAATGCCTGTCATTCATCATAACTCTCCATGATTAAGTGTCCCTATAAATTCACGTTATTTAATAATTTCACTAATCGATTTTATCGATATTCTACTCGGAAAATTTTTCACTTAAATATCGGCAGAAATTAATATTTATACTTTATTACTGTTTTGAATAATGGTAAAATAAAATGAAAAAAAAAAAAAAAAAAAAAAGCATCTGGAAGGGAAAGTAAATTTATAAAATGTAAAAATTTTTTTACCTCAAAAAGCATGTAGAGAACATAAATTCGCAATGTTAAGCGAAATATTTCGAGTCAATTCGTGCGAATAGTGAAGATTGCCAGAAATGTTCATGTACAAAAGATATGATTCCATATAGCTTTTTGCTTCCTCAGTTGCCTCTAGTTTCTACCTCTTTCCAACAAAAACTCACAAACTTTAGAGTTGGATTTTCACGCTTTCTCCTGAATACACAATGGGATTTATCCGTTTTGCTTGATGTAAAACACAAAGCCCATGTGTATGAGTGCGTGCGTGATTGGTAAATTATTGAGGTGAAATTTTGTTCGGCCAATCACGTAGTAACCTTTAATATTTTAACGGGAAACAAGTGTAAGCGGTGTTGAGTCGGGAAAATTTTACACGGAAAAGGAACTCAATGTATTGAGGAATAAGGCGCAGAAAAAAAAAAAAAAAAAAAAAAAAATGAATACAGAAAAGAGGAAAAAATTTTTATATTGCACCATTAAAATTCTATGATCATATTAGCATTTTTATAGTACAAAATAACATTATCATCATATAGATAAATTATTAGTATATTTATTTATTTAATATCCATAAAAACTTAAATTTTAAAATTTTTATCTCTACAAAATAATATTTTAATTAATATAATTTTCGACCTTCTGTTTATTACAATAGACTATAATACAAAAAACATGCTCGTCAACAAACATAAATCGTTAGCTACATTTTAATAATTATAATTATTAATAATTTAAGTAATTTATAAACTACGATGATTAATTTTTGTATAATAATTATACTATCCAACAAATGGAAATGATTAGTCATCTGTTATCAGTATTTTACATATAAATTGTAACAGCGTAATGGAAGCATAAGTCGCAGGTACGGATGTAGATGGTGTACGTTGAATCTTTGAATATGTTATCGATGTATAACACTGATAAATAAAGCATTCAACTTGTGCATCCCATCCACCCCAGCTCTCTTTCATTCTCTTGGCTTCTGTGCTTTTGCTTTTGCTTTTGCTTTCGTTTTCGTTTTAGTTTTTGTTTCAGTTATTTTTGTAACGTATATATAGGAGCAGCCCTCGAGAAAAGTTTGGGCATAACTCAGCCTCGTTATCTGACTCGCAAATAAGGCAACGTAAAAGTTGGCCGCATCAATCTGGCCTCGGAGATTCAAAGTTGAAACGACGCTAAGTCACCCTTAACGTATTACACCCCCGGGGGTGCCCGGCGACCGTGTCGGCCGATTTCGATCTATCTCTACGAATTTAACCCCCTTAGTCACACACCTACGGTATTCCGCGTTATACTTTGTTTGGAAAACTCTACTCGAGCTTCAGAGCAACTAAAACTATCATTCATTTAATAATCGACAGTTTCCGCCATTTTTAATTTTTTTATAAAAATTTTCATCTTAAATCTTACACGTAATTTATTAACTAATAAGCACCGAATTCGATAGTTTAAATTAATTGATAACAAAATTTATCACACTGACTGATTTTTTTTACAAATTAATTATAATTTCCATACCTGCGATCACATTTTTCAGCAAATAATTAAAGTCTACGATTTTTTATACTTTTATTTGTTTATTATTTATGGGGGAATGAAAATCGAATCAGCAATAAAACAAGATTTATTATTTGGCAGCATACGGATGTTCCGTTTTCTTCTTGTTCTTACGTGTTGGTTGTTATTATTGTTTGGGTAGTTGTGATTCGATTTTAGTAAGCTTCTATTTTACTTTGTTTGTCATTTGGTGTCGTATGTAGCCTGTGCGTTGATGCCATTTAAATTATTCATGGGATTTAGAGCGTTATGAGCTGCCGAGGTCGCGGGAGCTTGATACCCATTGTGGTTATGGCCAGCGTCTCCGTTTGTCTGCCTCGTATTGCCTTGTGCCAAAGCCTGTTCAGAAAACAAAAGAATAAAATTTACATTACATTTTTTTTTTATTTTTATAATTTACCCATAAGATTTTATTCATATCAAATTTACTTTTCTTTTGAATTTTTTTAAAATCTTTTTTTAGTATCTAATGGATTGTAAGACGTCTCATATTGGTTAAAACTTTTTTTATTGTCAATTTAGCTTATCATTCATTTTAAAATTAAATTTTATATCTTTTTTTTTAATTGATTTGAGTTATTAGACTTGAAATTAATTTTTTAAATTATTGTACCATATATATATGTATATATATATATAGAAGAGTATAAGATAAAAAATTTCGATAACTAACTCTAGTTAACAAAAAAATAGTATAAAATATATTTAGAATGTTGCGAGCTTGCATTTGATAAACTCGATTCGTTTTTTATCATCAAAAAAGTATTCTAAAATTTTTTTTTCCACATTCGTGTAAAAATGTTGAAATTTTTTAATTTTTCCAATACAATATGGATTTTAGTGATTGTCTTAAAAATAAACATTCTATCGGTATCGTCGGATCTAATTGTCATACAAAAAGGTGATAATTATAGTTATTTGGAGCAAGGTAAGTTATAAATTTTTTTTGTTAAAAAAATTCCATATAGAAAATGTAATTCAATTATTTATGAAAATATGACAATTTCAAGTGTATTTATAATTTAATTTTCCGTCTATGGAGACTAAAATTTGATAACTTATTAGATATTTAATTGATAGATTTAGACACTTGATATCTTACGTCATTTACGAACTAATCTTGTCTTAAAATATATCAGATATATTAAATATGAAAAAAAATTTATTTCAAGATTCAGTCATAAATTTTAATAGCCTATATGTCATTACCATTAACGAGGAATTTTTGAACTACGAGGGATATTCTTCTGGTGAATGTGACATGCTTGATTTAGCGTATAGACCTTATATATCTAATTTATCTGATCCTAATCAATGTGCGGGAATACTTCGTTACTGTTGGTTCAAATCTGTAAGTTGCTTGAAATACTTTTTAAAAATGAATTTTCGTAGGATAATAAAGTGAAATTTTGAATTTGAATTTCATACAACAGGAAAGTGATGCTCGAAAGAAAGCACATAAACATTATATGGATGTTCTTTATGTTCGTTTAAATGCAGAAGTTTGGCTTAGCAGGGAAGGAAAAGAAGCAATTGATGTAGCCAAAAATATGTTATACCATACTGGTAATATTTGTAACTGTTTATGTGAACGTATTCATAACCTAATCAGCGATACTCCTCGTGGTAAATTACTCGATTCGATTTGCTTTGATCCAGTTTCGGTAGATGACGACCAGTAAGCATTTTTAAATTTTTATTTAATGATTGATCATTACATCAGTATTAAATTTTATTTAATAATCAATTTGGTGACGTGTGTAATAAATTTTATTGATATTATTTTATAGCGTGGTAACTGGCGTTAGATTTAACAGGCACAAAAACACGATTTACCTCGAACTACAGCAAGGAAAATTAGAAAATGGAAAAATTGATCCGATTACTGTTAAATGGAAGATTTCTAATAAGTGCAATAATTCAAAAAAAGTTATAAATTTTAGAGGTTCTTCTTACGATGGTTTGAAAATTATTCTAGAGGATATTATTTTTCCAGAAAATAAAATTGTTACAGGTTATTTTTTAATAATTCTACTGATTAAATTTATGAAAAGAATAATTATAAATTATAAGACTGCAGATTATAAAAAAATATTGAAAAAAATTCTTTAAATTAATGTTCGTTTCAAAAAATGGTAAAGTCTACACTGTGAAAAATTCCCATTAAATTTTACTATGGGTGTATTGTAACCCCGGACCATAAGAAAACTGGCACAAAATTTACAAGCGTCCCATAGTAAACGTATGCGCATAGGTCCCAATCGTGTCGTCTGCGCATACCGTTTACTATGGGACACTTGTAAATTTTGTGCCAGTTTTCTTATGGTCCGGGGTTCCAATACACCCATAGTAAAATTTATTGGAAATTTTTCACAGTGTAGAGGTAAAATGCTGTATATTTTTTTTTAAAATTCTTTTTTACTTTAAAATCATTTTTTTATTGGCGTATAAATAAAACTAATAATGAGTCTTATCAAACTTTGTCAGAAAAAAATGTATGCTTAAAATAGACACAGGTCGCTTCTAGGCCGTTACCAAAGTTTTTTTACGCAAGAATTTTTATAAAAAAAAAACTAACTTATAAATGTCATAAAATAGGTGTAACATTGGGTGAATCATTACGTGGACGATACATTAATAAAAATGGAACTATTGATACTTATCAACCGGAAACATATAAATGGACTCAATGTGACAATAGGTAATTTTATCAATTTAATGAAATAAGCGCATAGTAGATAAAAATTCTGCAGACGGTTGGTAAAATAGAATAGTTATAAAATAGAATTTGAATAATTTAACTCTCGAATTAAATTTTGAGTATTTCATTAATCAACTTATTGTTTAATTTTAGAACTTTCGACTTGGTTCATACTTATGATGGTGATAGTCATGATCTTCTACCGTCTACATGGTTAATGGGTACGAATGAAGAACGCAGTGAATCATGCAAACATCATATATTATTCGATGGCACATCGTACGTATTTGATGGAATTCAAAATGTTGTTCCTTACATTGACTTACAAGAAATAGTTACCGATCCACCTCAACCAATCCGTGGAATCGGATGGTATTATCGTGGGCATGTTGGTTACGGAGGATTCTTGGCTCTTAAGATTTTCAAATAACAATAAAGTCAAAATTTGAATTTGAAATTTTTCAAATATTACTTTCAGGAAATTCATTTTTGAGCTTGACGAGCTCAAAAGTCATATCATAAAGATTATTTTTATTTTAATAGCTTGAAATGAAAAATTGGGTAATTCCAATAACAGAGTCAATTACCGGTCAATTTTTTAAAATCATAATTTTTGTTATTTTAGAAGTGATTTTTAGGCAATTAAAAAATAATTTGAGATTTATAAGTAGTAATTACATCAGTAGTATCGATAATTTGTTAAAAATAATAAAAAATTAATTTTTTAATGCTTTATTTTAAACATACTTGGTATTTAATCAAATCTTCTCATTAAAGTAGAAGCGATCGAAATTAAAGAATGTAACGATACACTAATGATAAAAATGATAATTTCCAACTATTAGTTTTTCTGTCGTCATTGATGATAATCACATATTGTATAGTTTATTAATTATAAATTACATACGTACGCGTGTAATCTGTGCCATGTTATAGTAGATATATAAAGTCTCTAATTAATTGTACAAACTAATTAATTAAATTCATCGAGTATTTCACTTTCTACACTCTATTCATTCGGTCCTACAAGTGTCCAACTGCACATTTTTCTCAAAAAATTTTTTTTTTAATTATTAACGAAAAAAATGATGATTAATCATTCTTATTTATTCAATATTACAATATTGATGCTTATCATTATTATAAAATTGAATGTATTATCGGTAACATCACAATTAGTTCGTAATACGGAAGAGAATTCAATTATTTTCAAAGATTTCATCGAGCGAGGTAAGTATTCTCAAATATTTCGTACTTTTTAAATAAATTTATCAAGTTCTGATAAATACAATGAACACTCGAAAGAATCAGATCTGACGGGGTATTATGGGCAAGAATATTTCTTTTTTGTTAATTAAACTTTTTTTCAGTTCTGATTTTTTCAATTCGATTTAATTTTGAATTTCATCATTTCTAATTGCCTTATTTTATATATTTTAAATAAAATTATATAATTGTTTTTTTTTTTACACCTGAATTTTATTTTCTAAGAGATTTTTATTCTGAATTTTTTAAGCCAATAATGTGAAATTTGAAGGCATACATGAGATATCTATTAATGAAGTGTTTTTGCGCAATGATACATATTGTTCTGGTAAATGTGATGGACTTGATCTAGAAGGTAACCGTGGTGCAATTTCTTTAGAATATCGTAAACTATGTAGTGGAACTTTTCAGTACTGCTTGTTAGATAGGGTAAGTTGATGTAAATACAATATTGTAATTAACTGATGAAAATTAAATTTATTTAACGATGTCTAAATCAATAAGGAAACTGAAGAACGGAAGAACGCGAAGAAAAGATTTCATGATCTAATATTTTCTGCTTTCGCGGATGGTAATTTCGCGATAATCCGAGAAGTACAGCAACAAATTGATGAAGCCAAGCAAAATATTGAGCATACTGGTAATACTTGTAGATGTTTATGTGAGCGTGCTAATCATCAACATATCTAAAGACACTCTCTTCAATGGAAGGTAATACTATCACTGAAATATTAGGTCTGTAAAATGATAACTTGGCTTAAAAAATAAATTTATTCGTTTTTAATTTGTGTCATGTTCTATAAACTAATTCATTATTTATTTTTAGTACCATCATCTCTTGCGGTCGTCTACGTCTTCAATAGGAACAAATACTAAATCTAAGTCATGCAAACATTATGTAGTACTCAGAGCAATTTCTAAAGCTGATGATGTGTAACATGTTGTTCTGAAAGTCGATTTACAAGAGATTGCTTGGTACTTTCTCTTTCAGAAGAATTAATAAATTAAATTCAAATAAAAATTATGAAGTTTTATTTATTAATGAGCCTCCACTTACTTTTGGTCATAAAAATTTTAATAACAATTATAATTACTACTATTTAACATCAAATTTTTTTATATGATTTCATGATTACGTGATGCGATAACTAGTTTCGTGTTTTTTTTTGTATCAGTTGTAAACTCGTGGAAAACAAAAGGTCGAAGTATAACTTGTACCTCAACTTGGATGGTAACTTGACTCAGTATTAGTTTGTAGACTATATAATAGCAAGGGATATATATATATATATATATATATATATATATATATATATATATATATATATATATATATATATATATAAATATATATATCTACAGAATGTACTTGCAGCCGTGCTCTCGAAGCCATATTTATGTGGAGCGAAAGCTGGCAAGCGACGTGAAGCGCGATAGAATAAGGAACTAAGGGTTTAGGAGATGCGAGCCGTTGAAAAGTTTAAACTCCGTTTTCTGAACCTTAAAACCTTTAAAGTCCGCCCTCAGTCTCTCAGCTCTTGCTGCTCCATCTTGTACTCCTCAGGTCTCGCTTGCCCCGAAATCACCCTCGCGAGTGCGGCTTACACGGGCAAGGTGTTAAATTAAACAAGCTTAAAATTTGCAATCATCCCCTTGCCTCTCATTCACCATTCACTTTCACAAAGTTTACCGTTACTAACTCTCGAATATTCACTCTCGATTATCTTGTCTGTAAAAAACCAGAAACATAAAAAAAATGAAATTATAAATTCAGTATTTAATATTTCCAGAAATTTTTATTTTAAAATGATAAAAAATGGTAATAAAAAATCATAAATCACGAGCTCGTAACTCTTTTCTGGCAATTGTAGATAAAAGTTAAATAAGTCATAGACTTAATTTACTCTGGCACGAGTCGTTGGCTGCATAGTCTTTCTCCGAGATTTCTTAATTACCTACAAGAGCCAGAGATATACAAGAGAAAAGGTACGACAGTATTCACGGTTAAGAATATATATCTATATATATACACACAGAAGGTGGAGTCGAACAGAGGTAAAGGGGGTAAAAGGGTTGCCAAGGGTATGCATAAAAGTCCAACAACGTAAAGGCTTTTTAAAAGGGATGAATAAGGGAGCACGAGATTTACGGATTCTTGCTACCATTCCATTTACATTGCTGAGTCTACGATTAAGTACCACGGGTTTCTGTCATTTTTATCACTATTATTTACAGTCTAATTACTCCTTTTATTCAATTTTTCAACCACCCACTGATAAATTTATTTTGAAGCTCAACTCGCGTACACTAAATAAATAACACACCAGCAATTAAAAATAAATCTATAAAATAGATAAAAATAAAATGAGCCCATAATATATATCACCTCATTTAGGTTAAAATATATAACCAAAGGTTCGTTAAGTAAGACATTAATCGGCGGGCGTATCCGAGGCTATCTGTAAAGCTTCAATAGCAAACCAACACGATAACACCGAGTCTCTGCTAAAGGTGTGCTGTATATTACACCAGCTTGCTGGGGAATCGCGTGTCATTTGTCCGTTGATCTCCTGGGGTCTGCGAACCTACCAGGTGTAAGCATTTTCTTCTCTGGGTATAAGCTTTCGGCGCAAAAATTAGCGCCTTTAGCCGGTGAGTTAGAGCTCGTAGTAGTTTCCGTAATAGATGTTTGTAGAAAGAAAAAAAAAGTGTGGTCATTTGTAGAAAAGCGTGTGAGAGTTCGTGTTGCTTCAAGAAGATTAACTCCCATGAACTAACGATTCTTTTGGGGTAAATGTTATTGTCGTGGTGTTTTATATATTTTTTGTTAGTCGGTCATGCATGTGTGGATGTGGATGTAGACTAAGAGGGCGCTCTTGAGTTAACAAATGCTCATGGGCAATTAAGCCTCGATAATCTTGTGGTCGTTGATCAATGGCCAATTGCGCAAGCTCATCGTCGTAAATATTGCCACCGTGAATTGTATAATGTATTGTAGTGTAGTGTAGTATATTCAGCTGTCAGGTATGAGGGAATAGAAGACGGTAATAATCGTTATAAAAGTGGAAATGGAGACTCTGAAACTTTGAGTTTCGCAACAAAACTCATAATCTCACGTAAGCTCACAAGCTGGACTTTCCCATGCGAGGCTCACTTGCTTCCTAACACAGCCTTATACTTGCTCTTGTTCCCCTCTACTGCTTACCCTCTTCCCTTATATCCTCACGTCAGTTTGTACATTCTCTCTTTCTCGCTCTCTCTCCTTTCCGTAGTAAGTTCATACGCTCTACTAGCTTAAGGCTTATGTGAAATTCAGCCATGCATTTGCAGCCTAATAATAAAGCTGTTACGCGGAAGAGCCACGCAAACTCATGATGCACTTTTCGGGGTGACGAGCCATATTATTATTATCGGGATTTATTGAGCTTATGACTGGAGAAGTTTGTTTGTATTTTTCAACAAACAATTATCTCTATTAATTTTTTTTTCCGTGTCAGTTGGTAACTATTATTATATCTTCATTTTATCGGGGGTTATTTGTTGCCGCACGGCTCTATATTTTATTTTTAATAAAAGTTAAAATATATTTTACAATAATTTAACTGATTGTCATTAAATTTGGCATTTAATAAAATTTTTACAGCCATGAGAATTTTAATTTTCGTGGAAAAAATTTTTTGATAATGACGTAGGAGCTCTACAAATTTTTGTGAATAAAAAATAAGATAACAGATATTTTTTTCTAGGGATTTTTTTTTTTTTTTTCGTTAAGAAAAAGCTTTTTTTTATGGAATTAATTTTGCTTGGAGAATATCTGTAATAATATTTTAAAAACAATGATAATGATAATGATAATGAAGATGTAGGAAAAGTTATTTTAAACTTTTCAATTTGTATTTTATGATGAAGACAGTATCGCAAAATACTTTGCGAAACTACCCTCATAGTAATTGTGTAGCAGTGTTCATTCAAGGGTAACTCGACTCACGAGCATTGATCCTCTTAAATTCCCATGTAGCTTCTTCCTTAGCATTAGCATATTATCTCGTTCCCGTCACCAACCCTTAACGTTTTCCAACCGCCCACCCGCTCAACGGCCCGTCCTGCCCCGCACTGAGGATTCCCTGAGTAAGAGGACTTTGCAGACACTTGAGAGTTTGTTTTAAAACTCAGATAATCGTTTCGAGTCTTATCCTACTCCCACTGCTATGCTGCCTTCACCCTACTGCCTCTTACTTCCTGCTCACTCCGGTTATGCCCTCACTCCCAGGGGTGACATTAGATCGGAATAAAAGTCTTGTCCAATTATTTAACAAAAACACCGTAACTAAATTTTATCCGTCAACTTTATTTAAATACACAATCAAAAAAAAAAAAAAAAATTAAACAAATAAATAAAATAATAAATTTATTTTAAGATAATAAAGTTACAGTTACTTTGGTAAAAGATTGGGACAGCTGTCTGTTCACAGGCAATCAGAAAAACTACCCTCTTAAGGATCTCTATCCTCAAGTATCTGCTATCTTTTTTTTTTTCTTTTTTTTTTTTTTCCATTCTTTTCTCCCTTTTTTACCCAGAAGTAATGTTCGATCCTTCTTCTCAGTCCGGCTTAAGAAGCGCTTGGGGATGAGAATTTTCCAGCATCAGTTCTGGTACACCCGAGTTCCGAGTTTCGAGTCCCGAATGAGAACGAGAACGTCTGGCACTTGGTGGTTTTTAAGAACCTTAACGCCTCTCGCTGATTCCGCTACCGAGATAGTGCCAGGCACTTTGCATTTCGTTACGAGCTCTAATTCTCCCGGCATTCTTAACGATACCCCCTTCGTGTTATTTTATTTTCGACTAAAATAAAAAAAATATAAAATATTTAATTATTATTTAAAATCCCATCTCTTTAATTTTACGTCTTAATGTCCAAATATCGGAGGATAATTGATCGAGAGCTTTAAATAAAAGAGAGACTCGAGAGTCGTGAAGGAAAATTCAAAATAGAACAGAACAGAATGGAATAGAATAGAATAGAGTTAACGTGCTGGACATTCTCACCTCTGAATGGCCTTGACACTCGCATTCAAATGCTCTCTGTGCTCACTAGCCTCCGTTGTGTGCCGATAACTCCGGCGTATCGCGAGAACGAGAGACGAGAGACGTCAAGTGGAATCCATCAGGGCTTAAGGGTAATAGATGCTCCGACATTAGCATGCCACCCCCCGATTATATTGGTATTAATCGTTGACACGTCGTCGTCGTAGTCCTAACTCTCGTCTCCCATCTCCCATCTCTTCTCACACCCTTCTCTATATATATAACACGTGTTATTTATGACACGGAATCATCAATTTAAAGCAAATCCCCTATTTCTAAAATTCGTATATATATTTTATAAAACCACTAAAATACTGAACAATAAATATTATTTAAAGTTGTTAATTAAAATAAATTTATGACAAATTTTTGAACTAAAAAAATTACAGCTGTGGGAAAACGACATTTGCATATTATAAGTACACGTTACCAAGTACGATATCATCAAGCTCGTTATTCTGTGCATACGTATGTATATGACGTACATGAATATATATATATATATATATATATATATATATATATATATATATTATATATAAGTACATATACATACAATTCGTGATGAAAGCTACCCTTATACCTAGAGTCAGTCGCGAGCCCCAACTTGTTCCCTTGGGTAAATCCACAGGCGATTGCCGTCCTACTGGTTGCTTATATGCTTCCAGATCACGCATCGCCCATTCTAATTAACTTATTTTATTTATTTTTTATTGTTATTATTAATTGATGAATAAATAAAATATATTTACACCGGAATCTGGTCACTCGAAAATTCATCAAGTAGAAAAGGGTGAGAGTGGTCAGACGGGATCAAGAATAGATTAACGACGGAGGCCCTATCTCGCCCAATCACAGGCATAATCCTCAATTTATTGTCAGTCAGTTAAGGTTTCTCTCGGGGAGAAATTAGATGAGGGATATCGAGGCGCAAGATGATGCTGTGGCATGCAAGGCTCGTCTTAATTAATAAGGACACGCGATACCGTACAAGGCAAAGTATAAAGGATGCTCGGGGATTTAAGAGACTGAGTAGATATAAGGAGATCTAGGGATGACTAGCGAAAGGCACACAACGCCTTACACTAGTCCTCGGGCTAGTCCTTTGTTGTCAAGAGGGTCAGGCTACTTTAACCCCCGGGGCTTTCTTGAGACGTCTTACCCTTCCATGAGCATCACATTCTATTCTATTCTGATATTTTGTATACATATATAAGCAAACTGTTGTACATCTTATGGCAAAATTCTCTAGTGTTGAGCTTAGAGTAAAGATTCCTGAGGGTTTCGTAAGGTCATATATAATGTGTACCTGTGAGCTGATATCTAGCTCACCTGAGGCTGGAGATGCGTTACCTGGCGCTTGATGTGCGCCAATGTCGCCGTTGGCGGTGGATGTAAGGCCATGTTTGCGAACACCAGTCTCTCCTCGTAGTCGTACTCACACAGAATTTTATTTTCACACAAATAAAAACGGTCACCTACGCAGAATCTGTAATTAACAATTTTAAATTTAGTTTTTTTTGGAAGTAAATAATTTATTTTGTTGGGAATTGTTTAAATGGTTAGGTTGTATATAATCTACTAGTGAAAGTAGCAGTTGTATTTACTGCTGAGTGTTGATCGTTTTTGGGGTAATTCTCTCCCTATATATTTTTCGAGGCTAACCTGAAGATGGGCGGAGCAGCAAAGCGTGCTAATTCCGTTTAAGACCGCTTTCCGTTCCGCTCTGTCAAGGAAATTGCGGGAAAATAAAGCCAAGAGAAAATAAGAATAAAAAGAAGTAAATATATAGACACAGATGCAGATGTATATGTGTGTGTGTATGTATATATAAAACAACAACTAGGGTAGAGAGAATCTCTTCCACTCTATTCCAGAAGAACTCGAGCGTTTTAAATGCAAATTTCCACTCGATTCGCATCTTGTTTCGCCATTTCCTCGATTTCTCCAATCGTCAAGTTTTCTCCTTTTTCTATTTCATTTTTTTATCCCCTTCCTCTCATACTCGAGGGTTTCATTTGTTTCTTTTTCATTATTTTATCGTTTTTCTACAATCTTATACTCGAGATCAAATAGTATGATCAAGACTGAATTCATCAGAATCGGTTGAGAAAACGTGTCTCGTTTTTATTATTTGGAAATACCCCTGACTCACTTATATAAAAAAAAATTCAGGCAAAATTGACTTCGAAAAAATTTTTTTCAATGTTTTTAAATCATCATAGGTAGCTTTTTATATTTTTAGTGCTTGGAAATTTTTTCGAAAATTCTTAACTTCCCGCTCAGAAAATTGGAAATTGTTCGAAAATTCAGGAAGTTATTGGTTTTGGTACAATTTTCGAAAATTGAATTTCTTAGAGATCTCGACGTTCTGAGGTTCTAGGAAGCTATTCTGATTAATTTCAAGATGATGTCCGAGTTCATGTATCCTAGAGAATCCTATAGAAATCCTATAGAAATCCTACAGAAATACCCAACATATTTTATTGAAAAATAATTTTCTACTAATTAATTCAAGTTTTAATTATAATGATTTACTTGAAATTGAAGTAGAAAATTATTACAAGTGTAGTATCTTTGAGTTCTCTTCTTGCTCTTCTCTACTGTATTATACATACATATAAAAAAATATACAAAGTCAAAGTGTAGCTATAGCGCCAACTGTCGTGGTACTTTAAAAAAAGTTTGAGCATCCACGTTTTCCTTTTATTGCCAGTTTTAAAAGCCGATCTTATATACCGAGGGATTTCAGTATATATGCCATACTAAACTGATGCGGGGTTTAAAAAAACGTTCTGACATTATTTGAAATTCGTGTCGAGTATCAGGAACATCAGTCTCATGTCGAAAATATTCTCTTGTCATTATGTATTTTTTGTCATAACATTTATTCAACTCAACTTTCCCAGTATGTTTCATCGCAATTTAAACTCCTATCGCACCTCAATTATTATGTAAAATTAGCTATCAAAAATTATTAATATTAATATTGTTATCATAACCGCTGTTTAAAAAAAAAAAAAATACTTCAACCAATATTTGTTTTTTTACCATTCAGTATTCACGATACGTACTCTCGTCTCGAGATTTAACGTCAAGGATTCCTGTCGAGTGGTTTATACCCGCGCTTATGTAAATGCCGACGTGATTTTGTTTTATTCCATTGCATGGGATATTTTATTTGAAAAATATAAAATACATATGTCCATAAAATTACCCGCGTAAAAAAAAAAACATAAAAAATTAAAATTTGTAATTTTTTACCAACAAATTGATGATCATTATTTTATTTTTTTGTTTCTATTTATTTTCTGGTTTAATTTCATGAACGAGGCATTGCTGAGGTTGTATATCTCATCAGTAACCATAAAAAGCAATGTGCCGTCATAACGCGCTACGATAAGTACCTCGGTGGCATCGAAATCGATGCTAGCATCAAATATCGAGCCTCATAAAAACCCGTCGTGTTCCCAGTATACAGATTTTGTGTATAATGTTCTATCGCAATGATTACCCATTCTATTCAGTGATATGCCTCTACCTCTACCTCTGCCTCTGCTTTTACTCACTAGTACTATGTTTACGCGATAAGAATGATAAAAAATAATCTCTAAATGCTTCGAACATTAGCTCGTTCGATTGATGGGTTTTATTTCGATACGGTCTCCAGCAAAAAAAATGATTGCTGTTGAGTAAAAAAAGAAAAAAAGAACTCCAGGTAAATAAATAATTAATGGGTTTGCATTGGGAAATAAAAATAGTGTGAATTGAGTGTTTATCGAAGACTGAAGCAGGAGATTAGTGAGCAAACAATTCAAAACCCCAAACGACATTGCAACGGTGAAGGATAAAGGAACCGAAGGGATGAGGATAAGTACGAGGGTAAGAAAGTGTATGGAATAAACTTATCGTGATCGAGAATTCCCGAAGGAGTTGCTCTGAGTAGTTGGCGTCGCTCTTAGTCAATTTGCATCAACTGGAGACAAGAGACGAGAGAAGAGAGGAGAAACGAGTGACTCAAGACAACGCTGGGGGATCTCTTGGAACTCTCACCCTTTTAAATTAGACTATCTCCCTTGTTTCCATTGAGCAGAGTCTGTGTCTCGTGTCTTGTGCATCTTGAGCTGTGCAGCAGCCGAGTCTAACGCGTTTAGCCGAGACTCGAGGCTCTAATCAGATCTAATAGTGGAGTAGGAAAGGAGGAGCCTCGCGAGCAACTGGCGCCCAACGCGACGTTAAGTGTGAAGTTAATGGAGTCAAGGAACCGTAGACACCCCCCAGAGACTCTTCAGTATAGACACTTTGGTTATTAATGTACTTGAGCGAGTTTGCCTTCACGAATAAGGAATGAGGAAACGGTTTGTCGAAAATTCAGTTATTGCTAATTTTTATCTAACTTAACCTGATTTCATTTGTACAACAGTATTTACAACTGCAATACTCATCTATATTTTAAGATACCGGGTTTTAATTTCACGAAATTTGTGAGACGACACGTCAATAATAATGCCAGCTGTCTGCTAACTAATTCAAACTGTCAGGGTATCGAGAAACCAGCCTGCCGCGTTAATTCGATCAGAAGTCAACCCGCGGAGAGTGGATTCTGAAATAGTTTGGGGACTAAATGACAGTGTCTTGATCTTGATGTCTCTTTCCATACATATCTATATATATATACAACACACTAATGAGTGCGTTCACTTGCACTTCTGGTGAAACAAGACAGATTTAGACACTTCTCCATTGAAATGTTACGTCCTGAATGATAGTTGCACATTGAGACACGTTAAATATTGTCGTTGTACCAAGTAATAGTGATGATAAATAATGAAAGAAAGGGACATTTACATTGTTATGAATATGCATTATATGTCTAAGTATTTTCATATCCTAATAATAATTCATGGGCCATCAATTATTGTGCCGCGAGCTTACTCTTAGTAAGCAATATTAATGACCAAGATCTGCGGAGAATTAAATGACGTTAGCCCAAGAAGTGGGTTTTGTAGTGAAGGGGTTGACTGCTTGTGAGTTTAAACTCCCTTAGGGATCAAGCCACGATATTTCCATGTCGCGTATGCTTGTGTATCTTTATATAATTAATGCTAAATAATAAACATCAACTTTTTTTTTTAATAAAGACTCAACTTTGAAAAACTCTTCATTAAGCTGCTGATTAATGGCTGCGTCTCATTAGTTTTCTCGAAGGACCTGAGAGCTGAATAATATATTTTATAATTATCAGGAAAGGTCCAGCGGATGTTTTTTTTGTTCAAACTGAGAAGGTGGAACTTGGATCAGAACATTATCGCCTTGGGAACTACTCTGGGTGCTTCCAAAAGGGTATTAAGTATGACTTAGTACTCAAGTTTCCATCATTAGCCATAGCCATAGCCACCTTATACACCAAGTTGTAGTCCACCCAGAAGCTCTCACCCTTAGCTTCGCTGGCTGGCTGCTCGGCGTCCCTCTTCAACGAGATACATTGGCCAAGTTAGCTACCTCTTGGCACACCAATACAACCTATTTGCAGTCCGTAGTTGATAGTCTATAGTCTATAGTCTGTATAGTCGGGCATTGTCAAGGTTTCCTTAGGGAAGTTTCCTCGGCTTCTCGCACCCGATTACCCGAGAGTTACTTCACGGATTATTCAACCCCTTGAGCAATATCGGGAAACCCAAAATCACTCGATAAATGCTTGATAAAAAGAAAACCATCTTTACTTACTGAACTTTACTGCCTATTAGTTAATTTAGTTTTTAAAATTATGTCTAGCAGCTTTTGGAAAGTGTAAAATCGTAAAAGCTATTAATTAAGATGAAGAGGGAGTTGTAGATTGTTAGTTAGCTAGTTAGCTAGTTAGCTAGTTAGCTAGTCAGCTGGTTAACACAAAACAAGTGGGGTTGGTTATATTATATATAAACCATAGTTTAAGTGAGTCTTATCTGCTTTGAGGCAGCTTGTTTGACTTCCGGCGCTGTCTCCTCTGACCGGACGCACTTGATAACTGAATATCCCGAGTGTGGCGAATGAGCTTAGCCCAGTCTAATCCTTTCCGGGGCTGTCTAGTTTCTACCAGGTTATTACCAAGTTTAAGCTTCTTCAGCTTGACTGCTTGGCCATCCAACAAACTTAAGATTGTGTACTTTAAATGTTCCCGGTCTCTTAATTCGAGGGTCCTCGAGCTTATAAGCCCAACGATCTTTATTAAAAACGCAAGAGTAATCACAAAAATAACTCATAGCTACTGCAGATGATGAGTCGATAAGAATAAGGATGTATGATATATTAGAGATAAATATATTTTTATCACACGAGTCACAGATATAAAAATGAGTTAAAGTAAATCCATCGTTACGGAGTATCAAGAAAATGTATGAGAAGGGGGTTAATCTCAGCCGGCAGCTAAAGAGATCGGCAATATTTCTCAATAAACGATAAATCAGAGACAACATACATCTCTCTATTCTTTGTGAGATACTTTACTAGTGGTTGTTTCTGTCTGGCTCATTTCCAGCCTCCACTGAATTTGTGCTGGTGGTAGTTGTGGCTGTAGTAGTATACTTCTCCTTGTGCTTGCGGCCCATTAATCTATGGTTATCTATGGCGTACGCTGGTGGATAAGTGCACGGGAATGAGCCATTTCACCCTTGGGACTCGGGAAGGATCGACGTCATCCTCGAGAGTAGGGTCAGCAGCCCCACCCACTTGAGCTCAACACTCGTGATGAGTTCAACGAAAAGCTTTATGGTTACTTATAGACATCATTTTAAGGGTGTTAGCCTTTTGTTACTGCAAAAGTTCTATTCCATGTATCACCAAATGCTATCATTTCTCGATATTTCACCAAAATTTTCGGCTGAAAAAATTCCGGCCAAAGCCAATTTCAAATAAAACAGAGAAATCAGAATTTAGGCGCGTATAAAGTTGTAAGAAGTAGTACATAAAAAACGATATCTCGATTGATCTGAGTGCCTATGTAAGATTCACTGGGTGAATAATGTGAGCGGGTTATCGTACAACCTTCAGTCTCATAATTCTAACAGGATCTTTCTATTCTTCCTCTCCTTCTTCTTCTCGTTCTCCATCCGAAACGTATTCTGTCGCACAGAATAAAGAAGTAACTTAACGAATGAGCGAAAGAACAAGTTTGCACGCGTCTGGCGTTCCTTCCTATATACTTCTTCTTGTTCTTCTCCTCCTTCTTCTTTTCTTATTTTCTTAGTAGTACAAGTACTTGTACTCGTACCACCGTCATCTTTATCTTACTTTAACGGTCTTATCGTCGAAAAAGTTAAGTGGAAGAAAATGGAGCGGGTGTGAGCCAGAAAGTTGAAATTGATGCAGTGGACGGGCCTGTAAGACTCACGCAGTTGAGAAAACTTTTTAACGTACGAGCTTGGTTATGAGTTGAATAAGAATAAGGATCTGTTGATATTGTCGTCGACCAGTATCTGTTACTACAAGCTCACATATATGTATATTCACATATATATACATTCGCAGATACATGCTTACACATATATATATATAGTCTGTAACCAGCTAGTAACCAGTAACCAGTAACCTAACCCAAATAGTCACCAACAAGTTGGTAGTTGGTTAAGGGCAGGTATAGGAGTGAGGGTGAGAGGGTGGTAGGGTGATGGAATGAAGGAGAACGGCAATGCTAGAGTCCATTATGCCAAGCAGTAAATGGGAAGAGACTCACGTCAAACGTGACAGGAGATATTGTATCTCTGACTTGTCTCGGGTAACGTACTAACGTGCCTTGAAACTGTCTGAAGCAGATACCACGACACATTGCTCTGTGGCAACCGTCGTATCATACCTCGTGTGCTCGACATGCGTGTCATTCCCCTCTGCAGTTTGTTGCTTTACCCTATTCTACCTTTGTAGTTGCCAATATCTTTGCCATTTAGTATCACCAATTTATGTTTACTTAAATAAATAACTCATTTATCATTTTACTACACTGTAAAAAATCGGGAGTGATTACGGATTTTGTTTCAATCCGGATCTACTTCGCGTTTATTCCGAAAATTTTTCAGTGCAATTAAAATGATATATTAATTAAAATCTACTTGTTAGAATAATAAAACATTTTTTTAATCAGGCTTTTAATTTTTAGTAAAAACATATGAATGAAAAAAAAATTTGTTGCTTTAGTAAAATATTATATTTCTCGATATTTGAATGGATGGACAGATATTTAAATTTGTATAGCTGCAGCAGGTGAATGAGAGCGCTCACGCAGCTTGCGTAAATATTAAATAATTCTCTGGTTGGTTATTAACGATAATAAAATACCGATCTATTGTGCAAATTCATCGAGAGATTTATAATCGGCTACTCTTGTGTCCTGTCACGTACATCCGGCTGTTATCTGTCTATAATTTTTGATAGCGTGTCCATTTTAATTGATATACGATTTAAAATTTAAACTCTCTTTTTTGTTTATTATTATCACCATTTGTGTTTATAATTAATCCCCAATATAAAGCTATGGCCTTCTGACACGCGGATACTTTATCGCTGCATTTTTAAATTTTAACAAAAATATAAAAACTTTAATGCTTTTATTTTAATTATTTATTTAAGTTTTTCAGCCTCGGTTATGTTTAATAAATCCAATGTTCCATTTTGCCTCCACCCAGATTTTATCCATCAGAATGTTGTTCAATTGTAACAGTATCAAGTTACACAAAGACAGAATACATCAACGTCATCGAGTTACAATGGAACGGATATATAATATATATTAAACTCAAATAAATTTGATATTCTCACAAATTTGACATATTTGTCATTTTCTAAAATTATATATCATTACTCTACAATTAAATTTCATAAATAATTAATCACTGTAGCTGTCTTATATTACATTAAATATAAAATATTATTTTACCGTCATAATTTTAATGCAATTATTTAAAAATAATTTAACTATTCGATGAAATTGATTTAATTGAATTATGCAAATATGATCAGTAGTGGTACTGGGCTCAAACTGCTCCTACTGTTACTGGCATAAACTCGTGGAGTGTCAGTTTGAAAATCACATTAGTTTCTAACGATATTTGCTCCGTCGCGCAATTTCAGTATCATTTTATCGGTAGCAGTCCGTTCCATACCATCCCTCTTACCCTCTCACCCTCTCTTATTCTCTTTCTCTCTCTATATATATTTATACCCACCAACTATTGAACGTGTGCTCGCTCAGCTAATTTCGTATTTGCCCGATTAATTCCGGACGTTTAACGGAATTTGATGTTTCGCTAATTATTCTGTCGTGTGTGCTACATATATTCAAACATGTGCGTTATATTTTTAACATTAATCTAATTCTATACGGCTAGCTTTATGCCCACAACATACATCTCTTTTATATATATGTATATATATATATAATGCCTTATATAACAGCCATAATTCACCTAACAATCAACTAAAACAATCAGCATTTAACCCACGTCACTTGATTTTTATTTTTATTTTTAATTATGAGCATAAATGTATCAGACATCAGACAAATTTTAAATCATTAATAAATACAGTAAATAATTAATGAAATAAAATTTTAAAAAAGGCACATTTGAAAAATTTTTAATAAATATTTTTTTTTTAATTATTTACTCTATGTATTGATAATTTTAAATTTGTCTGATATCTGGTACATTCACACTCGTTTTTTAATTATCTATGATTTATGTAAATATATATCGAAATAAATATTGAAACTCAATTTTAAATTTGAAAAAATTATATAATTTTATAGAAAATACATACTCAATACATAAACAATCCATACTCGTGGTTCGGTGTTGGGAAAAAAACGATTTCCCTTTACTTTTATGCGCTAAGGCAAATTCAGAAGCCTTCGTCTGAAGTTTACACAGAAAATACAATTTTTTTCCTAATTTATCGTTTAAAAAAAAATCAAAAAATTATTAGACCTCGGCTAATGTCCGTAATTAATCACATAGATAAAAAAAATTATTCAATTAATAGAAGGATTGAAATGTCCACTTTAAACTGGCAAACTAACTACGAGGATGAACGTCAGGAAAATTAATCTCGCGTAAAAAAGGACCTATCTCTCTGCCAACATACAAATGAATTTATAACACATAAATCTAACAGGATAACAAACATTATCTGTAATATATTAAATATATTAAAGCCAATACAATATGTCATAGGGATGACTCTGATATGCAATTAGAAATGTAAACACAGTGTTACCATGAGTGAAGTAAGTACTTTTAAAAATAAATCACCTGCTCGTGTGTGTCAGCAATCTCGACTCTCAACGAGTTAGCTACCACTGCTGTCATATATATACATATATAACAACAATATACATTTACATTTGGGTATTATAGTCATAGCCTAGCGTTTGTGTCATGAGTGTAATGGGTGCTTGCTGCACATATAACTCGCTTCCACCCTATACTCTTTATGTATATACATGTGTATGCTCACCCACGCGTTTACGTGCCTGATGATTTATGCATACCACTAATTACCAGCGCTCTCGCACACTCATACAAATACACATCCACACATATGAACCTTAAACACAGCTATTTTATTCACACTGCATAGTTTTATTAGAGTAGAGGCCATTGTCTGATTTCAGATCGTTTACCATGGCTCCAATTACGCGGGAAAAACATTTTCCCATCAATTATCAGTACTTTGAATTAATAATTTATATCAATAGGACAAAGGTAATTATTGGGTCATTAAATGCATCATGATGTCGTTGAGCTGTTGGATATAATGGACTCCTGTGTGTGTATTTATTTATATACATATATATATATATATACATATATATGTATGTATTCACGTGTAAGGTATAGAGTGAATCGGTGGAAATCAAACGCAGGATCTTGGCAACTCGACGCCGTTCATTTATAATCGACGAAACGCTTATTACGTGGCAGGCATCGGTATCGGATGAAACACATAGCAGTATAGCGAGGGGTTGCGTGTGAATTTTAGGGGATGGAGACAGAGATACGTACATAGGTTTAGTAATAGTAACAGTAACGGTCTATCGCAACCAGACCCGTGCTGGCAATACTGAGTCTAGGTTATCCGATGACAAAGCGGCTCCGAATAATTCTCTCTCTCTTCACACACCCTCGTGTTCCATTCTCTTGCTTACACTCCATGGAATCGTCCTATCACTTGGTCTACTCGCACCCAGGTTTGGATTATCACCATTGAAAATGCAACCAAAGCCCTTGTTCGGATGCAGCCGCGCTTGAACGCGATACCGGTTAAACCCGTAGTCTTTTTCTCTGCAGCAGATCGTCGCTCGGCGGCAAAGTAAACTATTATTTTCCCTCACACAACTGTAATTTGCGGTTTTAAGTAATTAATTTTACTTCGTTATTTTTTTTATATTTAATATCTGATGTGTTTAAGTGTTTGGACTATTTCTGCATAACGACTAAAGTAAGCTATAGAGTAAGAGAAATTTCCGAAGGCTCCCTTGAGACTCGGCTAGGCTAAATTGGCGGCAGTATATTACGGCTCAGTCCGCATTTAATTTGAATATAATCGCGAAAGGAGATCTCCGGGAGGCTCGGCTCAGTTCCCAGCTACGTACGAGCACACTCATACATACATATATACATATATATGTATGTATACTGTAGAACACCCTTGTGCATATATTTAGTAAAGCTTAGAGAACTGCGTGACGTTGACCGGAAGTTGCCTTCGGGACACCGGAAGCAAAATGGCCGCTTAGACCCTCAAGTCAAGACCCAGTGAGCTTTGGCGGTAACTTTAATTCTTACTGTGCTCACTTCTCTGAGAAATTATCGGGCTTTTCCTCCTTTTCCCATGATTTTATATATCTTGGCGTGTTTTTACGCGTAACTCTTCATTACTAAGTTCTCTCGGGTCGTAGCTAGAAGCCTTTGATTTGAGTGGAATAAAAAAATAAAAATAACTTTCGGGCAGGACAAAGAAACAGGAGTTGTGGGATGAGGAATAAGGAATGAGGGATAGGATGTAAGGGCTCCATTGCACTTGTGAACTTTCTCCACGGTTTAACTGTATGATTAAACAACTCAGGTGTTTTATGCTCGGCTCGGCAACTGATCGCGTGACCCAACGGCCATATCCGTTTCCTTTCGCCCGAGCTCAACGGTCAACTGCTACATATACAACCACTTACCTCCCCTTTCTTCTTATTTCTATACAAAACAACCCTTAATCCTTAAACCAATGGCTCGCGTCGCCAGATAATGATCTTGTGCTAAAGAAACCAGTGTCTTGGACATTTTGGTTAAGTTTCATTTTACATTGTATGCTTACACTTTTATACATACAGTTATAAAAATAAGCTTTTCATTTTTTTTTATCACTGTTATTATTTTATTACTGTCGAATTAATTTAGTTTACTTGATATTTTTACGAGGTTTAGATTTATGGTTAAAATTTTTTTTAAATAGGTGTAAATTTTTTCATAAATTTTCTGAAAAGAAGGACAAGAAAAAAATATTTGTTTTGATGCCCAGTTTAGACTAAAGAGTATCGATTTTCTATGCATTTTTTTTGGAGACGGTCCTGGAAAAACTAGAGGGCTTGAATAATTTTTTTTAGTCTCCAGAGATGTCAAAAATGTTCAGAAAAAAATATGAAAAAGTTTGTCATTAATCAAAAAAATTTATTAATGTCGAGTGGAAATTTTCTCTGCAATTTCTCGAGAAAATTAGAGAGTTCCAATATTTTTTTTTCAACAATAGTTTGAAGAGATGGAGTAGAACTTGTTTCCGTAAAATTAGCAAGGATGATTTGCATCTGACGTAGCACTCGTTCATCTACCGACAGCTCTTCGAGCTCCCACTCCACCCTGGAAAACTATACTACAGGATCGTGAAGCTCTTACGCACGTCTCCAACATAGTTGGTTAAACTCAACTGACTTTTGTCGGCAGCACTTCCAAGCGGCGTCCGTCAATTATACTTGCCATGCCAGCTGTAGAAAGGGGCTGTAAATCTCAAGTGCCTTGGATCACAATCCTCAGCACCCTCAACAGCCTCAACTCACTCACACTCTCACTCTTTCCTCATCTTCACTAACTAAATCTCTCTATTCTCTACTCAACTATATTTATCTCAACTTTACATACACACACATACACACTCGTCGCACATAGTTTTCAAGTAACACGCGAGCTTTTCTTTACTGTATTGGTGTACTAAGTCAAGCAGAAACAATCGTTCGTTAAACATCTCGCGCGAGAGATTAAATTAAATTGTCACATTTAGTTTCTAACTTGGATATTGAGTATGTATAGAATTTTAAATTAAAATACAACCACTGTGTTTCGAGTTAAACGTGTGGTAGTTTGTTTTGCGGTTTTACTTTTGATTGAATTATTTACTTCTCCACATCATAAATGTGTTAATAAATTTAATTATTTATTACAATTCATTTGAAGAAAAATTTATTATTTTTTTTACTTTCAAAAATTATAGAATTAATTTTTACAAAATTTTATTCTTAGAAAATTAAAAAAAAAAAAATTTTTTTCGTAAAATTTCAAATCGGGGTAAAATGAGTGAATTTAATTAAATTTAATATAAATGCAATCAAGTCACGCACGGTAATTCAAATCAGAAAAAAATATATAGAAAATGTAGAGCAAGGGCTCGGTATTTAAAGAAAAAATTTTTTTACTTCATCTTGATGGAATTTTTCATATTTGATGGAATTTATTTTTTAAAAAATAATGTAGGATAATAATAATAAATTGAGAAAATAATCTTACCTATGATTACACTGCTGACAAGCAAAACATTCAAGATGATAAACATTTGTTCTAGCTCTCATAACCATTTCAAAAGCTGGTATAACTTTCGAACACGCTGAACAATATCCAGTGTTACCAAACAGTCTGTAATAAATAAAGAAAAAAATAATAGTAGACGTAATAATAATAATAATAATAATAATAATAATAATAATAATAATAATAATAATAATAATAATAATAATAATAATAATAATAATAATAATAATAATAATAAGAACAGTAATAAAGACATTGGAGGTTAATAAAAAAAAAAATATCCATTGAAAGTGATTAAATTTAATATTTATATATATGATATCAGAAAAGCCATTGAATCAATAAATTCTGAAGCAAAACGACATAGGGATAGCGGCATACACTAATGTCCTCCTCAAATATTGGGCCATTAATAAAGGCCGCAGTTTCAATAGCTTGGTACTCTCACAATAGCACCTGTGTGTTTTCCCTCGGGACCCTGTAATCTCAACACGCTTTATTTACTCTCTTTTACCCTGTGCTCTCTTTCGTACTAAACATCCCATCCTCCTTACATTCACTCACTCACTCACCCGCGTTTTCATTCGAAATTTAGTCTCTTCTCTTTGCTCGCCCGCAATCACCCCATGACGTTTGCTTCTCGAGCTTTTATTCAATAAAGGAAACTCATCTGTGAAATTTGATTTATAATATCGTATCTCCCGTTTCCCTTATTGGCTTTTAAATTATATCTATATACAGAGATATATGAATATATGGCTTGATATTATAAAAGTTTGAATTTATAAAATACTTTTTTTCTTCCGGGTATTACAAATTCTTGACAGTACCTGAGATAATCGCGCTTGCAGAGGATCAAGTTGGCTTTTGTGTAGAGGGTTGAACCCACTTCGCCGAGTCTGCAGTCACAACACCCGCATTTTAAACAATCTTCATGCCAAAACATATCCAATGCTTTTAATAGGTATCTGAAATATAAAACAGAAAATTTTTACTCATTATTTTTTCAAATTTAAAAAATCAAATTTTGGAAACGTAAGATTATGACGTAATTATTTTCTACTGATCTGCTTTTGATTTTTTTTTCTCGGGGGTCTAATTCTCTGCCGAAATTAGTGAAATTCCACTTCTGTGTAATTATTTATTTTTCAGTATTTTTTGAATCTCGATTATCGCGACAGTTAATCAGAAAATTTTTGAAAATTTAAACTAAAATAACTAGCGTACCCGGAATTAATTATTTAATGTCATATTTCCAAGGCCTGTTAAAATATGAATTTAAAAAAATTCAAATTTATATTTTACTCTAAAATATTTTCAAAAGCTTCTTTTTTCTGAAGCCCTTTCGTTTTTTATTTAAATTTTATTTAATAATTATTAATATAAATATTTTTAAAAATTTGTTTTAGACAAGAGCTTACGGAGGATTAAACCAACTTTGTTCTGAAGAAGCAGCCTCAGTTTGTCTTCAATCCGGAAAACGGTGAGTCTTTAATAATCACTAGCTATAGAAATTATAATTATAAATAAAACGTCATACCTTTCGGTAATGGCTTTGCCACACCCAGCGCATTCTTGCGGAGTTGATCCGCTTTTGTTGGGTTCACTTTTGCTCACGTCCATCGTCATCTCGCACAGAGCAACTGCCAAATAAAATAAAAATATTAACAATCTGAGATCGTCTTCCATCAAAAGTTTATAAACTTAGTTCGCTAGAGGTAAAATAATTAATGGGAATCAATAGAACGTTTCGATGTAAACGCTGTCAAAATAGCTAAATTATTTATCGGTGATATATGATAAGCGCATTAAAGCATAATATCTGCAAGTGTCGTTGGTGGATAGCTTTTATCAAGTTTCAACGGCAGATGGTTGAATCTGAGTTCTAGTCGGGTTGTCTATGAGTAATTAGAGTTACGGTGCCTGAGAATTTAACCGCGGTTAGTGCCATCTGTGTCCGAGCCGTGGGTGGCGTTTCTGACTGCGGTAGTGGCCAGAGTTTAGAATCGAATTAGTTTGTGACCATTCTCTCACACATAGGATTTATATCTATACACACTTGTCTACTAACGCTGTTTCTATCTATATTTTGCTATCCTTCTTTACTTCCAATGTAATGCTCATTTGGGTGCGATTTAACTATTCTCTGCTCTGGTTCTGATACAATTGGGTTTAGTTACATTCTCGACCTTTAAATGCCTCCTGATTTTTAGCAATTAAAAATTTTCTTCATACAGTGAAATAAAAGGAAAAGGAACGTCTACGAAAAATTGTCCAGCGGATTTTTTTTCATGACACTGTAGTTAGCCGGTGTCTAATAATTTTTTGATTTTTTTTTAAACAGTAAATTATAAAAAAAAAATTATTTGAAAAAAATGCACATATAGTTTTTTTAATTTTCTACATGTGCATATTTTTATTTTTTATTTTTTTGAAATTGATTAATTGAAAAAAAAATTCCGAAAATTGTAAATTGTCTCTTAGCTTCAGGTTCATTTTTTTTTTTTCACAATATTTATGAAAAATCTTTAACCAAAAGATCAAAAGAATATTTTAGATATAGAATAGTAATAACAGCAATATACAGTGAACTACAATATTAACAAAGTTCCTTGCGGTTTGAATAGGTCTGCTTGGACACAATATTACTGAGGATGTTAATATCTCCTTGTGGTTAAAACTTCCATGCAAATACATTCTCCGACCCTTTGATCCCTAAATTAAACCATCTCAATAATTTTATCCCACATTCACAAAAAAAAAAAAAAAAACAATTGTAAATACTTTAATATTTATTTTTATTTACATTCGTAAAAAAATACGTTGGTCAAATTTACTTTAAAAAATAACTCAAATAGTTTTCCTAAAAAAAGAAAGCAAAAAAAACATAAACTGCGGAATTTGAACGAGTTATTTTCTCCACGAGGCTGACCGTCGGAATCTGACCACGTGAATTCTTGTGGTGACAGCTTCGGCCACAGTTTTCGAGGACTAACAATCTTACTCAATCTATATACATTCATATATATATATATATATATATATATATATATATATATATATATATATATATATATATATATACCATATAGTTAACATTTATATTGACTTATTCCATGAGATTATTGTTGAAATAAATGAATTTGTTAGTTTACTTATCAAATGACGACAGAATATCTGAGCGTGTAATTTCATTAGTAGTATAGCCAAGCGAAGAAGAATCTGATTTATTGAGTTGACAGTAAAGGGGTAAAAGAATACTTATTACTCGTCAATGGAAGCACAAAGCCATGGAGAAAGTCCTGAGCGACGGTGACAATGCAAGTAGAAGAGGATAAGTGAAAGAGACTGTAATTGTCACAGTATTTGTATGTGTGCTGTATATATGTACGGACGAATGTGCACATATAGTAGCACGGAATGTCATGTCCGAGCACACGGAAGTGACTCGCATCGCTGGCAACTCGTCCATCGGCCACGTGATCCGATCATCTACGGACTCTGATCTTCAAAGCAACGATAATTCGATTAGCTACTCTGCGTGTTCATCAACCGCTAACCACTGTATAGTATTTCCCAGTCAACCGATATCTACTTGTCCTAGTAGTAGTGTAGTCTACTGTCTATAAGTATACGAACATATATGTATCAACATCTACAAATATCTGCTACTACCATCCGCAATACTCTCAGCCAACCCTTCTCATTCACTCACAATTATAAATAAATATTCCAGCTATTTATCTAAGACATTTTCTTCTTCGTATAGAAAATTTTCAATGGTAGTAAAACTTATAAATTGAAAATTATTTTTTTTTTAACTTACCAAAACATGCTGAGCTTGCAAATGAAAATTTTTCTGACTCAAAATTTGATTACGAATATTTAAGTATCATTTTTTAAATTTCCCGCTAAAGGAAACTACTTTTTACTTTTTTCCCAGGCTCCATGTGTGTCATATGTCTAATAATAGACTAGATATATCTAATGTTTTTTTATTTAATTCTATTGTATAGATATTTGAAAATGATTAACTTTTAATTAGGAAACTGATGAATTTTTCAGGAGCAAGGAATTATTATAAATAAAAACACAATAAAAAGTGATAAATAATTTTATGGCCTGGGGATTTTTCAATTTATTTTTGAAACTGATGTTACATTAGAGCCAGGTGTCGTAATTAATAAAACACATTAAAAGTGATTAATGAAATATATACACATACACTTAAAAGCAATAAATGTGTTGAGTAAAAAAATATAACTCATCAAAAATAAACTCAAGGTTAGAATCACTGGGGTCAATGCTTTGAATACTTAAAAATTTTAGAAAATTTTTTCTAATTTATATTTGCTTTATTAATTCGGTCAATAACCCCCTGAGTTACATGATCAACAAACACCATAGTCAAAGTTGAATTATGGCTGCCAGGATATTTATTTTCAATCCTATAATTAATCGGCTCAATGCACATTTCGTAGAAGTCAACAAAATCTCCAGATCTTGCAACAGAGTAACTTCCAAAATTAGACAGATCATAGATATAACATGGATAGAAACTGTATCGTTTTTTTGTTGAAAATTTAGTATACGCATACCATTTTTTATCGTAATTGAATGTAGCGTTAGTATAATTACTATCAATATCCTCTTTGTGCAAAGTCACAGTATCTAAATTCAAACACTCATATTTAAACATCCGCGCGCAATCAAAAAGTTCATACTGATTTGTCGCGAATAGAATTTTCCCTCTATACTTTTCAATAGAGTCATTCAACGACCACTTTTTAACCCAACGGTCACTGCCATTGCTATCAGTTGCATACTGACCAAGTACTTGGCATTGTTCAATGCTATTTTCAGCATTTTCGTCGGCTTCATATGAGTAATTTATATAAACAATCACAAATTCACGGGGATTATCATCAAGAAATTTATTCAATTCACTGAATAAGTCGTCGAGTGAACGGCGTAATGATACCGACACATAATTCGTCATCGATGAATAAATCATTAGCTCAGGTGGTTCGTAATGTACAGCAATATCGAACACACGCACTCCATATTTTAATTGTTCAGTGATATTCAAGTCTTGTGTTCTTTTGTAAGGATCGTGTGTTAAATACGTCATCGAATTACGAGTCCCAGTTAATGATAAACTTCCAATTTTACGCGTGTCTGGTATTTTTGATAATATATCACTACGGTCTTCGTATTCTTTGTACTCATACTCTGGACATGATTTATTTGTGTGCACATTAATTATAATTGAATTTATAATTAGTAAAATAATTAATAATTTAGACATTTTTTTATCTGTATAATGTGGTTGGATGTTTTGTTGTACTGAAGTGTTTTTTTTTTCTTATGAAGAATTAAAAATAAAGGCAATTGTGAAGTAATTACGTTGCTATTACTGATAAAAATTCATTTGGGGGGGGGGGGGAGTGGATAAGATAACGGTTGTTGTTTTTTTATTGAGCTGCCATCGGTAAACGTCAATACATACATGAGTTTAAAATTTATTGTTAAAAAAAAAAAAATGACATTGTGTTGAAATGAGGATATTAGTAAAATTTTAATTATTCAAGGTTTATAATTTGACAAAACTTCATTTTAGTTGATAAAAGAAATGATATTTTAAAAAAGTCCATTCAATAATTATTCGTAGGAAAATAAAATTTTTTTTGTGTTATTCTAATGAAGACGATTAATAAAATTATTATGGTCAATAATTTGTTGAGTAAAATAATCAACAAAAAGAATGTTCATAGCATTAGCTTGAGTCCCAGGAAAATATTTTTTAATTCTATAATTAATTGGCAGAAAATATTCAGTGATGTTGCTACCATATTTAGCAAAATCTTTTGGATAAACATTTGATTCTAGTTGATGAAAATCATTAATGTAACAGGAATAGTTGTTATATTTATCATCCCTAGAAATTATTAAATATTTAAACCACAAGTAGTCAATATGCAGTTCGAGATTTGGAGGTACTAATTTTTGATCTTCATTATCTAGTGGTTGTTTTTCTAAATACTGACATTCATTACTTGATACATGAGTACATTTTTTAAGAAATGTAAATATGATGCAAACAAAATTTTTCTGCGATGAATTCTAATCGTGTTCTTAAATGACCAATTTTTGATCTAACGGCTGCCGCCATTTTCTTCAGCTGCATATTTATTCAGTGTTTCACATCCATTTACATGTATATTATTTTTATTATTCATATTTTCGGTTTTATAAACATAGTCATTATCATCATCGTAATTATTATCATAATCATTTTTAAAATCTCTTATATTTAAAAAAACAACTTCGCGGGGATTGTCATTGAGAAATTTATTTATTTCACTGAATAAGTCGTCAAGTGAACGGTTGAGTGAATGATAAGTCATTACTAAATGTCTCATTTAAATTTATACTCAAAGAAACATCAAAAACATGTACACCGAATTTTAATTGATCACTGATATTAAATTCTTGTGTTTTTTCCGAGATATTTTTAGTTTCATATGCCATCGAATTGTGAGTGCCAGTTAATGATAGATGTCCTGATTTACATGTGTCTTCTATATAAGACAATATGTCACGACGATCCTCGTAAGGTTTATATTCATATTTTCACATGGTTTTCTCGTGTGTATAAATATCGTCACTGAGTTTATTTTCGAAATATAAATTATTAATTTTAACATTTTTTAAATTTATGACACGATTCAATGGTGTGTAAATTAATTTAAAAAAATATGTTGAGATCATATTAGACGGCATTTTATACTTAAAAATATTTATCAATAAAGATAAGAGGTTTTTTCTTTATCACACTTTGACGAATAGTGAATTCAGTTTTTATAAACCGATCAGCCAATCATTGTCGTTGAAAAATAATTTAAAAATTCCGGTACCTTTCTAATAAGTCATTAATTTTTTTAATTAATTAAGTAATTTCCAAAATATTTCTACAAAACAGAGAATGCCTCAAATGTCATTAAAATTTTTATATAATTAAGGAAAATTTATTTTTAATCAATATAAATTTATATTAATTACCAATACTCCGGTAACGATCAAAGCTCACCGTGAAGACCACTGATCTTGTTAGCGCGTAAAATTCAAGTTTCTAAAAAAATAAAATACCTTGAGACTTCTCAGTGGTACCGTTGCAGCGCCGGCTCGGTGCATTTGCAAGCTCCGCCCATTGGACCATAGTTAGCACCACCTCCAGTGTCCTATCATCTCTTAGAAATACTCTAGGATATCGCGAAGCTCTCCGTGGACGCCTATACCCTTACATGCACCACAATGGACGCCAAAATTTAAATAGAAAAAAAAAAGAGTCCAATAAAATTTTTTTCCCTTAATAATTAACTCTCTTATCTGCATTTAGTTTTTTATTTCTCAGTATCAGTTTCAGTGGCATCCGGAGTCGGTTCATTAATTAAGTACGAGCACATTAAGCTGGGCATTAATATACTCGGGGTCCGGTGTTTTGTTTTATCCCGCAGGAAGGAAGGACGTTTGCAGTACGATATAAATACAAGTAAAAGTATATAAGGGAGTTATAACTATATTATCTAGATACAGAGCTACAGCTAGAAAAAGGGAGAGGGAGAGGGAGAGAAAGAGAATATATATGTATATATATAAGCAAGGGGGTTCGTTTTTCCCTGTTACGTAGTCACGACGGAAGCTCAAGTGAGTTTAATCCTCAGCCTTATCCCAATGAGGGTTGAGATGTTTAAATTCACCAAATCGCTCCTACTTTAAAGCTCCGAGCTAGCCGCTTTCTAGAAATTAACGAGATAACACCGATAAAGAGCTCGTTTTATTATACTCCCTATCACATTTTTATTTCTTATACTTGATCCCTCTCATCTGTTAATAAATACACAGTCACTTTAAATTTTATCCTGCTCAATTTTTAATCCAATTTTTGAGTAACCGACGAGTAATTTAAAAATGGAAGGTTTTATAAAGTAATATCTTGCTTAAAGCGTGAATTTTATTTAATTGCATGATATGGTCATGCATGCAGGCGTTAAGCAAAAAGAGTAATATTTAACGTGCGATATTAATCTTAGGTCATGTGGAGTAAGAGTTAGAGGATATGGGAGTCTGTGGGTGGAATCCTCGTTTACTCGGCATTTCGGGTCTTTGCTAATAGGGGCTAATTTAAAGGACGTTTTAAGCTTCATGGCCACACGTGAGCCGCACAAAAACTCGGTACATTACCTGCTATCCCATTTTCCCCACACAATCGCCCATTAGCATTATAAATTCCGAGAATAAGATACTCATAATTGCTTTAATTATATCAAACATAAATCTTTAGTTATTACAGTTGCTGATTTTAATTTCTCATTAAGAAATAAAAATTAATTTTCAGATTTTTTTAATTTTCAATAATTTTTGCTTTATAAAATTTTTATAAATTGATAAACTTAATTTTTTTCTATTAATTCTTATCGGATATCATTTTTTAAACCCTTAGAAAAAATCCCCCATCTGCATATTAATTTTTTAATTGAATGAATGATCAAATTATTCTTCATTAAAAAACTCATTATTTTTTCACAAGCATTTTAAAAATTTCTCTATAACATAAAAAATTAAATTTTAATTTTAATAAAATCTTGAATTACTTTTACATAATTTCTGTCTTATTTCAATTTATCATACACGCTCATATTTATTAAATATATTTTCAGTAACAACGGTTGATAAATTTTTTTTCGTCGACTAAAAATACCGGTGATAGAGAATGTAAATAAAGTGTAAAGAAAAATTTAGATAGGGAATTTTAGTCGCAGGTGACAATGCCATATAAATCGGGATAGTAGTGCAGTTTAGAGGGTAGAGAAGGAGTACAGTGAGTGTAGCTTTAGCTGTATGGGTAAGGGGCAACACTAGTCCTGATATAGGGCGTTGTGCAGTTAGATTACGTTAAGCTATGCCCGTACGTGCTCGCACGGAAGTTCTACCGATCCCTTTAACCATTCCCCATCCACCCCCTTTCTCTTTCTCCGCCACCTCACCCCCTGCCCCGCGCAAAATATATTTATTGTTGTTTGTCCAGTGCCGCGTGTGTACTCACGGTTTGTGTCGGAGTAAAAAATCGTACGAGCATCCACGACGATGTCAGGCATAAATTCAACAGCCCCAACCCCAACCCCATCCCCATTCTCTACAAACATTTTTTTTTTTTGTTGCCAAGTTAAATGTTGCTTCGCTCTACTCTCTGTAATCAATTTATTTTTTTTTAACGCTAGATTTAATATAAATTACCGCATTTACTTTATTTATGCCCTAGAAATTTTAAAAAAATTTTTTTATTACTCTGAATGATATAATGATTTTTTTTAAAGTTACGTTACAAAAAAATAAAATTGATAAATTATTTAATTGCTCTATAAACACACAAAGCTGAAGGTAATTAATCGCATCTTCATGATTGTCATCGATATGCCAGACACAGAATAGTTGTCCAGCATCAACAGCAATTGGTGGCAGTCGTCGGCAGTGATGCGGGCGGTAGTTGAGCTTGACGACAAAAGGCTATACAACAACTGGGAAAACTTTTATCTCGTTGGATTAATGGACGGATTAAAGTATTTGCGGCTCTATTCTCCAATCTATTTCCAGCTATATCTATATATATATATCGTATAAACTATGGTAGTATATATAGTTATCGTAGAGTTAGGGATGATAGAGATTAGCGCTTGATTGGCTAATTTGTAAGTGTCGCTTGCAGATCTTAATCGATCGTTACACATACCAATAGGTCGGCCCAGTTTACTGCAAATACGTCCGTAGGATTCAATGTCCAATTTGGAAACTTTTGATACTTTGTCTAATGGCAATTAGTTGATATTTAGTATTTGAAAAAATAATAAACCATGTTGATATTGTCGGATCAGTATCACACATCAGCTTGAAGTATGTTTGTTATATATAAATATATATTTCGACTCTTGAAAGCTCAATAATAACACAAAAGCTACTTTGCGTGACCGTAAGTTTAGCAGGAAAGGGCTGAAAGCAGAAATCTTGGTGTAGTCTAAAGGCGTCGGAGATTGCGTCTGCAAGGGTGAGAGCTTGCAAATGGGGTCGGTGTTGGCATCAGGGCTGTATTGTCGTGTGTCAATGCTGCGGAAACTAGCACACCGCACCCTCAATCCCGTCTTTTCGAGTTTGTAAAGAACAGCTATCATCCACAAATTCACGAGCCATGAACATCTAAATACACTATCCTTCGCATCATATCTCGATGACCATTTGAGGTTAAATTATATTCTCTGTACCTCAGACGTATCAATTCGTTCTCCAACACTACTTTTCAATCAATCGATCTTCTATTCCCTTCCCTTGCCCTTTTTCTTCATCACAATAAAACCCAAACCGGAACCAGCCATATCTTCCTTTAATTCTTCCACTTCCGCTTTTCACGCATCAGCCACTTTATTCCTTCAAATTAATTTATACAGTCTGTATCACTCCCTCTCTTTATCCTCATCCAGATGCTCATTTTCCCAGACAATGATTCAGGTGAAAAGACAAAACTTTAATACCGAAATTATTAACTCAAGCTCGCAAAATAATAAATAACTTTTGAAAATGCCTCATCATATCTCATTACTTCTATTCAATATCTCCTGAGAATGAATGGAGTCTTTAATAAATTCATTAATAACTTGGACATTTATTAAATATGTATATTGATAAGAAATAAAAAAGAATCTAACAACTTTGACAGAGGGTGTCTCAAAAGCGACTGATATAGAAGAGAGCGTTTGGTAAAATTCGTCGAGACCGCCGGAACAACCCGTCGTCTTTTGCTATCGGACTGAAACGATTTATCATCCACGACATTTTCCATACGAATATTGAATACGACAAGATAATCTCTTCGAGGAGACATCCCTTTACCTCTCATTCTCTGTCTCCCTTCTTCTCTGTGTACGCAGGGAGATGAAAAGCAACACAAACGTGCTTAATGTACCGCGAGGCTCCGATAAGCTGCCACAGAGATGTAACCTGTGCTTTTTTTCACTAAAACTTCTTTCATATCAATATATATATATATATATATATATATATATATATATATATATATATATATATATATATATATTGCCTACTACTACAGCTCAAAGTATAAAATGACACCCGCATATAACTCCTCAAAACCTACTCTAGTTCTATTCCCACCCTAAGTAGTTATTTATTTTATCTCATGGTCATAAACACAAAATTCAACGCCAATGATGTTATCAATAATTCATCTGCCGAAAAAATAATAAAGACGAAATAATAAAAATATAAATGGGCATCGGCGTAAACAGAAGGCTCAAAAAGAAAAAAAAAGGCAAACATCATTTTTGGGAATAGTAGACTTAACGTTTTTTCACACGTTCTCAGACAGAGCCCCGCGAATATCAGACGGATTTATCGCTCGCGTTACGCAGAAAGTTGGAAACTGTGAGGGATCTCGGTTTGATATTTATACAGTTTGAATGCACGTACGAGGATCATTCTAATGGTTTTATTATACCGATGGTGGCTTTGTCGGACGTTCTCTCCAGAATCCTTGTGGGATTTTCACAATATTATGTACAATATATAAATATATAAATATATACATTTACTCATGTGTGATAAAGTGTCAGGTGGTTTAATGTTTAGCCAAACGAATTTTATTTTCCCTCATTTATTTTTTTTTTATAAATTTTTACTCGGCAATGCTGCAGATAATGACAAAGGCTGTCATGAAACTGACAGAGGCTGTAGTAGATGCGTTTTGAGCAGCGGGGATGGGGGTGGTAGCGCGAGGAAGGGTTGAAAGTCTGCTTGGCATCCGATAGCAGTGAATGAGCATTGCTGACATGGTCGTCCCTTCTCGTTGGCTCACTCACTCGGTTACACAGAGCAGTAAATAGTTTTCTCTCACTCTCACTTACGCACAAGATAATTATGTACAGTGTGCAGTTGTAACGGGACAGTTGCTTGGTCAGCCTTTGCTTAGGTCCTTAATGGCCTCTGATCAGCAGGGGCTTAATAACTAGACCAGTCCAAACACTTGTAATGACGGGATCATAAATAATAATTAGTTATTCATTATCCATTTATTAATTTAATTATTTTGGGATATTCGGTCTCGTGGGCTGCATTAAACCCTCATCAATCATTTGTAAATTTCGTTGGATGGTTTTGACCAGAACCCGAGCGTAGTGACCAACCCTTTGACTGAGGGAAAGCTTGGTCAAGATTATGTAGTACTTGTAGTACTAGGGCTTTTGATACTGATACTAATTCAGAAACCAGCAGTTTCTGTGAGAACTGTCTTGACCACAGTCTTAGAACGATTTACTGCTGGTGTTAGATCGTGATCCTGTGACTTAATCATTTGAATAAGACATTGAAATAGTGTTTGAGCAGAGTCTTGTTGGATTTGGAAAAATATTTACCTGAGACTAAATAACAGGCTTTCAATAAATAATTTTGAGAAGAAATCAAAATGATGAACTGAAAATTCGAAATTTTGATTTTTTAAAGATTTAAAAATTTTACAAAAAAAATTTGATTTCGGGTAGTTTTTAAAAATTGACTTGTAAACATTTTGCTGAATAGTTTTTATTTTTTTTTCTGTCAGTTAATACATAAAAATTCGAATAAATTCTTTTTATTTTCCGCTTCTTTATAAACATAAAACTTTAAAAGCTTATCAGAACAACGTTTTCATTTAGAAATAAAAGTAACTCCAATGAATGAAATTCAAAGTATCTTCAGTTAGAAGAGTTAAATAATTCATCAAAATTCCATCAGAATTACTGAAAATTCAAGCTGTAAACTGTAAACTTGTAAAGAATTTTAATTAAATCATTATTAAAATAACTATCTGTTAAAATGCAGCAGCAAAGTAGACATGCCTCAAGAATTAAAAAATAAAAGTTTGTATCGAACTGAACTAGTGAATTTATTTGAAGAGTGCCGTAAAGAGGAGGAGAGGGACTCTGTAGGTTTTGTTTTAGTGAATGGTCCTTATCTTTGAGTTGGTCCGTCACACCAGGTTTTGTCTGCTCACGACTGTCTGCAAATTGTAAGGAGCACAGGAAACCGGAAACACCAGTGTCTGGACAGGCATTTGACTCAACATTTCTGTCTCTCTCGCTCGCTGACTCTTCCTGATTGTAGTTGTCAAGACAATTGAACTAAAAATATTTCGCCCAATCTCTGGAAACCCACCGAATAATATCACCCTCGATTTCGTTTTAACTAAAATACTATTTTACCCGAGGGTCGAATATTTCGGTCTTAACACCCCTTCCACTTTTAAATTAAATATTTTATTTCGATTACAAAATACATTAACACATACATTACTGTGTAAATTACATTAACTTGCATCAACTATTTTTATTTTTTTTTTATTTTTTTTTTCATTTGCTCGTAATGAGAACCGGCGGTTCGATCACAAAGAGCATCCTTCACTTGACCACTAGAGTTTCACTGTCTTCCTCAGGTTTCTTGCTGGCTGAACACCCTCGTGCTGTTTTCCGATGGAAGGATAAGGGGTGTGATGTAAATCAGCCTAGTGGTCAGCCGCTTGTGCTCACCGCACATTAACTTACCCCTGCCTCCAGCATCAGACGTTTCTCCTTTGCTTTAAATAAACATCCGATGTCTTATAGAATTTACTGCACACCGAAAATTTGAGGTCTCGGAATTTTAAGAAATTTTTTTAGCTAAATATTAATCAAGTGACCGGATATGAGACTTTATACTCAAATATCGAAGTTTGGTTTTTTTTGAAAGCTGTTTCGTTTAGAAATTTTTCTGGGTTCATTGTTTGAAATCAATCGACACGGCGAAGCTTTGGTAGAAAATCTGTTATGGCATCTGTTGAATAAAACTCTGGATCCATATATATTGGAAGAGCATCAACTGGGGATAACTTCGAACCGGGTCCATAGTTGTGGCAGTAACCAAATCCATTGTGCACTGAATGGTTCCTGGGTTAGAGAAAGCAACTGATGAACTATAGGCGTCGATCGGGAGCATCACTATCAGTCGTTTCCGGTTCACCGGGCTATGGATTCACAGCATGCAAGATGGCGCCGGTTCGCCGATGCACTGATCCCTCTTTGGGTGCATATGCGACCGTTTGATTTACGGCCCTCCGGCTCTGCTGCCAGAAAAAAATATTCACCGATCATTTCCCTCCCCCTCAACCGTCCCTATTCCCTCTTTCACACACTATTACTTTATTTACTAACACTAATACCAGACTAGCCTAGTGTTTTGTGTCTGCTATCAACCCCTTGCCCACAAAACTAAAACGTTCAATCAGTTTTTCGACTGTTAGGTTTTTTCGATAATCGAAAAAAAAAAAAAAAGTATTTTTTTGAAGAGAACTAGGTAAAATTGTTTGTCGATTACTTCTTATCGTCACTGGATCGTGAATTTCATCAGTAAAAAAAAACTATTGATAATTTTTGTCGGGTGATTTTTTTTTGACATCTGCTGGAGACAGGTTTTGAATAAAAAAATAAAAAAAAAAAAAAAACAAAATACAAAGGACACGTGAATTAGACGGTTATATTTTTGTTTGATATATTTAATTAAATATAAAAATATTATTTCTGAGGGAGAAAGATGGGAAAAATATATATGTTTAGTATATGTGTGGTGCTCATCGGCGCTTAGCGAAGCAAACAGACAGAAAATGGAGCGCAACCGCATATAAAGAGTCGTTGATAACGGAATGATATACGACTTGGCGTGAATAGCCGTGTTGGAAAGAGAAAAGAGAATTGGGGGAGAGGTTGCAGGAGAGGAATATGAGGGTGTACCGAAATACGTAACGGGCGAGGTTGTACTAGTGTACTGTACTGGTATAGAACACTGAGTGAAGAGGAAGGCTGTGTGGGGTATAGGGTGGCTTCGTGGTGATTGATCGGCATGGAGATAACGCGTGATATTCGCTCCCAGGATTAAGTGAATGCGGGAGCACTTCATAATTCCGGCGGTCAGCCCGACGGAAACTGGCAACCGCGATTTAGCTGAGTAGAAAACATTACTCATTACCATTATTTTTTTTATTTTTTAATTATCTTAGTTACTATTTTTAGTTTTTTATTTTTTATTACTACTTATTGCCATGGATCATTTTTTTAAGGTGATAGATTTTTTTTATCGGCCATTGGGTAAGTGGATAATAGTCTCGTAAAAACCCTTGGGGTTTTAAGAAAATTATTTTATAATTTATGGTGGGTTAAATAATTATTTTTATGGGTAATTTACTTTATCGAAGCAATTTTTATTATAAATATTTAAAAAGAATTTTTTTTTTTTTCATTATAAATTTAAAAAAAAATTAAAATGATAAAGTAACTAATTAAAAAACGATTGGAAAGACATTAATAAATAATTACAAGCATAATTGCCCACTTAAAAATAGATAGAACCAATTAAACAATTTATCGACGAGCAACGAATTGAAATAATCCGTATACGCGGTAATAAAGCTCGTCGGGTTAGACATCCGATATTCCACGTACGTAATAGCCGGACATGAGGCTCGGGATCCTTAAATTATTCACGTCCCCAGCTCGTTAGGACCAGATTGCAAGATCTACGTTTCAACCTCGAGCTTTCTATCTCCATCTCCATCTCCATCTCCATCTCTATCTCTATCTCATACCTATCTCTCTCACACACTTGACTCGCAACCAGTTACAATGTCGTTGCCGCAGATAGGAACGCCCGGCTCGGATTTAGCTATTCGATATTCTCGAATTCCAGATCGATTCATCCCCAGCTGCCATCGGCTTCCTGCCAGTCCCACCCCGCCGCCAAATCCATCAAATCTATTTCCTTGAAAGCTTCGGCATAAATAGACTCGACAATCAAAACTTAAGACGGTTTAATTTTAACCCACATGAAAATTCCATATGAGATTACTCAGTAACTTCAATGCTTCGCGTTTACTTCCAAATCGATTTTAAATATTTAAAATAGTTTTTTCAAAGTAAAATAGTGTAGAGGTAAATTCCTGATGGTTAATATTTATTTAACGCATCCGATTCCAGTAAACATCCGGTTTATTTGGTTTTTATTTTAAAATATAAAATGTATTTTATATTTATTTTGTTTATTTACTTTTCGATCAGTTTGTTTTATTTTACGAAAAAAAAATATTTTTTCTGAAGCAGTAATTGAAAAATGATCAAAGATTGCCGGAGGGTCAGTTAAAACAACTGACCAAGCTGGTAAATGAGTTAAGACCGAGCTTGAGGGTTGGAAAAGCAAATTTCTCGCCTCAATTACAACTTTGAGGGTGTTTTCCATCGACCCTTCGTCCCTAAGTCTAACGACTCTATTTTTTTGTGGTTTTCGCATCAGTACAGCCGTTAGTGGTGGGGATAAATAAAAATAATGAGTAAACAAGGAAAGATTAAGTTGAAAAAGAAGAAACAAAAAGCTCAAGGATAATAAGTATTGGGTCTCTTTACTTTGTTTTGCGTGAGATGATACAAGGGAGAGAATCTCAAGTCTCGCGTGGCCATAAACTTTGATGTACGCGTTCGCAGTTAAGACACACTAGTGGGTGTTGGATGGCTGAATGGTTGTTGGTATCTGCCAGTCGACATTGCCGAGAAATTCGCATTAGAAACTAAAGCTCCAGGGAAACGAGAAGTTACGGTCTACCTTTTATGTGCTGCTCGTACGCAGAATGCTCGCTACTTGTCTTGGGTATCATGACGGATGTCTGCTCGTTTATATCGCAATATAACTGCTCTATATTTTTTTTTAAATCCTAGTTTTATTATGAATTATTGTTAACGATCTCTGCTGCACATTAACTTTCATTTATTTCTCCATATCAATTTTTTTGGTTTGTAAAATAATTTATAGAAGAGATCGCGGCGCGACGGGATGTCTAGAGTAATTAATTCCTGTAGCTTTTGTGCCAATGCTGTTTTTAATTAAAATTAATTATATTAATGATAGTAATATTAATAATAATTAAAAATAAAAATTGACTATAATTTGAATGTTTGAAATTTAAAAAAAATCTCGGCCAATTAATTTCGTATATTTTTTAAAGCCACCGTCAGTGTACCCGGACTCCGTTGTTCCCTAATCGAGCAGCCTCGCGCATAATATTTAATTTTTAATCCGACAGTATTCAAATGCACTCTCCTCTCTTCCTCATCGCTGCTCTCATTCTTACAACCAAAAGCTCGCGCCTAATGGGAATACAATTTATACTCTGGCCACGGCTTATTTTACATTTATGCTAAATATCCCACGTGCTTATTTATATTTTTTTGCTATCGCATTTTAACATTTTTTACTTTTTACTCATACTACAATTTTTTCATCATAACGAACTAAATTTATCTTTAATTATTTAGTATTTTTAAATTAAAAAACTTTACTAAAAAAAATTCATTCAAATAAAAAATTAATCACTAAAATAAATTTTTTATCTTCATGGAATTAAAGAAAACAGTTTTTAAAAAATATATTCAAGTCGAATATAAATAATTAAGATTACAAACAATGGAGTTGTATAAACATTAGTGATATGATTATCATGAGTAATCCGGTGCAAAGCAATCTCGTTTGATTTCTCGAAACGCCACGGTCAGTACGCTCGGTTAAGACAGACAAATGTGTTCTGGTCAGTCGAGGCCGTCCCGCCGCAGCAACACCATCACTACTCGACTAGTGTACTACCAGCCGTAGCAATGGGACGAGAGAGATTTACAAGTTTAGTTAGCAGCGATCACACCCACGGGAGTAGTACGTGATAGCTCGTTTCTACTCTTCCTTCGTCCACACAAACATCTCACTCACATCTCCCAATACGGTCTTCCAATTTGCATCTTTTGTATCAATCGAAACTTTTAAATCTGCAACATTTATTAAACGAACTATACATTTATCATTCTGATCCTTTAACCCAAGGAAATTTTATGTTTTAGAAAAAAAAATCGTCTGCATTAGAAAATACTTGTGAGATCATGTCGTCTTTCATTTTTAATTAACGTAAAAAAAATTTAATATTTTTAACGATTATTATAAAGTGTAAAATTAATTTTAAAAAATTGCAATTTTCCATTTTTATAAAATTTTTGCAATTGCGAAAAAAATTTTCGACAAATTGAAGAAGTTAAAAAAATTAAAATGACAAATTTTAAATTGCTGTCAAAATTTATTTTTTTTTCATTTTCGAATAAAATCAGATTTCAAATCAAAAATGTTTTTTTATATTTTTCTGTTTAAAAAATTATTTATAAAAATATCAAAATACAATTTTTTAAAATTTCTGGTAAAAATTAAAAAAAAAACTTCGAAAATCCCATTTTGTCCAGTTTCCCTTATATATATATATATATATATATATATATATATATATATATATATATATATATAAATATAATACTCTACATTATAACTAAACGACACAGAAAAATCTCGAGACGTCGACTAACTGTTACAGATAACACCAGCGTAACACGTCATTTTTTTCAGGCTGTCGCTTATGAATGACCATACGCGGATAAGCCGGACGTAAATATATTGCTTTTAGGACTATACTATGTCCAAAGTGTCCCCAGAGCATTCGTTTGAATTATTTTATATCCAGCTATTTTTTATTATCAGAATCCAAAAAGCTCAAACACACACTCATACACTCACTCCCTTCTCCCTTCCCTCGGTCAGTCATTCACTCATGGGATCACAAAGTTGTCTGACAAGCTTTGTTAAGCGCAGCTATTCACGTACATCCATGCATTAATATATTTATAGATCGTACATGGACGTATAAAATGTAAGTGTAGAAATAGGTGTCTCGAATCGGGCCATTTGCTGGGCAAAACCGCGTCGCATAATGGGAAAATTTGCGTAAACGGTGGGATCATTAAACGCCCCTTGTACAGGCTCATGCATACATACATTCCTACATCTATTTATATGAGACACATACACCAGAAAAGGCCTCGGAGGAACAGAAGAGGGACAGAAGAGGGTCAAGTGCTCTAGCAGTGAGTCAGCCAACAGACGGAGTGAGAAGACTTGGATACAATGTGGGAGCTATAACTCGCGGTAATACCAACCTAACTGTGCACCCATGATTATAACGCTGCCAATTAGTCAAGCTGGCTTACGATGCGTCTACCCTCAGGATATTGTCCTTTACTGTCTACTAATACACACATCCACACGCTAACTCAACTATAGACAGACACAAATTCCAACTTTGCTATTTAATTTTAAAATTCCCGTCAGTTCACTGGCTGACGAATTTGATCGGCGGATATTGTTATCATGTGGTAAAATAATTAGTCCTGTGACAATTTAATAAAACAATTTGTTGGGCGCACACGTGCAGGCCGCAAACAGAACCCAGGTTTCGCGAGACAGTGGAAATGTAGATAGGAGTTCTTGAGAGGCATAAGTTTTGTAATTATTTAACTAAATTGCGAGCCAGCATGTGCCGTTTCACGGGATGCTTAGCGAACAACAAAAAATAATAATTTTGAATTAAATTAATGGTGGTTATTAATTATCTTTATTACTTGTCTTGAAACATTTGTTAAGTGCTATTTAACTTGCGGGATATAAGTTTCTGGAATTATAATTCAAATTTTATAAATTTGTCTGCCCTGTCTTGTTACCAATTTTGTTTTTTTTTTTTTTTTCCATTTATAGACAATGCTCGATTGTTTTTTTCAACACAACCCTCAATTAAAATTTCAAAAGTTTCCTTATTATAGAAGTTTGGAAATGAGCCCATCTTACACCCGATTGCCGCGAAAAAAATAAAAACGTGATCTTCAGTAATTAAAACAATTTTTTTTTTCAAATTCGTATTTTCTTTATTTAATAAAGAATAATAATATCAGTACACAAAAAAAAATTTCGCGGTGCAAAAAATTTTTACTTACCCCAAGAAAATTTTTTGAATTATTAATTGAAAAGGAAAATTTTCTTGAGCCAAGAAATTCTTTTTTTCTGTGTAATAGTAAACATTGTATAAAATATTTTTTTTTTTGTTATAACGGCAAAAGTTTTATCGAAGGTATGATTGATCTGGTACGAGGTTATAACGAATTACGGTGTAAAAAGCTGACGGTGACAAACCCCCACGGAAACTCTGAACCCCTTTCCAATCCTTATATTCCCATTTCTCTGTAGCGAGACTGTATACTGTATACTGGCAGTGTATGTGAATGAGAATGTGTATTTAGTTGATTTTACAGTAGCCGGGGGCGTCAAAACCAACGATATACGTGGCTCAGATGTTTAATTAATTTAACGTCCCCGCGTAAATGAAACGCAAAAACATAATACGATCTGACGTCCACCGTGAGGGCATGTGGGGCCAGGGGTCAGGGGGGCTTAAAAAAGCTTCCGTCATGCAGATTTATATTTTTATTTTTATTTTCAATCTATTTATTTATTTATTTTGTTAATTTTTAATTTTATCCTTCCATTATGTCTCGTCCCATTCTTCGTTTTATTTATTATTTTTTTTTCTTCTGCCGTCGACTGAATTTTATTTCTTCTCGACTTGCATCCGTTTTGATTTAACCCGTGGATTATATCGTGCTCGAGAATTTAAAAGAGTAAGTTAAATAAATAAATAAATAAAAGCTCTCTAAGAGTATAAATGGACCGTAAAAAACTACTCTGTTAATTTTCAATATTTTTCTTTATATATGTTTAAAACAATTTTTTTTCTACCCAATTTCTCTTCATCTATCTTTGGCCCTGTCTTTTTTTTTTTCATGACCCGAAGCTATGTCAATCGGGCAATCGAGTTAGCATCAGCCACCAATTTCCCTCAATCTTCTCTGGCTCTTGCAGAGCAGTTAGCGTCTCTGTTTGCATTTTTAATTCCTACAGTCGAGTAAAAACCAAGAGCGCAAATAAGCTTACCAAAAAAAGAAGAGATAACGGAGGATGAAAGAGAGCAAGAGATAAAGCCAAATAAAGAGAGAAAGAGAGCTGTTCGTTTCCGTTTTTTCTTCCGTCACAGCCAATCCTCTCTCCCGCGTAAAATTTTTTTTTATTCCATTTTAGTTATTTATATTTTTGTTTAAACCCCTAAGACTGGAATCCGCTTGGCATCCGGGATTTTTCTCCAACAACCGGAAATTAATCGGCCGAGCGATAAACACGGAGATATAAAATGACATTTTGGATTCACCTCGTTACCATGCGCTCTCGTGCGTAACTAAACAAACAGTCCGACGACGATTACCATCGGTTAGTTATTTCAAAACCCGTGATATATATATATATACACATATATATCAAACGACATGAACCGGGACTGTTTGCCCACGACCTGGACCATTATCTAATACAAGAAATTATACGCTATAGGTTATTCTGATTGTAACTCGATGAATGAAATCGATGATGCCTTTCGTCATTTGAATCACTGAATTCTGTTCTGTTGTATAAATCAACATTAACATGCTCACGTTTATATATTTCCATCCTCAGCGCTCGTTTTCCAAGTACAAATATATCTATATATATTTATATATACGTTATATATGGTATAGCTTTAAAATGCCTCAATTGCACACTCGCGTAATGTGAAATTGCTCGCAAGCCGCTTTATTAGTTTGTCCGAGCGATAAATCAAACCGTAGATCAATTTTGCTTTGCCACCATTTCTACTCCTGTTGGTTCAATATCACAGATTATAAATTCGTGATTTCGTGGCCAATTCACTACAAACTATGAATTTATATCTATTAAACTAAACTAGTCTCGTTCAGAAATCAATTATATCCCTAATAATTATCTCTAATTATTTTTTTTTTGTTTTTAAAAAAAATTTTGAAGATTTTAATTAAAATGAATAAATTTATTTATAAATATAAAATTGAATGATGATTTTTTTTTTATAAAAATTGGGGTGATTATGGTGACAAATACAGAGTAGTATAGTAGAGAGAGAAGGAATAGCGTCAGATGTAGATGGTTGGCGTTTAGTTAGAGACACACTCACAAGGGAGGAAATCGAGAGAGTACGAAGGGATGCATTTGGATTTGAAGGGTGGAACGGGGCTGGTCGAGCAATTAGCGAGCCGTCAGTGGCACAGTGGCTAGGCGGTAGGCTTCTGCGATGTAGAACCAAGGCTACGTTATATACAGTGTAGATGGTAGATGGTATGAGCTCGATTACGACTACAAGAGTATGTTGTGTAGTATACAGACTACTGAGTGTAGAGTACAGAGGGGAAGCACAAGTACAACCACTCGGCCTAACGCACCGTTGAGACTCTCGCTCAGCTGACCCGAGGGTGAAACTCACCCCTAATTAGAATACCCATCTAAACTTCAAGTTGTATTGGTTCGGTGATCAGGCACTTTATACAAGGCCTCTATAAATTAATCTGTATCTATATATACATATTTGAATCCAAATTTTATCCCAATTTTGTTTCTTAATTATAATTATTTTTTTTTTTATCTCATAATCCAAGTTTATAAATATCACTTACAAAAGCACACCCCTTGAGGTAAACTGGGCCACTTAAAATTTCAAATCTGAAACCAACTCACATTTTTTTGTGTCTATTTTGCCCACACTAATTTTTTTTTAAATTATTAGGCAATGGGGCTCATTTCGCTCTCCTCTATTTTCTATAATAAAAAAAAAGAAAGTAAACTAATAAAATAAAAAAATGCAAAAAATGTTTCTAGCCAGCAACGACAATGAAATTGTTAAAATAGTAACCGGATATCGACAAACGAAACAAGGGGCTGAAATTCAATCTATGAAGGATAATTAGTGATTGAGGTACATACACACATACTCAGTGGGAATAGGATGCGGGGATGAATGCAATTATAATTTTAATTTCAAAGGTATTTAATAAAGGGAACGGATGCATCGTGTGTTGTAGGCTTCACATATCCCCAACAACGCTCTTGCATCCGTCGCGCTTGAGCCCTCTCGTGCTGTGCGAGTGTTATATCCAAACCCTAAGCGGACTAATTAGTAATTACGGCTTGACAGCCGACCATTTCAGCTCGCTTTGGCTCGCGAACGAGCCGGCCCTCGGCAACCTATTGCACTCTCAGTCTCTGCGCCCTAACCCGCTCAGCTATTGCCCAGCAGAACCCAACCTGACCCAACTGAACCTTCTACCCGTCTCCCGATCCTTCTCTCTCACTCCCTCTATCTCTCACACCCAGACCTCAAGCTCTCTCGCTCATATTCCTCTCGATATGACATTAATGTGAATACGTCAAACATTAAATGCCCCTGCTGCATCTGAGTAGTCTTTGTTTTAATTGTATTCATCGTCATCACCGTGCGCATATCCACATTATTATTGTTGTCGCTGTTATAATACTACTTGTGTACACCAGCAACATTATCGCAAATTTTACCGATGCAATTGACTGACATTTTAGTATAATACTCAACACACATAGACACACACTCCCGCAACAACTGCATTCAAGCATCAGAATCAATATAATAATAGCAGTATGAGCTTTAAGCCATCTATAATTAAATTAACCAGTCCAACTAGCTTTTTTTTAATTTTTAAAATCCACTTATTCGCTTTATCTCTTTACGAACACATTCATATATTCGTTATTTTATTTATCTATCTGTCTGTTTATTTTTATTTATTCTATCAATACGTTTCATATTTCACTCAATTTCCGAACACACTCGATCAGATTTAATTACACCAACATCTACATCCACTTTTACCCCGCGGAATTCAGTTATTAAATCAAATAATAAAGAATAGCAATCGGTATTTAGTTTTAATTTATTTTTTTATAGCCGATGAGCAGAAATTAGTTAATTGTTGCGTAAAAAAATCCCAATTGAGGGACGAAATTAAAAAAAAAGGTGGAATTGAATTTTTACGGATGGAATGTCCAGCTTGTAGTTAAGCTTTCAACATGCCCGCATCAAAGGTTCGTTGGAAATCAGTATGTGCTGTCGAAGAGTACAGAGTACAGAGTACAGAGGAGTTTAGTGGAATCTCGTGGGACGTGTGTATGTCGGAGAGAAAGGAGACAAATGGACAGGGAGCGAAACCGCGTCCCTTTATTCTCTAATTGGTATCGCATCGGGGACCGCAGTTAACAAAAATCCTCGAGCTGGAGAGGAAAAGTTTGAGAATATTGTGTAGGTGATAGTAGGGGAGGAAGTGGAGGGTGTAGACCGCGAGTCGGTAAGCAATGATTGATGCTACGCCACGTGGTTTTGAGCTCTTGGGCTCTGGTCTCTGGGTTCTAGGCTCTGGGCTCGAATCTGGACTTTGGGATATAGGATATAGGATATGGGGTATAGGATGTCGACTGTTTTTTGGTGAAAAGGGTGACGGGCTGGAGGAGAAAGGGACAGAATGAGTGAACGTAAATGAGAGGGGTGTTGCAGGACGTAGATGCTTGATGAGAGAATGGGAAAATTTAATTAACGTAAATGCCGGGCGCCACGGCCGGTGCTACTACACGGTGTGTGGCGATCGCTCATATGCAACCCCTCGCGTCCTCGGGGTTGTTTTCTCGCTTACACTCACTGAGGCTAAACGTTGACCGAACGCTTAGGTTATTAAACACTCGGCCACGCAACATATCCACCAGGATATAAGTGCTCAGATCAAGGGGTTACTCTGATTTCTAGAATGATTGATTCAAGTGTCTGTCCTTGTAATTATTTATCTTTTTCATCATTTATTATTTTTTTTTTGCAAGTACTGAAGAAAACAAATGACTTGAAAATTTTTAATTCATAAGGATCTAAATGATAGATTTATTTTTAGTTGACCGCAGTACTGGGATTTGAAATTTATTCCAACAAATAATAAAAGAAAAGTCAACAATCAATGGAAAATAAACAAACCAATACTTTACTTATTTTTCTTGTACCCTTTTATTTACTCAGTTGTTTACTTTCTTATCGAATTCTCAGTAATATATTTTACCTCGGTAAATTTATATTTTATTTTAACTCTTAGTATTGTTTTGCTTTTCATTCTTTCACGATTTTCTTCTCTTATTCGACACTCCTCTCATGGCATACCAATCTCGTAATCGACTTTACGAAACAATTCTATAATCCCTTAAACTTAATTAGGGACCGAACTGAAGGCGAGGCGGAACTCGAGTTAACTCAAGCTACAAACAAGAACAATATCTTATCCTCATGGCCAACAGAACTTTGTTAGTCTCTCTAGACTATAGTCTGGCCCGAGGGAGACGTCGGAACGAGCAGACAAAAAATATACAAGGATGCGAAAAAAAGACACGAAGAAAAAAAGAATTAAAAAAACAACAAAAAAGGCCATCTTAAGTGGCGACATCACGAGCCTCTGGCCAATGTAATCGCTCGTAAAAATTTAATAAACGATCAAAGTGGACATGATATGACAAACGGATATTATGACAAAATTTCAATTTTCGATCCTTAGTATTTTTCATACTGAATTTTTTTTTATTTCAAGTGAAAGAGATAAATAAATTTTATTCACCAAAGATACCAGTGCTCAGCACACATGTATGTAAATACGCATGTGCGTAGACATGACTGCGTAAAGACACGTGTGTTTGTGTGTTTCGGGCTTTATATATTAAATCAACCGAAAATAGGATGTCAATATGTCGACCCTCCAGGCGTTTACCTAGTCTTCACTCATATCGAGGAATTCCACTGTACACATACAAGGAAAGTAAACTCCGATGTTATGGAGCATAGAATATTCATAACACGAAAATAATTTTGGACATTCATCTCTTTGCTATGAATTTTATTTAGCTGTGAATATTAATCTCAGTAAAATTTTTTATTTGAAATTCGGCTATTGTTGGTTAAATTTCTTTAACTTCCCGTAACGCATGCCGTAATTTTGGTTGGGATCGTCGCCTAAAAAATTCTATAGAAAATCGGTCGGAAATCTAGACTCAGGGCTCGCTGCTTAGAAAAAAATTATTTCTCTTTACTTCTGTGTGCTAGGGTTCACAGAAAACTTGTCTGATACCCCCGAGGCCTCCAAACATACAACGAACGCCTTAATTTTGGTCGGGATCGTCATCTGAGAAATTCTATAGAAAATCGATTGACAATCTAGACTCAGCTCCTTGAGTTTGAAAATAGCAGGAAGTTTTAAATTTTTCTCGCGGGGTTAACCGTTTTCTAAATATTTTTTTTTTTTATTCTGAATGAGACCAAATTGATTTTATGAAATTTTTTATGAATGCACTGAAAAGAAAATAATAATTATGTATAATAATTTTATTAAAATTATAATAAAACTAAATCATAGTTAAATACAATAAAAAGTATGATAGACGCCATGGTATAAAATAAAACGAAGAAATGAAAACAGAGGATAAAAAACGATAACAACAAGTAATTTTCATCACGACAAAGTTCCGTCTGATCAGCTCTCGAGCTTATCATCTCGTTGGTGTGCCACGTAAGGGAAAGTAACCTCGTGAAGGAAACACATTGATAATGTCCCCGAGGGATAAGGAATCGCGGACTTGCGTCCATTTTCCACTTCTACATTCACTAGTCTCACCACCTTCTCTACTTCTCTCTTCTTCTTCTTCTTCTCCCTTCTTCTATTCAGCTTATCTCATTTATTACCTAGCCGGTCTTTCTTCGAGGTAAATCGTCTCGTTCATCGGTTATTTTACAACCTCGAGATACGAAAAATAATGTCTTTGTTTTCACAACGCAAGGAATAGCTAGAGAAAATAATAAAAATATTCGTGACAGTCGAACACACAAAAGATAACATGTTTTGTGATTTTCTCAAATGTCTTACAATTTTCTTCACCACTATTACTACTCTAATCGCGACGGACCATCAACATCAACATCAGTAGCTCAAGTACTGAGACCGCTACCAACGACCACCAGAAACTACCAGAGACTTGGTAATTGAATTCGATGGTTTGTACACATCGAGGTGAGAAACTACGGAGATAAAAATCATGAGTCACGAGGGAATATAGAGCGTGTATACCTGAGTCTCGTTTATAAGTATCAACATCCACTTTTATTTCAGTTAGGTGTTAGATAACGTAAGGGCATAAATGCTTACTAGATAACACTTCTGCAATTTTGCAATTTGTTACTTGCAATTTGTCGCTTAATAATTTTATATGTTGTTATTATTTGAAATGTTATTTGTTGAGAAATATCAACTTATTAAAATTAGAAAAATCCATAAAATTAAAAAAAAATGACTATTTGAAGAGGAACGAACCCTCAGAAGCTAACGTGAGAAATTTAATGATTGTCTTCGATTTTATCAGTCACACAATGTCCATGGTCTGAAACGTTCCGTATCTCCGAGATACGGCCCGCGACAAAATAATTTTGTTCTCGACATATTGAAAATACCGTTTTCGACTTCTTTGAGCTTGAAAATAGCGGGAAATTTTGAAGGTGGCCCGCAGGGTCAATCGAATTCCAGATTTTCTTTCTGAGATTAGAGATTATCAAATTTAGTGTAGCCAATCATTTTGAGTATATATATATATATATATATATATATATATATATATATTCTCTTAATTTGTTTATTACTTATAAACGACATTACATTAAAATATTTCCCTATGAGTGTACAATTAAATTCCCAACATTAAAATTTCCCACATCAGAATCCTACGCAAATAAAATCTTTGAGTATCGAAATTACCAATAGTTAAAATTGTCCAAAGTTAAAATAATCTAAAACTAAAATTATCCAACATAAATATTCAACAAAAGTAAAATTTCAAACGATATATATTAATTACAACTATATTAAATATATCACATTAAGTTATAACATATTTGATTAAAATAGCCACGAGTCATTCAGATAAAAAATTGCTTACGAACGTGATAAAATAACAGTATAAAACTCAGTGACCATAAACTCACTTAGTTTCGATTTATCTTTCGTATTCTCCAATAAATTTTTGATAAATTATTGCTTTATATTATTTTTTTTATTTCATTTCTAAAAAAAAAAAAAAAAAAAAATGAATCATTTTTCTGTATCCAGTGTTACGATCTGGATATTTATAATTATTATAAATGCGTTATCAGTAACATCAAAATTAGTTCCAATTCAGAAAAATGATCCAATTATTTGGCGGGAATATGGAAAGCGAGGTATAGCATTTCTTTTTTTGAGAATAAAATTTTAAAAATTTCTCGAGAATTTCTTATCAGATTTATTTAGTTACCATATTATAATAATCTAAAATATATGTATACATACAAATTTTTCAGCTAACTTTGTGAGATTTAATAGCATATACGCAATATCTATCAATGAAGAACTGCTAAATGGTAATAGATACAGTTCTGGTCGATGTGATAATTTGAATCCTTGGAATCGTAATTGGGCTGCATATTATTTGAGTTACCCAAATACTTGTCGAGGGTCAATTCATTACTGTTGGTTCAAAGCCGTAAGTCCAAATTTATAATCACATTGTAATGAGGGACAAAAAAAATAAAATATACTAACTTATATGAGAATTAATTAGAAAACTAAAAAGCGGGAGGCACTCGAAGAAAGACTGGCTGACACAAAAGCTGCAATGTATGCAACTTTGAACTTTCATATGTATCAATATCTTCGAAATATTACAGATAAAGAACACAAAATGTTGGATCATACTGGTAACGATTGTTACTGTCTTTGTGAACGTCATTATAATTTTAAAAATAATCCGCGTGGTAATTTACTTGATTCCATTTGTTATGATCCAGTTTCAGCCGATGACGGATAGTGAGTTTTGTTATTTAATTTTGATTTAAAAAATTGTTTTTTTCTTAAAAATGCTTCTGATGTAAGGGAGTAGATTTTATAAATAAATCTTTTAGTGTTGCAACTGGCGCGAGATTTAAAAGACACGGTAACGTAATTTACCTTCAACTTCAACAAGGCTTATTATCAGAAGGACGAATTGATCCTGATACTTTAATGTGGAAAATTTCTGATAGATGTAATTTAACAAAGAAAGTGGTTTATAATTTCCGCAAGGATGGCACCTATGATGGACTTGAAATCGTATTAGAAGACATGATTTTGCCCGAAAATGCAGTTGTTACAGGTCGTAAAATATTTATATAATTGTTTTTATAGTAAATATTGCTTGTAACAATAATTTTTATGAATTAGATTATTTAAAATATTAAACAGGCGTTACGTTGAATCAATCATTGCGCGGACGTTATATTAATGAAAGTGGAAATTTTGATAATGATAAAAATGAAGTTGTAAAAACAAGTCAATGTCACGGGAGGTAATTATAGTATTACTTATAAATTATTTAAAATTGTTATCGATATAAAATGCATGGGTTTTATAGCCGTATTTTATCAACTGATTTAATATTTTGTTTTAGAACCACGGACTTGGTGCATGGTCATTCAGATCTTCTGCCATCTACGTCTTTGATAGGAATTAATAAAGAACTTAGTAAATCATGCGAACATAAAATAGTATTTGGTGGAACTGCTGTGAGTTCAGATCATCTCCAACATGTTGTTCCGTATGTTGATTTACAGGAAATCGTTACCGATGAAAATTCACCAGAGCCTCTTCGCGGAATTGGTTGGTATTACCGCAGTCATCCTGGCTACGGAGGATTCTTGGCTCTTAAGATTTTCAAATAATTGTAAATTTCGGCAAAAAAAAAAAAAAAAAAAAAAAAAAAAAAAAAAAATGTGTTCACTTAATAACAGTAAAATAAATAAATTCAAATCAACTGAAAAAAGAATCTTATTGATTTTAAGTAATTGTATATTAGTAATAATTATATATTTTTACATGTTTAAATTTTTGACCAGAGTATTTTTATTTATTAACGGAACATTGGCTAGACTGGTCGGTTCTATTAAGGAACATTTATTTCGAACTTATTCTAAGTATGTTTTTGTCACATGTGGATTAGTCCTCTAGCTTAATACGCACTGTAATATCATACTTTAGTTCATAGATGATAATTTTATTTTAATCGGTTTCGCCCCGAATATACTTGCTGGGCTCATCAGTAAAGTTGATGCAAGTATATTCTACTTTAGACCGATTAAAGGATGTTGAATAAATGATAGTGAATTCTTCGATAATGATGGTGGTGTAGCAAGTGTTCCAATCTTGCTATCATCTTTTGGTAGAATTCTATTTAATTTTAAGCCATGTTTTCATTTTTACATGTTTAAATTTTTGACCAGGGTATTTATTTATTCAACATCCTTTAATTGGTCTAAAGTAGAATATACTTGCATCAACTTTACTGATGAGCCCAGCAAGTATATTCGGGGCGAAACCGATTAAAATAAAATTATCATCTATGAACTAAAGTATGATATTACAGTGCGTATTAGGCTAGAGGACTAATCCACATGTAACAAAAACATACTTAGAATAAGTTCGAAATAAATGTTCCTTAATGGAACCGACCAGTCTAGCCAATGTTCCGTTAATAAATAATTATATACTTATTTGGAAAGCTTACAATAATTTATCTTCATAAAAAAATAACCGAAATTTAAAGCAGCATTATGTAGAAACCTAAACTTTTTCGAGCTGTTATCTGTAGAAAATTACAACATAAGGAAATTCATGTACGTCCGCAGGCACCTTGAAAATGTCGTGCATTATTTTTATGGTTATTACTCAAAAGCGATTTTTAATGCTTTATTAACACAGAGACACTCGTATTCATCCAAACCATCGTGATTCCGTTCGTACAAATAATCTTAGTAATAAAAAATTAATAAATGTTATCCGTACGTTAATGACATTCCTGTCTACATAATGACGTCAATCACGACTTATATTTACACGGGTATTTATTGCCACATTATAATATATAAGAAATAATGTTTCAAGCAGACCATACCAGAAAACTTGTTAACTTTGCTAAGTTTTCATTTACTGCACTTCATTCGTTTAACTTACTTGCCATTCCACGATAAATTAGAAACATTATGGATTGTTTTTATTTATCCAGTATCACAATATGGATACTTATAATCGTTATTCACTTGAATATATTATCAGTAACATCGAAATTAGTTTCAATTCAAAAAGGTGATCCAACTGAGTGGCGAGAATATGGAGAAAAAGGTAAGTAAAATATATCGGCATTGCTTGTTGAATAATTACACTTTTTCAAAGGTGATATGTTGTAAATATATTTGCATGATTTTATTCATCATATTTATCGTAACAATCTCAAACATATGTTTAACATTGTAAGCCAGCGTGCTGAAATTCAATAACATATACGCAATATCTATCAATGAGGAACTATTGAGTGAAAGTGGATATACTAGTGGTAGATGCACAGAAAGATAAAATCTTGACTCGAGAAAATTTTTCTTCAACCAAGAAATTTTTCAGCGGTCGGAATGAAAACCGGAAATTTCTTGAACGAAGTGAAATAATTTTTTGAATTTTAAATCTTGAATTAAGAAAAAAAAATTCTTAAGTCAATACATATTTCACACTTGGTCCAATAATATAATTACTTGTTTTAAAAACTTGCTTTTCTTGTTATAATAAATATTTTTCTCAACCTAAGTATGTTACCAACTTAAACCAAGAAATCAAAATATTTAGTTCAAGAAAGTTATATCCTTAATTAAAGAACTATGATGTTTTGAAACAATAAACGGTACAAACTCGAACTAAAAATAAAGGGAGTTGGTTTAAAAAATTTTAACTCTTGGTTTGAGTATAGTTTACTTTCTTTGACCAATCACACGAAAAATCTCAAACCAAGATTACTTGAGTCTCAAGCCAAGAAAGTTTTCTCTTGGATTCACTCGTAGGTGCTCCCTTCTTCGCACCCCAAGGAATGAATACTCCCCACTCTCTCTCTTTCTCACACTAGCACAGCAAATGGATTTTGAGTCCGCATTTTTATTTTAAATAAATTAAAAATTAAATAGCTAAATTATATTATTATAATAAATTAATTAATTAATGTAATTAAACAATATCGAATAATTTCTCAATTTTTTTTGTAATTAAATTTTTTTTTTTTTAAACTTTTTTATTTTAATATTGAAATTCATTTATAAACGATTCATACGATCCGTTCAGTATTTCAGTAAAATGTCGGAACTAACATTTTTCTAAATTATTGGCGATAATATTTGTAATATTAATTCTGTGTTTAGGATTTAAAAATGTGACTGACCATAAGGCCAGTGTGGCTTAGTATACGTGGGCAAAGTAAACGTAACCTGTCAAAGGCTGAGATGGCCTAGTTGGTAAAGCTCTCGCGTGACGCCGAATCGATCTGGGTTCGATTTCTTCTTCAAGCGATAATTGTTTTTTCTCAATTTGTTTTAAGTGTTTAACTCATTGCGAAACTTGCCTATCCCTCATAAATGCTTCCGATAAAGTATTTATTTGCTTCACGGCATTGTTTTTAATATTTAAACGAAAAAAAATTGCTACTCAACATAAATATTCAACAAAAGTAAAATTTCAAACGATATATATTAATTACAACTATATTAAATATATCACATTAAGTTATAACATATTTGATTAAAATAGCCACGAGTCATTCAGATAAAAAATTGCTTACGAACGTGATAAAATAACAGTATAAAACTCAGTGACCATAAACTCACTTAGTTTCGATTTATCTTTCGTATTCTCCAATAAATTTTTGATAAATTATTGCTTTATATTATTTTTTTTATTTCATTTCTAAAAAAAAAAAAAAAATGAATCATTTTTCTGTATCCAGTGTTACGATCTGGATATTTATAATTATTATAAATGCGTTATCAGTAACATCAAAATTAGTTCCAATTCAGAAAAATGATCCAATTATTTGGCGGGAATATGGAAAGCGAGGTATAGCATTTCTTTTTTTGAGAATAAAATTTTAAAAATTTCTCGAGAATTTCTTATCAGATATATTTAGTTACCATATTATAATAATCTAAAATATATGTATACATACAAATTTTTCAGCAAACTTTGTGAAATTTAATAGCATATACACAATATCTATCAATGAAGAACTGCTAAATAATAATAGATACAGTTCTGGTCGATGTGATAATTTGAATCCTTGGAATCGTAATTGGGCTGCATATTATTTGAGTTACCCAAATACTTGTCGAGGGTCAATTCATTACTGTTGGTTCAAAGCCGTAAGTCCAAATTTATAATCACATTGTAATGAGGGACAAAAAAAATAAAATATACTAACTTATATGAGAATTAATTAGAAAACCGAAAAGCGGAAGGCACTCGAAGAAAGACTGGCTGACATAAAAAATGCAAGGTATATAACTTTGGACGCTTATTTTATGAGCTATCTTTTTACGCAAGAAGAGGAAGTTAAGAACTTGTTGAATTATGCTGGTAACGATTGTTACTGTCTTTGCGAACGTTATTATAATTATGAAAATAATCCGCGTGGTGATTTGCTTGATTCCATTTGTTATGATCCAGTTTCAGTTGATGACGGATAGTGAGTTTTTCTATTCAATTATAGATTTAATGATTTTTTCATTCTAATGCTTTTTAGCACTTTGGACCATAATTTATGAATAAATAACTATTTTAGTGTTGCAACTGGAGTGAGATTTAAAAGACATAGTAACATAGTTTACCTCGAACTTCAACAAGGTATATTATCAGCAGGACGAATTGATCCCAATACTTTAATGTGGAAAAGTTCGGATAACTGTAGTTCAGCAGAAAAAGTCGTTTATAATCGGCGAAAATATCCAACGAGTTCTCCAACCTCTGCCTCAGGAGGGACGTCAAATTATGACTCATTTGATATGTTTATGAGAACAATATTTCTTCCTTTATTTAAGTTGTACCGTGATCCGGCAGTTATATTAGAAGATATGACATTGCCAGAGAGTGCAGTTGTAACAGGTCATTTATTTATGGTAGTTTAAGTAATAATTAATTGTTTGGAACAACAGTTTTTAATAATTAGCTTTCTTACATTATTATGCAGGAATTACATTTGGTAAATCATTGCGTGGACGTTATGTTAATGATAATGGCGATTTTACTGAAAATGTAGATGACATTGTAAAAGAAAGTCAATGTTCTGAGAGGTAAGTATATATTATTTTTCTAATATTAGGATGCTGCAGTTATTGAGATGTTCAAAATTTGTGTCATACTCAGTGCTGAGAATATTTTGTCATCTAATGAGCTGTTGTTTCATTTTGTTTGTTCATAAACTTATTGTTTCATTTTAGGGTCCCTGAATTGACTACTGATTCAGTAAATTATTTGTTACCTACGTCTTTGGTAGGAAGGAATAACGAACTCAGTAAATCATGTGAACATAAAATTCAATTTCATGGATCTAAGGAGGGTACTGATTCCATACAACATATTGTTCCGTATATTGATTTACAAGAAATCGTTACCGATCAAAATGCGCCTAAGCCTCTTCGCGGAATTGGTTGGTATTATCGCAGTCATCCTGGCTACGGAGGATTCTTGGCTCTTAAGATTTTCGAATAATTGTAAATTTCGGCAAAAAAAAAAAAAAAATAAATGTCTTCACTTAATAACAGTAAAATAAATAAATTCAAATCAACTGAATGAAGAATCTTATTGGATTTATGTAATTGTACATTACACGGAGAAAAAATTAAAGGAACTGTTCCTAGTACGTTTATGAAATATCATCCCATAACGTTATGGTAATGATTACTTGGGATTATGGGATATAGGCCCATACTTTTTGGGAAGGTTTCCATATATATGGTAACAATTCCTATCATTATGGTAACAGTTCCCATATCGCATGTGAAAGAATCATGGTAATGATTACCATACTCATAGGAATAGTTCCCATAAGCAAATAGGAACCAATCCTATAACCACATTGTAACGGTTCCTATAATATTATGGTGACCATTCCCATAATATTTTGGTAACCATTCCCATAATATTATGGTAACCATTTCCATAATATTATGGTAACTGTTCCTATAATATTATGGTAACGATTACCATAATATTATAGTAACGATTACCATAATTCCATAGGTACTATTCCGATACCGTATGGGAATTATATCCATAATTATAGGAATGGTTACCATAATATATATGGGTGCCGTTCCTATAATCAACATTTCAAAAAAACCAGTTACCATGCAGTATGGGAACCATTCCCATAATATATTGTAACTGTTACTATAATTTTCTCTCCGTGTAGTCAAAAATTTATCAATGTCATTAAAAAGATCTATCAGTTCGTTAAATACCGAAAAAATTAATAATATATCTTTTTTTTCTGCACGATATTGATAATAATCATAAACAATATCGTGACGAATACATAAAATTTTTTGAAAACCTCTTAGGAAAATTTTCTATTTCGTTTCTAAATTCCGTCCTAGATTTTCTTGAAATGTGACTTCTGACTTTCCATACATTCTCTCTATATTTTGAAATCCATGACAACCCACAAAGCTCGTATCTATATCTTGTCCCCAATCAAAAATTTCTATAAAATATCATCTTGTAGCCTTTCTATTCCAGAAATCAATTTGCTTCTTTATCCGCCAAGACAATGGAATCGCCTAACCGGTTATTTTCCACCGAAACTCAGTTACCCATAGTAAAAATAAAAAAGTATCCGTCTCGGTGTTCTAAATTTGCGTTATCTCTGGTTTTCGACAGTAATGTGCTGGAGTATTATGTAGAGAGCAATGTACACCGTACCACACACGTCCCTTTCTGCTATAAAATGATCGTGGGATGTAAGCGCCGCCGCGGTGTGCCGTTTAGCGTCAGATAGCGGAAACGTATGAGCTGAATCGGGGAATGAGGAACCTGCAACCGCTACAACTCCCTTATCTTAAAGGTACCCACTCAATAGCACCAGTACCACTCGGAATTTCCTTGTTCCCATTGTTTTATATTAGTAATTTCGAGGCTCGTTGCAAAAAACGTAACATCTTTATTCAAAAAACAGTCAGCCGCGTTTGAGTTGTAGCAGCATAAATTAATATATAAAGAGAGGGATGTATAACGTTGGTAGAAAGGGGGTTACTTATATATACTCTGCAGTGGGTGTAATTCGGTCTACTGGCAAGAGCCTCCGGGGTTGAGGTGCTTGCGGTAAATCTAATAACATTGTAATGCTGTTACTACGTCCCTCAAAGTTGCCCTCGTAAGTTAACTATTTCTCCCTTCTTGTATGCTATATATATTTTGTTACTGCTTGCATATATACTTACTACCCCCACTCCTTCTATTACTAATACGAGTACTGTTCAAGTATAAAGTTGACACTGTACTCGTCTATATAACAGGAGGTTTGTAATGCCGGGAATTTCTAACGCGTTTCTCTCGTTTCATTTGCTCCCGGATAAATTTTTAAAATAAAACCATGCGTGCATCAGAGAGAGCTATATATTTTTAAATAAAAAGCATTCGAGGAGGGAAAAAAAAAACAATAAAGCCACGTTACAAAACAACTAGACCAACAATGCATCAAAGCTTTTGTCTATTCGTAAATTTCAAATATTTTTCATCAGCATTGCTGATTTATTGATAAATTGTTTGATTTAGTACTTTTTTTTGGTTTAAAGGAAAAAAAGGGGTTGTTGAGATTGTTTTTATCGATTGTAGTAATGATGTATTTAGTTAGATGTGTTAATTTTAAAATTAAAGATTAAAATATGTTGATATTACAGTAAGTTTGCTGTAGAGTTAGCATGTCATAAGCTGAAGGTAAAGCCCTGGGAAGTCACCCGGGGGTTGTTCTGCAAACTATGCTCTGGAAAAGTTCAACACAACTTCATAACATCCGAGCGGAGAGAGTATAAGGGAGAAAGGGTTCTGAAGTAGCTGCTGAGGGGTAGGGGTTTGAGTCTAGTGTGAATGAGTGTATAAGAAAGAGGGTGAAATTGTTGTAGCGTGAGCTTACATGGGTTACGCTAAGTACAAAGGTGTCTAGATGCTTCTCCCGGTGGAAGTAGTGCTGCAAGTGGAAGTGGAAGTAACTATATCCATTGGCTTGGAACAACGCACTAACTATTGCCAGCTTTATACTGATAAGAAGTTTAACAAACTTTCAAATGCCACAATTGTCTCGGAATCGTACTTGATTTTATGCCTCAATTTTTACTAACTTCATAATTTATGCTGCATTTAATTAATTTTATTATTTAATTGCAAATATTTGAGACAAAATTCAGTTAAATATTATTTATAAAATTCTGCGGTATTATTTATTTCTCGCCAAGATGGACGACATTTTTAAATATAATTAGAAGTGACAGTAAAATTTTCGACAGCTAAATGAATGAATAATTAATTCTGAAAATTTTCTTTTCTCAGAAATATTACTTTTTACATATTATCTGCTAAATGCCGTAAGATGGATATTAATGTAAATTAGATGTATTGCCGTAAGATGGAAGCTTGCGCTGTAATATGAAAAATTTTATAATACATATCTGACTTCTGTTTGTTGATTTATTGCCGTAAGATGGATGTCCATGTTCGTAAGATGTATTGCCGTAAGATGGACATTTGTGGTTTATTTTTTCTTGAATAAAATACATGCAGTAAAAGTTTCGCTGTAAGATGGAACCTTGTGCAGTAAGATGGATTTTTTTGTAGTTTGTACCTGCTCACGGTTTGTTGATTGATTGCCGTAAGATGGGCATCTTGGGACATTTTTGTAAAAAATAATTAATTCTTCGCTGTAAGATGAGCAACAGCGATTCAAATCATGAGTAATTATTTAAAAATTTAAAATTTTGTAGAATCTTGTCAGCATGATAATAGGTATTCAACAAACTAAAAAAAAATTCATAAATTATGACAATAATGATAAAAAATGAGCAATATGGATATTAATGTAAAAGAGTCGCGGGTTAATTTGAGGCCAATCGGGAAAGCCACAGAATCGGATCGAATCAGATAAACCGAGCGAAATGTATAAAATGGTATTGTCGAATAATTTGTTAGTTTACAAATCTCCGGTTTTGTGTGTTGTCAAGTGGTACAAAGTGTATGAGCTAGAGTGAGACCAGTGGTTAATAATAGCCGCAGTTCTACACACAATTCTGGTGTGTCAGGTTAGTTGTTACCAGTGAAGCCAGCTAAATGTAACTCTCCGGCAGTAGTTGCTCGTGCACAGCACAATATACCATCACAGTACGAGGGCATGTAGATAAAAATCAGTAATTAGCCGGGACTATTATAGCCGAGCGTTTGAAAAATTAGCGAGTGCAGGCAATAGTTGTCGGTCGGGCTTTCATACCTAGCTAGAGTGAGGGAGTAAGGGAACTAGGTAGCTAGTGTTGTATATAGTTGTAGTATGAAGGTGGTAACCAGCCCTCTGGGCATAATTTCGCTTCGTTGCTACGTATCCAAACGTAACATCCAGTCTGTCTCTGATTTATACGGGTTTGCTATTAATTACCCACCCCCGTCAACCCCCATTTACTGTTAACCCCTAGCGTGCAACCTCACCCCCTCCCCCCGATTTGTATTGCCCCCATACGAGTACACCCACGTATGTATAAACGTATGAATGTACGGGTAAAGTACGTGTCTAAATGTTTGCAAGCTCACTCGACCTATACTTAGGTGTTTACATCGTTAAATAATTTAGGCACTGGCTTTGCTGCTGCCGTACTACGACTAGTTGATGTAATCGTAAACAGAACCCAATCGATTCTATCTACTATATTCGATTCATTAGTTATTATGTTTACTCTATCAGCTCAAAAGCTTTGTGTACTAATTAATTCATTTAACTTGTCACAGTTTTTCTTCAACTCACAATTTATTATAAATTAATTAAATAATAATTGCTATTTATGCAACCAGTAGAACTGCCAAATATTATGATAAATAATTAATGCTGTTTATACATCTATTAATTATGTTATTAACATTTATAAATAAAAATAAAAATATACTGAGTATATAAATATTTATGGAAAGCATAACTGTGTCCATAATGGAACACATGCGATGTTTAGATGTCATCAGTTTTAATGTTTGCGCTCATTGACAGTCTCTTTGATTTCGATAAGACACAGAGACTTCTATAGATCCTTGTAACGTGTCTCTATTAAACCCCTCTATCGCGTCTCTGTCACTGTATCGAAACATATGTCAAGTGGCTGGGTTTCGCGGCTCGCTTTGCGTCCATAATTTATTTACCAAACGTCAGCTAAATTATTGTTTGCATTGTCAAGTTACTATTCCATCAGTTGGCTTATGATTTTTTGTCACACAAAATAGGGTAAAAAATGATGAAAAATATTTTCGAGCTTCGGAAACATGAGAGGAAGCTTTAATCTGAGAGGCATAACCCTGTCATCGTGTAAACTCTTGATCTGCATTGCTGGAATTCCGACAGACTATACACGAGACGCAAGTAGTAGGAGTAGAACGTGTGCCAGACATGGTTAGGTCGTGGCATGCGACCGCAAGCTCTCAGCCTCATTGCAACCGTGCCCGAGCTTTGGCTGTCGAGGCCTATTTCCCACCCATCAGCCCATCAGCCCATCAACCCATTACCAACCATTGCTGGCCTCTCATATCTTCGCCCTTCACACTCCGACCCTGTCTCTAGTCTGCCTATCATTCGATGCAACTTCAACGCTATCGACGAGACAGCGACTCCAGAGCAACCGGAGAGACATTCAAGACATAACACACATGAGATATGTATCATTAACTTCGAATATATGCCATAACTTGGCTATCGTTATCGTCAAATTGTTTACACAACTGCCTTATGGTATGTTTAAGGGTTCTGCAGTCATTTTCGAAGGCATGCGTTATCGACAAATCGATAATATTTTACTCTGATCAATTTTCATTGATTTTTTTTTTTTTTTCATTAATTAGAACTGAATACCTATACAATTTATATATTTTTTTTTTTTTATTTATTGAAAATCTTTGTAACATAAATTTTTATTTGATATTTTACGGAAGTTAATTATCGAATTAAAAAATTTTTTATAAAAATTTTTCAAATTATTTTTAAATTTTAAAAATTTGATTTATATAATTTTTTGAAATTTTTTAATCATCAGAATCTCTACTGTATATTTTTAAAAAAATTTTCACCAGAAATTTTAGTAAATATTATTTTTCAAAATTTAAAAAATCACAATTTTTAAAAATTCATTTTTTTCGCATTTTTCGACAATCATTTAATGAACGTCTGAATAATATAAATAAATAATATCTCCAACATGAAAATAAACGATCGAATTCACGTAAATAGGGAGTAAAGGGAAGTATAATCGTTCAAGCCCTGCACCATTTAACCCCCTCACCAGCCCACACTCTCCCCAGCTATTTATTGCCTGCACTCGGTCAGTTCACAGCCTAAATATGTTACAGTCACACATTTTTCAACCCCTCATTCAAATATTTCAAACTTATTTATTTTTTTTTCCATTCTATTCTACCTCAATAAAATTAACCCTACTCTACACCATATTACACCTTTTTTTTATTTTCTTTAATTAACCTATATAAATATATCTAAAAACCCTTGTTAATAGTGATCGGGCACTCAATGACAGGCACTCGTAATAAAGTAACGCGAAATCAAGACCTTCATACCGTGAAAAGGGAGAGTAAAGCGTGAGCAAAGCTTAAAGGGATGAAAGCTTCAGCCTTAGAGAAAACTCACGGAAAAGGGGTGGGAGGGTAGTCTCAGAGCGACGGCAGGGGCTCTAAGCTTCTCAAGATAAAAGAAAGACCAACTGTTGAATATCGGCCCGTGATAAATTTATACCAAATACTTTATTGCTTTGATATTAATAAATAATAATAATAATTATTATTATTATAAATTATTATTATTAAGATTATTGTCATGATTATTTACTAATGACAAAAAATAATTTCCAAGTCCTGAGAATTTCAAAATTACAAAAAAAAAAAAAAAAAGAAAATTACTTACGGGTATCAATGATGAATTTTTTGAGTTCCGCGGTTCACTTGATGAATAAAAATTAAATCACTAGTTACCAAATAAATATCGAACTTTGTCTCTAAGCCTCAAAAAAAAAGTTTCGTGCTAAAAAAATAATTTTTTTTGTTGATAAAAAAATTTTGAGCTTTGAAAAGTGTTGGCTGTCAAAAGCTACAGAGCGTTAACGCACGTGCGACCGGGCCGCGATGCACGTGGTGTTTGTTCGCAGAAGTAACTTGCGAAAGGTACGCGCGTTAGAAATTCGCGATTGTTGCTGCACAAGCGCGGATTGGCTGGTGGGCGTTGTGTGCGCAAGCTCGTAGGCGGTTCTGCAGCTTTTGGGGCGTTATCAAGACCAAGGTGGCAATAGGTGATGTCGTGTCCTGGGGACGGTACCGTCTTCGAGGTTGGTCGGTTCTTCACGACAAAAGCTCAAGCTTCACCGCCTTACTCAACATCTCAACCCGTTCCTCCTCCTCCTTGGCCTGCATACTTTCTTCGAGCTTTTATTTCACTCCTCAACACCTTGCTGATAATCATTTTTCTTGCTCACTTTATTTTTTTTTTGTAAAGCAAATAAATTATTTTGTATTAAAAATTTTTTTTTTCCAAAACATTTTAATTTTAAAATGTCAAAAAATTATTTTTACTTGAAATTTTTTAAATTTTTATCAAAAAAAAATTTCAAACCCCCATTGATAAATTTTTTGAATCCTTATACATAATTTTGACTTCTTACAACTGCCTAATTTTAGAACTTAAGGGATCAGAAAAAAAAATTTTTTTTAATAATTTAGTCACAGGCCAAATTCCAAAACTCATTTTATCGATAAATCATTTATTTTTCGATAAATATATAATTTGAATTTTCAATAATGATCAGAAATATCACAAGATATGACATAACTTCTATTTCTATTTTCGAAACACAAAAGTAATTTTACAGAACAAAAGTAATTTATTATTTATAATTAAATGTCTGATCGATTTATTATAATAGTCTACGTAAAATAGGATTTTAATTAATACTGTAGTATCGCGTATCACATGTACATATGATATTTATAAATATATAGAGACGTTTTTATCGATCGCTTAGAATCAATACTGAAAAATAACTGACACGGGTTAATTTTTCGTGTTTAATATTTGACGTGTTATATGTCTACATATATGTATAGATATATATGTCGATACAAATTTTCATGTTTCCAGTTAATTAATAATCGCTCGGGGTTTAAACGTATATTAATCTTGTGTAATTGCATTAGTTACACGTGAATTTATGCCACGATAATCAAATATTTAATTACCATATTTTCATTTTGTTATATTTTCTTTGTTTTTTAACATCCTATTAATTACTATATAATTTTATTTAATTAATTAAATTGCACATATAAACTCTCTTTTAATTTACGTTTCCCTTTGAATAATTTAGTTTTCAAATTAACAATATAATAAATGTTTTATTATTAAGTTTTACTAATTAAATTATGTGTTTTATTTTTTATTATTAAAGTCAATTATTTAATTAATTATTCACTGAAATGGAAACTTGTGATGCAATTTCGATAAAATTTATTTTTTTTTTTTCCTGAAAAAGAAAATATATAATGTTTTTTTTTATAACAAAAAAACAAAATTGAGTTGTCTGTGAGCAAGTAGTCATGGGGTCATCAGTAAAATATTTTTGAACTAGTAAAAAATATTACCGCCAGGTGGCGAAATGATAAAATTATTCCGCATGCAGAAATATCAGATAATTAATATATTTACTTTCACATATTTATATGGGTAATTTTTTTATTTTCATTAATTTTCAAAATTTTAAAAACAAAACTACATTCATGCAGTCAAAAAAATTTTACACCCTGTTACTCGGTTCGATTTTTTAAACTTTTGAAAAAATAAAAAAAATTAATATATATATATATATATATATATATATATATATATATATATATATATATATATATTACTAGCATAGTATTCAAAATATATATGAAAGAAAAATAGTTTAAAATCGATTAGTGTCGTTAGTTCGAGATTTAAACATTGAAGACTATCAATTGCACCTAATCCTTATCTGAGCCTTACAGAAAATTTATCTCTCTCCAAATCCCCGAACTCATCCCCATTTTCTTGGACGATTTACCTGCGACATAAAACAATGCCCTACAGAAGTAAAATAAAAAAACATAACAAATTACCCGACATTGCATCACGCACCCGATTTCTCTAAACTAAAAAAAAAAAAAAAAAAAAAAATAAAACGAGAAAAATTTGAGTAGTGCCTCGAAGGCTTGTCCGTAATTTGAACGTTAATCCATCCATAAATATTGTTGAATTATATTTTCCATCTACTAGACACCCAGGGACGATCCATGGAGTACGAAGGGACAACGGCATTTAGCCGTTAATCGCCCAATTAAATTGGATCGCCCGAATCAGCCTCTAATCCACGCACTGCCCGTCGCAGGGCTTTTCTCTCTACTCGGCACTCTCGTATTTCGTCCACTCTGGGGTACACACATCTACCCCATTTCCAACCCTTCCAACCCCTTCCACCCCACAATTTTTTTTTTGTTTTTTTCTGTTAGCCCCCCACGTATCTCTCTACCGCACTCTTCTGTACTGTCGTTAAACTCGGCTTGTGTATGCATCCATGCACAGAAAACCAACAAAAACCAATTGGATCGTAAACGAATTAAACCGCACTCTGGCAATAAAAATTAACTCGCTATTGTAAATCAATTTTTCGCTTGAAATATATACAGGAAAAATTTTATTCTATCTTTGCGGTTACTAAATTCAAGTGAATTCTATCTATACATAAATATGTCCACATATACATATATATATATATATATGAATAGATATGTAGAGTAAAGTCCAGCGACGATGACAACGATAGAATTAATTAAGAGCAGCCGTTGGGTTGCGCAAAGGCCCATGCTAATTTTGATACGTTGGCTCTGCAGTATTCTGTTGAGGGTGTCCGGTGTCCTGACAATCTCTATGTCCAAGCTTGGACCGTAACTAGTGCCTCGCCATATGTCGCCAGGCTCGTGACGTCACTGGTTAACTACCACGTATAGTATCTCACGCCTGGAAAATTATATAGCCACGACCCTTCTCGACATCGTTGACACGATATGCCGCGACGATTCTGATTAATTACCGATAGTTTCGCAAGCTGCTGCACCAAAGAGATGCTTTCGTTTTTGAGCACCTTTCAAGGCACATTAATTATTAAAAGCTTTACAGAACTCGGTCTTACAAAAAAAATTTGATTTTATTTTTACATGCGATAGTTAACTTCAAAGATTTATTTTATCTATAAAATTTTATTTCAATCTTTGTAAATATTTCAAAAATTATTTGCTTACATAAAAGTAGAAATGAATCAGAATAATTTTTTTTATTTAAAAAATAATTCAAAGCCGTAAAGTGGTTTAAATAAATTAAAAATAAACAATACAATCGTTTTATTATTTAATTAAATGTATAAAAATGAATAGAAAAAAAAAAAAAAAAAAGTATGAAAAATTTAATTGGACTCGATTGAACATGGATAAAGCTTAAAAAGAGAATAAACAAACGTTAATGGGATTCACTTGTATATATATGTTGAATTGGCAATATTTGGCAATTACAAAATATGAGTTTACATTTAATAATTGCGGTAAACAGTGGTGGACGTGGTTGCGTTGAGTGGTTGTTATATGAATACGAGGGAGAGTTTATATTTCTATCTTTATTTATGCCCTTTTATGTTTACTATCACACATATATGAGAGAGATAAAATTTGTGAGTTTAACAGAGAAAGAAATCTATAAAAAGAGATACATTGCCTGATATATATGTATATATTTGACTCATCGTTGGTTCGATAAATATATATTCGATATTAAACGTACAACAATTCGGGCAAATCGCAATTTTATTTCGCCCCCGATTTCCCCACCGATTTATGCATCGTGTTACGATAATAATCGATTGGAAAATATGCCAGGTATTTATCCACAATTAATCATTTTATTAAATTATTCACATGTAACAAAATTTTTATTTATCTATCTTTATATTTTTAGCTTTTAAATATTTTTTGTGATATTTATTATTTATGAAAAAAGTTTACATAAATATTAGAACGTTATTATTATTATTAAAAGTACAGTCGAGCTATTAATGATGATATGATCGATATTAGCGAATATTTCCCATGGGATATTTATCCCGATCGTGCTTTCGATACCGTAGTCGTATTGGTATTCGTTTTACCCAGCGACTGGTTATCGCCTGGTGACATTTATTCAAATGTAATATCTTGTCTCGCTGAAGATTATACCTGAGAGGGGAAATGTTTCCCAATGGGAATCGCTTTTATCTGGTTCATCGAAATTTTTTTAACCTATGTTTGATATTTATTTATTTATAAACAAATATATAAATATTTATTTTTTATTTTATCACGACATTAAAACTTTTGGGTTAAAATATGACAAGGGGGTGAGTGCATGAGATACGAAAAATAAAAAAAAATATGACGATTATTTTTCGATTTAAAATTCAAAAATTTTTTTTGCTTTATTAAAAAAAAAATGTTAAATTTTTTCACTAGCGAGTGATAAAAAAATATAATTATCTAAGTATCAATAGATTGATAGGATAATTTATAAAGTGGCACTTTATAAATCCATTACTCTTTACAATCGTTGGTAAAAAAAAAAAAAAGAAAAGTTCACAAGCACTCTACGCAAGCTGTTTCCCACGTGCCTTTCCAATTTCTTAAAGAGCCGCAACAATTTATGTGACTCGTGTTCATAAACTACAAACCCACCCCTCGTAATTTTCTGTCCGTCTCACACTCAGTGTCTTAACCATCGAAACTAGAAACCGGCGAGCAGCAAGCAACACTTCGGTGTCCCTCGTCGTTCGAGAGTTCTTAAAAGTTACTCCTGGATCGTGTTTCTCGATACTTATTAGCTTTTTCTTTTCCACTCCCCCACCCAGTCCCACTTCCACCCCTACCCGGCTGCAAATGCTAGGTGCGAGCCTTCATTCTTATTTTTTTCATTTTTTACCCTCAACTTGCCCTTTTTTTCATTCTTTCACCTATCCCCCTTATAGAAAGAGTCACTTTCAGGAGGGTTTCACCAAGAGCTTTAAAAGTGCGCGCGAATGAGTGTCAAACTTTCCCAATATCCACGTGTGCACACATTACACACTCAGTCTATGGATCCTTTGCCCGTTCTACTTAACATTTTTTTTCCATTTCCTTTTTCTGGGTGGAAAATTTTTTTTCATACTTTTCTTTGCATGTCAGAAGACTTTGGCGGATATTATCACTAAGTTCTGTGGGGTAGTTTAGTTTACATACTTCTAGACAGTTTAGGTCGTATAATTTTGATCGACATGAAAAAATCCTGGTGATGGCCCAAGAAATTACACTGGTCGGTTACAACTCGAGAAAATTGATTGTGCCTTAAGGGGTTGAAAAGGGGTCGTTCGAGAGTCTGCTTCGTAGTTAAGACTCGTGCCGTGACGTGGCGACACAAGTGTCTTCAACATTCTTAATTTATATGTCTACTTTTTTTTATTTCAAAAAATTATTTATTTCTCCATAACATTTTTCAAAAATTTAAAAATTTTTTTTTAAATTTAAATTTAATTGTAAAAAATTATTTTTTGAAATTTTTTTTATTACTGAAATTTTTATTTTTCGTCACAACAATTTTTAGCCTAAATATTTTGAAATTAAAAAAAAAATCAAGACTCAGTTACTAAACAAAACTATTTTTTTTTTTTTTTTTTTTTTTTCAAAATTTCGACTAAACCCTTGCTCGCATAATTTTTCAAAATTTTTTTATCGCTGTATTCAATTAAATTAAAATAAAATATTAATTACCTATCAATTAATATTTTACTTAAATAATAATTAATCAATAATAATATCATCGAAATATAAAATAAAACTAAATATATAACGATCGGAAAATATTTAATTGACTAATTAAATATTAAAATCCAGAGTCAATAATTATTTAAAATAATTAGCAATTTATTTAATCATTTATCTGGCATAACGTTTCACAATTAATTAAAAATATTCAAATCCCTTCATTACAAAATGATAATAAAAAAAAAATAGTAATTGTCTTTAGTTCGAGAATTAAAACCTCAAGCCGTAAAATAAAAGGAGATCGCGATGCAGTACGAAGCTAATTCTCTATTCAGTACAGCTCGCGTTAATTAATCTCTATAGATTAACCCAATTAAGTGTACATCTGTATATATGTATATATGTATATATTAAGAGGGATGGCTCGTTCATAACGAGTAAGAGCCTTTTGGAGGCTTCGTTTTCAACGACCAGGCACAAGTGTACTAAAGAGTGGTCGTTAAAAACCCCACTAATAATTATGAATGCTACTTAAAATTTATATATTTTTATTAATATAATACACTCACTAAAACTTAAAATATAAATAAAAAAATTAAAATGCATGAGCTGCTAAATGATGTAAATTTATGATAAAAAATAAGAGAATAATAAGAATAAAGGAAAAGAAGGAGAGAGAGAGATTCAGTAAATTATAATTAATTGGACAACTTAAAGGGCTTTATACTTATAACCCCTTTATTTTGATAACTTAATTCAGCTCATCAACAAACCAAATTAATGGATTTTATTTAAAACCAAGTGCCGACTAAATATTTTACTCGGTGACTTAATATTGAGTGTATTAAATAAAGTTTAAGATCGAAACGAGTTTTTGGTCTGTTACTTTTATTTGGATTCATTGGTTCGTTAACTAGAATAAGGCCCATGGAATAATGGGCTCAGGGCTTAGGGCGAGGGGTTCAACAATTTATGATTGTCTTGAGTCTTGAGGTAGAAAAAGACAAAGAGAAAGACTTACATTGAAGGAAAGGGTTACAATGCTTTGTATATATAACCTCTTCTCCAATTAAAATTCAACGCCCGTGGACGGGTCGTGTAATTGGTCGAGATCTTCTTAAGCGGGAAAATAACTTCCAAAGGGTTCGAGAGTTATATTAATATATTCCTGGGGTTTCGAGCGACTTCTTATTGTAGATTGCTGTTAAATCTTACCACCAAAAAAATTTATATATTTAAATATATTAATATTAATATACAATTCAAATTTCGGAAAGTTTTTTTGTAATTTCACATTACAATTGTAATAATATTTTTTTTTAAACTGAGTCGTAGTTTTTTGAGACAACGTTGTTTTTTTGACACGGTCATAAAATTATTATATAAATTTTTGACGGCATTATTTCAAAATTTATTTTCAATTTTATTTTTTATAACGATAAATTTGTAATTTTAGTTTAGTAGTCAAGTTTGTATTAATTACTGTATATTATAAAATTACATCATAGCTATATTTGGAAAAGTGGGGCAAGAAATAATGCGAGTAATTGAAATTTAATAGATTTTTAGCACCGAATGCAATCCGCTTGTGTTGTCTATTCCAAACAAACCTATTAAAAGATAACCAATTATTTTTTTTCACTAATTACAATTTTTTTGAGTACACTAGCGTACGTCTCATATATATTTATTTTAATGTATATTTTCGTGTCGTTTGCATATATTTTTTTGCTTTCGGCCAATAGATTAATCGGAAACGAGGCATCATAGATCTCATGCCTTTTTTTATTCAAGGATTCACTCTCCATATATATATGTAAAATCTACAATGAATTATCAAAAATTTTTTTTCCAAATTTTCCAAGTATTTCAATCGAAAATTGTCTTGATAATTCGTATGGCATTGGAATGCCAATCGTCAAAATTTTATTAAAACTTTCCATGCAATAACATTTTTTTGTTATCAAATTTTTGACGCCTTGAGCAGTTCGTTGTGTCTTATCTCCCCCAACTTAGGTGTATAAAGAGCTCGAAAACAATATGATACATATTATATATCTAAAAATAATTGTGATATTGTGCCATCAAGGTCAAAAAAGCTTAAAAGCATGATAAAATAGAATTATAAAATAAAGTAACGGTACATCGAATTGTTCAAATTCACAAAACATTCCAGCTGGTACATTTGTTCGATAAATACTTACCCTGTTCATTAGTAATTTTTTTTTAATTACAAAAAAAAAATAACAATGAATTTACATCCTTCCAGTGTTACTATATCGATATTTATAATTATTAATAAATTAAATATGTTATTGGTAACGTCAGAATTGATTTCAATTCAAAAAGGTGATCCAAGTGATGGTCGTGAGTATGTAAACGGAAGTAAGTCTTTTAATGGATATTATTTTTTACACAGTTGGAAAAACGATTGATAAAATTATTTTTTTGAATTTTATAAAAATGAATTATTATTTTTAAGCCGACTTCGCGGAATTTAATAGCATGTACGGAATAACTATCGATGAAGAATACTTACGTGACGACGGATATAGTTCTGGTCGATGTGATGGGCTTGATCCATCGCGTAGTATTTGGATTGGGCATAGTTTAAATTATCCAAACAGATGCCCAGGAAGAATTCATTTTTGCCGACTCAAAGCAGTAAGTGAATATTGTTTGTAAAAATATTATAAAATATAAAATATATAGAATATATTGAACTATTGGGAAATAAATAAATTAGAAAAGCGAAAGACGAAAGGCAGTAGAAAAAGAAATGATTGACACCCTTGGTTCAAGGCCCACAAATCTTTCCGGATATCTAAAACGTAAAGATATTTCACGTAATTTTCAAAAAGTATTAAACTACACTGGTAACATTTGCAAGTGTATATGTGAACGTACTTATGATCCAAATCCCATTGATATTCGTGGCAAATTGCTTAATTCTTTTTGTAATGATCCAGTATCAGTTGATGATGGATAGTAAGTTTTTTATTTAATCGTTACTTGAGTCAAAAAAAAAATTCTAGTTCAGTCCTCAAAAGTTTCAATTCCTTTGATGTTCTATTTCCCGCCAAGAAAGTTCTCAAATTTTGAATTAGATCGATTTAAAATTATAACTAAGACCTCAAAATTCTCAATAAATAAAAAGTTATATTTTGGACCCGTAAAAAAAAAATATATATATGCGCGCAAATTTCATATATAAGACATATACCTCATATATACAATTCGCTAGTATATAAATTTTTTCATATGGGGATTTTTGAAAATTTTAGATAGAAAAAGGACGGGAGAGAATACGTCGAATAAAATTGTTCCTGTATTTTTTGAGTATTTTAAAGCTCTAGTTCAAATTATATTACTCTTGTTTAGTTTTCAAAATGGCAAAAATTGTCGTAACTACTATTTTGATGACTAAACTAGAATAACTTCTTATTGTTGTCAATTTTAAAATTCAAAACTGATCTTCAAACTCCTTATTGAGAACTTGAATCCAAATTTTTTTTTTGACTCGGGTAATTAATCTTAAAATTTATTTACATAATCACTTTTATGCATTAGAGTATTTTTTACAAATAAATGAATCTTTTAGCGTTGCAACTGGCGCGAGATTTAAAATATACGGTAATGTAATTCACCTTGAAATTCAACAAGCTAAATTATCAGAAGGACAAATTGATTCTACAACTTTGAATTGGAAAACTTCAAGTAATTGTAATTCACCAAGAAAAGTCACTAGTAATTTTGTAAGAAGAAGCTACAGCTGTTTAAAACTTATATTAGAAGATATGATTTTACCAGAGAATGCAGTTTTGACTGGTATTTTATTTATGATACTTTTTAGAGTAAATAATGATTCGAATAAAAATTTTTTATAATTATTTGAATTATTGTTCAGGTATTTTGTACGGTCAATCAGTGCGTGGACGTTATATTGATGACAATGGAAATTTTGATAATGACAAAGAAGAAATTGTAATAAGAAGTCAATGCCGTGAAAAGTAATTATATAATAGAATAGACCTTTAAAATGATTAATTTTTAATTTCAATTTATATAAATTTGAGTCTCACAGCCAAGACTGAAACCATCTTCTTACATAATTTATTATTTGTTTTAGAACCACTAAATTGGTATATCCGAACAGGAATCTTCTGCCGTCTACAGCTTCAATAGGAAACAATACCGAACTCAGTAAATCATGCGAACATCACATATCATTCAGTGGAACTTCTGATATTTATGATGGTATGCAACATGTTGTTCCGTATGTCGATTTACAGGAAATCGTCGCTAATAAAAGTTCACCTGAACCCATTCGCGGAATCGGATTGTACTTGCGAGGTCATCCTGGCTACGGAGGATTCCTGGCTCTCAAGATTTTCAAAAAAAAACTTTAATTTCTGATGATAAATTTTAAAATAGCGACGTTCGTCTCATCAATAACTGATGTAGAATAAATGTCATTATTTCTGGATCCTGTAATTTTTATTGACAACAATAAAATTATTTTGACAGCTATTCTAATTTTTTATTGGTCTAACAATGAAGTTTTCAAAAATTATGTCCCAGATTTGACGATAAATTTTGGATTAGGATGAACATTTTTTTTTTAATTTAAAGACTTAACTGAATTTTTTCGGCAGCAAGATGATTAATAACAGTGAGTCTGACGACAGTGATATTGGCAACCGCACCCCTATTATGACATAAAACCATGTAATTAGCCATTCGAGCCTTTGTCCGTATTGCCCTGTCAATGGCGCCGCACTTTAGTCCCGCTCGAGGCTGCCGAGAGACGTGGAGAGAGTGTTTGTGTGGAAAGGGATGAAAAGAGTGAGAGGGACGCGCCGGGATGAGGCATCAAGTACCCGCTAATTAATACCCCTAATTGCGTCGACCTCAGCTTACTCCCACAACTCTGTATATTGCCAGTATACTCGCTTACACATCGCAAATTATTTATAACGTACTTACTTTAGTCTTTTCATGTATAAATCTACAGCTAAATTTTCTTCGTCCTTTTCATCATTTTTTATTTTTGCTTATTGAAATTTTTTTTTTTTTTATTTTTACAATTAAAGCTTTTGAACTTCAAAAACTCCAAATATACATGCATTTATTAATAACTCTCGTAAAAAAAATTTTTTTCCTGGACGTGGGCAACGAGTCCGATTTTCTATAATTAATTAATGATTTTTTTTCTTATAATTTATTAAGTCACTTATTAGTAAAATCATAGTTTACTTCTTTTTTTTTTAAATTACAATTATTTTTTTTTTTAAACAATTAAATGACAATTAGAAGCAAAAAGTAAATTAATTTTGTATCATAAAACTATTTTTTAGTTGAGTGATGAACTCATTACCGATTAAAAGCTAATGATATAAGAAATGACCGTCTTATACACACAAGGTCAAAAAACGCTAATTAACACCAGTACTTGTTTCTAAAAATACGAAATTATTAAAAAAATCTAAAAAATATCTAGAAAATTAAACTGAAAAAAATGTTGTAATTAATATCAAACTTTTAAAAACCTTGACAATTTAATTCTGCATGGCAATTAAAATCCACTAAAATTAATTACTCTGACGTAACTGCGCCATGCTTTGCTCTCCCATACATCGAGCAATATCTACTTTACTTCACACAGACAGATATTTAATCTCACATATTTAAAAAACAAACTTATTACTTATAACTGTTCCGGAAAAAAAAAAAAATTCAAATACTCAAAGTAACTCTGGAATTCAAAAATAATCCAGACACTCCATGAAATAGAAAATTCTGCACTTGTACTTCAACCTTAAGCAGCAAAAAAAATAAAAAAAACATGTGGTATGTTTTCAATTCACCGATGCAATAAATTCAGCATCCCCAGTGTGTGAAAACAAAGGCGACCCTTAGCAGTTTTACCAGCGGGGCCAGCGTCTAAGTTACAGCCACCTATCCTCGCAACATGTCGCGTATGTTTTACAAACTTTTCAATGTTCTTATATATATGTTTTCTCAACAGCCTTTCTCTCTTTTAAACCTCCCCCTTCTTTATAACTCCTCCAGCATACAGTACACACATTTATTAGCCCCCCCCCCTTCCCACCCACTTTCCAATAAGAAATGTCACATGTCAAGAAATAACCGACAAGCTTTTTACTATCAGTATCGACATTTTATATATATGTTTGTAATCTTTTTATTGATCCCTCTGGCTCTCGATCCCTTGGCTCTGCTCGAGTACAATGAGGTCGAAATATCGCTGGTAGGAAACGAAGGCGCGAGAATGAAATTTAGTAATCGAGCCGGAGGGTTAACGTGTTGCGGCGCAGTTAACGAGTGCGGTAGACCAACCCGCCGGAAAACCCGGGTGTCGTCCTCTAATATATGTATATACTCGATATCTACATATGTATATATTTAGGGTTGTAATATATAGCTAGTGAGTAGGAGAGAAAAGCCCTGATGGTAACTCATGCGACGCCTGAATGAGTCTGTCTGAGCATATGTTGCCACAACTACTATACCACCTCTGTGATAAACTTTACGGCTAATTTTACTTACATTTTCGACACTAATGTTATTAACAACTTACTAATAACACTAATAGTTGCTTTAACTCTCAATTCAATTTTAAAGTTTATTATTTTCAATTTATAATTCCTGATATACAGGATTTTTTTTTAAATTGATTTATTAGAAATGATCAGGACTTTGCATACGGTAAAAAATTTGCAGAGTGAACGCGGATCAGGTGACTGTTTATTTATTTAATCCTCTCGGAGTACAATTGACTTCGAAGGAGAGCTTATTTTGATATCAAAACTCTAAATCGAACAGAAATCCTAGAGACATTATATATCTACTTTTATGAGCCAGCATTTTTCCAGAAGACTTCTCTGAATCCTAGACAAATCCTAGACAAATCCTAGAGAAATCCTAGAGAAAACTTAGGAAAATTCATTTCGCTGAAAATCCTAGACAAATCCTAGACAAATCCTAGAGAAAACTTAGAAAAATTCATTTCGCTGAGAATCCTAGACAAATCCTAGAGAAATCCTAGAGAAAACTTAGAAAAATTCATTTCGCTGAGAGTCCTAGACAAATCCTAGAGAAATCCTAGAGAAAACTTAGAAAAATTCATTTCGCTGAGAGTCCTAGACAAATCCTAGAGAAATCCTAGAGAAAACTCAGAAAAATTCATTTCGCTGAGAGTCCTAGACAAATCCTAGAGAAATCCTAGAGAAAACTTAGAAAAATTCATTTCGCTGAGAGTCCTAGACAAATCCTAGATAAATCCTAGAGAAAACTTAGAAAAATTCATTTCGCTGAGAGTCCTAGACGAATACTAGAGAAATCCTAGAAAAATCCTAGAGAAAACTTAGAAAAATATATTTCGCTGAGAATTCTAGACAAATCCTAGACAAATCCTAGAAAAATCCTAGAGGAAACTTAGAAAAATTCATTTCGCTGAGAATCCTAGACAAATCCTAGACAAATCCTAGAGAAATCCTAGAGAAAACTTAGGAAAATTCATTTCGCTGAGAATCCTAGACAAATACTAGAGAAATCTAGAGAAAACTTAGAAAAATTCATTTCGCTGAGAGTCCTAGACAAATCCTAAAGAAATCTAGAGAAAACTTAGAAAAATTCATTTCGCTGAGAGTCCTAGACAAATCCTAGAGAAATCTAGAGAAAACTTAGAAAAATTCATTTCGCTGAGAGTCCTAGACAAATCCTAGAGAAATCCTAGAGAAAACTTAGAAAAATTCATTTCGCTGAGAGTCCTAGACGAATCCTAGAAAAATCCTAGAGAAAACTTAGAAAAATTCATTTCGCTGAGAGTCCTAGACAAATCCTAGAGAAATCCTAGAGAAATCCTAGAGAAAACTTAGAAAAATTCATTTCGCTGAGAATCCTAGACAAATCCTATAGAAATCCTAGAGAAAACTTAGAAAAATTCATTTCGCTGAGAATCCTAGACAAATACTAGAGAAATCTAGAGAAAACTTGGAAAAATTCATTTCGCTGAGAGTCCTAGACAAATCCTAGAGAAATCTAGAGAAAACTTAGAAAAATTCATTTCGCTGAGAATCCTAGACAAATCCTAGACAAATCCTAGAGAAATCTAGAGAAAACTTGGAAAAATTCATTTCGCTGAGAGTCCTAGACAAATCCTAGAGAAATCTAGAGAAAACTTAGAAAAATTCATTTCGCTGAGAATCCTAGACAAATCCTACAGAAATCCTAGATAAATCCTAGAGAAAAATCAGAAAAATTCATTTCGCTGAGAGTCCTAGACAAATCCTAGAGAAATCCTAGAGAAAACTTAGAAAAATTCATTTCGCTGAGAGTCCTAGACAAATCCTTGAGAAATCCTAGAGAAAACTTAGAAAAATTCATTTCGCTGAGAGTCCTAGACAAATCCTAGAGAAATCCTAGAGAAAACTTAGAAAAATTCATTTCGCTGAGAATCCTAGACAAATCCTACAGAAATCCTAGATAAATCCTAGAGAAAACTCAGAAAAATTCATTTCGCTGAGAGTCCTAGACAAATCCTAGAGAAATCCTAGAGAAAACTTAGAAAAATTCATTTCGCTGAGAGTCCTAGACAAATCCTAGAGAAATCCTAGAGAAAACTTAGAAAAATTCATTTCGCTGAGAGTCCTAGACAAATCCTAGAGAAATCCTAGAGAAAACTTAGAAAAATTCATTTCGCTGAGAGTCCTAGACAAATCCTACAGAAATCCTAGATAAATCCTAGAGAAAACTCAGAAAAATTCATTTCGCTGAGAGTCCTAGACAAATCCTAGAGAAATCCTAGAGAAAACTTAGAAAAATTCATTTCGCTGAGAGTCCTAGACAAATCCTAGAGAAATCCTAGAGAAAACTTAGAAAAAGTCATTTCGCTGAGAGTCCTAGACAAATCCTAGAGAAATCCTAGAGAAAACTTAGAAAAATTCATTTCGCTGAGAGTCCTAGACAAATCCTAGAGAAATCCTAGAGAAAACTTAGAAAAATTCATTTCGCTGAGAGTCCTAGACAAATCCTAGAGAAATCCTAGAGAAAACTTAGAAAAATTCATTTCGCTGAGAGTCCTAGACAAATCCTTGAGAAATCCTAGAGAAAAGTTAGAAAAATTCATTTCGCTGAGAGTCCTAGACAAATCCTTGAGAAATCCTAGAGAAAACTTAGAAAAATTCATTTCGCTGAGAGTCCTAGACAAATCCTAGAGAAATCCTAGAGAAAACTTAGAAAAATTCATTTCGCTGAGAGTCCTAGACAAATCCTTGAGAAATCCTAAAGAAAACTTAGAAAAATTCATTTCGCTGAGAGTCCTAGACAAATCCTAGAGAAATCTAGAGAAAACTTAGAAAAATTCATTTCGCTGAGAATCCTAGACAAATCCTAGACAAATCCTAGAGAAATCTAGAGAAAACTTGGAAAAATTCATTTCGCTGAGAGTCCTAGACAAATCCTAGAGAAATCTAGAGAAAACTTAGAAAAATTCATTTCGCTGAGAATCCTAGACAAATCCTACAGAAATCCTAGATAAATCCTAGAGAAAAATCAGAAAAATTCATTTCGCTGAGAGTCCTAGACAAATCCTAGAGAAATCCTAGAGAAAACTTAGAAAAATTCATTTCGCTGAGAGTCCTAGACAAATCCTTGAGAAATCCTAGAGAAAACTTAGAAAAATTCATTTCGCTGAGAGTCCTAGACAAATCCTAGAGAAATCCTAGAGAAAACTTAGAAAAATTCATTTCGCTGAGAATCCTAGACAAATCCTACAGAAATCCTAGATAAATCCTAGAGAAAACTCAGAAAAATTCATTTCGCTGAGAGTCCTAGACAAATCCTAGAGAAATCCTAGAGAAAACTTAGAAAAATTCATTTCGCTGAGAGTCCTAGACAAATCCTAGAGAAATCCTAGAGAAAACTTAGAAAAATTCATTTCGCTGAGAGTCCTAGACAAATCCTAGAGAAATCCTAGAGAAAACTTAGAAAAATTCATTTCGCTGAGAGTCCTAGACAAATCCTACAGAAATCCTAGATAAATCCTAGAGAAAACTCAGAAAAATTCATTTCGCTGAGAGTCCTAGACAAATCCTAGAGAAATCCTAGAGAAAACTTAGAAAAATTCATTTCGCTGAGAGTCCTAGACAAATCCTAGAGAAATCCTAGAGAAAACTTAGAAAAAGTCATTTCGCTGAGAGTCCTAGACAAATCCTAGAGAAATCCTAGAGAAAACTTAGAAAAATTCATTTCGCTGAGAGTCCTAGACAAATCCTAGAGAAATCCTAGAGAAAACTTAGAAAAATTCATTTCGCTGAGAGTCCTAGACAAATCCTAGAGAAATCCTAGAGAAAACTTAGAAAAATTCATTTCGCTGAGAATCCTAGACAAATCCTACAGAAATCCTAGATAAATCCTAGAGAAAACTCAGAAAAATTCATTTCGCTGAGAGTCCTAGACAAATCCTAGAGAAATCCTAGAGAAAACTTAGAAAAATTCATTTCGCTGAGAGTCCTAGACAAATCCTAGAGAAATCCTAGAGAAAACTTAGAAAAATTCATTTCGCTGAGAGTCCTAGACAAATCCTTGAGAAATCCTAGAGAAAACTTAGAAAAATTCATTTCGCTGAGAGTCCTAGACAAATCCTTGAGAAATCCTAGAGAAAACTTAGAAAAATTCATTTCGCTGAGAGTCCTAGACAAATCCTAGAGAAATCCTAGAGAAAACTTAGAAAAATTCATTTCGCTGAGAGTCCTAGACAAATCCTAGAGAAATCCTAGAGAAAACTTAGAAAAATTCATTTCGCTGAGAATCCTAGACAAATCCTACAGAAATCCTAGATAAATCCTAGAGAAAACTCAGAAAAATTCATTTCGCTGAGAGTCCTAGACAAATCCTAGAGAAATCCTAGAGAAAACTTAGAAAAATTCATTTCGCTGAGAGTCCTAGACAAATCCTAGAGAAATCCTAGAGAAAACTTAGAAAAATTCATTTCGCTGAGAGTCCTAGACAAATCCTAGAGAAATCCTAGAGAAAACTTAGAAAAATTCATTTCGCTGAGAATCCTAGACAAATCCTACAGAAATCCTAGATAAATCCTAGAGAAAACTCAGAAAAATTCATTTCGCTGAGAGTCCTAGACAAATCCTAGAGAAATCCTAGAGAAAACTTAGAAAAATTCATTACGCTGAGAGTCCTAGACAAATCCTAGAGAAATCCTAGATAAATCCTAGAGAAAACTCAGAAAAATTCATTTCGCTGAGAGTCCTAGACAAATCCTAGAGAAATCCTAGAGAAAACTTAGAAAAATTCATTTCGCTGAGAGTCCTAGACAAATCCTAGAGAAATCCTAGAGAAAACTTAGATAAATTCATTTCGCTGAGAGTCCTAGACAAATCCTAGAGAAATCCTAGAGAAAACTTAGAAAAATTCATTTCGCTGAGAGTCCTAGACAAATCCTAGAGAAATCCTAGAGAAAACTTAGAAAAATTCATTTCGCTGAGAGTCCTAGACAAATCCTTGAGAAATCCTAGAGAAAACTTAGAAAAATTCATTTCGCTGAGAATCCTAGACAAATCCTACAGAAATCCTAGAGAAAACTTAGAAAAATTCATTTCGCTGAGAATCCTAGACAAATCCTACAGAAATCCTAGATAAATCCTAGAGAAAACTCAGAAAAATTCATTTCGCTGAGAGTCCTAGACAAATCCTAGAGAAATCCTAGAGAAAACTTAGAAATATTCATTTCGCTGAGAGTCCTAGACAAATCCTAGAGAAATCCTAGAGAAAACTTAGAAAAATTCATTTCGCTGAGAATCCTAGACAAATCCTACAGAAATCCTAGATAAATCCTAGAGGAAACTTAGCAAAATTCATTTCGCTGAGAGTCCTAGACAAATCCTAGAGAAATCCTAGAGAAAACTTAGAAAAATTCATTTCGCTGAGAGTCCTAGACAAATCCTAGAGAAATCCTAGAGAAAACTTAGAAATATTCATTTCGCTGAGAGTCCTAGACAAATCCTAGAGAAATCCTAGAGAAAACTTAGAAATATTCATTTCGCTGAGAATCCTAGACAAATCCTAGAGAAATCCTAGAGAAAACTTAGAAAAATTCATTTCGCTGAGAGTCCTAGACAAATCCTAGAGAAATCCTAGAGAAAACTTAGAAAAATTCATTTCGCTGAGAGTCCTAGACAAATCCTAGAGAAATCCTAGAGAAAACTTAGAAAAATTCATTTCGCTGAGAGTCCTAGACAAATCCTAGAGAAATCCTAGAGGAAACTTAGAAAAATTCATTTCGCTGAGAGTCCTAGACAAATCCTTGAGAAATCCTAGAGAAAACTTGAAAAAATTCATTTCGCTGAGAGTCCTAGACAAATCCTAGAGAAATCCTAGAGAAAACTTAGAAAAATTCATTTCGCTGAGAGTCCTAGACAAATCCTAGAGAAATCCTAGAGAAAACTTAGAAAAATTCATTTCGCTGAGAGTCCTAGACAAATCCTAGACAAATCCTAGAGAAAACTCAGAAAAATTCATTTCGCTGAGAGTCCTAGACAAATCCTAGAGAAATCCTAGAGAAAACTTAGAAATATTCATTTCGCTGAGAGTCCTAGACAAATCCTAGAGAAATCCTAGAGAAAACTTAGAAAAATTCATTTCGCTGAGAATCCTAGACAAATCCTACAGAAATCCTAGATAAATCCTAGAGGAAACTTAGCAAAATTCATTTCGCTGAGAGTCCTAGACAAATCCTAGAGAAATCCTAGAGAAAACTTAGAAAAATTCATTTCGCTGAGAGTCCTAGACAAATCCTAGAGAAATCCTAGAGAAAACTTAGAAATATTCATTTCGCTGAGAGTCCTAGACAAATCCTAGAGAAATCCTAGAGAAAACTTAGAAAAATTCATTTCGCTGAGAGTCCTAGACAAATCCTAGAGAAATCCTAGAGAAAACTTAGAAAAATTCATTTCGCTGAGAGTCCTAGACAAATCCTAGAGAAATCCTAGAGAAAAATTAGAAAAATTCATTTCGCTGAGAGTCCTAGACAAATCCTAGAGAAATCCTAGAGGAAACTTAGAAAAATTCATTTCGCTGAGAGTCCTAGACAAATCCTAGAGAAATCCTAGAGAAAACTTAGAAAAATTCATTTCGCTGAGAGTCCTAGACAAATCCTAGAGAAATCCTAGAGAAAACTTAGAAATATTCATTTCGCTGAGAGTCCTAGACAAATCCTAGAAAAATCCTAGAGAAAACTCAGAAAAATTCATTTCGCTGAGAGTCCTAGACAAATCCTAGAGAAATCCTAGAGAAAACTTAGAAAAATTCATTTCGCTGAGAGTCCTAGACAAATCCTAGATAAATCCTAGAGAAAACTTAGAAAAATTCATTTCGCTGAGAGTCCTAGACAAATCCTTGAGAAATACTAGAGAAAACTTAGAAAAATTCATTTCGCTGAGAGTCCTAGACAAATCCTAGAGAAATCCTAGAGAAAACTTAGAAAAATTCATTTCGCTGAGAATCCTAGACAAATCCTACAGAAATCCTAGAGAAAACTTAGAAAAATTCATTTCGCTGAGAGTCCTAGACAAATCCTAGAGAAATCCTAGAGAAAACTTAGAAAAATTCATTTCGCTGAGAGTCCTAGACAAATCCTAGAGAAATCCTAGAGAAAACTCAGAAAAATTCATTTCGCTGAGAGTCCTAGACAAATCCTAGAGAAATCCTAGAGAAAACTTAGAAAAATTCATTTCGCTGAGAGTCCTAGACAAATCCTAGATAAATCCTAGAGAAAACTTAGAAAAATTCATTTCGCTGAGAGTCCTAGACAAATCCTTGAGAAATACTAGAGAAAACTTAGAAAAATTCATTTCGCTGAGAGTCCTAGACAAATCCTAGAGAAATCCTAGAGGAAACTTAGAAAAATTCATTTCGCTGAGAGTCCTAGACAAATCCTAGAGAAATCCTAGAGAAAACTTAGAAAAATTCATTTCGCTGAGAGTCCTAGACAAATCCTAGAGAAATCCTAGAGAAAACTTAGAAAAATTCATTTCGCTGAGAGTCCTAGACAAATCCTAGATAAATCCTAGAGAAAACTTAGAAAAATTCATTTCGCTGAGAGTCCTAGACAAATCCTAGAGAAATCCTAGAGGAAACTTAGAAAAATTCATTTCGCTGAGAGTCCTAGACAAATCCTAGAGAAATCCTAGAGAAAACTTAGAAAAATTCATTTCGCTGAGAGTCCTAGACAAATCCTAGAGAAATCCTAGAGAAAACTTAGAAAAATTCATTTCGCTGAGAGTCCTAGACAAATCCTAGAGAAATCCTAGAGAAAACTCAGAAAAATTCATTTCGCTGAGAGTCCTAGACAAATCCTAGAGAAATCCTAGAGAAAACTTAGAAAAATTCATTTCGCTGAGAGTCCTAGACAAATCCTAGATAAATCCTAGAGAAAACTTAGAAAAATTCATTTCGCTGAGAGTCCTAGACAAATCCTTGAGAAATACTAGAGAAAACTTAGAAAAATTCATTTCGCTGAGAGTCCTAGACAAATCCTAGAGAAATCCTAGAGAAAACTTAGAAAAATTCATTTCGCTGAGAATCCTAGACAAATCCTACAGAAATCCTAGATAAATCCTAGAGAAAACTCAGAAAAATTCATTTCGCTGAGAGTCCTAGACAAATCCTAGAGAAATCCTAGAGAAAACTTAGAAAAATTCATTTCGCTGAGAATCCTGGACAAATCCTACAGAAATCCTAGATAAATCCTAGAGAAAACTCAGAAAAATTCATTTCGCTGAGAGTCCTAGACAAATCCTAGAGAAATCCTAGAGAAAACTTAGAAAAATTCATTTCGCTGAGAGTCCTAGACAAATCCTAGAGAAATCCTAGAGAAAACTTAGAAAAATTCATTTCGCTGAGAATCCTAGACAAATCCTACAGAAATCCTAGATAAATCCTAGAGAAAACTCAGAACAATTCATTTCGCTGAGAGTCCTAGACAAATCCTAGAGAAATCCTAGAGAAAACTTAGAAAAATTCATTTCGCTGAGAGTCCTAGACAAATCCTTGAGAAATCCTAGAGAAAACTTAGAAAAATTCATTTCGCTGAGAGTCCTAGACAAATCCTAGAGAAATCCTAGAGAAAACTTAGAAAAATTCATTTCGCTGAGAGTCCTAGACAAATCCTAGAGAAATCCTAGAGAAAACTTAGAAAAATTCATTTCGCTGAGAGTCCTAGACAAATCCTAGAGAAATCCTAGAGAAAACTTAGAAAAATTCATTTCGCTGAGAATCCTAGACAAATCCTACAGAAATCCTAGAGAAAACTTAGAAAAATTCATTTCGCTGAGAATCCTAGACAAATCCTACAGAAATCCTAGATAAATCCTAGAGAAAACTCAGAAAAATTCATTTCGCTGAGAGTCCTAGACAAATCCTAGAGAAATCCTAGAGGAAACTTAGAAAAATTCATTTCGCTGAGAGTCCTAGACAAATCCTAGAGAAATCCTAGAGAAAACTTAGAAAAATTCATTTCGCTGAGAGTCCTAGACAAATCCTAGAGAAATCCTAGAGAAAACTTAGAAATATTCATTTCGCTGAGAATCCTAGACAAATCCTAGAGAAATCCTAGAGAAAACTTAGAAAAATTCATTTCGCTGAGAGTCCTAGACAAATCCTAGAGAAATCCTAGAGAAAACTCAGAAAAATTCATTTCGCTGAGAGTCCTAGACAAATCCTAGAGAAATCCTAGAGAAAACTTAGAAAAATTCATTTCGCTGAGAGTCCTAGACAAATCCTTGAGAAATCCTAGAGAAAACTTAGAAAAATTCATTTCGCTGAGAGTCCTAGACAAATCCTAGAGAAATCCTAGAGAAAACTTAGAAAAATTCATTTCGCTGAGAGTCCTAGACAAATCCTAGATAAATCCTAGAGAAAACTTAGAAAAATTCATTTCGCTGAGAGTCCTAGACAAATCCTTGAGAAATCCTAGAGAAAACTTAGAAAAATTCATTTCGCTGAGAGTCCTAGACAAATCCTAGAGAAATCCTAGAGAAAACTTAGAAAAATTCATTTCGCTGAGAGTCCTAGACAAATCCTAGAGAAATCCTAGAGAAAACTTAGAAAAATTCATTTCGCTGAGAATCCTAGACAAATCCTACAGAAATCCTAGATAAATCCTAGAGAAAACTCAGAAAAATTCATTTCGCTGAGAGTCCTAGACAAATCCTAGAGAAATCCTAGAGAAAACTTAGAAAAATTCATTTCGCTGAGAGTCCTAGACAAATCCTAGAGAAATCCTAGAGAAAACTTAGAAAAATTCATTTCGCTGAGAATCCTAGACAAATCCTACAGAAATCCTAGATAAATCCTAGAGAAAACTCAGAACAATTCATTTCGCTGAGAGTCCTAGACAAATCCTAGAGAAATCCTAGAGAAAACTTAGAAAAATTCATTTCGCTGAGAGTCCTAGACAAATCCTAGAGAAATCCTAGAGAAAACTTAGAAAAATTCATTTCGCTGAGAGTCCTAGACAAATCCTAGAGAAATCCTAGAGAAAACTTAGAAAAATTCATTTCGCTGAGAGTCCTAGACAAATCCTAGAGAAATCCTAGAGAAAACTTAGAAAAATTCATTTCGCTGAGAGTCCTAGACAAATCCTAGAGAAATCCTAGAGAAAACTTAGAAAAATTCATTTCGCTGAGAGTCCTAGACAAATCCTTGAGAAATCCTAGAGAAAACTTAGAAAAATTCATTTCGCTGAGAGTCCTTGACAAATCCTAGAGAAATCCTAGAGAAAACTTAGAAAAATTCATTTCGCTGAGAGTCCTAGACAAATCCTTGAGAAATCCTAAAGAAAACTTAGAAAAATTCATTTCGCTGAGAGTCCTAGACAAATCCTAGAGAAATCCTAGAGAAAACTTAGAAAAATTCATTTCGCTGAGAGTCCTAGACAAATCCTAGAGAAATCCTAGAGAAAACTTAGAAAAATTCATTTCGCTGAGAGTCCTAGACAAATCCTAGAGAAATCCTAGAGAAAACTTAGAAAAATTCATTTCGCTGAGAATCCTAGACAAATCCTACAGAAATCCTAGATAAATCCTAGAGAAAACTCAGAAAAATTCATTTCGCTGAGAGTCCTAGACAAATCCTAGAGAAAACTTAGAAAAATTCATTTCGCTGAGAGTCCTAGACAAATCCTAGAGAAATCCTAGAGAAAACGTAGAAAAATTCATTTCGCTGAGAGTCCTAGACAAATCCTAGAGAAATCCTAGAGAAAACTTAGAAAAATTCATTTCGCTGAGAGTCCTAGACAAATCCTAGAGAAATCCTAGAGAAAACTTAGAAAAATTCATTTCGCTGAGAGTCCTAGACAAATCCTAGAGAAATCCTAGAGAAAACTTAGAAAAATTCATTTCGCTGAGAGTCCTAGACAAATCCTAGAGAAATCCTAGAGAAAACTTAGAAAAATTCATTTCGCTGAGAGTCCTAGACAAATCCTAGAGAAATCCTAGAGAAAACTTAGAAAAATTCATTTCGCTGAGAGTCCTAGACAAATCCTTGAGAAATCCTAAAGAAAACTTAGAAAAATTCATTTCGCTGAGAGTCCTAGACAAATCCTAGAGAAATCCTAGAGAAAACTTAGAAAAATTCATTTCGCTGAGAGTCCTAGACAAATCCTAGAGAAATCCTAGAGAAAACTCAGAAAAATTCATTTCGCTGAGAGTCCTAGACAAATCCTAGAGAAATCCTAGAGAAAACTTAGAAAAATTCATTTCGCTGAGAGTCCTAGACAAATCCTAGATAAATCCTAGAGAAAACTTAGAAAAATTCATTTCGCTGAGAGTCCTAGACAAATCCTTGAGAAATCCTAGAGAAAACTTAGAAAAATTCATTTCGCTGAGAGTCCTAGACAAATCCTAGAGAAATCCTAGAGAAAACTTAGAAAAATTCATTTCGCTGAGAGTCCTAGACAAATCCTAGATAAATCCTAGAGAAAACTTAGAAAAATTCATTTCGCTGAGAGTCCTAGACAAATCCTTGAGAAATCCTAGAGAAAACTTAGAAAAATTCATTTCGCTGAGAGTCCTAGACAAATCCTAGAGAAATCCTAGAGAAAACTTAGAAAAATTCATTTCGCTGAGAGTCCTAGACAAATCCTAGAGAAATCCTAGAGAAAACTTAGAAAAATTCATTTCGCTGAGAATCCTAGACAAATCCTACAGAAATCCTAGATAAATCCTAGAGAAAACTCAGAAAAATTCATTTCGCTGAGAGTCCTAGACAAATCCTAGAGAAATCCTAGAGAAAACTTAGAAAAATTCATTTCGCTGAGAGTCCTAGACAAATCCTAGAGAAATCCTAGAGAAAACTTAGAAAAATTCATTTCGCTGAGAATCCTAGACAAATCCTACAGAAATCCTAGATAAATCCTAGAGAAAACTCAGAACAATTCATTTCGCTGAGAGTCCTAGACAAATCCTAGAGAAATCCTAGAGAAAACTTAGAAAAATTCATTTCGCTGAGAGTCCTAGACAAATCCTAGAGAAATCCTAGAGAAAACTTAGAAAAATTCATTTCGCTGAGAGTCCTAGACAAATCCTAGAGAAATCCTAGAGAAAACTTAGAAAAATTCATTTCGCTGAGAGTCCTAGACAAATCCTAGAGAAATCCTAGAGAAAACTTAGAAAAATTCATTTCGCTGAGAGTCCTAGACAAATCCTAGAGAAATCCTAGAGAAAACTTAGAAAAATTCATTTCGCTGAGAGTCCTAGACAAATCCTTGAGAAATCCTAGAGAAAACTTAGAAAAATTCATTTCGCTGAGAGTCCTTGACAAATCCTAGAGAAATCCTAGAGAAAACTTAGAAAAATTCATTTCGCTGAGAGTCCTAGACAAATCCTTGAGAAATCCTAAAGAAAACTTAGAAAAATTCATTTCGCTGAGAGTCCTAGACAAATCCTAGAGAAATCCTAGAGAAAACTTAGAAAAATTCATTTCGCTGAGAGTCCTAGACAAATCCTAGAGAAATCCTAGAGAAAACTTAGAAAAATTCATTTCGCTGAGAGTCCTAGACAAATCCTAGAGAAATCCTAGAGAAAACTTAGAAAAATTCATTTCGCTGAGAATCCTAGACAAATCCTACAGAAATCCTAGATAAATCCTAGAGAAAACTCAGAAAAATTCATTTCGCTGAGAGTCCTAGACAAATCCTAGAGAAATCCTAGAGAAAACTTAGAAAAATTCATTTCGCTGAGAGTCCTAGACAAATCCTAGAGAAATCCTAGAGAAAACGTAGAAAAATTCATTTCGCTGAGAGTCCTAGACAAATCCTAGAGAAATCCTAGAGAAAACTTAGAAAAATTCATTTCGCTGAGAGTCCTAGACAAATCCTAGAGAAATCCTAGAGAAAACTTAGAAAAATTCATTTCGCTGAGAGTCCTAGACAAATCCTAGAGAAATCCTAGAGAAAACTTAGAAAAATTCATTTCGCTGAGAGTCCTAGACAAATCCTAGAGAAATCCTAGAGAAAACTTAGAAAAATTCATTTCGCTGAGAGTCCTAGACAAATCCTAGAGAAATCCTAGAGAAAACTTAGAAAAATTCATTTCGCTGAGAGTCCTAGACAAATCCTTGAGAAATCCTAAAGAAAACTTAGAAAAATTCATTTCGCTGAGAGTCCTAGACAAATCCTAGAGAAATCCTAGAGAAAACTTAGAAAAATTCATTTCGCTGAGAGTCCTAGACAAATCCTAGAGAACTCCTAGAGAAAACTTAGAAAAATTCATTTCGCTGAGAGTCCTAGACAAATCCTAGAGAAATCCTAGAGAAAACTTAGAAAAATTCATTTCGCTGAGAATCCTAGACAAATCCTACAGAAATCCTAGATAAATCCTAGAGAAAACTCAGAAAAATTCATTTCGCTGAGAGTCCTAGACAAATCCTAGAGAAATCCTAGAGAAAACTTAGAAAAATTCATTTCGCTGAGAGTCCTAGACAAATCCTAGAGAAATCCTAGAGAAAACTTAGAAAAATTCATTTCGCTGAGAGTCCTAGACAAATCCTAGAGAAATCCTAGAGAAAACTTAGAAAAATTCATTTCGCTGAGAATCCTAGACAAATCCTACAGAAATCCTAGAGAAAACTTAGAAAAATTCATTTCGCTGAGAATCCTAGACAAATCCTACAGAAATCCTAGATAAATCCTAGAGAAAACTCAGAAAAATTCATTTCGCTGAGAGTCCTAGACAAATCCTAGAGAAATCCTAGAGAAAACTTAGAAAAATTCATTTCGCTGAGAGTCCTAGACAAATCCTAGAGAAATCCTAGAGAAAACTTAGAAATATTCATTTCGCTGAGAATCCTAGACAAATCCTAGAGAAATCCTAGAGAAAACTTAGAAAAATTCATTTCGCTGAGAGTCCTAGACAAATCCTAGAGAAATCCTAGAGAAAACTTAGAAAAATTCATTTCGCTGAGAGTCCTAGACAAATCCTAGAGAAATCCTAGAGAAAACTTAGAAAAATTCATTTCGCTGAGAGTCCTAGACAAATCCTAGAGAAATCCTAGAGGAAACTTAGAAAAATTCATTTCGCTGAGAGTCCTAGACAAATCCTAGAGAAATCCTAGAGAAAACTTAGAAAAATTCATTTCGCTGAGAGTCCTAGACAAATCCTAGAGAAATCCTAGAGAAAACTTAGAAATATTCATTTCGCTGAGAATCCTAGACAAATCCTAGAGAAATCCTAGAGAAAACTTAGAAAAATTCATTTCGCTGAGAGTCCTAGACAAATCCTAGAGAAATCCTAGAGAAAACTCAGAAAAATTCATTTCGCTGAGAGTCCTAGACAAATCCTAGAGAAATCCTAGAGAAAACTTACAAAAATTCATTTCGCTGAGAGTCCTAGACAAATCCTAGATAAATCCTAGAGAAAACTTAGAAAAATTCATTTCGCTGAGAGTCCTAGACAAATCCTTGAGAAATCCTAGAGAAAACTTAGAAAAATTCATTTCGCTGAGAGTCCTAGACAAATCCTAGAGAAATCCTAGAGAAAACTCAGAAAAATTCATTTCGCTGAGAGTCCTAGACAAATCCTAGAGAAATCCTAGAGAAAACTTAGAAAAATTCATTTCGCTGAGAATCCTAGACAAATCCTACAGAAATCCTAGATAAATCCTAGAGAAAACTCAGAAAAATTCATTTCGCTGAGAGTCCTAGACAAAACCTAGAGAAATCCTAGAGAAAACTTAGAAAAATTCATTTCGCTGAGAGTCCTAGACAAATCCTAGAGAAATCCTAGAGAAAACTTAGAAAAATTCATTTCGCTGAGAGTCCTAGACAAATCCTAGAGAAATCCTAGAGAAAACTTAGAAAAATTCATTTCGCTGAGAGTCCTAGACAAATCCTTGAGAAATCCTAGAGAAAACTTAGAAAAATTCATTTCGCTGAGAGTCCTAGACAAATCCTAGAGAAATCCTAGAGAAAACTTAGAAAAATTCATTTCGCTGAGAGTCCTAGACAAATCCTAGAGAAATCCTAGAGAAAACTTAGAAAAATTCATTTCGCTGAGAGTCCTAGACAAATCCTAGACAAATCCTAGAGAAAACTTAGAAAAATTCATTTCGCTGAGAGACCTAGACAAATCCTAGAGAAATCCTAGAGAAAACTTAGAAAAATTCATTTCGCTGAGAGTCCTAGACAAATCCTAGAGAAATCCTAGAGAAAACTTAGAAAAATTCATTTCGCTGAGAGTCCTAGACAAATCCTAGAGAAATCCTAGAGAAAACTTAGAAAAATTCATTTCGCTGAGAATCCTAGACAAATCCTACAGAAATCCTAGAGAAAACTTAGAAAAATTCATTTCGCTGAGAATCCTAGACAAATCCTACAGAAATCCTAGATAAATCCTAGAGAAAACTCAGAAAAATTCATTTCGCTGAGAGTCCTAGACAAATCCTAGAGAAATCCTAGAGAAAACTTAGAAAAATTCATTTCGCTGAGAGTCCTAGACAAATCCTAGAGAAATCCTAGAGAAAACTTAGAAAAATTCATTTCGCTGAGAGTCCTAGACAAATCCTAGAGAAATCCTAGAGAAAACTTAGAAAAATTCATTTCGCTGAGAATCCTAGACAAATCCTACAGAAATCCTAGATAAATCCTAGAGAAAACTCAGAAAAATTCATTTCGCTGAGAGTCCTAGACAAATCCTAGAGAAATCCTAGAGAAAACTTAGAAAAATTCATTTCGCTGAGAGTCCTAGACAAATCCTAGAGAAATCCTAGAGAAAACTTAGAAAAATTCATTTCGCTGAGAGTCCTAGACAAATCCTAGAGAAATCCTAGATAAATCCTAGAGAAAACTCAGAAAAATTCATTTCGCTGAGAATCCTAGACAAATCCTACAGAAATCCTAGATAAATCCTAGAGAAAACTCAGAAAAATTCATTTCGCTGAGAGTCCTAGACAAATCCTAGAGAAATCCTAGAGAAAACTTAGAAAAATTCATTTCGCTGAGAGTCCTAGACAAATCCTAGAGAAATCCTAGAGAAAACTTAGAAAAATTCATTTCGCTGAGAGTCCTAGACAAATCCTAGAGAAATCCTAGAGAAAACTTAGAAAAATTCATTTCGCTGAGAGTCCTAGACAAATCCTAGAGAAATCCTAGAGAAAACTTAGAAAAATTCATTTCGCTGAGAGTCCTAGACAAATCCTAGAGAAATCCTAGAGAAAACTTAGAAAAATTCATTTCGCTGAGAGTCCTAGACAAATCCTTGAGAAATCCTAGAGAAAACTTAGAAAAATTCATTTCGCTGAGAGTCCTAGACAAATCCTAGAGAAATCCTAGAGAAAACTTAGAAAAATTCATTTCGCTGAGAGTCCTAGACAAATCCTAGAGAAATCCTAGAGAAAACTTAGAAATATTCATTTCGCTGAGAATCCTAGACAAATCCTAGAGAAATCCTAGAGAAAACTTAGAAAAATTCATTTCGCTGAGAGTCCTAGACAAATCCTAGAGAAATCCTAGAGAAAACTCAGAAAAATTCATTTCGCTGAGAGTCCTAGACAAATCCTAGAGAAATCCTAGAGAAAACTTAGAAAAATTCATTTCGCTGAGAGTCCTAGACAAATCCTAGATAAATCCTAGAGAAAACTTAGAAAAATTCATTTCGCTGAGAGTCCTAGACAAATCCTTGAGAAATCCTAGAGAAAACTTAGAAAAATTCATTTCGCTGAGAGTCCTAGACAAATCCTAGAGAAATCCTAGAGAAAACTTAGAAAAATTCATTTCGCTGAGAATCCTAGACAAATCCTACAGAAATCCTAGATAAATCCTAGAGAAAACTCAGAAAAATTCATTTCGCTGAGAGTCCTAGACAAATCCTAGAGAAATCCTAGAGAAAACTTAGAAAAATTCATTTCGCTGAGAATCCTAGACAAATCCTACAGAAATCCTAGATAAATCCTAGAGAAAACTCAGAAAAATTCATTTCGCTGAGAATCCTAGACAAATCCTAGAGAAATCCTAGAGAAAACTTAGAAAAATTCATTTCGCTGAGAGTCCTAGACAAATCCTAGAGAAATCCTAGAGAAAACTTAGAAAAATTCATTTCGCTGAGAATCCTAGACAAATCCTACAGAAATCCTAGATAAATCCTAGAGAAAACTCAGAACAATTCATTTCGCTGAGAGTCCTAGACAAATCCTAGAGAAATCCTAGAGAAAACTTAGAAAAATTCATTTCGCTGAGAGTCCTAGACAAATCCTAGAGAAATCCTAGAGAAAACTTAGAAAAATTCATTTCGCTGAGAGTCCTAGACAAATCCTAGAGAAATCCTAGAGAAAACTTAGAAAAATTCATTTCGCTGAGAGTCCTAGACAAATCCTAGAGAAATCCTAGAGAAAACTTAGAAAAATTCATTTCGCTGAGAGTCCTAGACAAATCCTAGAGAAATCCTAGAGAAAACTTAGAAAAATTCATTTCGCTGAGAATCCTAGACAAATCCTACAGAAATCCTAGAGAAAACTTAGAAAAATTCATTTCGCTGAGAATCCTAGACAAATCCTACAGAAATCCTAGATAAATCCTAGAGAAAACTCAGAAAAATTCATTTCGCTGAGAGTCCTAGACAAATCCTAGAGAAATCCTAGAGGAAACTTAGAAAAATTCATTTCGCTGAGAGTCCTAGACAAATCCTAGAGAAATCCTAGAGAAAACTTAGAAAAATTCATTTCGCTGAGAGTCCTAGACAAATCCTAGAGAAATCCTAGAGAAAACTTGGAAATATTCATTTCGCTGAGAATCCTAGACAAATCCTAGAGAAATCCTAGAGAAAACTTAGAAAAATTCATTTCGCTGAGAATCCTAGACAAATCCTACAGAAATCCTAGATAAATCCTAGAGAAAACTTAGAAAAATTCATTTCGCTGAGAGTCCTAGACAAATCCTTGAGAAATCCTAGAGAAAACTTAGAAAAATTCATTTCGCTGAGAGTCCTAGACAAATCCTAGAGAAATCCTAGAGAAAACTTAGAAAAATTCATTTCGCTGAGAGTCCTAGACAAATCCTAGAGAAATCCTAGAGAAAACTTAGAAAAATTCATTTCGCTGAGAGTCCTAGACAAATCCTTGAGAAATCCTAGAGAAAACTTAGAAAAATTCATTTCGCTGAGAGTCCTAGACAAATCCTAGAGAAATCCTAGAGAAAACTTAGAAAAATTCATTTCGCTGAGAGTCCTAGACAAATCCTAGAGAAATCCTAGAGAAAACTTAGAAATATTCATTTCGCTGAGAATCCTAGACAAATCCTAGACAAATCCTAGAAAAAACTTAGAAAAATTCATTTCGCTGAGAGACCTAGACAAATCCTAGAGAAATCCTAGAGAAAACTTAGAAAAATTCATTTCGCTGAGAGTCCTAGACAAATCCTAGAGAAATCCTAGAGAAAACTTAGAAAAATTCATTTCGCTGAGAGTCCTAGACAAATCCTAGAGAAATCCTAGAGAAAACTTAGAAAAATTCATTTCGCTGAGAATCCTAGACAAATCCTACAGAAATCCTAGAGAAAACTTAGAAAAATTCATTTCGCTGAGAATCCTAGACAAATCCTACAGAAATCCTAGATAAATCCTAGAGAAAACTCAGAAAAATTCATTTCGCTGAGAGTCCTAGACAAATCCTAGAGAAATCCTAGAGAAAACTTAGAAAAATTCATTTCGCTGAGAGTCCTAGACAAATCCTAGAGAAATCCTAGAGAAAACTTAGAAAAATTCATTTCGCTGAGAGTCCTAGACAAATCCTAGAGAAATCCTAGAGAAAACTTAGAAAAATTCATTTCGCTGAGAATCCTAGACAAATCCTACAGAAATCCTAGATAAATCCTAGAGAAAACTCAGAAAAATTCATTTCGCTGAGAGTCCTAGACAAATCCTAGAGAAATCCTAGAGAAAACTTAGAAAAATTCATTTCGCTGAGAGTCCTAGACAAATCCTAGAGAAATCCTAGAGAAAACTTAGAAAAATTCATTTCGCTGAGAGTCCTAGACAAATCCTAGAGAAATCCTAGATAAATCCTAGAGAAAACTCAGAAAAATTCATTTCGCTGAGAATCCTAGACAAATCCTACAGAAATCCTAGATAAATCCTAGAGAAAACTCAGAAAAATTCATTTCGCTGAGAGTCCTAGACAAATCCTAGAGAAATCCTAGAGAAAACTTAGAAAAATTCATTTCGCTGAGAGTCCTAGACAAATCCTAGAGAAATCCTAGAGAAAACTTAGAAAAATTCATTTCGCTGAGAGTCCTAGACAAATCCTAGAGAAATCCTAGAGAAAACTTAGAAAAATTCATTTCGCTGAGAGTCCTAGACAAATCCTAGAGAAATCCTAGAGAAAACTTAGAAAAATTCATTTCGCTGAGAGTCCTAGACAAATCCTAGAGAAATCCTAGAGAAAACTTAGAAAAATTCATTTCGCTGAGAGTCCTAGACAAATCCTTGAGAAATCCTAGAGAAAACTTAGAAAAATTCATTTCGCTGAGAGTCCTAGACAAATCCTAGAGAAATCCTAGAGAAAACTTAGAAAAATTCATTTCGCTGAGAGTCCTAGACAAATCCTAGAGAAATCCTAGAGAAAACTTAGAAATATTCATTTCGCTGAGAATCCTAGACAAATCCTAGAGAAATCCTAGAGAAAACTTAGAAAAATTCATTTCGCTGAGAGTCCTAGACAAATCCTAGAGAAATCCTAGAGAAAACTCAGAAAAATTCATTTCGCTGAGAGTCCTAGACAAATCCTAGAGAAATCCTAGAGAAAACTTAGAAAAATTCATTTCGCTGAGAGTCCTAGACAAATCCTTGAGAAATCCTAGAGAAAACTTAGAAAAATTCATTTCGCTGAGAGTCCTAGACAAATCCTAGAGAAATCCTAGAGAAAACTTGGAAAAATTCATTTCGCTGAGAATCCTAGACAAATCCTACAGAAATCCTAGATAAATCCTAGAGAAAACTCAGAAAAATTCATTTCGCTGAGAGTCCTAGACAAATCCTAGAGAAATCCTAGAGAAAACTTAGAAAAATTCATTTCGCTGAGAATCCTAGACAAATCCTACAGAAATCCTAGATAAATCCTAGAGAAAACTCAGAAAAATTCATTTCGCTGAGAGTCCTAGACAAATCCTAGAGAAATCCTAGAGAAAACTTAGAAAAATTCATTTCGCTGAGAGTCCTAGACAAATCCTAGAGAAATCCTAGAGAAAACTTAGAAAAATTCATTTCGCTGAGAGTCCTAGACAAATCCTAGAGAAATCCTAGAGAAAACTTAGAAAAATTCATTTCGCTGAGAGTCCTAGACAAATCCTAGAGAAATCCTAGAGAAAACTTAGAAAAATTCATTTCGCTGAGAGTCCTAGACAAATCCTAGAGAAATCCTAGAGAAAACTTAGAAAAATTCATTTCGCTGAGAGTCCTAGACAAATCCTAGAGAAATCCTAGAGAAAACTTAGAAAAATTCATTTCGCTGAGAGTCCTAGACAAATCCTAGAGAAATCCTAGAGAAAACTTAGAAAAATTCATTTCGCTGAGAGTCCTAGACAAATCCTAGAGAAATCCTAGAGAAAACTTAGAAAAATTCATTTCGCTGAGAGTCCTAGACAAATCCTAGAGAAATCCTAGAGGAAACTTAGAAAAATTCATTTCGCTGAGAGTCCTAGACAAATCCTAGAGAAATCCTAGAGAAAACTTAGAAAAATTCATTTCGCTGAGAGTCCTAGACAAATCCTAGAGAAATCCTAGAGAAAACTTAGAAATATTCATTTCGCTGAGAATCCTAGACAAATCCTAGAGAAATCCTAGAGAAAACTTAGAAAAATTCATTTCGCTGAGAGTCCTAGACAAATCCTAGAGAAATCCTAGAGAAAACTCAGAAAAATTCATTTCGCTGAGAGTCCTAGACAAATCCTAGAGAAATCCTAGAGAAAACTTAGAAAAATTCATTTCGCTGAGAGTCCTAGACAAATCCTAGATAAATCCTAGAGAAAACTTAGAAAAATTCATTTCGCTGAGAGTCCTAGACAAATCCTAGAGAAATCCTAGAGAAAACTTAGAAAAATTCATTTCGCTGAGAGTCCTAGACAAATCCTAGATAAATCCTAGAGAAAACTTAGAAAAATTCATTTCGCTGAGAGTCCTAGACAAATCCTTGAGAAATCCTAGAGAAAACTTAGAAAAATTCATTTCTCTGAGAGTCCTAGACAAATCCTAGAGAAATCCTAGAGAAAACTTAGAAAAATTCATTTCGCTGAGAGTCCTAGACAAATCCTAGAGAAATCCTAGAGAAAACTTAGAAAAATTCATTTCGCTGAGAGTCCTAGACAAATCCTAGAGAAATCCTAGAGAAAACTTAGAAAAATTCATTTCGCTGAGAATCCTAGACAAATCCTACAGAAATCCTAGAGAAAACTTAGAAAAATTCATTTCGCTGAGAATCCTAGACAAATCCTACAGAAATCCTAGATAAATCCTAGAGAAAACTCAGAAAAATTCATTTCGCTGAGAGTCCTAGACAAATCCTAGAGAAATCCTAGAGGAAACTTAGAAAAATTCATTTCGCTGAGAGTCCTAGACAAATCCTAGAGAAATCCTAGAGAAAACTTAGAAAAATTCATTTCGCTGAGAGTCCTAGACAAATCCTAGAGAAATCCTAGAGAAAACTTAGAAAAATTCATTTCGCTGAGAGTCCTAGACAAATCCTAGAGAAATCCTAGAGAAAACTTAGAAAAATTCATTTCGCTGAGAGTCCTAGACAAATCCTAGAGAAATCCTAGAGAAAACTTAGAAAAATTCATTTCGCTGAGAGTCCTAGACAAATCCTAGAAAAATCCTAGAGAAAACTTAGAAATATTCATTTCGCTGAGAATCCTAGACAAATCCTAGAGAAATCCTAGAGAAAACTTAGAAAAATTCATTTCGCTGAGAGTCCTAGACAAATCCTAGAGAAATCCTAGAGAAAACTCAGAAAAATTCATTTCGCTGAGAGTCCTAGACAAATCCTAGAGAAATCCTAGAGAAAACTTAGAAAAATTCATTTCGCTGAGAGTCCTAGACAAATCCTAGATAAATCCTAGAGAAAACTTAGAAAAATTCATTTCGCTGAGAGTCCTAGACAAATCCTTGAGAAATCCTAGAGAAAACTTAGAAAAATTCATTTCGCTGAGAGTCCTAGACAAATCCTAGAGAAATCCTAGAGAAAACTTAGAAAAATTCATTTCGCTGAGAGTCCTAGACAAATCCTAGAGAAATCCTAGAGAAAACTTAGAAAAATTCATTTCGCTGAGAGTCCTAGACAAATCCTAGAGAAATCCTAGAGAAAACTTAGAAAAATTCATTTCGCTGAGAATCCTAGACAAATCCTACAGAAATCCTAGAGAAAACTTAGAAAAATTCATTTCGCTGAGAATCCTAGACAAATCCTACAGAAATCCTAGATAAATCCTAGAGAAAACTCAGAAAAATTCATTTCGCTGAGAGTCCTAGACAAATCCTAGAGAAATCCTAGAGGAAACTTAGAAAAATTCATTTCGCTGAGAGTCCTAGACAAATCCTAGAGAAATCCTAGAGAAAACTTAGAAAAATTCATTTCGCTGAGAGTCCTAGACAAATCCTAGAGAAATCCTAGAGAAAACTTAGAAAAATTCATTTCGCTGAGAGTCCTAGACAAATCCTAGAGAAATCCTAGAGAAAACTTAGAAAAATTCATTTCGCTGAGAGTCCTAGACAAATCCTAGAGAAATCCTAGAGAAAACTTAGAAAAATTCATTTCGCTGAGAGTCCTAGACAAATCCTTGAGAAATCCTAGAGAAAACTTAGAAAAATTCATTTCGCTGAGAGTCCTAGACAAATCCTAGAGAAATCCTAGAGAAAACTTAGGAAAATTCATTTCGCTGAGAGTCCTAGACAAATCCTAGAGAAATCCTAGAGAAAACTTAGAAAAATTCATTTCGCTGAGAGTCCTAGACAAATCCTAGAGAAATCCTAGAGAAAACTTAGAAAAATTCATTTCGCTGTGAGTCCTAGACAAATCCTAGAGAAATCCTAGAGAAAACTTAGAAAAATTCATTTCGCTGAGAATCCTAGACAAATCCTACAGAAATCCTAGATAAATCCTAGAGAAAACTCAGAAAAATTCATTTCGCTGAGAGTCCTAGACAAATCCTAGAGAAATCCTAGAGAAAACTTAGAAAAATTCATTTCGCTGAGAGTCCTAGACAAATCCTAGAGAAATCCTAGAGAAAACTTAGAAAAATTCATTTCGCTGAGAGTCCTAGACAAATCCTAGAGAAATCCTAGAGAAAACTTAGAAAAATTCATTTCGCTGAGAGTCCTAGACAAATCCTAGAGAAATCCTAGAGAAAACTTAGAAAAATTCATTTCGCTGAGAATCCTAGACAAATCCTACAGAAATCCTAGATAAATCCTAGAGAAAACTCAGAAAAATTCATTTCGCTGAGAATCCTAGACAAATCCTACAGAAATCCTAGATAAATCCTAGAGAAAACTCAGAACAATTCATTTCGCTGAGAGTCCTAGACAAATCCTAGAGAAATCCTAGAGAAAACAGAAAAATTCATTTCGCTGAGAGTCCTAGACAAATCCTAGAGAAATCCTAGAGAAAACTTAGAAAAATTCATTTCGCTGAGAGTCCTAGACAAATCCTAGAGAAATCCTAGAGAAAACTTAGAAAAATTCATTTCGCTGAGAGTCCTAGACAAATCCTTGAGAAATCCTAGAGAAAACTTAGAAAAATTCATTTCGCTGAGAGTCCTAGACAAATCCTAGAGAAATCCTAGAGAAAACTTAGAAAAATTCATTTCGCTGAGAGTCCTAGACAAATCCTAGAGAAATCCTAGAGGAAACTTAGAAAAATTCATTTCGCTGAGAGTCCTAGACAAATCCTAGAGAAATCCTAGAGAAAACTTAGAAAAATTCATTTCGCTGAGAGTCCTAGACAAATCCTAGAGAAATCCTAGAGAAAACTTAGAAAAATTCATTTCGCTGAGAGTCCTAGACAAATCCTAGAGAAATCCTAGAGAAAACTTAGAAAAATTCATTTCGCTGAGAGTCCTAGACAAATCCTAGAGAAATCCTAGAGAAAACTTAGAAAAATTCATTTCGCTGAGAGTCCTAGACAAATCCTAGAGAAATCCTAGAGAAAACTTAGAAAAATTCATTTCGCTGAGAGTCCTAGACAAATCCTTGAGAAATCCTAGAGAAAACTTAGAAAAATTTATTTCGCTGAGAGTCCTAGACAAATCCTAGAGAAATCCTAGAGAAAACTTAGAAAAATTCATTTCGCTGAGAGTCCTAGACAAATCCTTGAGAAATCCTAAAGAAAACTTAGAAAAATTCATTTCGCTGAGAGTCCTAGACAAATCCTAGAGAAATCCTAGAGAAAACTTAGAAAAATTCATTTCGCTGAGAATCCTAGACAAATCCTACAGAAATCCTAGATAAATCCTAGAGAAAACTCAGAAAAATTCATTTCGCTGAGAGTCCTAGACAAATCCTAGAGAAATCCTAGAGAAAACTTAGAAAAATTCATTTCGCTGAGAGTCCTAGACAAATCCTAGAGAAATCCTAGAGAAAACTTAGAAAAATTCATTTCGCTGAGAATCCTAGACAAATCCTACAGAAATCCTAGATAAATCCTAGAGAAAACTCAGAAAAATTCATTTCGCTGAGAGTCCTAGACAAATCCTAGAGAAATCCTAGAGAAAACTTAGAAAAATTCATTTCGCTGAGAGTCCTAGACAAATCCTAGAGAAATCCTAGAGAAAACTTAGAAAAATTCATTTCGCTGAGAGTCCTAGACAAATCCTAGAGAAATCCTAGAGAAAACTTAGAAAAATTCATTTCGCTGAGAGTCCTAGACAAATCCTAGAGAAATCCTAGAGAAAACTTAGAAAAATTTATTTCGCTGAGAGTCCTAGACAAATCCTAGAGAAATCCTAGAGAAAACTTAGAAAAATTCATTTCGCTGAGAATCCTAGACAAATCCTACAGAAATCCTAGAGAAAACTTAGAAAAATTCATTTCGCTGAGAATCCTAGACAAATCCTACAGAAATCCTAGATAAATCCTAGAGAAAACTCAGAAAAATTCATTTCGCTGAGAGTCCTAGACAAATCCTAGAGAAATCCTAGAGAAAACTTAGAAAAATTCATTTCGCTGAGAGTCCTAGACAAATCCTAGAGAAATCCTAGAGAAAACTTAGAAAAATTCATTTCGCTGAGAGTCCTAGACAAATCCTAGAGAAATCCTAGAGAAAACTTAGAAAAATTCATTTCGCTGAGAATCCTAGACAAATCCTACAGAAATCCTAGATAAATCCTAGAGAAAACTCAGAAAAATTCATTTCGCTGAGAGTCCTAGACAAATCCTAGAGAAATCCTAGAGAAAACTTAGAAAAATTCATTTCGCTGAGAGTCCTAGACAAATCCTAGAGAAATCCTAGAGAAAACTTAGAAAAATTCATTTCGCTGAGAATCCTAGACAAATCCTACAGAAATCCTAGAGAAAACTTAGAAAAATTCATTTCGCTGAGAATCCTAGACAAATCCTACAGAAATCCTAGATAAATCTTAGAGAAAACTCAGAAAAATTCATTTCGCTGAGAGTCCTAGACAAATCCTAGAGAAATCCTAGAGAAAACTTAGAAAAATTCATTTCGCTGAGAGTCCTAGACAAATCCTAGAGAAATCCTAGAGAAAACTTAGAAAAATTCATTTCGCTGAGAGTCCTAGACAAATCCTTGAGAAATCCTAGAGAAAACTTAGAAAAATTCATTTCGCTGAGAGTCCTAGACAAATCCTAGAGAAATCCTAGAGAAAACTTAGAAAAATTCATTTCGCTGAGAGTCCTAGACAAATCCTTGAGAAATCCTAAAGAAAACTTAGAAAAATTCATTTCGCTGAGAGTCCTAGACAAATCCTAGAGAAATCCTAGAGAAAACTTAGAAAAATTCATTTCGCTGAGAGTCCTAGACAAATCCTAGAGAAATCCTAGAGAAAACTTAGAAAAATTCATTTCGCTGAGAGTCCTAGACAAATCCTAGAGAAATCCTAGAGAAAACTTAGAAAAATTCATTTCGCTGAGAATCCTAGACAAATCCTACAGAAATCCTAGATAAATCCTAGAGAAAACTCAGAAAAATTCATTTCGCTGAGAGTCCTAGACAAATCCTAGAGAAATCCTAGAGAAAACTTAGAAAAATTCATTTCGCTGAGAGTCCTAGACAAATCCTAGAGAAATCCTAGAGAAAACTTAGAAAAATTCATTTCGCTGAGAGTCCTAGACAAATCCTAGAGAAATCCTAGAGAAAACTTAGAAAAATTCATTTCGCTGAGAGTCCTAGACAAATCCTAGAGAAATCCTAGAGAAAACTTAGAAAAATTCATTTCGCTGAGAATCCTAGACAAATCCTACAGAAATCCTAGATAAATCCTAGAGAAAACTCAGAAAAATTCATTTCGCTGAGAGTCCTAGACAAATCCTAGAGAAATCCTAGAGAAAACTTAGAAAAATTCATTTCGCTGAGAGTCCTAGACAAATCCTAGAGAAATCCTAGAGAAAACTTAGAAAAATTCATTTCGCTGAGAGTCCTAGACAAATCCTAGAGAAATCCTAGAGAAAACTTAGAAAAATTCATTTCGCTGAGAGTCCTAGACAAATCCTAGAGAAATCCTAGAGAAAACTTAGAAAAATTCATTTCGCTGAGAGTCCTAGACAAATCCTTGAGAAATCCTAGAGAAAACTTAGAAAAATTCATTTCGCTGAGAGTCCTAGACAAATCCTTGAGAAATCCTAGAGAAAACTTAGAAAAATTCATTTTGCTGAGAGTCCTAGACAAATCCTAGAGAAATCCTAGAGAAAACTTAGAAAAATTCATTTCGCTGAGAGTCCTAGACAAATCCTAGAGAAATCCTAGAGAAAACTTAGAAAAATTCATTTCGCTGAGAGTCCTAGACAAATCCTTGAGAAATCCTAGAGAAAACTTAGAAAAATTCATTTCGCTGAGAGTCCTAGACAAATCCTAGAGAAATCCTAGAGAAAACTTAGAAAAATTCATTTCGCTGAGAGTCCTAGACAAATCCTAGAGAAATCCTAGAGAAAACTTAGAAAAATTCATTTCGCTGAGAGTCCTAGACAAATCCTTGAGAAATCCTAGAGAAAACTTAGAAAAATTCATTTCGCTGAGAGTCCTAGACAAATCCTTGAGAAATCCTAGAGAAAACTTAGAAAAATTCATTTTGCTGAGAGTCCTAGACAAATCCTAGAGAAATCCTAGAGAAAACTTAGAAAAATTCATTTCGCTGAGAGTCCTAGACAAATCCTAGAGAAATCCTAGAGAAAACTTAGAAAAATTCATTTCGCTGAGAGTCCTAGACAAATCCTTGAGAAATCCTAGAGAAAACTTAGAAAAATTCATTTCGCTGAGAGTCCTAGACAAATCCTAGAGAAATCCTAGAGAAAACTTAGAAAAATTCATTTCGCTGAGAGTCCTAGACAAATCCTAGAGAAATCCTAGAGAAAACTTAGAAAAATTCATTTCGCTGAGAGTCCTAGACAAATCCTTGAGAAATCCTAGAGAAAACTTAGAAAAATTCATTTCGCTGAGAGTCCTAGACAAATCCTAGAGAAATCCTAGAGAAAACTTAGAAAAATTCATTTCGCTGAGAATCCTAGACAAATCCTACAGAAATCCTAGATAAATCCTAGAGAAAACTCAGAAAAATTCATTTCGCTGAGAGTCCTAGACAAATCCTAGAGAAATCCTAGAGAAAACTTAGAAAAATTCATTTCGCTGAGAGTCCTAGACAAATCCTAGACAAATCCTAGAGAAAACTTAGAAAAATTTATTTCGCTGAGAATCCTAGACAAATCCTAGACAAATCCTAGACAAATCCTAGAGACATTATATCTCAACTTTTATATGTCAGCATTTTTCCAGAAGTCTTCTCTGAATCCTAGACAAATCTGGTGTTTAAAAACAGCGGAAAATTTAGAGATCAGCTCATTTAGTTGACTTTTTTTAAATTTTTCGCCGTAAATATTTCAACTGTGTAAAATAAAAAGAACGAAAGCCTTCTACGGCAGAAACTCAAATTGTCACCTCTCCAATGATACCAAATTCAATAATTTAAATAACAATAACAATAATAATTATTGATGAGGTTACTATAATAATGTGACATTTATAAATAATTAACATTTAATTGAATATTAAGTTTTATAAAAAGATGAAAGCCACTGAAAATTTGTTAATAATTAATAATAGTAGGATTTATTAAAATAAACCGAAGCTAATTGTACGTACAAAGAGTTAATTATAAATATTAAAGTTATCAATGCATGTTAGATTATAAAATTATTAAATTATTTATGGTAGAGTACGGGTGTGGGGAAAAACAATTAGCGTATTCATTAATAATGTTGGTGAATAAAACGCTAAATATAATTTATATATATACGGATAAATATGTACCTATAAATAGTAAATAGAAGAATGCCCGATTAGCGCGGATCGATTTTATTACGAGGCCAATAAATAAGTGAGGGTGTTTCAAGCGCATTTACTCACTCGATCGTGCTACGCACATTGTGTACGCACACAATAAACGTTAATAATCTTTTGTTACGCATTTTATTCAATTTGTCAATTCATTTTGTTTTTAATATTTCTTATTTACATCAAAATTTACTCACACTAAAAACATAAATAATATATGACGGTTAAAAAAATATATTGCTGGTTAGCCAGCGTCTAACAATTTTTTTATTTTTTTTAAAACAATAAATTACAAGAAAAAAAATATTCAAAAAAATTGCACCTGTAGTTTTTTAAATTTTCTACATGTGCATTTTTTTCGTTTTTTTTTTTTTCGTAATTTATTCGTCGAAAAAAAAAATCCGAAAATTACTAATTGTCTGCTAACTTCAAGATCATAAAAAAAAATTTTTTTTTACAGTGGCCCATTTTATCTCTCATGAATTTTTTTCCTATCCAGGTCTTATTGATATTAAATTACCTAAAAATTAATTTTTTTTTCACAAATTATAAAAAAAAAAACAAAAAATTCCAGCCTTCATTAAATTTTAAAAAATTTTTCGCTGATCTGTCATAACAAAAGAATAAAATCTCTAATTATCATTATTATTATTATTTGATAATTATAATAATTAATTAACATAAATATCGTTATACCAAAAATAATAATAATAATAATAATAGTCTAGATATTAATAAAAGATAGACTCGAAGCCACTGGCACAGAATAGTGACAATCATAGCAGCCCCAGTATTATAGAACGACGTAACATTCTAGCGTATATTATTAACGTGTAATTGAATGCCCGTAAGCTTGCACAGGGAATATTCTATTGTGTAAAGTCGCGTGCGCGCCGCAAGTTAATTAAGAGCCTCTAATGAACCCGCCCGCGCGCAAACGACGTCGTCGTACCCTTCCTCCCACACACTGGCGTCTCAATCGATTTATTTTAAATCTTAAACCATTCCCTCGCGTTTAAACTTTCGAGTTCTCGCAACTCAGCGCAGACCTCAATAATTAAATAAATAATCAAATAAATAAATAAATAACTAAATTAAAGTATTCCAATAAAATAAAATAAAATAAAATAATAAGCGAGTACGCTAGTGGTTGAATTGTAAATTTATGGGTGAGTTTAAAGCGCGCTCTTCATCAGATAAGAAATCTCCTCAAACTCAAGTTCCTTAAGCAACCAACCCCTTCTACATTAGCTATTCCACTGTAACTCCCGTTGCGGGCAAACTCTTTTATTACAATAACGATGACGATCGTCGACGATTTAAACTACGGCTGCGACAATGACAGTACTCTGGGTTATATTTAATAATAGACAAAGACTAAGACAAAGACTGAGATAATAAAATAACAAACAAAGACAATGGAATTATAAAATACGATTATTAAAGAGAAGATAAAATTTTATTGAATATAATTTTTATTTAATAATCACCCCATCGACGTCCTCGTGGCTTTACAAACTGTTAAGATTAACTTTTATTGGAGTAATTAATTTTAAACTGAATGAGAATGAGAGAGAAGTAAATATAGATATAGTTATAATAATAATAGTAGTTGTAGTAATAATAAGAGGAATAAAGAGAAAGAAAATAACTAAATAAAAGTCGTTATTCCACCCTCGAGCATCTATACCAGCTCTGCTACCACTCCCTTTTATTTATACTATTGTATTTATATTATTGTTCTTACTTATCGATGCCTTCAATTTTTTTTTGTATTTGTATTTGTCTGCAAAAGTTGTCATGTAGGTGTGGGTCCGCTGCAAAGGGAGGGAATTTTTAAAAATTATATTAATTAGTTTGGGATGAATGTGAGATAGGCGGGAGGTAAAAAAAAAATGTTAATGAGAATGGGCAAGTATTGTAATGGGTGTAAGTGGGAGTGTTTAATACAATGAGGTAGGGGAGGGTGGGTTAGAAATTAGGCGGAAGCTTAACAAAAGGTTCGGTGCAGAAAACAAGCAAAAGGATGAAAATAGTCTGAATACCAAGTTCGCTAATTAGTTATGGAGAAAAGGAGGGGGAAGAGCTCACTGGCACCCCAGAAGCTTATACTGTTAATTAACATACCGAGGGAGAAGCACTTGTACCCGGGATTGCTATCTAAGATGGGAGTATATAAACTTGTGGAATAGTACCGAAAACTTATACGTATTTTCGTTCTGTTGAAGAAAAAAAAAAATTAATATTGAGTTATGATTTTTGGAGAGTACCAAAAGATGAGCTATGATGATTAGGTCGGTTAATTATGAAAATTTTACAATAATCGATCTAATAAAAATAGAAAAAAAAAATTTATTATACAATGATTGTTTATTTAAAAAAAGTTGAAGTCGATTTGTTAAATTAAAAGTTTAACTTACGCTAAAAGTCTCACAATTATTCATTAAAATATAAAATTAAATTCTGCGTAATAAATTATTGTTAAATTGAATAATTTTTTTTAATTTGAGCGCAGCATATTGTTTCCGTAAACCCCAGGGAATTTAAGAACAGCTAAAACTGCTTTGCTGTAATCTTTGTCAGGACATTGCTGTAAAACATAATTATAAGAATTTAAGAAATATACTCCACTTACATATGATTCAAAAGTAAATGACAAATTGCCGAAAAGAAATAGCGGGTGTGATTATAAAAAATAATGAAACTTACTTCTACTAGATCTTCGAGTGGCTCATGATAAATAGCTTTATAAGACGTTTTGACTTCATCAAGTATGTCATCGTTCAAGCTCAATACAATTAAGCGGGTAAAACGACGTAAATTTGCTTCTCTCGCCGCTTCTACCAACTTATCACTATAATATTCAGGCTGGCTAACCCTTAATTCGCCTATAAATTCATGAAAAAAAAAAAAAAAAAAAAATATCAGTATACATATATTTCTATTTGTTAATAAAGTTCAATAGAGGCGATCTCGTCAATACAATTTCTTAAACTTCTGTCAATATTTTGAATTTTTTTATCATCATTTCTAGAGACCGCGCAGTTTATATTTTGATAAATCGCGATGCTAAATAAAAACCGATTAAAAGATGCTAAAATACATACCTTCGACTGATTGATGAGCCCCGTAGCTAGTTGGGTCAATTATGTCTTCAAAACGTTCTCGTACAAAAAAAGGTAAATTTTTAAAATGTTCTATCATCTCAACTCCATAAGCTATATAGTGAAACAAAGAAAAAAAAAGTAGAATAAAACACAAAAAAAAACGAATGTAGAGGAAGGTGGGGCAAAATGGGACATCTTACTTTTGTGAGAAAATTAAAAATCAGCCACTTCTGGGCTGGTTAATTGATGTTAGATAATGATACGAAAAAATAAAATTACTCACTTAATCGGTAAGCTCTTTTAATACTCTCAATGTCATGATATCCGAAAATTTCGAAAAGAGTATTATAATTGCGACGAAATAAATTAAGAAAAAAGTCATGAAGTTCATTGACAACAAATAGTTGTGGTGGTTTTGCCAAAGATTCAATGAGATATCCAAAATCTCCGGATAACTTTAAACGGCAATGATCCGTCAGGTTGATTGCATACGCATGCAAATAGTCTTTCAGCAAATGTTGTCGATTTCCCAGGTGTTTATTAATAAAAAGATCTACTATTACACTTGCATCATTGTCAGTAATAGCATTGTGAAGACGAATTACGTCAGATACAGGATGATCGGGATCCATTCGATGCAACTGAACTGGCGGAGGATTTGAAACACTGTTAGGCAAACAAGCTGATATGAGCACATTGCCACTGATTATTATTGGCAAGAACATTTTGATAACCTGTAAACATTGATTGATTAGATACATTATTGGATAAAAATATATATTATTGATAAATATTTTTCCAACAATGAAATCATTCTACTCAAATTCTAAGACACAAGATTTGGTCCTGAAAATAAATTTTTGTCTACTTAAACAAAAAGCTATAAGCCCAAAAATGAAAAATCTTCAAATCACATTATAAATTATTATCAAAATTGAATTTACTACTAAATGATTAATTTTCAGACATCGATAAACTAAAAAAAGTTTAATCAAAATTCAAATTGCTCGACTTTAAATAAATTTTTATTAATTATTGATACACTAAAACTTGTAACGAAAATTTTATTCTTAATAAAACTTACGTTAATTAATGATTGAGCCATGTTCGTCGAACTAAATTCAAGAATATATAAAATTTTACAAAACTTGAATGGGAGGTTTCAACCGTGAATGAAAATTTTTGACTAGAAATCGGAAGGTACTAATTTAACCCCTCTCTTAATAAGTTTCAAAATAGAGTCAGAGACAACCAATCATTGGAAAGTATCAGATCTAAATGTAGTATCGTAGAGGATGGTGCGGATACTAGGTGAGGATATTAGATGTTTATATCTTTACTGAAGGAATCACAGATCAAATATAATTATTTAATAAGTATTTATTTAATACGTCGTCTCTACAAAGGTCCTTCTTACATCAACGCTGTTTTTGAACTGTCTCTTTCGACACTTACTTCTAAGCACATTTGTTTCTACCTGGGCCTCACACCCCCGGTACGTCATGCTTACACGTATTCTTTGTACAACTACGTCATCCCATTGCCAAAGCAATCTCACACAAGCATCTTACAATTTTCTATTCCCACGCAACATTCACTCTTGACAAATTTCGTTTTGTATCCTTAAAATTACTTTTACAACTAACTGCTACCCAACATCTGGCAGCAGTATGCTAAACATACATTTATGGCATTACTTATCTTAATCCTTAAATTTACAACACCCAATCCGGTTATCACATAAAAAATTAAGAGTTAAATACGAATATACATAAATAGTATACTCTTAACCAAATTTTCTTATATCACGGCATAGGGAGTATTAAAGAATCTTACCGATCAGTTTTACTCGGATAATTGTATTGAATTTGAACGTATATAACTCGAGTATTTCTATTATTGTTATATTTATTTTCTAGAGCGATGTAAGGGTAGCAAATATTACATAAGCGCCATGAAAGGAATTTTTGAATGGCCTGGAACTTGCGAAAACAATATGCTGCGTTGAAATTAAAAAAATTGTAACAAGCTTTTCGATTTGACAATAATTAATTGTGCAGAATTGAATTTTATATTTTTACAAATAATTATGATATTGTAGACAATAGATCTGAAATATTTTTAACTTCTATCGAAGGCGGGTTTTGGGTTCGATTGAAACGATTCAATTTTAAATTCACTCCGGGAAGAAGTTTTAAAAATATAATTAATAAAATATAACTCCGCTAAATTAAATCGGTGTAAAAACTCGCGCATTACATTACTGATCAGCTGATACGCACACATACACGCGCACACATATTCGGGGACACACACGCACACGCAATCGTGCACACGCACACATACATTTGACACACGACTGCACGAACTCGAACACAGGCACACACACATGCACACAAACTTGCACACGCACATACTCGCACACAAACACACTGTTTAACAGTTTAATTTCATTAAATAATTATTATATTCTAAATATATATATTAATTGATAGAAATTCATTTAAATGTTAAAACTCCGGACCAGAGTGAATTGGGAGAGAAATAAAATCCGTGTCACTCCGCTAAAAAAAACTCCCAATTCACTCCGGATTTTTTACAGTGGTCTGTATATTTTTACTTAAAATTATTTATTATTATCATTTTAATTTATTTTAAGTGGAACAATTAGGTTATGCGCTAATATAAGTTAAAAGAAATAGTTCGTTAATTCGAATGAGTGCTTTATTGTACCTCGAATTATTTAGTAAATCTTATTAAATACGCATTTAAATCCCTCTATCATCAAACATCTCTAAGTTTAAAATAGTGTCTTGATCTCCAGGCCATTCAAAAACTCCTTCCATGGCGCTTATGTAATACTTGCTACCATGACAATGCTGTAAAAAAAAATTATAACAATTATAGAAATATACTCCTGTTATATAAATTCAAAAGTAATTGATAAATGGTTGATGAAAACTTATTGGTAATGATTACAAAAAATGAGGGAACTTACTTTTATCAAATTCATCATATCGTTTCGATAAAGATTGTAGTAAGATGATCTTACGCCAAACAGTATGTTGTCGTTTAAACTCAATAAAATAATTCGAGTAAAACGACGTACGTCGTAGTTTTTTACTTCTGCTTGTAAGGTCTGCGCATAAAAGCGAGATTGGCGAAATATAGAATCACCTATAAATTCATAAAAAAAAAAAAAAATATCAGTATAGGGGAGCCTGGGGCCCGAAAGCCTCCTCAAAACGTACGTAAAATTATTTATTTATTTATTTACGTAAATCGATACGGCAACGATGGTGTTCGCAAAAATTGCTTATCTGCTGTAGTTGCTCTTTTGAAGAATTTTTCTTAATCAGAGTGACCAAAGTTTTATTATATATTACCAAAATAAATTTTTAAAATTTTTATTTCAGTATAATTAAAACCAGAACGTAATAATATAAAATTCAATTTTACAAAACTTAACAGCAAGAAGTTTCAACCATGAATGAAAATTTTTATCTAGAAATTGGAAGTACGAATTTGACCCCTCTCTTAATAAGTTTCATAATGGAGTCAGAGACAATTGTTGTGTCAAATAAATTTTTTTTTTAAATTTATTTTATTTCATAATTAAATTTATGAAACTCTTCTTTTACAAAAGCACGCGAAAACGCAGCGTCAGTTCTACCATCGTATCATAACAGTATCGTTTCGACACCTCAAAATAAATTTTTTTTTTGTGTGTCAATTATCCACTTAATTGCTGAGTTCAATTTATGCCACACTTTATTGTTTCGCAATGAAGTTATGTTTTTTTTCTTTTCGTCAGGATTAGCTTGTCCAGTCAATGTCATTCTCAGTTATTTCTAAAAATTATTATTTTGGATTTTTTATGGGTAACTCAGATAATAAGAGACAACCAATCATCAGACGTTAAGTATCCAAGGTCTTGACAATAAAATGAACATTGATTAAGTTTTATAACAAAGAATATCTTTTGATGTACCGAGGCTCACATTACAACTGAGGACAGTAGACTCAAAAAAATTATACTTCTTCATAATATTCGAAAAACAATTCCATATTTATAAAAAACAATATTGCAACGAAAATATTCGAAGAAAAAAAACATCAAGTATTCAATCATTTTTTATTTAAAAAAAAATTCACACATAATTATTTCTTAAAATAAAATTAAACTCTCTGCACATTTACTTATCATCAAATAGCCTGTTACTACTTTCGTCCGTCACACCTCATTGCCGTTCTCACGTATGATCTTTTTAAAATTAAACATAGCTAAAACGGCCTCGCGGTAATCCTCGTCAGGACATTTCTATAAAAAATAAAAATCATTTAAATACTCCAATCAATAAACAGCTAGCTGTTATCGTATAATTATTTGTCGCCATTGTGATAACAAGGGACAAAAACAATTTTGCTAAATATATGTTTTTAAAATATATGATGAATTATCGATGAAAACTGACTAGTAGTGATTACAAAAAATAACTAAACTTACCTTTAATAGTCTCTTAATTGGGTATTCATAATAGTTTTCGTAAGATTCTTTGACCCGATCCAGGATTCCAGCATTCAAACTCAACACAATTAAACGGGTAAAATGATTGAGATTGTATATTTCAAAAGGTAAAAGACCAGAATAATATTCACTCTGTTCCTCTGCAAATCCGTCAATAAATCCATAAAAACAAAAAAGTATATATATATATATATATATATATATATATATATATATATATATATATATATATATATATATATATATATATATATATATATATATATAAATTACTAGTTTTTCAAAATAATTCTACTTAAAAATCGGAGAACCGGGCAAAATTTCGTCTCAGAAATTAAGATTAAATTTCGAATATTTTACTCATATATGAATATATATTTTTACTCATATTCTCAATATTTTGCCCGGTTCTTCCAATAATCATAACATTAAACGTAAATAATTTAATAAATAACTAAAACACATACCATGGGATACATAAGAAAACTGTTGTTCAAAACGTGCTCGTATAAAATGGGGTAATTTCCTAAACTCTTGAATTATCTCAACTCCATAAACTGCAAAAAACAAACAACATAATGGTATGGGAATAATTCCCGTACTTTCATAGGAGCTATTTCTATAATATATAGAGTTTATTTCTATATATTATGGGAATGATTCCTAGAATATTAGAAAGGAACCATTTCTACAAATTATGGGAAACATTCCTATAATTATAGGCACTGCTTTCATAATTTATGGTCGTAGTTCCTATTTTGGTATGAGAAAAAAATTTCATAGGTTATGGGAACGGTTACCATAATTTTTTTTCCGTGTACGCTTACAAGTTAGTTCCGGATACATAAAATTTATAGAAAACGTGATGCAGAAGAAATAAAAATACTTACGTCTTCGGTATTCCGCATTAGTACTCGTCATATTGTGGAATGGCCAAATTTGAAAGAAAGCAGAGTCATCGAGATCATAGAATCCATACCAAGTCTTATGAAGTTCAATAGCATTATAAGTTGGTGGATCAATTGCCATAACTGTCATGAGATATCCAAAATCTCCAGATTCGAATTCTCGGAAATCATCGGTCAGCGTATGCCCGAACTTGTAATTATAAGCATCGGCTAGCGAAAATCGAGTGTCACGGTGTTTTCTTATAAAAATATCAATTATTTTTTTTTTATCATTATTCAAAATAGCTTGCCGAAGACTTTTTGCATCTTGAATAATTTGACGTGAATAAAGTGATTCAGTTTTAAAAACACCACAAGATATGGGAACAATGGCACAGGCTGCCATTAATATGAAAATTTTGAAAATCTGAAATTATTAATTGATTACGATCATTATTTATAACATATATAACAATTTTTGATAAATATTTTTTTAACAATAAAATTATATTTATCAAATTTTTCAAAACACTGAAGTAAATTCTATACATAAATCAATCCATTCTATTTTTTTTAAATATTAATAAGTATATAATAAAAAAATTTTTGAGTCATGTAATAGATTATAATTATTATCAAGCAATTAATTTTTAAAGATTGAGACAAATTCAAAAAATATATTTTCAAAAATTTTAATTATTTAAATTATAAACAAATAATTTATAATTATTTATAACTAAAAATTATTTCGAATAAAAATAAAGAATAACACTCACGGTATTTATTGGTTGAGCCATTCTGGATTCAGTATGTGTAAAAAAACTTTAATTTTACAAAACTAAACGAGGAGAAAGTATTCGAGGTTCAAACCAAAGAAATATTTATTATACAAGCTTTAACCCGACAATCTTCAACGTAAGTAAGTAGGTATATCTATATTTACTCGACGATGTGACCACTCAACGGTCCAGTACAATAATAATCTCTCTGGCTCTGCCTTTGAGGCCCTCGGGTCCCTTGAGCTATGGGGGTAACTGAGGTGTCACGTGATGGGGGTGGGTTTGCCGTCACAGCCAGGCTGTCCAGCAGTCTAGGTGTCCAGGGTAATATGGACGCTTCTTACATGAATTTTTTTTTTTCTAAGCAGAAGGTTATATATCCAACCTTACGCTTGATGAGTTTCAAAATGAGTTTTAGATAATAATCGTTAGGATATATTATATTTTTCTACGGAACATTTGCTCTAATCTTTAAATAAGATGTTAATTTTATTTTTAAATAATATAAATTGTCGGTCATTTTTAATGCTTCAGGCCCGTTGTAAAAAAAAAACTAAATACAGTAGACTAAAGTTTATGATTATTGTAATGAGTCATGTAAAAATGACATCAGGTCTGGTAAACCAAAATGCTTCGGCGATTTTTTTTCAATAAAGCTTAAAGATACTGTTATCTGATCACAAAAAAATAATTTAATGAAGTAGAATATGCTGCAATCCAAAAATTATAAAAAAAACGAAAAATAAAATAAAGAATAAATTTTTTTGTAACAATAAAGTAGATTTTATTTCTTACTAATCGATGGATTGAAAAATATAACAATTTTTAGAACCAGTACAAAAAAAATTATAAATCGTGCAACGTCGCATCTCAGGTTACCCTGGCGAACGTCGTCGAGGCCCGGGTCTTACGCCTCGTCATGAGTTTAGACTACGGGCAACGACGGTGTTGGCGAAAATCGCTTATTTGCTGTAGTTGCTCTTTTGAAGAATTTTTCTTAATCAGAGTGACCAAGGTTTTATTATATATTACCAAAATAAATTTTTAAAATTTTTATTTCAGTATAATTAAAACCAGAACGTAATAATATAAAATTCAATTTTACAAAACTTAACAGCAAGAAGTTTCAACCATGAATGAAAATTTTTATCTAGAAATTGGAAGCTACGAATTTAACCCCTCTCTTAATAAGTTTCATAATGGAGTCAGAGACAATTGTTGTGTCCAATAAATTTTTTAAAAAATTTATTTTATTTCATAAATAAATTTATGAAACTCCTCTTTTACAAAATCACACGAAAACACGGCGTCAGTTCTACCATCATATCACAACAGTATCATTTAGATAACTCAAAATAATTTTTTTTTTTGTAAATTATCCATTTAATTGCTGAGTTCAATTTATGCCTCACTTTATTGTTTCGCAATGAAGATATTTTTTTTTTTCGTCAGTAATTGCTTGTCCAGTCAATGACATTCTCAGTTATTTATAAAATTGCTGATTATGTACCTCAGCTTACATCAGTCATGAACCCGGATGACTGTTTAAATCTAACATTAGGCTACACTGTGACTATAGTTCAAAATTTTATCTTTATCTTTAAAGGTTTCCCTTAAAAGAAATGGATCATAATGAACTGTAGTTTTGACAATGCCGACAATTGATATTAATGGCAACAGTGATCTTAATTAATAGGAAAATTCCCATAAACTGAAGTGATTAATTGCATATATAAAAGTAAATGAATGAAAATATTTTTTATGAAACAAAATTATTTTGGATTTTTTATGGGTAACTCAGGAAGAAAATAAAAACAACAGAGTATATAAGTATATATAGATTGGATATAATGATAAGGTCGGTTAATATTGGATAGAAATTTTTCAATAATTTTCGTAATAAATATAAAAGAAAAAAATTTATTATACAATCATGTTTATTTAAAAAAATTTCAGTGATTTGTTCTATTGAAAGTTTAATTTACATTAAGTCTCATAATTATTAATTAAAATATAAAATTAAATGTTACCCAATTAATTACCGTTTTTACTTAAAATCTAAATCCCTCTATCATTACACAGAATTAATTTTTTTTGAATTTTTCTTTAATTAAATAGTTTATTTTTTTCCTAGGTAGAATTGAGTAAGTTATAATAAGCTTCTATATCTCCAGGCCATTTAAAAATTCCTTCAAGGGCTCTTATGTAATATTTACTACCGTGACATCGCTGTAAAAAAAAATTATAACAATTATAGAAATATAGAAATATACTCCTGTTGTATAAAGTCAAAAGTAATTAATAAAGGGTTGATGAAACTTATTGGTAATGATTACAAAAAATGAGAGAACTTACTTTTATCAGATTCGATATATCTTTGCGATAAAGATTATAATAAACAACTTTGACACCATGCAATATGTTGTCGTTTAAACTCAATAAAATTATCCGAGTAAAACGACGTACGTCCAAGTCTTCTACTTCTTCTTCTAACGTCTGCGCATAAAAGCGAGATTGGCGAAATATAGAATCACCTATAAATTCATAAAAAAAAAAAAAAAAAAAAATATCAGTATAGGAGAGCCTGGGGCACGAAGGCCCCCCTCAAAAATTAGGTAAAAATTTTTTTTTTTATTTTCCGTCAAGTTATGACCTCTCTAATGTTTTTATCATACTTTAGGCCAATATGTGACATAGGGGGTGAAATGGACCACTCAAAAAAAATTATAACGAAAAAATTATTTTTTTTTAAATTTTCCGTCAAGTTAATTTTTCCGTTACAATTTTATTCCTAGCGGTCCAGTTTACCTCACATGTCACATATTGGCCTAAAGTATGATAAAAACATTATAGAGGTCTTAACTTGACAGGAAATAAAAACAAAAATTTTTTTTTATAATTTCTTGGGGAGGGAGCCTTCGTACCCCAGAAAAATAAAAAAATTTTTTTTCAATTTTTTACATAATTTCGATTGATAAATAGCTAAATTACATACTGTCGACTGGATAATGATATAACCCATCAATTTGGTCAGCATACTGTTCTCGTACTGAATAAGGCAATTTCATCATATCCTCTTTGAGCTCAACACCATACTCTACAATAAAAAAAAAAAAAAAATGATTAGAGTAAAGCACAAAAAATCTTATGTCAAGAAAGGTGGGGCAAAATGAGGCATCTTACTTTTGTGACAAAATTTTAAATTGGCCAGTTCTGGACTGGTTAACTTCCCGGAAAAGAAAAGAAGCAACCACTTCATCTCTCACTCTCTCCTGAATTTCCGGATGCTTCGAAAGCAAGTAAGCAGTCGCACTCAAAGTCAAACTAGAAGTTTCGTAGCCTTCTGCGAAAAATGAAAACACGTGACAATTGACCATTCCCTCGCCCCATTTATCATCGCGCTCGTAATCAATCGCGTGCTGCATAAAATCATCTCTGAAAATCTCGCGACTCTTTCTGAACTCACGGATATCATTAGCGATTTTGATAAACGTTCTATTGACCCACGAGGGCGCGAAACTCACTTGAAAAAATTTACTGAGCATTGGCAACAAAAGAATAATATTCTGGCGTATTCCCGTCGAAGTTGTCACTTCAAACACCCTGTCCATCATCGAAATAAATGATTCCGAGGACAGTAGACTCAAAAAAAATTATACTTCTTCATAATATTCGAAAGACAATTCCATATTTATAAAAAGCAATTTTGCAACGAAGATGTTCAAAGATAATGTATCTTTAAAAATCCTGCTCACGGGATTAAAATAAAAGAACAAACACATGCTCTAACCAAAATATTCAAAGAAAAAAAACATCAAGTATTCAATCATTTTTTATTTAAAAAAAAAAGTTACACATAATTATTTCTTAAAATAAAATAAAACTCTCTGCACATTTACTTATCATCAAATAGCCTGCTACTACTTTCGTCCTTCACACCTCATTGCCGTTCTCACGTATGATCTTTTTAAAATTAAACATAGCTAAAACGGCCTCACGGTAATCCTCGTCAGGACATTTCTATAAAAAATAAAAATCATTTAAATACTCCAATCAATAAACAGCTAGCTGTTATCGTATAATTATTTGTCGCCATTATGATAACAAGGGACAAAAACAATTTTGCTAAATATATGTTTTTAAAATATATGATGAATTATCGATGAAAACTGACTAGTAGTGATTACAAAAAATAACTAAACTTACATTTGATATTCTTTCAATCGTGTTACCATGATACTTTTCGTAAGAGTCTTTGACCCGATCCAGGATTCCATCATTCAAACTCAACACAATTACACGGGTAAAATGATGACGATTGAATACTTTTAAAATTAAAGAACGAGCATAATATTCACTCTGATCCTCTGCAAATCCGTTAATAAATCCATTAAAACAAAAAAGTATATAAGTAAATAAGGATAAATATATGAATTACTAGTTTTTCAAAATAGTTCTACTTAAAAATCGGAGAACCAAGCAAAATTTTGTCTCAGAAATTATGATTAAATTTCGAATATATTACTCATATTCTCAATATTTTGCCCGGTTCTACCAATAATCATAACATTAAACGTAAATAATTTAATAAATAACTAAATTACATACTCTGGGATACATCAGAAAACCGTTGTTCAAAACGTGCTCGTATAAAATGGGGTAATTTCCTAAACTCTTGAATTATCTCAACTCCATAAACTGCAAAAAACAAACAACATAATGGTATGGGAATAATTCCCGTACTTTCATAAGAGATATTTCTATAATATATAGAGTTTATTTCTATATATTATGGGAATGATTTCTAGAATATTAGAGAAGAATCATTTCTACAAATTATGGGAAACATTCCTATAATTATAGGCACTGCTTCCATAATTTATGGTCGTAGTTCCTATTTTGGTATGAGAAAAAAATTTCATTGGTTATGGGAACGGTTACCATAATTTTTTTTCCGTGTACGCTTACAAGTTAGTTCCGGATACATAAAATTTATAGAGAACGTGATGCAGAAGAAATAAAAATACTTACGTCTTCGGTATTCCGCATTAATACTCGTCATATTGTGGAATGGCCAAATTTGAAAGAAAGCAGAGTCATCGAGATCATAGAATCCATACCAAGTCTTATGAAGTTCAATAGCATTATAAGTCGGTGGATCAATTGCCATAACTGTCATGAGATATCCAAAATCTCCAGATTCGAATTCTCGGAAATCATCGGTCAGCGTATGCCCGAACTTGTAATTATAAGCATCGGCTAGCGAAAATCGAGTGTCACGGTGTTTTCTTATAAAAATATCAATTATTTTTTTTTTATCATTATTCAAAATAGCTTGCCGAAGACTTTTTGCATCTTGAATAATTTGACGTGAATAAAGTGAATCAGTTTTAAAAACACCACAAGATATGGGAACAATGGCACAGGCTGCCATTAATATGAAAATTTTGAAAATCTGAAATTATTAATTGATTACGATCATTATTTATAACATATATAACAATTTTTGATAAATATTTTTTTAACAATAAAATTATATTTATCAAATTTTTCAAAACACTGAAGTAAATTCTATACATAAATCAATCCATTCTATTTTTTTTTAAATATTAATAAGTATATAATAAAAAAATTTTTGAGTCATGTAATAGATTATAATTATTATCAAGCAATTAATTTTTAAAGATTGAGACAAATTCAAAAAATTTATTTTCAAAAATATTAATTATTTAAATTATAAACAAATAATTTATAATTATTTATAACTAAAAATTATTTCGAATAAAAATAAAGAATAACACTCACGGTATTTATTGGTTGAGCCATTCTGGATTCAGTATGTGTAAGAAAACTTTAATTTTACAAAACTGAACGAGGAGAAAGTATACGAGGTTCAAACCAAAGAAATATTTATTAAACAAGCTTTAACCCGACAATCTTCAACGTAAGTAAGTAGGTATATCTATATTTACTCGACGATGTGACCACTCAACGGTCCAGTACAACAGTAATCTCTCTGCCTCTGCCTTTGAGGCCCTCGGGTCCCTTGAGCTATGGGGGTAACTGAGGTGTCACGTGATGGGGGTGGGTTTGCCGTCACAGCCAGGCTGTCCAGCAGTCTAGGTGTCCAGGGTAATATGGACGCTTTTTACATGAAGTTTTTTTTTTTTAAGCAGAAGGTTATACATTCAACCTTACGCTTAATGAGTTTCAAAATTAGCTATAGATAATAATCGTTAAGATATATTATATTTTTCTACGGAGCATTTGCTCTAATCTTTACATAGGATGTTAATTTTATTTTTAAATAATATAAATTATCGGTCATTTTTAATGCTTCAGGCCCGTGTAAAAAAAAACTCAATACAGTAGACTAAAGTTTATGATTATTGTAATGAGTCATGTAAAAATGACATCAGGTGTGGTAAACCAAAATGATTCGGCGATTTTTTTCAATAAAGCTTAAAGATACTGTTATCTGATCACAAAAAAATAATTTAATGAAGTAGAATATGCTGCAATCCAAAAATTAAAAACGAAAAATAAAATAAAGATAGTAGGATTTTTTCTATTTATTTAATTTAAAAAAAAATTTTCCCTGAGTTTTAAACCTTAGATTATTAATTATTCCATATAATTAAAGAATCGACACATATATACTGACATACATTTTATAAATTAAATTCTTATATTTTTTTTTTTAAACCAATAAGTCTATTTTTTTTTCAATTTTATTGAGGTAATTTATCAATATTATTTTTATTAATTACATACTATCCCTATAATTTAAAATTTATGCCCTAAAAAAAATTTAATAATCCAAATAAATACTTCTATTATATAGTTACCATAGAAAAATTTTTTAGTCTCAAAATTAACTCTAGAATCTTACAGAAGGGTTGAAGTAAGTCTGGAAACGTCTTACTCACAGGCCATCTTATTTTCTCCGAGCTCAGCGAATAAGACACGAAAGTAAGAGGAGTGTCTGTATGACAGCGAAAGCACGATGGCTTTAAGAACAGTACATATATATAACAATAAAAATTCTAACTGCGGCTAGAATTATTGTGAGTAGTAACAGTCTCTCGTTACTGCCACTGTCAAGTACCACTTATCCACCAAGATTTCCACAGACGATAAAGCGATCCGAGTAATCCAGACCCCTGCCGGTGGAATGAGCGAAGACAAGTAGAAATGCTTTTCATCAGAACAGCTACCAACACGGGACCCACTGCTTTTCACATTTGTTTATCTCTATTAAGCTGTTTAACGACTACTCAATGCCACTAAACTGAGAATTAGAAAGAGTTTCTCTGCTCTCGATTACTCTCTCAGTCGAATCGCCTCTTCTCGGTAGTTATATTTGTTTACGAGATATCATAAAGGAAGTTTGCTGTTTAGTGAGAATTTTTATAAGTTATTTTACAATTTATGTATGTGACGACGACTTTATTGTATGCTTATCTCAACTTACCGCTTACTCACTATTTTTATTTATGATATTATGGTTTTTATGCATCCACTTGATACATTTAATGATGACTATAGAAAAGAAATTTTTTTTATTCCATTCATTAAATGAACAACAAAATTTTTTACTCATTAGTTTTTTTATTAATACGAGTAGAAAATAAATTACTGATTTTTAAAAATAGTAATTAGTTGTTACAGATTCAAATTTCTGCAGTTGATTAGTTTTCATTTATTTTCAATCTAATTTTTTTTCTAGATCGTGATGAGACACCCGAAAAAAAATTATTATTTTATTTTTTTTAAGTGTCCATTTTACCCCTGGTTGCAAATTTCGATCCAAAATTAATAATAAATTTATCATAAGTCCAAACATTTTAAAAAAATTTTCCTAGGTGCCCATCGTGCCCCAGATCTAGTGTCACGCTCAAAAATTTCGAGATATGAAATTTATAAAAAGTCGTAATTTTTTTACCAAATTTTCGAGGGACCTTACAAAAGCCCATCTTCTCTTATTTACTATTTGTACAGAAAATAAAAATTTCAAATACTTATGAAAAAAATTTTTGAAATAAAAAGTAATTTAGGAAAATGAACAATAAATTTTTTTATGACAATAAAGTAGATTTTATTTCTTACCAGTCGAAGGATTGAAAAATTTAACAATTTAATAGTGAAATAGATAAAATGAAGTCAATTTTGTGAATAAAAATATTAGTAGCGTTTCAATTTAACCCAAAACCCGCCTTTGATGGAAGTTAGAAAATATCTTGGATCTATTGTCACAGGTTCAATCATTTTGGACGATGGTTCGATGATGTAGTTCTTCAGAATAATTGCCATTGCGGCTTTTATTTGTAGCATACCCATGCGCATTCCTGGACATATACGAGGTCCCTCTCCAAAGCTCAAATAGACAAACTTGCGTTGACTTTCCGCGGAATCTTTAGCAAACCGATCAGGGTTAAATTCGTTTGGATTTTCCCAAATTTCCGGATCATAATGAATCCCCATGGCCGAAATGAAAACTTCGTCGCCGGGTTTCAGTGAACAGGAGAGTCCATCAGGTCCTTGAAGAGTGATTGGTTTAGAGCAGATTTTTTGAAATTTCCCTACGGGACTAAACAATCTCATGGTCTCTCGGAAAACTTGATCCAGAAACGTCATTTCATTAACAGCTTCATAGCAAATTTCTTTATATTCACTCAGGACGCTAACGACCTCCTCTCGTGCCCTGTCTTGAAAGTCTGGATGCTTTGCCAGCAAATAAGCTGTCGCACTCAAAGTCAAACTAGACGACTCGTAACCTTCGATGAAAAATGAAAACGCATGCGCTGATACATTATTTCCATACTTATGACTTCCTTCATGATCAATTATATGTTGCAGAAGATCGTCTCTGTTAATCGACTGATTTTTTCTCAACTCACGAACATCGTTGACGATCTTGTTGAAACGTTCATTGACCCACGCTGGGACGAAACTCACTTTCAATAGTTTGCCCATAAACGGCAACGACAGGACAATATTTTGTCTAATTGCCGTCGACGTATTGACTTCTAACATCGAGTTCATCATCGCGCGAAATGACCCCGGTGGATCAACGTCATCAAATGCATTTCCTTCGACACCCAGAATCGCGCTACTTCCTAGCTGAGCAGTGAACTTAGAAAACAAAACCTTAGCATTAATTTCAACAGCCTCCTTACTATTGTTATTGTCATCAAATTTTTTATCAATAAATTTGAAAAATTCGTCACACGTGTCTTTGGCAACCGATGAAACAAATTTGAGTTTCTTCGTTGAAAACGCACTCGTAAATACAGCCCGCATACTCTTCCACATCTCACCATTTACGAAAAATGGATCTATCGCCAAAAGAAAGTCAGTTTGAGGATCCAGAGTATTGTGATCACTAAAACTTGCGAATTCAGTCTGCAGCACTGTCTTCACCAGCTCCGGATGTCTGATCAACAAAACCGGTTTCCGCATATCGTAAATCCCGACCATACTGTCAGCGGGATGAGCTTCATAAATTTCTTGCAATTGAGTAGATACATTTTTTCTCAGTATAAAGACATCGAGCATGTGTCCAAAACCTGGAAGTATTCCTTTCGCTGTTGGAATTCCCTGTTTTTTCCAGTAGTTGTAATTACACGTCAGATATTTATAGATAATAATCACCAACACTGCAATAGTGCTAATTGCATAATTTATCACCCAACACATCATTAATACTTTACTTATTAACCCTAATTACTTTGTATTCTTACGTAAATCTATTCACAAACTATATTTACTGCTGAAAGTATGAACTAGTTGGATGCAGTGATATGACTGAATTATCTATCGCAGTGTTATAAAATACTTGACCTTGTTGGTATCCACTTGCTTTGGGTGTCAGTATCAATTGGATATATTATCATTTATTGAGATTAATTCTATGTGTGGTTACATACAACGCTGCTAGTCACTTACATCATCAAAATATAAACGAATGACGTGAGTTTGTCAATGAATTAATTTAATTTGCGATTGAAAAATTTTAATAGACTGATTCAAATACTAAATTTTATTTTTCTTATTTGAAAATGCGACCAGAAAAACGAGTCATAAGTAGAGTAAGAAAAATATTTTCAAATTTTCGTACTTTTGTGATATTAAGATTATTTTTGGTTGAAATAAAAAAAGTAAATCTATATAGGATTAAAAATAATGACTAATTATATTTATGTAGATTAGTAGTAGAAGTAATTTGAGTATGTAAATGGCGTAATTTTATTCGAAAACCTCCGATAGGCGAAATCATAAAGTACTTGGGGTCTATTTTCACAGGTTCAATCATTTTGGAAGACGGCTCGATGATGTAGTTCTTCAAAATAACAGCTATCGCAGACTTAACTTGAATTATACCCATGCGCATTCCGGGACATTTGCGTGGACCTTCTCCGAAGCTCAGGTAAACATACTTGCTTCGACTTTCTTCGGAATTTTTCGCAAACCGATCAGGGTTAAACTCATTAGGATTTTTCCAGATTTTCGGATCTTTGTGAATGCCCATGATGGACACGAATACTTCGTCACCGGGTTTAAGTGAGCAAGTGAGTCCATCAGGTCCTTGAAGAGTGATGGGTTTCGTACAGATTTTCTGCATACTTCCAGCTGGACTGAATAACCTCAACGCTTCGCGAACAACTCGATCCAAGTAAGTCATTTCATTAACAGCTTCATAGCAAATTCCTTCATATTTATCCAGCAGAGCAACCACTTCATCTCTCACTCTCTCCTGAATTTCCGGATGCTTCGAAAGCAAGTAAGCAGTCGCACTCAAAGTCAAACTAGAAGTTTCGTAGCCTTCTGCGAAAAATGAAAACACGTGACAATTGACCATTCCCTCTCCCCATTTACCATCGCGCTCGTAATCAATCGCGTGCTGCATAAAATCATCTCTGAAAATCTCGCGACTCTTTCTGAACTCACGGATATCATTAGCGATTTTGATAAACGTTCTATTGACCCACGAGGGCGCGAAACTCACTTGAAAAAATTTACTGATCATTGGCAACAAAAGAATAATATTCTGGCGTATTCCCGTCAAAGTTTTCACTTCAAACACTCCGTCCATCATCGAAATAAATGATTCAGGAAGATCTTTATCTCCCAATGCTTCGCCATCAATACCAAACACCGCACTAGCCGACACCTGAGTCGTCAATCTCGAGAATAAATTCTTAGCATTCACTTCCATCACTTCTTTGCCATCCAACTTCTTGTCAATAAATTCAACAAACTTGTCACACTCTTCCCTGATAATTTCCGTGATGTTTTTTAATTTCTTCGTCGAAAACGCTTTCGTAATGACGTAACGTATGTGTCGCCAGCGTTCTCCACTCGAAAAAAATGCGTCCGAAGCCATGAGCGGATCCGTTTTAACATCCAGTGGCACATGATCACTGAAACTCGAAAATTCCGTATGTATAATTGTCTTAACAACTTCCGGATGCTTCGCTAACAATATTGGCTTCCGCATTTTGTACAACCCCACCATACTGGCATTCGGATGACTTTCATAGACTTCTTGGAGTAAAGTTATCACACTTTTCCTCAGCAAAAATATATCCAGCATGTGTCCAAATAACGGAACAGTCCCCCGCGCAGTCGGAATTCCCTGTAGTTCCCAGTAGTTATAATTTCTCATCAAATATTTATACAAAATTACCATCAAGAAAATTATAATAGCCACAAGACATATCAGCCACATGATGAAATTTAAAATGTGATGCTTTCTCGTCAAATATTACTAACAATCTAATGACTACTTTTAATAACGTTCTTTGTATTTTCAATGAACTTTTGGCCTCAGTATTTTGATACCACAGAATATCAATACATCGATTTGTCTCATAACGTCAAAGGCCAATGTGCATCACAATCCTAATACATGAAAAATTATTTCATCATATCATTATCTTGTACAATGTCATTAAAGCTGCTTAGTAATAATTTCTTTGTTGGAAAATCACGGATTGCGTTGCCACTAGATTGACGTGCAGTTGATTATTTTTAGTCAATGTCAACTTAATTGCTAAATAAATAAACACGTCAAGTATTATTATCACGTCAATATGAGATAATATAAGTGAATGCTTATCAGCGTGTTAATTTACACTAGCCGCTAGCTAATTGTTGACCTCTTTCTGACGGATGTTAAATATCACATATGATATGATGCAGTCATATATTTATTATTTTGAAATAAAACGTGCGGTCAATGAAGTGAATGGACGAAAATTGTCTCTACGAATATTTTAGGGCCATATATTAAAAAGTCAAAACAAGGCTCAAATTGGCCATATGTTAAAATGTCAGTTTAAAAACCGCGATATAGCGCTCATATATTTAGAGCCGAGTCATAACCAAAAACTGAGTCGACATTCAAATTATTTAACATGTTAGTAAAAAAAAAATAATTGTACAAACGATTTATTTTTTTAAATTTTCAAAATTTCCCGGCTATTTTTTTATTGATGTCAAGATTCGCGTGTGAGAATTTTATTGAGACTAATTATGTTCAATTTATGTAATTTAACTGGGTAATGAATAAAAACTGACCTGACAGAAAAATCTGGGGCTTAAATAATATTTTATGAGGGCAAATTGGACAAGGAGGGAAAGCAGCTTGTGTGTGAATGTCAAATCGATAATCTGTTGATTAAATATTTTACAACTCTAATTTCCTTATCTTTTATTTAGATTTTAATGATAATTTATTGCACATCAGCTTATTTTACCTTGACACTGCATCTATTTAAAATTTAAAAAAAAATACTAAATTATTTTTTTTATTTCTAATAACGTAAAATAGACTTAAAAAAAAAAATGTAAAATCCGATTAACTAAAACATTTTTGCTGTTAAATATTTTTTCCATGTAAAGTCATAAATTAACCGTGAGCTTACTTCTATTTACCGTAAGGATTTTTTTCCGTCTGTGTTATAATCTGTATGACACATCTGAATATATCTATCAAGATTATATCATACGTTTTATTTATTACCGTGGAAAATAATTAAATCAAATAAATGTATGAAACTTTTTCCAAAAAAAAAACAAAATTATTATACGGATTTTCATAAGATACGCGCTGTCTAGTCTGCCTTTTTTGTCTGTAAGTAAATGATTTTTATTTTATTTAGCCGACAGGATATTGAGGTAAGATATCTTAAGTCGCAGCGACGTCATAAACGCCAAGCGCAGGAGGCACTTGTATCTCCGGGGTCGTTTGTAACAATGAGACAAACCGGGTGGGAACTTTGGGTTCCCCAGAAGCTATGGAGGAGGAAATGTATGTGAGTAAGAGTAAGAGTCAATGAGGGTAGTTTGTGCAACCAGAAAACGGAACAACCCCCTTGGCTCTTCTATATATATATACATATATATATTCACCATATCCCCTCCCGACTTTTACTGTACCTAAGAGCTTTCGTATCAGGGGTACAATGATCCTAGAGATTGTATACAATCACTAAAACACCGAGATAACTATTTACTATTCACTAAAAAACTAGTTTTTTTTTTTAAACACTTATTTTATTTTTGAAATTAATCTGAAAAATTTTCATCAAAAATTAATTTTAATTGTCAAAAAAATTTTTATGCTGACATTTAGTAGCTCTTATAAAAAAAAATGTACTTGACTCCATGAAAAGTCATACAGCAATTTTTTCTTAATTTTTTTTTTCCATGAGTACCAAAAAAATCAATGAAAAAAAAAAGTTAAGCCGGTTGAAATTCAATAGCAACAAAGTTCATGTTATTATTCGGTAATAAAATTTTATTTTCCCAATATTTATCGTGCCATTGAGCTTGTTTAGTTAAAAAAAAAAATCCTGGGTGAGAATCTCTGAGCCGTAACCAAACATACTCTCATTATTTAACTTTCAACCCCTTGTACACGTAGCTGGTTTTGGTATCAGCTCTCCTGCCCTCAGCTATATCGTTATGAAATAACAACGAATTATTGTTACGAGGAAAAACGGGCAGTTCGGGATTTAGGCTTCGACAACTCATCGCCAATATACTAATCTCTCGATATATTTTCTCGGATTTTCATCCGAAATATATCGACACCCAAAAATCCCTTTGAAATTTAAAAAATAAAAAAAAATACTTAGGCTTTACTGAAATAATAATTTACGATGGATAAATAAATAATTTGATAAATAAAATAATAATAAATTTATCAGAAATAATTTGGTATAAATAATAATTGAGTAGTTAAAATAAACTGTTTGCTGATTTAATGTCATTGGATATTCACGGCAGAATGTGTGCACCTGATACTCAACCAAATTGACGCAGTAATCCGTCGTAACTCAGGATTACCAAAGTTCGACGTGTTCAAATAAACGCGTACGTCGTAAGGATTAAAATCGTTAAAATTTAAACAAACTGATATATATTATTCACTAATAAACCTAATAATAAATAAATATGTCATTTACGTTTATCAATTTATAGCCAGGCATTTATTTTTATTTAAATTAATTAGAAATCGGGCAAAAATGAGACACCGATCACAGAAATTTTTTTTTTTTATTTAAAAATTTTTAAAAGAGCGTAGGGTAAGTTGGCCACCAGTAAAATGGAAAATTTTCATATAATTTTAGGAAAATTATTTTTGGAATTTTTTGGATAGCCAACTTACCCTTTTATGCTTTTTTTTAACTGACATCTTTTAACTAAAAAAATTTTTGCACAACAGTCAAAATTTTGAAAAAATTACCAAAGATTTAAAACTGAGGTAAAAAAAAAAATTTGAATTTTTGAAATAATGTCCATTATGCCCCGGTATTTAAAAAATTTATCAATAATAATAAAAAAATTGATATTATATTAATTAAAAAAAAAAAAATATTAAAAAAAAAAAAAAACGTAAATTCAAATATTTAGCAGTAACTCGCGATTAATTCACCCCTGGCGATTTCCAGTGCACCTCATCCCTACCAGCATCAGCACACCATAACCAGCATCATCACCAGCTTCCCCCCCTCCATCTTATTTTTTTCTCTCCTCTCCCCACCCCCATCTTATTTTCTTCATGCCCGGTTTCTATCCACTGTAATACTGGATGCTCTTGTGTGCTCACTTCTATGCTCCCGAGCGCACAATTGAGCCTCGTGAAATGCCGAGAGTTGGGTATATAATATAATAGTAGGCAGGGTGAATCCCAAGTCTACCGCAGAGAATAATGTTAATGAAATACAGATAGGATCTCTATACAAGAAGCTCAGAGAATGTCCGCAGGATAACTGTTGTCCCTCTTAAATTTCTTCCACACTTTCTATATATATTTTTATATAAATACCATCCTCAAAAATCATCATGACTATTTTTTTTTTGGAAATTATTTTACTGCATATTTTATATATTTTAAATACGATTTATAAATAAGTGATTTAATTAAAAGTAATCAATTTGCAATGGACAATTTTAATTCTGTTTGGGTTATGCATGAACTGCTAAATAGTACTTGATAAGGATTGTTTGTGTCCAAGTTCGAGCAAAGCTACAACTGCAAATTTTGGTAGCTTTTATTTCAAATATATATAGATATATATATTTTTTTTTAAAGATTGAGTAGGAAATGGAAATAGATATGATAAATAAGGCATGAAAGAATAAAAAATAGAAATATTTCGGATGAAAAGGGGCCATGAGATACAGAGGTAGGAGAGGGGGTAGTGGGTGGGTAAAAAAAATGGTGACCCAAAGTCTTTTTGTATTCACTTGAGACTTGTGTGCCTTGTAGAGTACGCGGCAGCGGTCCGTGGCACGTTATGGCCTGAACATCCTTCGCAACTCGCTGAGTAGGACCTTAAAAGTCTCCTTTTCCTGGCACACACCCTCGTATTTCAAATTTTATCGCTCGAAAATGTTAAGCCGACCTTTAACGCTTGCTACCACTATTTTTTAAGTTCATTGTCGCCTTGCTAGATTTTTTTTATTGGAAAATTAATTCACTTTTTTTTTTTTTTTACTTGTTTTAATTTAATTTATAACTCAAACATATAAGAATTATTTTTTTTATTTATTAATTAATTATTAAATATTTTCAGCATCAGTAATTTTTTTTTTTTTAATTTAAAAAACTAAAATTTTTCAAAAATTTTTTTAATTGTAAGTCCAATAATAATCATCAATAGATCGATAGTCAAATAATTAAAAAAAAAAAAAAAATGATGTGAGTAAAACAATAAGATAATTAAGTGAAAATAAAATAAATAAAAAAAAGGTTATAAAAGTTTATCAAAACAAAAGATCGAAAAGTGAGCGGGGGTGAATAGTATCACTCGGTGAGACTGATTAAATGCCGAAACAATCGCACATTCAACCGTATTACAGCTAGAAACTTAGCGTAGGAGCAATGCCATTATGTATAGGGTGTACCCAAGGAAATAACCGTCATCTATATTCGCGATAACATCGTAATTGAATGCGGTTGACGGGGATTTGCCGTTTGCCATATTATATATATATATATACATCTACAACACGGGCCAAGAGATCTAGCATCTCTTTTTATTATTCTCTCTCTCTCTCTCTCTCTCTCGATTCTCTATTATCCTCAACACCCTCTACTCGCGTACCTCTTTTTTCTTTTTTCTGCCCTTTACTCGCGTGAGTATTAATCATAAACACTAAAGCGTAGAAAAATGTATCCCTTGGCCCGTACACGCAAAATCACGAGATTCTGAGTGTTGAGTCCAGACTGAATGGCGATACTGAGATAGCTTGTATAGAAAAAGGGAGATTTTTTTTTTCCTTTAAGAATATCATCCCCGAAAACCATCACCATCACAGTCACCCTCACTACCACCATATTAATACATATATATATGTATATATGGGTTACTGATAGGGTTGGTGAAAAATAATAAGTCAATGCCAAATAAGAAGGGCACTTTAATGACGTGTATCGATATAAAAACTTTCAAAAGCTATTTTGGATATGATAAAAAGTATAAGCGATACATTTGCTCTTTAACTTTATGTGATAAGTTTACAATAACTTTTACTTAATAACAAGTTGGTTTTAGTATTAATCGGAGCTTAATATTTATTGATTTTAATATTTTATGTAGATTCTGAGTGATGACGTAGTTATTCAAATATTTATAATGAGAAATGACATATATTTGATTTTGATATTTAAATAAAAAAAGCCAGTTTCATTTAATTAAATATAAATAAAATGTAATTACTCATGTGAATAATTTTTTTATAACTTGAGACTCGTTAAATTTTTATAATTCAAAAAATTTTAATTAAAGCATGTAAATTTTTAATTGTTTTGATTACTTATTTATATACATGGAGAAAAAATTATAGTAACTGTTCCTAGTACGTTTATGAAATATCATCCCATACCGTTATGGTAATGATTACTTGGGATTATGGGATATAAACCCATACTTTCTGGGAAAGTTTCCATAAGTATGGGAACAATTCCTATCATTATGGTAACAGTTCCCATATCGCATGTGAAAGAATCATGGTAATGATTACCATTCTCATAAGAATAGTTCCCATAAGCAAATAGGAACCATTCCTATAACCACATTGTAACGGTTCCTATGGAATTATGGTAACCGTTCCCATAATTCCATAGGAACTATTCCGATACCATATGGGAATTATACCCATAATTATAGGAATTATTACCATAATATATATGGGTGCCGTTCCTATAATCAAAATTTCAAAAAAAACGGTTACCATGCAGTATGGGAACCATTCCCATAATATTTTGTAACTGTTACTATAATTTTCTCTCCGTGTATAAAATATGAAAAACTTAATTTTATTTAAAATGTAAAATGAATTTAAAAAAAAAAAAATAGGCCAAATATTAAACCACAAAATCATCAGAACACCGAATATTTTGTTAAATTAAAAGTCGTGTGGAGTGTACGGGAAAACGTATTCCCGAATGGGATGACAGAGGCCAGAGGACGTAGAGATAAAAAAGATTGGGAATATATATATATATATATATTTGACGCGTGAATTATAAACTTTGCACTCGCTCGGACGGAAGAGCGACAGGGCTGTCAAAAGCAGCGCGTTTTTCCGCGCCACGCGGCCCTGGTTCGACTAAAACGTTATTTAGGCGCGTCATCTCCAAACGCCCGCGTTTTCCCTTCACCCACAAACTCTAACCCTCATATCTGTGTTGGCACTATCACTATTACCTCCCATTATCCATCGCAACCCCGCTAATATTTTCCGTATGTCCAATCGGTTACAGTTTACCCGCGTGCTTTTATTCACCGATAGCCCCTCGCATTCTATATTACTCTCTATCTCCTTCTATCGCACTATTTTTCACTCTACTTTACCCGCTCAATCTGATATCAACCTGTCATACAATATAACCATTATAAATTTAAAAATTATCGAAATTTAATATTTCGATTTTATATCCAATATATGACGTTAACATATTTTCACATTGCAATTAATTATTATAAAATATATGAATTAAAAATAAAAAAATTTGAAATTTTTAACCGGCTAATTAATTAATTTAGACAATAATTAGGAAATGGGATCACTCAAGTCAAATTTAGTCTCTTATCAATGAACACAACTTTCATTTTTTTACTGAAACATTAAATCGCTTTAAATTAAAAAAAAAATTTATTTTACATTTTGAAAGTCCTGACAAAAAAATTTGAACAATTTTGTTCTGCGGTCAAAAATTTGCAGCATGACCGACAGTAAATAAAAAAAGTTCTCTACTTACTCCGAATTCTTTATAAAATCTATGATCAATTTATTAAAGTAAGCGCGTAAGTAAAATAAAATGAATGTTGTATTTTAAAATTAAAATAAAAAGTTTAAGGATGACAAAAAAAAAAGTTTAACTGGCTGTTAGAGCCTTAATGCGTCGTAATACCCGTACTTAGCGGGTTATAAATAAGCGTTAAATCCGTGCTTAGTAGTCTTAATTTGTATTTTTCTTCTTGTATATACCAAGGTCCCGAAGAATATATACTACTAACACTTAATATTCTGGACTCATAAACTTGCCCTTCTCAGATAATATTAACTCCCTTCCTTTATATACACTCTTTAGAAAACTTTCCTCCAATCCTTTTTGTACTCATATTTTTTTTCCACGAAATTTTTGTTTAAAAAAAGAAAAAAATCTCCAGTGATTGTAGTAAGTATGCATAGAAGATAAGGGGAGTAAGAAAAGATGAGAAGAATGGGGAGTAAGTAATAAGTAGTAAGAGTGTAACCAGTAAGGAACTGGTGTGAAAACGAGTCTCTAGAGAGTGTTTCTGTCGTAGCGAAGCTGTGGTGAAGACAAACGTTTTTACAACCCCTCTTACTTTGAAGCGAGTCAACAAACTACGCGGGCATTGGTTTTAAGTATTTGATTACAGTTCTGCAGTCGACGATTTTATTCCGTTACTGCTCTCGATGTAAAAATAATTTTATTTAAACTTTTTACAGATTCTGAGCCATACAGGACAGCGAAAGTACCCCGTTAATTTTAATGGTTTTACGTGCCGCTTATTTTTCAAAGCTCATAATTTTTTTATCAGCCACTGAAATAATTTTTTTTCTTTGGACCCTACCCTACAGTGTCCGAGAATAAAAAAAAATTTCAATGGCAGTTTAAAATTTTCCGATCAGAAATAATTTGACACAAAAATTTATAAAAAATTAAATTTTTTTTTAAGGCTTATTTTACCCCACATGACTTTTTTTTATGGCAGAGCCATACTGATACCGATTTCTTATTTCGGGATTCAAAATGAAAAAAAAAAGATACCACTCAACGCTGGTGTGATTTTTTTTTGTCTAATTTAGCCCTCCTGCCCTCAGAAGTATAATAAATAATAAAAGAGTGTATAATATGTAATGAAATGAAATAAAAGAGATTAAGAAATCCGAAATCATCATCCCAGGGTCGTCGAAATTAACGTTACGATTGAGTCGACCGTCAATGGGCCATCTCGGTTTCAACTGCCACAATTTCAAGCCCCGAAAACTGGACCCATGAGACCATCACGTACTCTCTTACTCTTTCCAACGTATCGTCATGCGTGCCACGTATCCGAGAATAGAGAGGGCTCTTCCTCTACCTCTATCTCTACCTCAGTATATGTATTTGTAGTGCTGTAATTTATTCTAGTGTGTGAATACGAGGGTTGGATAGAGCCAGTGAAATCAACGAGGATCGTCGCGTGGTTCAATCCATGGGGATGTGCTATAGAGTATCCTATATATATATATATATATATATATATATATATATATATATATATATATATATATATATATATATAAGTATAAGTGTAAATGTAAGGAATTGAGAGAAGAGAAGAGAAGAGATGAGATGAGAAAGTATATATATGTATATATGAGAGGGAAGATCGAGTGTTAGGGGTTAGAGGATGGTTGCTAACGACCGTCACCAGAGCAATGCTGTTAACTCGCTCCAGAGTTGAAGAGAATGGACGTGGAAAGAACAAAGAATTAAAGAGCAAGATACTGAGATACCAAAGTTCTCTGTAAAGACGGAGATCATTACATCATGACATTGGTTGTAGCACACAGGATACGGCATACTCTTACTATTCTCAAACTACACTACGGACTGTCGAGTCAGTGCACCACCAGATACCGAACAGAAGAGAATGGCTTAGCTATTGAGAACAATGTCTTGTTAGATGGTTTGCTTTGTGGTAATCGGGTTCAGAGCAACCGTTACTTGCCATTTTAACTATCAGTTACTTGTTAACTTTATTATCACTGATATTTTTTTTTCTGTCAAATTTTAACCAAGAAATTTTTTTTTTTTTTTGGAAAAATTTTATTCACTTAAAAAAATTTTTTTTTAGTTAGTAATCAATGCAGGGATGAAATGGGTCGATGTAAAAAATTATATAATGTATACATTTATTTATGAAAAAATTAAGAGTGTTGGAAAAATTGTGACAAGAAAATTTGGTAATTAAAATATTCGGCGATAGTTAATGATTTTTTTAATAAGGAAATTAAAATAAATACGAAGACTACAAGCTTACGATGGGATCAATATAGGCCTCGGGCGTCAAGGGAAACCGATCAAAGTGTAACTACGTCCGGCTGCCATGTCAGGTCCGCCGAGTGATGTTAAAAGGGCGGCGAGGTGCGCAAGGGGTCAAGGGGTTAAGGGGGCAAAACACCGCGAGGTACTGAGAGGAAGGACGCAGAAGGTCCGAAGGGTTATGACCGGCTATTATACAGCGAGCTTATGGGGCGATTGCCACTGATAGAATCAGCGCTCTGGTCACTCATACTCTTCCGAGATCCCTCTCTCTTTCTCTCTGCGCCCGCTCGCACTCGCGAGCTTTTCCTCATAATCACTTTTGGATTAATTAAATTTTACGCTCACGTCAATAAACATTAAATTTAACGACGGTACATGCTCGTACAAACCGGGCGTTACGAATAATATTTGACTGGTTATCCAGCTGGATGGCATCACTCGTTTCCTATCCAAATTTAAACTCATTCTTTTTTATTTTTTTACACCCCATTGTCGTCTTTAAATCAATTTATTATCAATAAAAATCATTTATTTAATTAACAAATGCAGATAAAAAATTATTATCATTTTAATAAAATGAAAAAATTGCCGCTTTAAAATAAAAAATTTTCAAATTTCTGTACCATTAATTTATTTTATTATTTTGAATTATAGTCGGATTTAAAATTTTGAATTTCACTAAAAATTTTCAAAAATAATTTCAAATCGATTTCAATAATTTTTTAGTTATTTGAATTTCCCGCAATTTTTATTAGAAATTTAAATTAAAAAAAAGAAATGACTTATAAAAATAGACATGCTCAATATTAAACGATTAGTATTTTAAATAATTAAAGATTAATAGTATTTGCTAAGATGTGAATTAGTATGTAGTGACTACGTAATATTTTTTATACGCAAAAGGGACGATGGAAAAAGGGGATGAATTTAAGGACGAAACCACCGAGTGAAGTAAATTGGGCGGCAAGGGCTCGGAATGTAGAGCGGAGACTAGAACTGAGGGTAGAGGGTAGAGTAGAGTCAGGGTCAGAGGGTAGAGGGGTAAAGTGAACACGACGGTGGTATAGATGACAACCGTCTTATCGCGGGATCTTTAATTCCATCTAGCGAAGGGTGGCTGCCGCAAACCCGTCATTTGTCCGCTGCATCGGCCTCAATGGGGCTCCAAATTTCTGCGTAGGCTGTATCTATATAAAGACACATTTATCGTACAAGTATTTCGTTACGTATGCGCAGTGAAGGAATAAATGATGTGGAAATTGCCCGAGTTCTATTTTTGTAGGCAGATTATTTATTTATTTCAAGGGTGGAACATAATTTTATTTAAATAAATTTCTCAGTCAAGAAATTTCGCGGCTGTACATTAATTATACCGACAGATTGTAAATTGTAAAGAATAATTATTATAATTTGAGCAACGTTTGATTGATAATTAAAATATTATAAATTTGAAATAACAGCGCGTTATAAATAAATATATATTTATATTTTGTACTCGGCACCCTTGGCATTTGGTTGTCTATAAATTTGAAGGCGCAATATGCCAGCGAAGGGTAAGGACGTGCCTCGACGTTTCAGTTTTAAGGAGTTTCAACCTCCCATTATAAAGTCTTCACCGAATATAATAACATCCGAGTTCGTGGGCTGGAAGACATTAGGGAAATCACAGCCAAGCATCCAAGTAACCGTACCAAAGAACCAACGAGTGAGCACTTTAGCTTTCATAGTCTCTGTACACTCTATATATACATATATATATGAAAGAACGTGCAACTAAATCGGTTAAACTTCGAACTGTTAACGTTAACGGTAATACTTTTGTCATTTCGATATCATTTTACTTTCTTTAGATTTATATATATCTACATATATATATATATATTTATATATATCCGGTACATAGTAATATATTATAACAAATTGCCAATTTTATATTGTTTTCAAAATAATGATGTACTTTAATATATTTTTATAGTTTTTTTTTACTGCATGCTAATAAAATTATTATTATTATTATTATTATTATTATTATTATTATTATTATTATTATTATTATAAAAGGTATAAATAAAATAACAAATATTGATATCAATAAGAACGTATATTTTTTTTTTAAATTTTCTTTTTTTTTTCTTCTCTCAGTAGTAATGGAACTATAGATCTTAATTATACATAATTAATAGTGCACTAATGATGACGTTATATACAATGATGAATAATAACAAAGAGTGCTTACTGCATTTAATTACTAAAAGGACAACAATAATTTTATTTTTTATCTCACACTCTGCATTCAACTTAATCAAACATTCACATCTTTATAGACATTAAAATACATACATCATTTATACGCATACATTAATTTTCAATAAATCAATTAACGTACACATTTATACAGAGCAATTATTTTGTACTGGATTATACAGTGTGTCGTTTTATTTATTTATTCAAATTTATTAATCCTTTGACAAATATTCAAAAAAATTTATTTATTCATTTTTATAAAAATAATTTTTTTTTAATTAACTCCATTAATTACCGAGTAATTAATTCAATTTTATTAAAAAAATTTAGTTTTCAAATTCTTCATTCAATTAGTTTTTATGTTCATTCATTTTTTTTAAAACTTTTTTTTGCTCATTAAAATAAAAATTAATTATTTTTAACAGAAATAAAAATTTTCAAGTTTGTTAAAGGATCAATAAAAAAATATATATAATCAGTGCTTATAGTTTGGTACATTAATTTGGTATTGAAATTACATGAACATAAAATTTATGACTAAAAAATTATTTCTCACTGGTTTATTATTTTATTTCTGTATATATATATTTATATATAACTTAATAAACTATTACAGTATGCAAGTAATTAAATCAGTATCAAGATCTTTAAAAAAAAAATTGAAACAGGAATCGCGATTGCGATACTTAGAGCAACATCTTTGGTACAGCTGTACGAGAGTAAAAATAAATAAATTAATAAACCATAAGTAAGGTAACAAACCCAGTACCCAATCAGGGAACTACTACCCGATCACATATATTTCTATATCTATATTTACCCAATTTTACTAAATATAGATGCATTTTTCTGTGTCAATACAAATTTGAATCAAATTAGTATCTTCATTAGCTCCTGAGATAGCCTGTGACGATAAATTATAAATTATATCGATAATTTATGAAAAAAACAAATTTTTTTTCCATGAATTCTATTCGGAAAGGATCTAATGTACACCAAAAAAATCAGCGTAGCAACAGAACAATTATTTACGAAGTTATAACAATCAAAGTTGGTGCTTGAATTTATACCCGCCAAAATCCACGTTTTTTTTAACCCTCCAATTGTTTATATTTCGGGTAACAAATTTTTTAGGTTCGTGAAATTTTGGATCGGAGTAGAAGATACTCCAATTTGGTGATCTATATGTTTCACGTTTCAATGCGATTTTTTAAAGTACAAGTTATTCATATTTTAAATTTAGGCTCAATACTTTATGACCAGATAGCAGTTCCCTGATTGGGCACTAGATCTTTTACCTTATCAGTAATTTATTATTTTAAAATTCTCAAGTCTATTTATCGTATACCCATTTATTTATATATTTTAGTCTATTGCCATTCACGTCTCGAATTAATTTTTTTAAATTTTTGTCCCACTTATTACTCTATTTATTAATATTATTATTAATATTTAATATTAAATTTATTATTTACATGTGCGAGTGCACTCAATCGAAAAAATATCTTACATAAGCTTCGATTTTACTTAAATATCATACATTATTTTATTTTTATCCTTATCACTGTCACTTTGTCCGATTAATCACGAATGCGAAAATTCTCCGCACATGAATTTTTTTTTGTTTTATTCAGCTTGGACGTTAGTTCTGATAGCTGTTAGTTTTTAAATTTACTTACTTAGTATTAAACTTAATTAATTAATTTATTAATTAGTTATTTATTTATTTATTAAGTTGTTTAATAGCTATCAAGACACCGGAGCTTTTTCATAGGCGGGGCCTCGTCTCAGCTGGTTGGCGCGGGCATTGACATTGGCGGAGGTTTAACTGGCCCCAAACCTGGGCCCGATAGCCCGTTATTGTTCATGTCACCAGGACCACGTGGCCCAGACATCCCATTCACTGGCGCACTTGATATTTGTCCCTGAAATTATTTTTTTTTTTTTAATTTTAAATTCTGGATACTGAGTATAAGAAAAATTTCATTTAATTCTTAATTAGGTTTTCTGTCTAATTTCAAAGCAAATTTCTTCAGAAAATTTCTGAGTAATTTGACTGTTTTTTTTTAATTTAATCGAGATAAATTATCAAATTAAATGGAGATTTATTTTTTTTTAGAGAAAAATTAAAAAAAAAATTTTTAATTATGAGCCCGGGAAATTAAAAGAAATTTTGAATTTTTTTTTAAATAAAACCGGAAGTTTTAATTTTTTTTTTCTGAGAAAAGTGCACCGGAAATGAACATGACAATTTTTTACAAAAATCAAAATGCAAATATTTAAATTATGTTAAAATTTCAAAAAATAATCAAAATTTTGAGATTTTTTTAAAAATTAATTTGGAAAAAAAAATAAAGAAATAAAAGGTGGTAAATTTTTGAGTAAAAGTAATAGAGAGTCAATTAATTAAATTGATGGGTTTCAAAAGTTTAATTAGATTATTTTTTAAAAAATGTCAGAGATTGAATTCTGAATGTAAATAAAAAAAAAAAAATAAATAAATAAACTTACATTGACATGATTGTGTTGAATTGATTGTCCAAGCGTCTGTGGCGGATGTCCTTGATGAATCTGATTGTGACCCGGATGGAGATTTTGCGTGGCTCCCGGAGGCGTTGGTGTCGGCGGTAACTGTCTCTTCAAGTGTGTCAATGACACCGGGGGATGTAGGGCCATGTTCGCGAAGACTAATCTCTCCTCATAGTCGTACTCGCACAGAATTTTATTCTCGCAAAGGTAAAACCTGTCCCCCACACAAAAGCTAAAACAAAAGCAAATAAATTTCATAAATTATTTTATACTCTGATAATTGAAATTAACAAAAAATTTTAATTTACAAATAATTACTTGATACAAATGATAATTTTTCAGTAATAAACTTCTTTTGGTAATTAATAAAACTACCTCTTATTCTTCAAAAATAAATTCAAATTTTCTTGAGCCGTAATTCAAAATTTACATAAAAATCAAAATTTCAAATAAAATAATAAAAAAAAAAAAATTTTAAACAAATCGCGGGAATTTTAAATTATTCAAAAATAAATTCCAATTGTCTTGAGCCGTAATTCAAAGTTTACATAAAAATCAAAATTTCGAGTAAAATAATAAAAAAAAAAAAAAAATTTTAAACAAAGCGCGGGAATTTTAAATTATTCATAATAAATTCAAATTTTCTTGATCTGTAATTCAAAATTTACATAAAAATCAAAATTTCGAGTAAAATAATAAAAAAAAAACTTTGAAACAAAGCGCGGAAATTTTAAATTATTCAAAAATAATAAATAAAAATGTCAGGTACGATTTTGTCTGGCCTTAAATTGTGATAAGAGGATGACTATTTAAATATAAATATTAAGAAATATACAAATAAATAATAAAGTGTAACAAGATGAGGGTACTTGACATTATTGACAAAAGTACTGATAATTACTGGCATCAGGATAAAAACGGCAATTAAAAAAACAAAGAGGGTCAAGTATTATTTTAGTTGATGTCAAGAGTTTTAGCTCGTTGGCATCGATAAGAATCCTCAAGACGTTATTTGAATTGGTAATGAATTAGATAATAGTCTAACTACGCTCGACAATTTTATTTCATTTTAATTACCAAACCCATTAATTATATTTTTATCTGTCAAAAAATGAACACAAGATAAACAAACAACAAAAATTAAAATTAAAATTAAAATGAAATCTCTGGATCTTGTAATTAATTAAATTAATAATACATGTATTGTGCATAATAATGAATTTGTCGGTAGGATATTACTGATATTAAACTAAAGTTAATTGTATACCAGGATTAAGTTTAGTTAAAAGAGAAGCATCAGCATGTCGAGCAAACAATTATCGCAATTGCGTTTCCAGGCTTTTAGAGAGAGTGACAGAGTGAAAAAGAGGATAGAAGATTCAGGGGTGGAAGTGAGAGTGAGTGGAAAAAAGGAAGAGGGAAAAGGAGAGGAAGTAAAAGCAGAAGGAAGAGTAGAATAATGTATATAGTCTCTCTAAACGGGACGAGCTTTGATCCAGCCGGAAATGCGACTGGGCTGGCATCAACCAGATATTCATAATCGCATGGCAAATAGAATTATCGCATTGCACGTACGCTACTCATTCCGCATTTGCGCTTACTCCGGGCTATTATTATATGATTCAACGTAATTCTCTTACTCACTCACTCACTCACGCGTTCGCTGATACGCGAGCTTATATTTGTCTCTGCCGACGAATGAATAAATATGAATCCTTTATATTTAACGTAACTCTGCTCAACTGTGATTGTATGATGATGCTAATTTATTTTATTTTATTATTATTATTTATTTTATTTGTTTTAAGCTGCTTTTTATAAATTTATATTCTGGGTATTATTATTTTATTCACAGAAAAATAATTATTTTTTAATTAAACGGGATTGTTTGATGTCATATAATTATTTTTTTTTTTAATTTAAATTTAACTCAATGTACTTTTGTTTGCGTGTTACTTTCTATAGAGATATTTTAATTTAATTGCTGTTAATTTAAATTTGAATTTCGCGGGTGTGTATGCTTGCCGGCAGGTGGCGGGAAAGCGGCAGTTTCTCGCAGGCATTCACTAGTGATGTTTGTGGATATAAAAGCTTATGAAAATATGACAGGAAAGTCACATCTAGGGAGAATTTTTTTTTATTTTTTAAAAAGTCGGTTTTGTAAATTAGGGTAAAAAAAAATTTGATTTATCATAAGTGAGATAAAAATGTCATTTTTTGGTTTGATTCAAATAATTCAAAAATTATTATTATTTTATTCGAATTTCAATCAAATTGAAGGTGGGGTAAAATGAGACATTATTCATTAAATTAAAAAAAATTTTTTTTCACTAAAAAATTCTTAAGGTTTTTCGAAAAGTATGGGGTAATTTTATCATATATTAAAATTTTTAGCAAACAAAGTGTCATTTTGCCCCGTTTTTTTTTTGAAATTTCTGATTTTTTTAAATAAAGAAATTTTATTCATTTTTAATATCAAAGGTCACTGACTTATAAAAAAAAATTTATAAAAATTATTTTAGTAGAATTAATGGAGTTTTATTGGATAAATAATAAATTATGACTTGTAGACATAATAATAAAAAAAAGAGAACATTAATATAGTTGACAGGATGAAAGGTGTCTATATAATAACGTAAAGTACTGCACTAGATGTCTGGATGTCTTGGGATATTGGAGATGCAATATAGGAGAGTAGCAGCAGCATATCAGACAACCAGGTTTACCAGTAGTAAAACGTTCCTAATGGGGTCGCACATTGGCACTCGAGGATTTCGATTATTTATTCATCAAGTCCTACTCGACAACTCCATCCGTCCTGTCCGCGCGTCGTTTGGTGACCGCGGAAATTCCCTGTCTCTCTCATTCCCTCGGTTGTTCTGAGTGTAATGCGGGGGACCCTCGTTAAAGATTCATCTGAGTTATCTGAGTGAGGCCAGATTGAAATTTTCCATGCAGAGACTCGTCGAGTGTCTCTGCACTCTACCCAGACTCAACTACTACCAGAGATACCAACACTAAGAGGATCCGAGAGAGAAAAAATACTACAGGATGTCAGAATAAAGAGAGAAAGCCAAAGATTACTTTTATACTATTTCCTGTACTGTACTGATATTAATATTTTAATAGACAGACTGTCACAGTCTTTGTATAAACTTTTATTTAATTTATTTTACTGCCTTCTATATCTGCTTTAAAATATTTTTATTATTTATTTAATAATTATAATTATTTCCGGTTATTTTTTTATTTTATTTTGTCCTTTAATATATAAATTTAATATATAAGTAAAAAACTCATATATTTTCTGCAAATTAAAAATTTTTAATTATCAGTTAAAATTTCAAATTCTCTTAAAAAAAATTTGCAATAATTTTAAATTCACCGTAGACCTTTAAAAAAATATTTGCCGCCTTACTTTTTCAAATTTGAAATATTTCCCGCCTAAATAGAAACAAATTTAAAAAATCTGAAAAATGATTAAAAAAGTCTAGCTAGAGAAAATATTCTTATCAAGTTCGAATGGGATAGAAAGCGATTTAACGAGTAGAGAGAATGGAAGCAAAGAAAAGAATTGAGATTGTAGGGTTACTATTTAATTGGAGTGCCCGTTAAATTAGACCGGACGTCTTTTTAGAAGAGTCCCCGCGAAGAGCTAATTGGATCGGTAAATCATCCGGTAACCAGACTGCCAGGGGATCCACCCGAGAAGAGGATGAGGATGAGGATGAGAGTGACTGAGGGCGGGGAGGCTATTGGGAGACGGTGGCAAGAGGCAACCCCTTTATTCCGTGTTATTACAGTCTAAAGTTACCCCCGTGTAATTGTTGCTGTTTAATTGCAAGTTCCAAGTCGCCTACGTTCCTCTATTCTGCTCCTCTTCAGTCCCCGTCCTCATTCAAAACTAAACTCAACCCTTCCGCGATCCCCACCGAGCTTCTCTACTGCCCTCGTTGCTCCCTGGCACCTCTACACGTCTCTCTAGCCTGGCCCTTCAATCTGCACGAAATCCTGGCATAATTGCAGCTTCAAGTTGCCGTGTCTGTCCACTCTCTCAGATACAAACTCATTTTTTAACGACTTACTTTTTTTTAAATTAAAAAAAAAAATAAGAATTCTTTTCTCCGTAATTAATTAACACTTCACTTGGATTAATTAAATAAAATTTAATTATTTACTATTTCTTAATTAAAATATTTTTTCTTAAGAAATTTAATTAACGAATTGAGGCTGATATTTAAAAAAAAAAATTCAAAATTTCAAATGAAAAAAAATTAGGTATTGGAAATTTTTTTTTTTTTTTTTTTTTTTTTTTCACTCGATTGGGCAATCGATTTTTTAAGGTCCAAGTGAGTGATTGTCACGAGTCTATTGTAAATGTATATGAAAGAGAAAAAGTATAAACAAGAGGGAAAGAAAAAGGTTGAGGTTGAGGTTAAGGCTGAGTCAGAGAAAGGGAAGGAGTGAAAGATAAAAATAGACGGGTAGGTGGCAAAAAAGCGGGAGATAACTAAAGATGTCGTGGTTATGAAAAGATGAGTGGAAAAAATAACAGAAAACTGTCGATGTAAACAATACGCGGATGTAGAAAACGTTAAATTCATCCGGTTTTGTATTTATGTCTATATATTTTTATTATATCATATATATGTACTTATACGCATTTGTCTTTATGTCAAATGAGTTGATATTTTTACAAAAACTATGACATTTTTTTTTTCAGTCTTCAAATTTTGACTTTTTGTCACAAATAAAAATAAAAATGCATTTTAATTTTTTAAATTTTTTGGCCAAAAATTTTGATTATTAAAAAAAAAAAAACTTTTTTGTCTCGATCGCAGTTTCAACAAAAACTAAAATAAAAAAAAATTTAATTTAAATTTAACAAAAAATGCATGAATTTTTTAAATAAAAAAAAAAAACAGTTAAAAATCGAGGAAAAAAAAATTTATTGTTTAATCTAAGCGTTTTTTAAAATTAACACATTTATTACAGAAAATAACTTTGCAATTGCAGAGAATTACCTGAGGGAAATCAAATGGATACGTAGTACACTATCTATGAAGTGAAATAACAATATATACAGGTGAAACGTGACTTTTGCATACATAAAATACTAGATTGACAACAGCGAGGAATAAAATAATAATAATAATAAATAATAACAATAAAATTGAAAAAGCGCAAATAAAGAAGTATTCCCAATGTAAGAAATTTTGAGAAAGAGAAAAAAGCAATCGGATATAAAAATGTCAAGCGTAGAATAATTATACGTAATATAACTGATAGTAGATATTGAGAAGAATAGAGAATAAGTGTGAGCTGATGAGAAAGCCCACACTTTTGTGGATGGATGGTATTAAAAAAAAATGAAGCGAGAGGGATGATTTCCCAATTGGCTTGTAAACCAACCCCTGGAGTAGTGGACTCTGTCTCGTCCTCAACGTTCCTGTCTCATTGTATATATATATAGATATATTTGTCTACTGGTGTCGGTATTGTTACATAGAGACTATATTGCCGTCACATACTTATATATATCTTTACTGAAGATGTAGATGTAGATGTAGATGTAGATGTACGTATAGAAAAAGCGAGTGAGAGATAGTAAAGGCCATGACTAAACAAGGAAATAGTCATGAGTATATGGATGGGAAATAAAAGAGTAAAGGGTATAGGGAATAGGGAGTAGAGGGGGGAGTATGGAGTCGAGTCAAAAGAAAAGCTTGGAAAAAATAAAAATAAAAAGTAAAAGATCGAAAGCACGTTCTAGACATCTTGTTTATTGATGCCTTATTGCTTTTGTCTCTGTAAGACGTAAGGTAATCCAAGGACCCTACTTGAAAATGAATTGGATCTTCGAGGATCTATCAAATCGATATCACTCTTGAGACGGATCATCTGTTTGTGTCTTTATCGTATATTTTAATCACGTAATCATTGAATTTTTTTTTGTTAAAATTTAATTTATTTTGAAATTTTAAAAGGGCGGGAAAAATTTAAATAATAATTTTTTAAATATGGGTAAACTTGATCTTAAAAAAAAATTGTCAAGTTATAAGGAATAAAAAATAATTTATGTGGCTTTTAATTTTAAAATTTCAGGTGACCCAATTACCCCGTGAATCTATTTTGCAATTCGAATAATTTATATAAAAAATTGTCAAGGATCTATTCTGGGTTCGTTTCCTGCAGGTGTAAAATAAATGTATTCAGTGTAAAATACAGAATTAAAAAAAAACTTACCGATGATTACACTGCTGACAAGCAAAGCACTCCAAGTGGTAAACGTTTGCCCGAGCTCTCATTACCATCTCGAATGCTGGTATTACTTTAGAACAAGCCGAACAGTAGCCTGTGTTGCCAAATAGCCTCAGGTAATCTCTTTTGCAGAGTATTAAATTCGCTTTTGTGTATAATGTTGATCCTACTTCGCCTAATCGACAGTCACAGCATCCGCACTTCAGGCAATCCTCGTGCCAAAATAAGTCTAAGGCTTTTAGGAGAAACCTTTATTACAAAATATTAATTATTAATTATTAATTATCAATCAAAATTGTCAAACAAATCTCCATTAATATATATAGAAAAAAAATATATACCTTTCTGTTATGGTTTTGCCGCATCCCGCGCATATCTCCTGCTGCGCTGAACCGTTTTTATTCGTTTCCGATTTACTCACGTCCATCGTCATGATTGAAGTTACTCCGCCGTCTATAACATATTAAACAACATTTTTTCACTTATAATATTAATTACTTATTAATATTTTAAGGCAAGCTGTGAAAAGTTTAACAAAATTTTAAATTTCCCGCCAAGAAAATTTAAAATTTTAAAAAAAAAGGAAACTTATTTTTTTCCAATTTCCATAACATTTCAGTCCTTTAAAACTTATTCTACATTCAAATTTACATATAAATTACTGTACTTGTTAAATTTTATTGCATATATATATATATATTTTTTTTTTTTTATTTTTTTTTTGGAGGCTACTCCATTTTGTTGAAAAATTTTTCGTGGTTTTCACAAACAAAAAATGTCGAAAGTGGTAACTTTAAAATTACGTATATAAAAAAAAATAATTACTTTAAAAAAGTATATAACATATATAAATATATATAACATATGTGTAAGTATACTGGGGCAAAGTGAATAAAGAAAAGCAGGAAAATAAAAATAAAATATAAAGAATATTGAGAGTTGTTTTGAAGTTTAGTTACATTGAAAGTATATATATAGATATTTATTTATTTATATATCTATATATATGTATATAGAGGATATGGTGGATTTGTTGTACTGGCGCCATTCGTTGCGGACATGACCAACCCACAAACTCTCTTTACTCTCTTTTACTCTTTCGTTACATTAGTTATTCGTACAGTGTATATATAAATATATATATATATATATATATGGGTAAAGAGAGAAAGAGAGGGGGAATAAGCAGCGGGCTCACTATTACGTTGCCAGGACAGTGAAATCCTGTTGGACCGGATGGAAACGGAAGTGACGCATTTACTTGGAAGCTCGTAGAACTTTCACGATTTGTAAAGGGCTTTGTATACTAGAGAAATATATGTACATTCACGTTTACGATATATATAAAAGAAAAACCGACTGTTATAAATTATCGACACTCGTACCGCTCGATTTAACTTCTAAGGCTTCTTCTGTATAAAAATCTACAAAAGTATATTTCAATCACCAAAAAAGTATTTCAAGATAAAAAAAAATTCACTGGGCAAATTGTTTTTCGTGGAAAAATTTATGTTACAAATTTAATTAATGGGATTTTACTTTAATTGGATTTCAAGAAGCCAAAAATTTATTTTTTTATTCCAATAAAAATCATTTTATTCTTTGAATAATGTTTAAAAAATTTCAGTAAATTTATTTTCATTCAATTAAATTTTCAAGTAATTAGGAAAAAAATTTTATTTATTTTAGTAATTAGAACCCGTAAGTCATTAAATTATATGTAAAATGACCTATAATTAAATTATCCAATCAAAAGGTTTTTAATTAGAGGAAATTTAAAAAAATATTTTGTTAAGAAGAAAAATAAAAATATGTTATTAGTAAAGCTCGAATTATTAACATTGTAACAAGTAACATAAATATTTAAAGCTGTAGTGATAGAACGTCAGGTGCAGAAGTTAAGGAAGACGTTAACAAGGGTTTTGGAGTAGAGTAGGTTCCAGCAAACAAATAGGTGTGACGTTGGATATGAGTTTACCACCGCGGACAAGAGAGTAAGCAACGCAGATCGGGGCTGAGAGCCAAGGGCTGAGAGCTCGTTGCTGGAGGCTGAGGCTGGATGATACAGCACATGAATCCCGAGCTCGGTTGTTGTGTAGCGGAAGTGAAACAACTGGGATATGCTGGTGAGAGGGAAATTATTATGAGGATGGGGAACGACGACGAGGAGGGGTAGAGCTTAATTAATTAGCCGGATACTTTGAGTAACAATCCATTATTACATACAAACATCTCACCCCTCTGGAGTCCGTGTTGCAGCCAGCTTTATGCTGCTAATTGGCCTTCTCTGTGCTGAGAGACCCGTGCGAGTTATAAACGCCAGCCAACCCCCTCATTCCCTCTCTTTCTCTCTCTATCACCCTCGCCCACTTACCACCCCCTATGCATGTTTCCCAACTTCTTTCCCTCCCATGTTCTCGTGGCTTCTCTATACATTCACCTGTTTCACCCCTTCCCCTCTTTTTTTACTCAACTCCTCAATTTTTATATTTTTATTAAAAAAAAAAAAAAACTTGGCGGTTTTAAAGTAAAAAAAAAAAGAGTAATTCAGTTATGAGACAAAAATTATTTTTCTAGGGTAAGATAAATTTTTTGGGTGTCCCATCTTACCTCAGATCTTGGTTATTATTATATGAGGTTCAATTAATAAAAAAAAAAATTTTTTTTTTTTTGAAATAATAACGAAAGAATTTAAAAAGTATTTTAAAAGATATCGGCTCGCGTGTCACGCGATATTGGATATATATCTTCTCGAGTCGGTCAATAGAGCACGGATTTATATTATTTTTGTTGAAGATAAAAAAGGAATAAAATTGAAAAAGAAAAGAGATTACGTGGAGAATGCTCTATCAGTGATACGGGACAGGAGACGTCCGTCTCAGTTTATGTCATTCGAGTTGGAGCTAGAATTGGAGTTTCATATATATATATGGTACATTCGCTCGAGCTGTACGGTGTAAGAAAGACTGAGAAAGAGTCAGAGGACAAGGGGTTTAATAAAAATGTCAAATATAAAGTAGCCAGCGGCAACGGACATTTTGGAAATAAATTAATGCTAAGGAATAGACGAGAATGTAATATAAATTTTTATCAATATTACTGTTAAATAAATTATTATGTTTTTTAAATTTTTTTTCGCGCTATTAATTAACTATATACAAAATTTTTTTTTTTTAATTTTATTTATTGGGAAAAAACTACTCGAGTTGAAAACGTCAAAAATTAATGACTAGAAAAAATAATCAGGTGGCCAATTTACCCCTTTTAAAACACATTCTTGTACATGTTGTCAAAAATTTTCCAAAAAAATATTTTTTCAATATACCGCCTATCGAATTTCGTTTAAAAGTCAGAGTAACCTGATAGCAAAAGGTCAGCGGTTCGATTCCATCTCTTGTACTTTTAAATTTAAAAAAAAATAATTAAATTTTTGGCACATCAAGACTATTTTCTAACCAATAAATAAGTAATTATTATTTAAAAATTTCAAAATTAAAATTTTCAATGTAAAATAAATATTTAAAAAAATAAAATTCCTATGGTAATAAATCAGGATAAAAAAAGCGAAAGGAAAAAAAATTGTTTGAAGATACAAGGGTACTGTAGGACTTAATAATGATTCAAAGCTGAAGATCGTGTGTCATTATACGTACTATAGTACAAGAGGAGTGGCTGCTAATTAGTCATTAGCGGAGGAAAAAAGACACCTTTGGTTGTGTGTGGACGAGAAGCAAGCAGAAGAGCGGGGTGAGACGGGGGTATGTTTGGAGTTATACTCACTAGGTAGTAGCTACTGCTGCAGTAACCAGTACCCAGAGTGCCAGCAGAAGAGAGTACATACGTCGACAGGAGCTATACAGAGTAGAGTACGCGGGAACGTCAAACTTGTGTAAACAGGCTGTAGAGCAAACCCGTGCTTCTAATTGGACCCCACGACATAAGTTTAACTAATTGAGACCAGCCACTACTGTTATACCACCTGCACTTTCTCTTCCTTTCCCTCCACGCGATTTAGACCCTTAAATTTTTTCAACGCACTGTATCGTCAAAGAAATCTAATGCTAATTAATCTCTTTTTTTTTTTCTGTAAATAATTTATTTATTTTATTTACGAAAAAAAATATAAATCATTTATTTTTTTCCCTTGATATTTCATGCGTCCGTGATAATAACGTCAGTAAATATAGAAAGGCTGGAAACTCGGTGGAAGTTGGAGGCTCAGGGTTGAACTGGAGGCTGGAGACTGGAGTTGGTGTACAGATATGGTGTAGTGAGTAAATGTCAAGTTGTACTGGTACTCCCCCAGGAAGCTTGTTAGGCGTCGCTGTACTCTATACTGAGTTTGCTGTCTTCTAATTGGCGATATAATGATCGTCAAGGATGAAATACCCTGGTCGAGACGAGAGCCACCGACCCCAAGTCACGACGAGTGCTCTGCTGTTATGGTGTGTTGGTATATCAGGCTACAGATTGTAGAAAAGAGCATATTCACCGGTGAATTTTTATGTAGACGTTGTTAGGAAATTTAAATCATATTTTTTTTTTTTACTACGTAAGCTGGTTCTCAGCACGCGGAATTCCGCGAACCCTTACCCTTGTACTTGGCCTTACTACCCCCTACTCCCTGTGCTCTTGTGTCTGTCATAAATTATACGGGCTTGGAATCGTGGCTTCTTCACACACGCGCTTATTATTTTTGAAATTATATGCAAGAGTTTTTGCGAAATTTTGATTTTTTTTTAAATTCAAAATTTTTTTGTGACAAATTGAAAGAGGGTAAAATGGTTATGAAAAAAATTTTCAGTTTTTATTGATCGAGTTTTGATGGGGTAAAATGGTCATGAGTTTTTTTTTTTTTCTAAATAGTAAGATTTTTTTCAAAATTTGAAAGTCCAATGTTGTTTAAATTTTTTAAATTAAATAAATAAAATGTCTAAATCTTGACACTATAATAAATAGACTAAAAAACAATGAAATTATTTTTAGTTATTTATTTTTTATTAAAATAAAAATTAAGTAATCTTGAAGATCCAATTAAAGATAAGTCAAAGCTCTTGGTCAGTTAGAAATTAGTTCTCAGGACGTGTATCAAGGAGTCTAAGGATAGATAGATAGAACGGGGTGAAAAGTGTGCGGTCGGTGGTAAAGTAAAGAAATCGTTGCACCATCGCGATTCAAGACAACCCAGGTTTTGTAGTCCAGAAAAAAAAAAATAAAAAAATAAAAAAAACGATAGCCAAGAAAAAGTGGCCCTCGAAAAACGGGTTACAGAGGGGATGATGGAATTCAATTTAAAGTTATTTTTTGTCTTACAATATCTCCTTGAATGGTGAATCTAAATACAATAATAAAATATTAAATTGCTTTTTATCAACCTGCCCTCGGTCTTTCTTCATCCCCGAGGGTTTAATAAAAAAAACTATTCCCATTTTAATATTATAAATTGTTTTTTATTTTGTAATAAATAACAACATAACTAAATATTGGATTTTATATCATATTTTATAAATATTATTTTTAAAAATCAAACTCAACTCAAATCTCTTTTTTTTTTCTTTCCAGTATCAAAATTTTGCATAAAAAAATAAAAGTTCCCAATAGCTCTGCTTTTTTTTTACAAACTAAGAAGCAATATTCATAAATCACTTGTTATACTCTTAGAATAAGTATCCTTGTTGCCTATATATATATATATATATATATATATATATATATATATATATATATATATATATATATATATATATATATATATATATATATATATATATATATATATATATATATATATATATATAGAAGGACGGAAGACTAACGGTCAGTCGGGTTACGTAAAAAAAAATATCTATAAAAAAAAAAATTAAAAAAAAAAAAGCAAAGGGGTTGTAAGAGAGAGTCTGAGATTCTATTAAGATCTCAGTAAGTCCTGTTACATGGAGAAAAGCTATGCTGCAAATCTAGCAATAAAATAGCTGGCATTACACCGATCTACGCCCACTAAAATTTTTTATTATTATCTATTTTTTTACACAGATTTTTATAAGCGTGAAAAAAATTAATTACTAATTTTTATAAAATAAAATATTGAATTAATTTTTATATTTTTAATTGGACACGATAATTGACTCGAGGACTTTTGATTGGAGTTTGAAATTGAATTGTTTTGTTTTAATTACTGTGTTGTAATCCCATTGATTACTTCCAGTGCCGGTATTTTCCAGCAGTTTATATTTAATTTTTAAATTTAAAAATAAATTCGAGTTTTGTTGAGAAAAAAATAGTATGAGGTTGCTGTGAAAAGATTATCTTGAGTTAAATGAAAAGTATAAAGAGTGAAATCAATCAAAAACATTAATTGAAAGAGTGAACAAGACAATGGTCTATCTGAGAGTGTTATTTATTTTTCAGGATTCTATAACAGGACAGTGGGCGAGTAAAAGGCTACGGATTCTTGTGCTGTCTTGAACGGTCTTGATAATCGAAAGATATCGCGGGCAATATCCCCGAGCACGAAACGCTTCTCTTCAATGAATTCACTTGATACCTTTTTAACTTTTTGTTTCCGTTAGATGTTTCATTTTTTTTTTTTTTTTTATCAAGTTTTAAATTAAATCATTGAACCGCCCGATTGCTTACTTTAACAAAAAGCTAATTAAAATTTTTTGCGGTAAATGTTTATTTTTAATTTTCGAAATCCTTTTTTTTAAAAGAACAGGCCGTAATTTTTCCAAAAATCATCATAAATTGTTTTAAAAAATTTTTTCTAAACCTTGCGATCATTACTTTAGACAAAAATTTTTTTTTACTATCCAATTAATGAGTAAAAAAAAAAATTTCATATTTAGGAGTAAGAAAAATTAATTTCTAAAAAGCCTATTCGTCAAAGTGGAAAACTGTATCAGTTACGTTTCGATACGAAGAGAAAGTTAAGAGAATTTAGTTGATTTGATGCTTCCTGAGAGCTTTTTTTTACGACAGATCCTTACGACAGACATACTGGTGCCACCTGACGGAATATCTAAGGACTAAAATCGCGTTTCAATCGCCGTAAAAGCAACTAAAGGTTTTTCGTATTATTATACACATATGTAGCGTACTATTAGTATATATACATCTATATATCTATATATATGTGAGTAGAGGTCGAGGAAATCAACTTGTACTGGTATCAAGGAGTGATGGTCAGTCTGTAAGATACCGCAGAGTCTATAGAGTAGAGAGTAAGTAACGAATACTTGTATCGGATAGTCTTCACATACTTTAGTATACGCGATGTCTGTATATATGTATACATGTATGCATACCGTATATATGTATGTATGTATAACGGCAGCAGCGACTTAAGAGGATTATATTTGATATTTCGATCGAGCAAAGTGGCTTTTTATTGGCCGTCCGGACTCGGAAATTATCGTTGGCATTACGGGAATTGTTTTTTGCCCTTCTATCACTCACTTTCATCCTGCTCTTCGTTTCCTACACATAAAATACCTTTGCTTTATAACCTGAATTCAATTAAATTTACTCGTCGATGATATTAAAAATTTATTTTACTATGAAAATATTTTACCGGATTAAAAAAATTATTTTTTATTACATTATTATTAAATTTCATTTTAGTGGCTTATATATTTTTTAAACCACATTTTTTATATATGATTTATTTATAGTAAAATTTTAAATTTATTTATAGTAAAAAAATTTATAAAAAAAATTTTCTGACCCTACCATGAGTCTTTACGATAAAACTGAACCGGATGTTTCGCGCGGCCATTAATTCAATTAATTTAAATACAAATCGTTAAATTATCATTAAATAAAAAGTAATTATCTTACAACAATGAGTAAGTATTCAAAAGCTATACCCATAAATAAATGATATTGTAAATAATTTATTTTTATATATTTTACCTTTTAAAAAATACTACATATATATTTCAGTGAATTTCGACCTTTTAAAGTCAGGAAAAAAAAATCTCTACTTAAATATTTAATTTACAAGATTTTTTTTTTTAAGGAAAAAATTAAAAATAATTTTTTTTACAAAATTTTCTAATTAACTGATGTAAAAAAAGGCATTTAGAGAAATTTGAAAAACAATTTTGAGTGAAGTAAATTAAATGCAAACAAAAATAAATATTAGCTCGAGTGGATTTATTTGTCGTTCTCTTTGGAGTATACAAATAACAGAAGCTTACTGTGTCGTCTTTACAGACAAACAGCAGCAGCAGCAGCAGGGGCAATATAGACAGTGACAGCTATATTTCACCCCTCGATTTGGCTGGTAAACTTCAAACGAAATAATTCGGGCATTCTCTTTACTTATTGCGAGTGCATCACCGAATGTGCCCTCGCCAGCCTGACATCACACATGCACACACATATCAGAAGATTACTGGGACGACAAGTGGAACTACAACTACAACTGGAACTAAAACAGTAGTCTATTGGAGTCTAACGAGCCCCCAGTGTCACTTAAACTAGTGCCAATTATCGAAATCCAAATGGACGGATACGTCGGCAGCCGCTCGTCGGGCAAACCGCTTAAAGAGGGCTGGTTCATTTTATCGAGGGCTCTGGAATTCGACGTCAATCACTCTTCTCTTCTCTCCGCTTCTGGTGCTTTACTAATTTCCAACTTCAATTACGCTTACCCAAGATCAATAATTCGCCTCACTGTACTTTTAAATTGCTTTTCAAAAATATTCATTTTTAAATGTTCTATTCATTTTTCCAATTATTCAAACCATTATACTTTTATTGCTCAAACCTTTTTTTTTTCATATTAATTTTTCAATATCCAAACTAATTACCTTATAATTTTTTTTTTCAATTTATTTTAATTAATCTGAAATTTTTTTTATTCAACCAACTTCTTTTTTTTTTTTTTTTAATTTTTAAAATACAAAATTTTAAAAAATAAAATTGAATATTTTTGATTTTTAGTTACTTTCAAAATCATTATAAAATTTTGAAAATATTTCATCTTAATAGAAAAAAAAATTTCACGTTTTTCAAATTTCTTTAGTTCTTATTTTTTTGAATTTCCCTCCCATAAAAATTCATTTTTTCAGAAAATTAAATTAAATCATTTACTTTTAATTTCAAAAATATTCTTCTTCTTCTTTTGAAGTTAGTAATTTTCGGATTATTTTTTCAATAAACCAATTACAAAAAAAAAAACTAAAAATATGCACATGTAGGAAATTTAAAAAACTACAGGTGTAATTTTTTCAAATATTTTTTTTTATAGTCTGTCATCAAAAAAAAAAATTCCAAAAATTATTAGACGTCCGCTAACTTCAATATCATTTATAAAGTAATGAAAAAAAATAATTAATTAATTTAAAAAGCAAGTACTTTAACTTAATAAAAGAATCCATACAAATGACAAGCTCACAATATAATATCACTGAACAATAAAGATATATATATATATATATATATTGTATACTAAGCATTTGTAGAGTACAAAGTACAAGTATAGAGTAGAGTACGCGAAAGGTATATTCGTACACAATGCACTCGACTCAATACAAAATATATATAGTTTAGAGTCTTAAATACCTCTACCGGTAATTCGAGTAACCTCGAGAGTCTCAGAGTTAATACTCTCAGCTCGAGGCTTCGCAGCACCCCCTCGCAAGCTCCCGTTCCGAACATACCCCGTACCTCCTTCCAACCCTTCTTGACTCGAGACGAACCCCTTAATTAAATCCGACGCTTCGAAATCCGATCGAAACTCGAGTCGACTCCAATCAACGTTACGCCGAGAGTTTCTACGCTAATAAAGGACTTTGATTTTATTTTTATTTTATCTTTAAATACTTCATTAACGTCTTTCAATTCATTACCAACTTTATTCATTAACCTCCTAGTATTTTAAACAAAATAATTAAACAAAACATTCAAACATTGACCTGAACTCAAACTCCTTAATTTTAATTATTATTTTTTTTTAATTACCTGGCAATCGTGAGCCATGTGCGGACTTTCTTGCGTTCGGAGCAATTTTGATTTGTGAAATTGTCTCTCTTTTATTAAAAAAATTTTTTATTTCTCACTTCACTTGCAATCAAAACAAAATTATTTTATTATCAATTATTTATCTGGCTGTTCACACAAATATTTAGTTTCGCGTAAGAAAATTTTAAATTGTCTGACTATTGAAGCAAACAAGTTTATTATTTAGCAGACTAAATGTAACCGGGTGTTAGTACGGATTAATAAAAGTGATAGTGAAATAACCATACGCTTCAGCGGCCGGCTGTAAACTGTCGCGTGTGACGTTCCGCGGCACGCCACCGACACCAATAAATCCCCACTACTTGTACCGCCCCTCGAACGCTCCCACTCGCGGCCACGTGTTCCCACTAGGGCTGTTTTACCCTCACTATTGGGATTTTGTTCCCACTATCAGGAAGATAAGGGGAAAATTGCCCCTGATTCATAACTCGAAACCACATGCTTTCACGTGCGTGTTTTACCCCCATTAATATTATTTTTTTTCTATTCAATTTAATTTTATACCTTTTTATAAATTAATTAATATCAGGTGGCGTTTTTTTTTAATTTCATTATTAGACGTACAGATTTTTTTATTATTTTTAAATCTTTTTTACACTTCTCATAAACTCAAAAAATTACAAACTCAAAATTACATTTTTTGAAGACCGTTTTCAAATTTTATATTAACATCAAATTTTTTTTTTACTTCCTCAAATATGTGAATAGATTCTATACCAGCATACGCAGTATTTTTTCTGTTTTTTTTTATTGCAGAAAAAAAAATTTCTGCACAAAAATTTTTTTTTAAATAAAACGGTTACAGAAATTAATAAAATTAAAATTTTCAATTAATTACATTTAAAGTGACGATTCTTTTAATAAAATAAATTAAAATTTCTTTTAATAATTTTTTGAAAATGACTTTTCCTTGAATTAATAAAAAAAATAATTAATCAGAAAAAAAAAAATTATTAATTAAACAAAATCCTTGAAATTTAAATAAACGAGTGTAAGACATGAGGCGAAATAAACGAGATTGAAAATAACCGAGTATTTCCACCCCTCTGCTTCTCCTGACCATAACTATAACACTCTGTAACAATAAACCCAGCAAGCAAAGCACAGCAGCCCGCGACTGAAACCGCAGTAGGAGAAATATCCCCACCCTTACCTAAACCGCCCTTCCTAGTTTACTCCCACCAAGCCACACCTCCCATTACAAAAATTACTCACCCGTTGATTTAGTGTTGCGCAGCAGCCCTACACTCGTATCCTCTATTCACGTAATGCCACTACCACAAATAAAGCACACGACTAACGGCCCGAACACTTCGGGTGGGAACTAAGTAATGAAAGGGTTGCCTTACATCCAGGATACCGATTCACGGAATCATTCGCCAGATTAAATTATAAAGCCGACCTTATCTATTTTTTTTTTTTTTTTTTTTTTTTTATTACTATAAATAAATGAATTCAATTCAATTTATATATTAATACATAGGTGTGTATTATTAAATGTCCATATATCGAATTATATTTTAAAAGGATTATTCTGTCAATGAGTCACTTTTTAATTACTACTGAGTGGTTTCTAATAAATTAGAAAAAAAAATTATTAACGCACCCTAGGGTGTGTCTTAATTTATAAATTAATTCCGATAATTTGTTAATCGAATTTGTTTGGCAACCCTGTGTTTATTTTCTGTGGATTATTCTGTGATAAATTTGTAAGGACTAGATCTTGAGTAGAAAGGGGAGGAAGAGGTGGGGGAAGGATAGGAAAGGAGGAGGGAAAGTACTAATCACTTGTACGGACTTTAATGGAGATTTTCTGTACGGCGTCTACTTTGTCCTCGACTTATACTACTACCTTGGCTGTTATTACTTGGAGGCCTTGAAGGCGAATACGAATGGGGCATTTTAAAAACTGGCGACTAATGCCGCGGATGAAAGTGCAGAGTGTCTTTAAGAAAAGCCAGACTATCATTATACATATTAAACTAAACGCTTCGGTTACTGGGGATCTTTTGTATTTTTTTTTTAATATAAAGAAAAACTTTGAGCTTCTTGTGTAAGGGGGAGATTCATTTGCTAGATTAATCAGCTGTGGATTAATGTGAATTATTTTTTGTTTCTGGTGATATTATTTACGGCACTCTAGGTAATTATTTAGTGAGGAGAGACGTGGAAAAAAATATTGTCAGGGATAATGAAAACTGACTTGTTTGATCCAATTTCCTTTATTGGTAGAAGTTGAATCATAGATTTTTTTTTATAAATGGCACTTGGGAAATAAAGTTTGTAAATTTAAAATTTTAAAATGATTGATGAAGTTTTGGTTACAAGATTTTTAAAGAACAAATTTTTGATTTTTAGTAAAATGGAATTTTCACGCATCAAAAGATGTAATAATTTCTAAAAATCCGTAATCAACAAAAAATAAAATTTTATAATTCGTAAAAAAGTTTTGAATGGCGCTAGTGCTTGAAAACTTTTGTTACACCAGCTCTGGACGTAGAAATAGTAAAATTATTATTTAGCTTGGAGCAACAATCTCAAATAACGATATCATAAAAAAAGTTCCATCACCGGTCACAACTAAACGAGCTCCCAGTAATAGCAAGGGATATAAAAGAATAAATATAAGACAGAAATAAAAAAAATATATGAGAAAAACGTGAATCCTCGGTTGTATGATTTTCGACTGGAAGGGAGAGAGTGGCTCGAAAAAATCTAAGGAATAAAATAGAATAAAAAAAAAATAAAAATAAAAGTTTAGTTGAGTAGGAATAGGACTCCAGCAAAGTGCTTAAGGCAGTACGCCCTCCACACTCGCGAGCCATCCGGGATTTATTATGCATGGGGCTGATGTATCGGACATCAGACGCAGTAGCGGCCCGAGGATGGGACGGCTCTGGAGTGGGAACTCTCCAGAGTGGACCAGAACGAAGGAAAACTAAGACAGAAGATTGAAGGAAAATTCTCTTTACTACTCTTGTGATACTCATACGCATCTATATATCTATATATCTTTGCATATAACACATTTATATAAAGCAATATAGTTGCCTTCTTCTTCTTCTTCTTCTTCTTCTTCTTCTTCTTCTCTTCCTCACAACCTGTAACTCATAAATTGTTTCCTTGTTCACAGCCCTCCGCAATACACAATATAGCTCATCACATCACGAAATACCCCAACAGTCAACAGCCTCTATATATATATATATATATATTTTTTTTTTTCTCAATCGACCTTGAAACTTATTACCCTCTAGCTCAGCCAAATACTTAAAAGCTCACGATCTATTTTGATCAAATTTTTTTTTTTCATATATTTATTTATATATTAATAAAATTCCTTTCATATATCCTTGTATTTATAAATTTAATTTAATATTTTAAATTACCTCGATGAATTTATTAATTTTTTTTTTTTCGATTTAATTAGACAGATATGAGTTTTCGGTATCTATTGATTTAATTAAATATTTTATATTTATTAAATTTTTATCACTATTTTTTATTTCAATATGCCCCTGTCAGTTCGAGCTGTTTATTAAATTTGTTTTAACTTTTTTTTCAATTGAGCTTTGACCGTTTCATACCTATACTAAATTCAATTTAATTGAAAATAATAAATTACATATTTGAAATCGTTGATTCAATTAAAAGAATATAAAATTTTTGGGTGAAATAAATTTGTAAATAAATTTAAGATTGAAAATGCAGTGAGTATCTTGCAGGGATACTGTATCGATGTGAGATAAAGATATTGTAAGATAAGAGCTTTTCTGGAAGAGCAGAAGCTCCATTAGCCGACTCGGCTGTCTCCTGAGTCCATTACAAGATGAGCCAGTCTCAGCGCTACCCTTTCCAGGTCTACCCGAGGGTGGGTTGACAACTCCTAAAACTCGTTCCTCGTCTGGATCCCCCGGTCGTATAAAACCCGACGTCCCTCCTTAACCCTTATCCTGATGCTAGAGAAGCTTATACGTTTGCTGGAACGAAATTGCCGTGGACATTGGCTCGTCCTTCGTCAACTCCGCTCTCGTGGTAGCTACCAAACGCAATTTCACTTTGAACCTTTTGATGATGTTTCACGAGTTTTATGAGATTTTAGACCGACCTCATTTACATGTAAATTATTTTTATTGTTTATAATTTTTAAATTAATATTAATTTTTTTTTTTACATACAAACTAATGAAAGTAAAAAAAGGGATTAAAGTTTTTTTAAAAATTGAAATACATTTTAAAATAAAAAAAATGAATATTTTTAACCAATGCTCAGCAATTCACAATTTATTTTCAATAATTTTAAAATAGCCGCCATTTTTACCACTTGAAATTTTCAATTACTCAGTACGAGATAAATATTCAAAAAAAATTTTTAAAAAATCTTTCTGAGATTTAAAAAAAAGTGAATATTTTATAATATATATAAATTAGTAACAATAAAAATAATTTTAAGTATGAAAAAGAGAAAAATCAATGTCTGAAAATTTTGAGGTTAGTTGTGCAGAATTTTTAAATTAATTTTTTGACAAATTCATAATTGAAATAATAAATAAAAATGTAATTAACTTAATTAAAAAAACTTTTGTTATGAAAAAAAATTAATATACAGCTAAAATTACGTTTACCAAAACTAAAAAAACGAGAGATATAAAAACGGATTGTCGAAGCAGAAGAAGGAGAGTAAAGATGATTGTGAAAAATGCAATAACAGTGCAGTATAGTGTGTAAACTATGAGTACAAGAGAGAAAGAGGATGAGCGAGTGAGAAGAAACGGCAATAAATAAATTGTTGAGGGTGGCCTGTACACACCGAGAATACGGGGGTGGAAGGCATGTAGGCTGGATGGATATTGCTCGGCTCTACTACAGAGACTCGAGAAACTACCCCTCTTTTATATATTATTGTCCCCACCCCCTTCTCCGACTAACATCGGCCTCAAGTCACTAGCGTTTCGCAGCCGCCCCACCGGCTAAATATTTTTTAATTTACCGACTAAAAAAATTCTAACAGCTCACGAAAAATATTTTTCAATAAACTCAATAAATTAATAAGTAAAAATCGAATTTTTTTTTTTTCAGATATCAGATAAATTTCATGAAAATTAAATTGTTTTTTTTTTGTTCTGAAGAATGCTGGGTCATTTCCATCACTAGCTCGCCTAGGTAATTCGTTTTTCCCAGATAATATGAGTGAGATGCCTGAGCCCATTCAGTCTGTAGTAATTGTCTTATTGACATTAATAAAATTTAATATGCCACTCAATTGTTGTTAGAAAAATTTTTAAAAGAAATTCAAGATTTTTTTATATTTTTTCGTGAGATCAATTTTTTTCTACGATACTATGAGGTAATTGTCACAAGGGACACTTCGAAAATTCAGGTTTAATAATTTTTTAAGTAAAATTTTAATAAAAGTAAAATATATGAGCACGATAAAAATAATTATCTAATTACTCAGTATATTGTGTTATCAACAGGAAATACTTGAAAAACAATCAGACAAAAAAGAGTTTTTGTCATTAGCATTCACTCCATTTACATTAAACATTAGCCTTATTTAAATTTCTCCGATAGTACGACACCTTAATGCATAATCATTAAATATTATTACCTCCTAAATACTAATTATTTAAAATGTATTTATTATTTTTTCCCGTCGGCTTCTTATCACGTCATAAAAATTATAAAAAATGATTATTAATATTTGATATTAAAAATAAAAAATTTATAAAACAACGGACACGTTAATTCACGAAAAGCTTGTTTCCCGTTTGTAAAAAAATCTCCAGGCCAGCGGTAGCATGAGCTGGTTATAATAAAGGTCCGAGTGAAGGGAATGAGTTGAGCGATATTTCACGGGTTTCGCGTGCCGACCAACTTTAATAATATTCCTTCCATCAGGTATAGCTTCAGTATGGCTAGTCTGATATTAAGTCAGCAGTCAGCAGGAGCAGAAACAAGAGCAAGAGAAGTTTAAGTATAACCTCCCCGGGGCAAAGGGTAAAGAGGGCTCGAGTTTGTGGTGTTAAGAGGAAGGAAAACAAGAGTACTGAGTATTAGAGTTATATAAAATTGCACACTCATATATACAAATACTAACAATCAGAAATATAAAAAATGAGAGATGTTATAAAGTAACTTTTTTATTTTCATTCCTATTACTTTTGATTTAAAGAAAAAAAAATTAATTTAATTTAATTTACTTCTGGATATTGTAAAATATATATAAAAGAACTGGGCCAAAATGGAACAATTGTTGTGAATTTACAAATTATTTTACAAAAAAAAAAAAAATTTTAATTTATAGAGTCGAGAAATATTTCGCAATCATTCCAAAATTTTCACCATAAAAATTATTTTTTTTTTTATAATGACTCATTTTACCTCGCGGTCATAATCGATTTTTTTTTTTTTCAAATTCGAGAAAATTAATTTAAATAAAAAAAAATTTATCCGCACTTTAGTGGTGGTCATTATACCCCGATCTCTGAAAAACATTTAAAATGAATTTTTTTTTTTAATAGTCACCCATTTTACCCCGGATTCCCATCTGTTTATATAGAAGCAATAATCTCGGCTCGGAAAGGTTTTGTTGTATGAATTCTTGGTTTTACTACCATTGGAATTTTTATTTCCATGTGTAAAATTTTTTTTGTTATTTCATGTATTTTGTCTCATGTTGTTTGTTTTAGATATTGTATTGTGTGGTGAGTGAAAATTTATTTAGGACGAAGACGAGAGTGTGAGTGGCAAAGATGGTGAAGATGTTGAGGAAGTCTCCGGAGGCTTGATGACTATGAATGTTAGTTTTAGTATTTGTGGTAAGAAAAAAAAAACGGATATTGAGGATTAAGATATGAAGAAAACAATGTGGGTATAAGATTAATGGGCGGAGATATTTGAGAGCGAGATTAGCGGCTTCGACGCCTGTTGAATGTGGAAATTTATATTTGGTGTAACTAATGTGGTGTGAACATCTGGATTTTTTCATAATTATTTTACGGTTTGAAAATAATTCTCTAGGGTTTTAATGGCCGGTAATTTTAAATAATTATCATTTACTACAAAAATTTTTTTCCCTAATTTTCGTTCTATTTCGAGACAAAGTCTTTAGATTGAGAAATTAATTAAAGCTTCAAAATAACAAAAATATTTTAATAATTACATTAATTAATTAAAATTAGTTAATATATTTTTATTATCGTCTTGAAAGATAAAACCCAAGAGATAATAAGTGTTATTAATATCTCGTATGATCAACATACATTAAAAAACACTCTCTATGAAAATTATGAGCACATGTGTTATATTATACAAGAGTCCACTTAATTATCTCTCTCCATACAGTCCATTAGCTCGAGACTGCAAGAGCTAATGTACCACTACACGAGTTCATCACCAACTAAAGACTAAACTCTCCCGACCATGCGACATTTAAAAAAAAATAATTTCTCATTTTGTTATAAATTTTCCGTCCAAATTAAAAATCCTCCGACCTAACTATAATAATCATTATAATGAAGGTAATTATCCATAAAAAAAAAAATCTCTAATTAAAATTTAAATTAAAAAGGTAAATTTTAATTTACGAAAAATAAAAATATAAAAAAAAAAATTCAATATTTTTTAATACGAATAGAAATAAATTTTGAATGTGGAGATTACTGACAATCGTTCATTAACACCTTTTTATTTTCATTACAAGCCGTCGAATAAATCAGAGCTGTGTTTTATTTAAATAAAAGAGGAAATGAAGATGAAAAGATTCCAATGGAGATTCAAGTGTGTATGTCTATATATATATGTGCATGGGTGTGTAGAGAGTAAATGATGAGAAAGGAAAAGAGAAAGAGTGTGGGAAAGAGAGTGATAGAAAGAGAGGGGTCAAATAGCGGGGAGAATGCGCGGTGATTGCTCGAGGGCCGCATAATTGCACCCTTTGTGGTGCAATCAGCGCCGCAACTTGCCCGGCGCCTCGACTGCTTCCACCCCGCGCTCTACCGAGATATATCTCACCCAGTTCACCCTTACCTACTGCAGCCCTATATTTCTACTCTATACTACGGCATCGAAGCTAAGCTGTAATACCCCACTGGTCTTAAGATCATGTTACTTTGGCACATTCATCAATTGTTATTGTTATAAGGGTCGAGAGATTATTTTTTTACTTTTATTTATTATTTTTTATCTGTTCTAATTTTAAACTTTTTTTTTCAACCGTAATTTTAAAAGTAACGAGGAAATTTTTAAATATATTTTTTTTTGGTTACCGATGAGTTGAAAAGACATTTTTTTTTTTATTGCCCATGGGTTTTTTTGGATTTTCGACCGTTTGCTGATTACGCGGGTGGAAATAAAAATTATTCAAATTTTGCCGCCTTTTTTTACGCGATATCGACATGAAATTTCAAATTAACCATCAGCTCAGTGATAAAAAAAAAATTAAAAATTTGTAAATAAATTTATATTCGTCCAATAATAAATTATTATTAAAAAAAAAAGTAAAAGTAAAAAAACAAAAAAATAATAATGCAAATTGACGCAATAAGCGGAGGGTTGGCAACAGCACAGAGTATCAGTTAAATGAGAAGAGCCATAGAGACGAACCTTTAACGTTAGCCCAACAACTCGCGTCATAAATCTTCGTTAAAGAGTGCGTCCGTTTGCAATTTGTTTATCCCTCGAAAGGGAAAATTACGAGGCGGATTTTGAGCACCGCTGGAGTTTCTAGCTCCACGGGACACGACGATGCCATTACCGTGGCGACCTCTCACCCCGCTCAAGTCTGGCACCCGCTCATTTCACCCCTATCTGATGCGAGCTTTTACCACCCACCCACTTTTCCATCCCACTCTCAGCATCACCACTTGCACACCACTCGCGGACTTTCTTCTCGCCGCCTCGCGCACTTACTCACTCTCATACTTGTTCTACTGTACTCAGTACTCTTTGCTCTGTACTCTAAACTCAGCACCCTCTGTACTCAGCTACGCTACTATTTCTACAGACTTGAATTATACAGTCGGCGCCACTTAAAATAATACACCCGGTATAAACTGTGCATCAACGTTAAAAGCTGTCATTTTCTGTAAGCCGGAATTATGGAGATTCGGACCTCGAGAGAGAAAGAGAGAGTCAACTCAATGTTCAGAGTGACTGTCGACCTCTATAGAAAGCTTTTCATTATATTATATATATATACCAAATGTATGAATATGAGGGTGGGAAAAATTAATACAATTAAACTAATGGATTAAAGAAGTTACTCAAAAATTACCTCAAAGTATTTTTTACCATTTTAAATATTTATAATTACTAGAGCCAGGATTTTTACTTTGATTTAAAAATAACAATTAATAATTAATGCTGTCAAATTTTTGATATTACGGCGGAAATATTGTTCGTATAAAAAAATTTTTCAAATAAAAGTTGTTCAAAATTTAATTTTATAAAAAAAATGTCTCTTACAATTTTTTCTTAGGACCAAAAAAAAAGCCGAAATTTCAAAATTAAGATTTTCATAATTATCAAAAATTTGAATCGTTCATTATGAATCTTAATTTTGTGATTACGGTAAAAATATTGGTCGTATGAAAAAATCATAAGAGACACTTTTTTTTGAAAATTAAATTTCCAACAACTTTTGTTCCAAAACTTTTTTTCTAAGACCAATATTTTCACCGTAATATTGAACATATGAAATTCATTTCAAAATTGAGGCAAAAATCTTGTCCATAATAATTACTTTTAATATTAATCAAATAATTATGAATGCAAAATATTATGTAGTAATAAAAAATTATCAATTTTTCACAGGGTAATTTCGTATGCATGCGTTGTTTTCAATGAAGAATATAAAAATTAATTGATAATTATTTAATTAATTTCCATGAATTATGGAAATTCATCGGCAAATAAAAAATTTATTTTCATTACGATAAAAAAAATTAATTAAATTTTTTTTTCTGAATTATTGAATCCTGTTATTATTAATTAAAATATATTATGTTTGTGCTAATATTTTTTTAGCCTTCAGAGCGTATTTTTTTGTCTACCCAATTGTTTGCACAGTATCAATTATCATGATAAAAATATTTAAAATCATTGAATAAATGATTAATTATCACTGCTAATTAATTAAAAAAAAAAAACCTTAAAAATAAATTAAATAGTTAAATATTGAATACAAAATAACTTGACATATTTAATTAACGATAAGATCCATAGAATGTACTTTTGATATAAAGTTAAAGAAATGAAAATATTGAGCTTCTTTAACAGCTGGGTGAGACATATTATAAAAATCATAAGTCTCTAATGGGCGGCTCATTATAACCCCTCTGAACTCACAACACTTTTTCTCATTTCTTCTTATTTCCGTTTCTCTTTTGGTCTCTTACCTCTACCCCACCTCTTCCACCCCCTCTTCTTCTACCTCTACCTTTACATCTTACGGTAATAGTGTCACTAACAGCCCAACTACCACAACGACCACGTCACAGACCGAGAGAAGATTAAGTTCGTTACTTAGCTCGTCTATTTGATGCGCATGCACCCACACCGGGCTTTCATCCCACCCACTCACTGTATGCATCTTATTTGAATAGACATATGAATCTCTCAGGAATTCTACAATAATAATAATGGGAAGAAAATGTAAGAGTGTTTGTTTGAACGATTAGAAGGGCAGACACGTGTTGGCAGTCGGAAAATGCAGCGAGATGAGAAATAAAAAAAAAGGAAAAATCTACCCGCCTATCTCTTTAATCTTGAACAAATACTCATATACATTTTAGTGATGGTAATCATAAACAAATAGATAATTTTAAAAACTCGAGAAAATTTTTTTTACTTACTTTTGTCTTCTTTTGTTTACTATTCAATTTAAAAATATTATTTTTTTGTTATTATGGGTTACTTTTATTTTCTGCCCGTATTATAATGGAACATTGTCTGGAAGATCAGAGCCTCTTATTTTAAATTAAATAAAAGTTTAATATCTTTTTAAATATTTAACTGGAATTTAACCTTTTTTTTTTTAACATATAAAATTACAATTCTTATTTCAAACTTTAAATTAAAATTCTGCGTAAGAAATACGGCAAATATTACGTCTGACAAAGTTGTAGATAATTTAATTTTTTGAAAAAAAGATCTCATTGATTCTTAACTTAAATTTGACAGTTCAGACGTAATACTAAAATATGAACGAAAAAATATTTCTAATTAAATTTTTCTAATTCAATGGCTTCCAGTTAAAATAATAATTTATTTAAATAAGTATTAATGTTGACAGCTACTGATTTATTAATCCCAAATTCCGAAACAAATGAAATTATTTAACTGGGATAATAAATAATTAAAATTTATTTAGCATCGAGTACATCAGAGAGCAGTCATATATGTATAGTATATATAGTATGTATATATATCGTAACACTGAAAGGACCGAGATCCGGTGAGAGTGCAGTCGGTGATTCAACGCGGGACAATTGAATCCAATTACAATCGCCGCAATGCCCAGCGATTCTCAACTCGTCCATTAAAATAATTTATAAATAAAATAATAAATTTAAAACTGACACTAAAAATTATTTTTACCCTGCCTAACATTCATCTACAAAAAATAGCCGCCAAATTTTGAATTTAACCAAATTTAATAACCGGTTTCAAGTAAGAAAAAAAAATTGACTATTTGTTAAATAATGAAAATAATTAAACAGTTTATTTAGATAGCAAACGTATAGATAACGAATAAAATGAATAGAAGTGAGTGAGAAGCGCCTCTGGTTGTTCATTAGAGACCTTATTGTCCGTTAACTAAGTGCAGTCTCCTATCCAGTACAGTCTCCAAGTCCCTTCAGCTCAAACTAAACTCTATGTCCGTCCTTTACTCCTAATATAATGTTTCTCACTTCTAGGAACTACCCCTATGGCATATTACACACAACTTGGATGCTTGCACACAACTACTGCTCCTTACTATTACTATTCCTGTCTAACCACTCTCATAAGGTATAATATGTACTATCTATGTACAACATGTGATACACAACTTGTATAACTCCACACTAATACCGACACTGGTAATATACTGGTGGTGGTGTAGATATATTAGACCGGTGACTGGTGTGAGTGGGTGTGCTTGAAAGCTTCTTCACCTCACTATCATATATATGTATATGTGTATGTATATGTATACAGTATAGTATAACTTGTATATGATTCTATCCTTGTATCTATATCCTGTCATCCCTGATTTCTCCGCGCGAATGCGGTTCACGATGGGTTGCTGGTCTTGAGCTGCCGTGTTCGATTCACGACGCGTTATATACTATTGCAGACACGTAATAATAGATTTTAGTACCCGAGATTTCATTTGTATTTAATATTTTACTCATCAATTTTATTTGGACAGAAATAATTAGTGGGTAATAAAAATCCACACCACGAATTAGTTATTTAAAATTTTTTAATTTTTATTTATGGTAACTAGCGAAGGGGTAAGTTGACCATGATAGTGAGGTGACTCCCAAATTTTTTTTATGGATGTCAGATTTTTTAAATTGAAGGCAATGGGCATAGACAAAGTATTAAACTTTTTTTTTCTCAAAATATAGTCCCATTTTACCCCGAGTATTCTTATTCTTTGTAAATTGATGAAAAATAATTTAAAAATTAACATGCACACCATTAGGACCGCGGTGTGCATAAAAATAATAATTATTGTAAGCTAAAAAAATATGAATAAATATATAAAATGTAAAATTATAAGTAAATAATTTAAAAGTATAAATACAAATATTTAGAGCGCGAACTGAATGTTAATTTGGTGGGTAGTATAGTAGTACAGTATAAGCGGTAATGAATGTGCATTACAATTACCGAGGTATGGAAATGTAATGGAGTGAGAGGTTTTTGAGTATATAATGTTTGAATGTAAGAGAGTAGAGGGCGTTAAAGGTGAGAAAGAGAGGGATGATGGTGGTTGGAAAGGGTTCTACAACACACTAGCTACTGAGGTACTCCCTTATGCGAATTGGCCTCCTCGACAACCCGAGTAACTTTAACTCTGATGTTATAGTATATGTACTATATATGTTATAGTATACAATATAGCTTGGGTACGTGTATCCAACTATGTAAATAGAGGCCACCGGAAATTGGTCTTTGAGACGCGGCTCGGACACCTCGACTTAATATACTCTACTGTACTTTACTTTGCTGCTCGTATCGTATCGGTGTACTCTACTAAACTATGTACATATTACAATCTATCTTGCTTTATTACCCTATAATTATTTTAATTTGTTTAATAAATAACTCATTATTGTTAGAATTAAATTAAAAATAATATTGTGTAATAATATTCAAGTACTCACATTTGGCTCCCACCTATATTTTTCATACACTCTTAACTTGGCTCATGCAGAAACAAAATTATTCCATTGTTTATTTATTTTCTCATCTGAAAGTTAAAAGAAATAAAAAAAATTGTAGAAAGAAATTATACTTTTTAATTTAATAAATAAAATATAAAATTATACTCAAGTTAATGTTGGATATTATTGGAAATTATTTGAAAAAAAATAAAATAGGGAGATTAGATATTTTTTCCAAATTAGAAGCGCGAGATTTATTTCAAATCGAAATACTGGCGAAACTGTTGAAGATAAGACTAAAATTATTGATAGCAATTTTATTGTAAATTAAATTTTCTGTAAAAAAAGTCCTTATCAATTTTATGATAAATTCAATAGTTTTGGCAGAATTTTAATTTGGAGTGAATAATTATTAATATTCAAATAAAAAAATTTTTGATCATTATTAACCTTTGAATTAAAATTCTGATTGAACTATCAGAGATATGAAAAAAATCACAGATACTGATTTTGTAGGGAATCAAATTTCCTACAAAAAAGATTCTCTTGACATTTGCAGAAAATTCGAAAGTTTCGACAGAAAATTCAATTTAAGCCAAACGTAATTATTTTGATTTGTAATAATTTTTGATCAGAAATTTTTTCCAAATTTTCCTGTTAGCTCACATTTAATTTTTCTGCTATAAAAAATATTTTCAATGAACTGAGTAGTGTCTACTTATAATTTTGTAATACAGAAGCTACAAAATGGTTCGAACTGATAATGAAAATAATTATTTAAACAATTATTGCGTCCAAAATTATAAATTAACGAGAAAAAAACAGAAGGTATACATTTTCAGTTCAATTATAAATTATCACTATCTTAACAATGCTCATAAATTATCACTTGACAATAGCATTAAAATAAAAACCACGTGGGCAATTGTTGAGTTCCCGTAACAAGTAACCCGCATGACAACTACTGTGTCTGATAAAAAATAACTATTTAAATGTGGGCTGATTATTATTGCTGGCCTCGTTTAATAATACCTATTGCTTTTAACCTCTTGCAGATACTTTTTAATCCAGATTAATATTATATTTCTCCAACCATCTGTCACTTATTACATTAAATATTTATAAAACACATTAAAAGTTATTAAATTTATAAAAACAATATATATATATATATATATATTTATTCAGACTACTGAGTTTTAATATAGAAATATACTGACGGTTTGTTTTATGTGAAAATAATGCAGATACGCGAATCGATCAATTTATAAAATATATATGAATACTTGGACGACAGTCAAATGACATTTTGTGCCAGACAATATTTTATATTCACTGGACTTTAACTCTTACTCTATTATATATATATATATATATATATATATATATATTACTGAGCTATACTAATATTAGAGAAGAAATAAAGATGACCCAGATATGAATATGAATATTTAGAAATTGATTGATTGCTAATATCAACCGGCTTTTTCATTTTCTTTCTCTTTTCCTCTCTGTACATTTTTTTTTTTTTTCAATGAATTGATCATAAAAAACCCAAAACAAATAAGACAAGAACGGGTCAAAAATTTTTTATTTATTTTTTTGGGACTTCCGTTTTGTCCACCGTAAAAAAAAATCATCATATTAAAATGCTCAAAAAATTCATTATTTTCTTAGCTTCCCGTTTTTCCCGCCCATTCCCTTCATAAAAATATTAATAATAAATTTTTGATAAAAAAAAAAAAAAAAATGAATAATTATTGTAATTTATTATTTATACAAAAATTTCTTTACTTAATTCTGCGGAAAAAATTTACAATGAGATAAAAAATTTATTTTCAACTCACGTCTGAGAAAAATTTCAATTATAACCCAATTTTTTTATATTTGTTCATTAAAAAATTTTTTCCAATAAAATTTGCCCCAGATCCCCTTAAAGTTTATATAAAAATAAATAATTAATTGATTTAAATGAACTGTGGCATTCGAGTTTAACATCAATGAGTAAATTTTAAAAGCATTATGCCACACTAAAATATTTATCGGGTCGAAATATTTCACATTAAAATAATATATAATTTTTGACAGTTAAATGACATTTAACCAAAAAGATCAATTTATGAATTTATAAATTATAAATCCATCAATTAAATCCATTATCGAGTTTTTGGTGACATATATACATATATATGCTTAAATGTATGATCATTGAAATAGATTAGTCTAGACGATAAATTTATAGACGAGCGATTAAGTGCAGAGTTAATTTATTGTATATTTATAAATAGAAAAGACGAGTTCACGTGTCAATTATAAATTAAATAAAAGCTTTTTGTTCGGGTAAAATATACTGAGTGGGATTTTAAATAGAAATAAATGTAAGTCTGATATTTGGATAAGATAAAATCGATTGATAAGAAATATATATATATATACTTTTATATCAAACTGTTCAATTTACTTAAAATATTTAAATGAATTTTCGTTACCCAGCGTTGGCATACTCAAAATAACCGCGTAAAAATATAATGTATGTACTTTTGTCGAATAAATTATCAAAGTGACTTAAAAAGCTTTTTTATTGAGACAAAAATTAATTTTAAAATTATATTTTTTTTTGTAAATTTTTTTTTGGTAAAAATGTAAATGGAAGTGAAGATAATTTATTCAAACGGTTATAAAATGTTATTTCTCAGCTAGATGGAATCGAATCGACTTCTCAAATTAAAAAAAAAATTTGACAGTGGGCAAAAAAGTGCGAGGCAAGAAAAGAAAAGACGAGAGGGGAAAACGGATCTCGCAATCTCTTTCGATCCAATATCCGAGTTTTTTGACAGCAATTTCGGTCACGTCCGATAATATATCTGGATCATTAATATAAAGCCTTCGAGCCCTTGTGCACCCCGCGTAGAACCCGTGCGGGGAAATTGCTTTTCAATCCCCGAGCTGCCCCGTCGTCGCGATCCACCGCCATCCTACAAAGACCTTCGCCTCTTGGTCTGCAATCTTCAGTCTTTACTTAGATTCCGACAATCAAATATCACATTTAATTATTTTCGTCATGCTAATTACTTTTCAACTCAAATTTATTTTATCGAAATTCATTATTTATTTTCAAAATTTTGAAATTCATTTCAAGTGATCAAAAAATTTATTATTTATTTTTCAGATTTAAATTACCTTTCAAATGAGTACCAACACGACATACTTATTTTCAAAACCAAAAAAAAAGTCCGCACTCCAAAATTTATAAGTCACGAAAAATTTTTTTTCAAATTTTTTTTCTACTCACGACTAATTCACCAAAAATATGAATTATTTTTCAAAAAAAAAAAATTGTAAAAATCCAGACAAGATTCTCACAACGCAATTGTTATGATTTTTTTTTCTACTAAAAAATACTAAATTCGTAAGTCAAAAATAATTGATTTTCGTATGAATTAATTATTATTATTATTTTTCAATTTCATCTAACGGCCTGTAAAAAATAAATAAATATATAAAATATATATAGTATAAGACATAAGAGAAGAGGTTGAATATAATAGTCGATAGGATGACTCTCGTTCCAAGATTCAACCCTCACGTATACGCCCTTACGTCGTATAATATATACGTGAAGAGTAGTAGAGAGGGAACTAGAGGAATATAAGGAACACCCCGCCATAAAGAAGATCCCCTCAATCAGATAAAAAATGTATTATAGCCGGTATGATACAGAACTCAATACCTCTACGTCTACGTCCAACTTATATATATATATATATATATATATATATATATATGATGATAATAGTATAGAAGAGTGTTTCTCTCTTACATGAGATTTCAACGAACAACTAAAGGACACCAAACTTTTTACTGTATCTCTGTATAAGCTACTACGACAAGCATCACTAAAAGTAGGAGTAAAAGTAGAAGCAGTAGAAGTAGAAGTAGAAGTACTCCTCATTGCTCTTCTCATCCTCATCCTCACTTACTTACACTACTACTTCATATTCCACGAGGTCCAAGTTATCGATTTGCCTTGAATGCAGATCACTGCACATCTCACTCTCTGCCAAGACACTCTCGTGAAATTACATTCGACTATTGCCAGACGTCGTGGCGCACTCAAGCTTTATTGTCAATCGACTGCTACCATTTATAACGCTTTTTATGTGTCACAATATTTTTTATTGTTTATCAACTTAAATTTATCTATCTATAGATAAATGTTTTTTTTTTTTCCATTTACTCAATGGCAAATTACTTTGGAAAAAACTTTTCAACTAAATTAATATATTTTTCTTTCGTTTAAAGAATTGAAAAAGAAATTTTTATTTTAATAATTTAATATGGCTTTACAAAAAAAAAAAATTATTGAGCAAAAGAAAACTCATTTTTTTTTTTTTTTTTTTTTTTTTTTTTTTTTTTTTTTTTTTTCAAATTTTTAATTCGAAATTTTGTAATAATGAAATACCAAAAATTATGAGTGTGAATGCGGCAGACAGACAAATTTGGAATTATAAATAAATAGAGTAAATAATTTTTTTAAAAATATTTTAAAAAATGCACATAATAATTTTGAAATTTTTTAAATGCCCATTTTTTTAAAATTTTATATTATCAATTATTTACCCTTTTTTGTAATAACTTTAAACTTGTCTGATGTCTGCAACATTCACACACATCCAAAAATTTCAGACAAGAGTTCATATTCTACACTTAAATTTTTTTCATTAAAAATAATCAATACTGAAAAATAAAAATGCAAAATTTAGTTTTTTTTTTTTTACATAATTTTTTAAAATAAATTTTTTCTGACCGTAGAATTTTTCTACTCTTTGAAAAATTCGCCGAATTTTTCAACTGCTTATAAAATTACCACAGACGTGTAAGAATAATAATAATGATAATAATTGAATCTGGATTTATCAGTGTAGATAATAAACACTCAGTTTCTTAAATAACACTTGGCGGTTCTTCACAACCGGGTCTCAACGCTCTCATCTAATCCGATATTCGATGCGCACTCGCCGGCAAATCGAGCGCAATAAATTTACCCTACACCCAACTCGCTCAGTTATCTTTGGAAATAAATACCGTTTTATAAACACAGACTTCTGCACTGAATAAACAAATAAAGTAAAACAATAAAAAACCAAATTGACTAAAAACAAAAAAATCCACATATATATTTTGTATTTATTTTTCAACTTCATAAAATAAGAGTGCCTGGGCATCAAAAGACGCCGACCAAGTCGCACTTTAATGAAGAACATCCGGTCTGTCGGCAAACTATAAGGGATTATAAGGGACAAAAACAATATTGCATACAATTGGCGACACATGTTGACGGATTGACCAAATTTACATTCACTCCATGCGCTTTTTTTTAAATCCTACAGCAATTAGATTTTTTTATTAACTTTCTATTTTTGTTACTTTAGAATTTAATTACAATTTATAATTGTCTATAGACATTAAAATAACATTAAATACACCTACACAGCTATATATTTATGTGTCGATGTGTGTGTGAGTTTGTGTCTAAATATACATGTGGGTCGATAATGCGTAAGCTATAACGAGATGACAACACACGCAACTCTATCAAAACCACAACACTAATGGTATCAGTGTAAGTAATGTAATTGAGCGTACTCGCGGCAACACCGCATTTTGTGGTACGACCCTAAAACCCCTAGCTACTGTAAATACTCTATGTCATGGTCCAATACTTAATTTTATAATTATTTATTTATTTTGCGATAGTACATAAAATGTTTTGAAGCTTTCAATTAAAAAAATTAAATTTATTTAGAATTTAAAATGAAATTTAAATGATAGTGAAGTTAGCCGACGTGTAATAGTTTTTGAATTTTTTTAAAAATGATAGATTATAAAAAAAATAATTTTTGAAAAAATTGCACTTATAGATTTCTTAATTTTCTACATGTGCATATTTTTAAATTTTATATTTTTGTCATTGATTTGTGGGAAAGAACTCCGAAATTTGTAAACTGTCTGTTAACTCCATAATCACAAATTTAATTATTTTTGTTTAATCTTTGGAAAAAAAAAATCCGTAAAAATTTGAATTTCCCTCATTTTCAATTTTTAAAATTTTCTTATGACATAAATTTATGATAAAATTTTAATTTAAAATTAAAAAAACAATAAAAATTTAAGAAGAATGATTAAAATAAAATTTCCATTATTATTATAAATAAAATTCAAATGAACTAAATTTTTCATAAAAAAAAATAAAATGAAAATTTATTCAACGTCCAATCATCACCATCTTTTATCTATTTATTTTTTATTATTATTTTGTTGTTGGCCTTCTCTAGCATACGCGTCGCGAGTTGACGCATTTAAATTGAAAAATAAATTTTACATTCATTCTGATGTTTACCAATAAATATCGATTTTAATTTTTTTGCCAGCATGTTTACCCACGAAATAGTACCCACACACCTTCACACCCACATCCACACCAACATCAACGATTTATGAAAACATGCACTAAAATTTAATATTATTATTAAATCCTTAAAAAAGCCATTCTCCTTTAATACAATGTAATAATTCAAAATTTTAATTCAACAAAACCCTGGAGCTAAAAAAACCTTAAAAAAATTAAACATCAGACATATGAGGAATAAAATTCTTTTTTTTTTTTTATAATGCTCTCATATTCGTCGGTTTGATTATTCTCTATGAAATCATTTTAACGAATAACAAGAGACCGTAGAAATAAGTGAAGGACGAGTATCTAATGAAATTGCGAGGGAATAAAATGAGCCTGAGACGTACAGACATTTGTTATTATTATTATATAGATATATATATATAAATATATATATATATATATATATATATATATATGAGTCGTAGACAATAGGTTATTATTACACGAAAGCTTTATAACCAAGCCCTTACATCATCTAATATCCCCACCTAAATATATATACATATATATATATCCCATACTCTGAAGCTCTATCCTCTCTCCCTCGTTGCCTCGTCCCCATCACCCCCTTTTCCATCACTCCTGTCCCAAGTTCCTCAACCCCCGATGAACGCAATCTCATTACTCGGGGATGCACTCACCGTATTAATGCCGAAAGGAATTAACTTTCAACGTTACGAGATCGAATGTTACTAACTTTATATTGCTGAGTGGAGGGTAACTACTCGTTGGAATAAATCTACCCCTATTTCCCCTTTTTTCTTGGCCCCTAATTTCCCCTTTAGACCATTTTAAAAAATTTAATTTTTATAAAATCAATCTCTTTTATTTTTTTATCTCCTACCCCCTTAGTAATTTTTATATTAAAATAATACATCCTGTTATTGAAAGTTGTTTAAAACATTCAGTGTTTGTATTTAATTACTAAATACCGAATTTAAATTACGAGGGAAAAATGGGCCTTAGAAATTTTTTTTAAAAAATTTACAAATGGGCAATTTTGGACAGTTTACAGGCTGCTCATTTAATTTGAAATTGAAGAAATAAATTTTTAGTTAAATATTTAGAGCATTAAATAAATTTTATAAATAATATATTTATATTTTGCATGAATTGAAATTTTTTAAGTATTTGGATCGCGTATAAATCCTTTTTTACAACAACGGTTATTATAAATTGATATATGTTTGTGTACTATAGGGTAAATGTGTGTATATCGTAATACACTTTTCATTGTACGCGTCAGCTGCGCCGTCACCGCATCGGTTTAATTTTGTTTTGGGAAACAAGCGACGGCTCATTATCCGATGATTAAAAACCATTACTCATCGCCAGCCGAAGCGCATCCGTTTTTCTTTCATGAAATTTTAATTAATTTACCACTGCCACCGCGGCTGCTGCTACGATAAATATATTGAAAAGATAATTATTTATTGTTTTTTTATTAATTGGAAGCTTTTAACATTATTGTCCATTTTTTTTTCTTTTAATTAAAAATAAATACATTCAATTTAATTTAATTCCAGGCTTTAATTACCTCATATTTATAGAATTCTATAATTAGTTTTCGATATTTTTTATCAAATTATTTTTTTTACCAACAAACCGATACCACAAAAAAAAACTTCGCCTCAGTTTTTTGTCTTGAATTGAAATATAATTTTAAAAAATTTATCTGGCCCAAGTATTTTTTTTCTTTTCTAAAATAACTTTTAGTTAAAAAAATGTAAAATATATTTAAATGTATGGGTTATTTTATTATTGCAAAAGTAAAACGTTACGAGTGAAGTGAGTATGAAATAAAAGAGTATTTGTATATCTATGAATTTAAAATCAGAGTTTAATTTAGTTGGATCTATAGCTGATTGTCAAACGTTGTTAGAGGTATTTTAAAAATAGTAAAAATAAAAAAAATTAAAAAAAATGATTGTCGTTGGGCGAGTGCTTTTTTCCGTACATCAAATTCAACGTGGAAGCTGCCGGCGGTACCGGACAGCGGACGACGCTCGTGGCTCGATTTCAAATAAAGTTAATTGGAAAACATTGTTCGACCGGAGGGTGCAGGATAAAAGTACTGGGTTTATATGCGGGGGGGTTTGAAGAGAGAAAAATAAATATATATATGTATACATACGTATATAAAATAAAAAAATAAGCGGACGATAGAGAGAGAAAGGAAGAAAGAGAAGGGAGAGAGATTGGAGGCGTCAGCGAGCCCAGAAGCAGGGGTGAGTTAGTGAAATTAATATTTCCTATCGGGGCATCCGATCCGACGCGTTGGACGATCGACAAGCTCATAGCTTAAGGCCGTTACGTTCGATTAAAAAAATTCCTGAATGTCAAAATATAAAATTTTGTTATTTATTTATTTGTCGTGTTTTTTTGTTTCGCTCCTAGTTTTTTTTTTTTTTTATTTTTTTAATAACAATAAAGTAATTATTCGACGGATTGATTTATTATGAAAATAATTTTTGATGGAATAAAGTTATTGGATGAGAGATTGAATGGGAGTAAAACTAAAGTATTTTTATTTTTATGCCTTTTGATCAATGAAGATGAGGGCTGTTGTTCGGGGGATGATACGCTTACAAATTAAGTTGATATTAATCGTCGATATGACGAGGGGCATATATATCATATAAGGATACACTTGTAACTGAATTGTTTGTTAGCTTAATACTTTTATTGATTAATTTTTAATTAAAGTGTTTTTTTTTTTTACTCTATTAAATAGAAATATTTTTTCAATACATTGCAGTTTATTATTATATTTATGAAAAAAAATTAATTAATGTAATTAAAATTTTATATTTTTTAATTTTTCACGAAATTTTATTTTTTGTCTGAATCGTTTAATTATTTTAATTATTAAATAGTGGAATTAATTATATAAAAACTTATGAATAGACATTGATATCGTTGAGTTGAGCTCGAAATTAAATTAAAATCGATAAAAAAAGACATTTAATTATTCTATTAAAAGAATGAAATCTTTAAGCAGAATAAAAATACCTGAGTTATATTTTAGTAATAATAAAAATAAATATATTTCGTTATCAATATTAGTGTGATAATATTATTTTTATTTATAGGTTTTATCACGAGAAATCTAATAATGTAACATCCAAATATAGATATTTTGTATTTCTCCAAGGACAAGTCGCCGTAGGGTAAAAAGTTAGTGATACGAAAACATCACATATATGTAGTGAGAAAGAGAGAAGGAGAGAGAGAAAGTACAGCACACAGTAGCGCTGAATCCACACGTGGTGGCAATAAAGAGAGACCACGTGGATACAAAGATCACCGACGTAATGGAAATAGAATACTATAATATACCATGAGCTTCATAACGAGCAACACAATCTCCCTTATACTCAGAAAAAGCTCGGAAAAAAGCTTTATTCTTACGTACAACACACTGTAAATACTTTCAATACTCACAACACACCAATAGGATCACCCAAAGCTGACAGGTTTATAATGAAACCCGTAAATAGTCTTTAACTTTTATTTATTCATTTTAAATTTTTGTCTCATGCATTTCAAATAAAAAAAAACAAAAATTTTAATGAAAAATAGACAGAGACGAAATTTTTCCATTACAAAATTAGGAAAAAATAATTTAAAAAAAAAAAAGAAAAAAATAGAATACAATTCATAGCTTAATCTTAGTTCACGTGGGCTACAGAAGTACACCGGAGTAAAGTAGAGTAGAAGTAGAGCCAATGAAAAGTAAGCTACGATAAAAATTTCATAATTACTTCTTACTTCCGTTCGGGGAAATTTTAATTAAACCGGAGAATTGGTCTTTAACGAGAAAAGAGAAGAATAAAGGACAATGATGGAAAATATATGTATATATATATATATAAGAAAGACTTTGTTCATGCTACTTGGAAAATGTTTTTTTAAAATAATTATTATTGGATAGAAAGAAAATATATTTATAAATATAAATTAAATTGGGAAAAAATTAATTTAATGATTTTTATCAATCTCAGTAAGACACCCTCGGTCTGACTTTATTTATCCTCGTGGTCGGTGGAAAATTATATTTGATTCTAATCTAGCAAATGGGATACCCAGTCTATTTATTTACACTTGGGTTGACGAGCTATTGTAGATCTTTTTCATTTATTTTTTTATAATAAAGAGGGTAAAAAACTTTTTCAATAGATAATAACTTTTTAAAATATATATTTTTTGAATTGGCAATTAAATTGACTTTCTGTAGTTGGAATTTTTTTTATTGAACTAATAAATCTGAGAAAAAAATTCCAAGTGTGTGATTTTCATTACGGTTAAGATTTTGAAAAAATTTCCCGCCTTATTGATATGTGGAGTAATGATTTTTTTCTTCTCGAGTTCAAAAAAATTCAAATTACATATTTTATTATTTTAAAACCTCTATAACTTTTTGAATTTTAAATTTATCAATTCAACTGATAAGACCTTATTTGTAGCCAGTGAAATTCTCTACGAAATTGTATCGTGGTTTTTTTACGTAATTTGAAAACTTTAGCACCGGCGAGCAATTTTCTAAAATTTGAATAAAAACCGAGCGAAATTTTTTTTAATTAGAAAATTTTAATTGAAATACCTGGAAATTTTTTTGTATGAGTGTGAAATTGATATTAAACAACAGTTTAATATACGGGCACTAAATAAAAAAAAATGATTTTTAATTTCAAAAGCGAAAAATAAATAGAGACTTTAAAGTCTAGCGCGTGCGTTTTGATTATGCCCGCGGGGTTGACTTTATTGGTTGAGGCCCGGTTTGAATATACTGTAGACTGTAGACTGTGGACTGTAAACTGTGAAGTTTAGTTTGCTGTATAGAAGTGTGATGTAATACTACAATAAATGAATTTTGTTGGTGCGCTTGTGTATATGGACGTGGAAAGATAGATCAAGTTTAAAATGTGTTGGGTAAAATGTTGTTATTTGTGTGTATGTATGTATATAGTGTGTGTATATGGAATAGAGAGTGTATATAATGGTAAAGGGAGGAAACAAGTGGTCGAGCATTTATAGACACGGCGTGGCAAGGCGAAGTGGCTATTTTCCGGCGAGTGCGCACCGATTAAAAATCCAATTCGGTGGCTCGGGATAAAAAAAAAAGTAAAAAATTTTAGGAAAAAGTATGTGTATATATATATACTGTTGTTTAATCTTTTTTTTTAGTTTCATGTTATATTGAATGAGTGAACTAATTCTTAATGCGAGGGGTCAATGATCATTTTTATTTTTAACGGTTTAATCTTTCTTTTTTTTAATTTAATAAGAGGAAACGAGTTAATTAAAAGTCATTTTTAATTTTTTGTTGGTCATAATTTATTTTTTTTATTTAGAGAAATTTTTACTCGAACTAAAAAAAAAATATTTTTTAATTACGCATTCAATTTTTTTTTATCACAATTAGATGTAATAATTTATTTATGAAAATATTTAATAAAGATTTCAAGAATGATATGGGATAATTTTTTAAATCAGAATTTTAATTGAAATTATTGAATCTACTGGAATAAATGTTGAAATAATAAATTCTATACATTGACCCTATTGATGGATTTAATTAAAGAATTCAATTTATAACTTCATCAACAAAATGAAATTATTAAATTTTTTTTTAGTAAATAAATATTTTATAAAGACGTTACCAAAGATGATGCAATATAAATTAAATTTTTTAATTAAAAAATAAATTTAATGATTAAATATCGCGTAACAGATCCTCTATTGTACAAAAGGTACAAAGTTATATATATAGAAATTTTTTTACTAATAAATATATATTTTGTTACCAAAAATATACAAAAGCCCAAAATTCATTTTATAAATTTGAATTTTTTCCCGCCCTTATGATACCCGAGAACCACGAGCGAATAATAAAATTTTTTTTGCTTACTAATGTACTTTTGAGCCAGAAAAAAATCTAGAGTGGAAATGACAGCCCAATAAATAAAAAAAAAAAATCTGATGGAATGATTGAAAATGAAAATAAATAAATTTCCAAAAAAAATTTGACTCGAATTTAATAAGAATGAGCAGCAAAAATACTCATATCGCGTCCTTATAATGCCCACCCTGAATACCCCCATGTTGGTCGGCTCCCTCACCAGTATCTTGATACTTTTTCCATCTACTGAAATTGATATTACTTTGGTAAAGGCGTGTATACGCGTACCAGGGATCCATCTAGCCTATAAATTTTTAACGGCGTAAAACTTTCCATCTCAGCTACACCGTACACATACACAACGCGAAGGAGCCCGCGAGTTGTTGCCATGAGCATGACAGAGAACCCGACTCCGGCCGAACCAACAGTGGGGTCAGGGGAGATAGTTTGAGAGCTTGCATTCGGAAAATTGAACTCTTCGCCTTTACTTCGAGATGCGTTACCGAGATTCTCTTTTCCGATAACCCAGATAAAAAAATTCCATTATATATCTACTCCCGCTATATAGTGAGCCACTATAATATATCTACTGTATAGACAAACATAAGAAAGAAAGAAAGATATAAAAAAAATAATAATATCATTTCTTAGGTAAAAGAATTGACATCATGATCAATGGCAATATTCACATGAATATATTTCATCGCGGTCAATAAACTCACTCGTATATTCAGTTCTAATAATTGAATTGACAATTTACTATACCATACTACTATTATTATTATAAATTTTCATATATATTAATATAGATATGTATACTAAACGTGTCGATGCAAACATCATTTTCCCTTACTCAATGTACACCGATGACTCGGATTAAAATTTAATTACTGTGGGTATTAATTGAACAGAGTGACAAAGATGATGTGTCAGAGAAGCTTATGCACACCATACATATCAACCAATTGTATATAATCATATTTGTAGGGTAGACTGACGCAGATTGGGCCTAAATTCATTTTTTTAACCATTCAATTAAATCGACTAAGGTAAAATTTTTTCAAATCTACTGGAGCAGTAAGTGGTAATTTTTTTTAATAATTAATTTAGTTTTTACCTTTGGTCAGTAAATAATTAATCATAAGTTTTTATTTCAAAAAAACATTTAATGTATTATAAACTTATGAAACTGTAACAGACTTTTTTTTATTGATTTGAAATACAATTCTATAGAGGTAAAAAAAGGTATAGACTGTTTTTATTTATCATCTATTTTACGTTCGAATTGTTGTCAAGTATTTACTTTAACTTGTATTATTTTAAATGATTTTTTCTTATATTTTTGTTGCTACATAATGAAATTTTTTATTACTCTGAAAATTAAAAATTTTCAAATTTTTTTTTCAAGATCATTTACAAAAAAAAAAAAAAAACAAAAAACCAAAAATATGCACATGTAGAAAATTTAAAAATCTATAAGTGCAATTTTTTCAAATATTTTTTTTTTATAATTTATCGTTTTTAAAAACAATCCAAAAATTAATAGACAATGGCTAACTTTACTATCATGATTTTTTTTCTATGAAAAAAATTTTTCCCCACTTCTGATAAAAGGAAAAGACGTATAGAAAATATTTAATAATAAATGACATGCTCTAGATTACCTTATAGATTATTTATTACCCACACTACATGACCTTACTATTTATTAGAATTCTTATTTATTAAAATGGACAATAATAATAACGATAATATTCTTTATCCATCATAATCCTCAATAGAAAAAAAAAAAAAAACAATTTAATTTCTGACAGTTAAATCTTAATTATTTACCAACCATCGAAACAATTATTTCACAAATTCAAAGTTTAAAAAAAAAATTTATTTAATAATTATTTTAAATATTGATTTTAAAAAAAGTACAACTCCCCCTTCTGTATTCTATAGATATAAAATATAATCGATGAGGTCGTTGCCATATATATATATATATATATATATATATATATATATATATATATATATATATACATATATATTGAAGAAGAAACAACCACTAACGTACTTTTCTCTAATGTGATTGCTTTACTGGCCACAGTGTAAAGCCAGCAAAATAAAATTACTTTGCCCCTCTACCTCAACTTGTTCTTCATCTCCTCCTCTATCTCCTTCTCCCATTTTATTTTATATATACTATCTATTTAACTTTTTACTACAAAATAAGTAAAATAATGAATAAAAAACCAACGAATTGGATAAAATGAAGCAATAATGTCATTAATTTTATTTTTAGATAAATTCATTGCTTGACCACGCTCTAAATACTCGGTAAATAAATAAACTGGGGGCATTAAAAAAAGATGAAGAAATAGTTAAGATACAGTTGAGTGGACACTCGACTTAAGACGTTTTATTTAGTTTAGTTCAGTTGTATATAAAAATGAATAAAATAAAATAAGTCGTAGAGTAGAAGAAATGAATTTGGAGAGGGGGGGGGGGGTGTTATTTTTTTGATAGCGTATAGCGTACAAGTTATAGTGTGTTTTGTTGTTGTACGATATCATCGAGAAGGCTATAGCTATTGAATGGAACTATCAGTATATAAGATGGCTAGTGTTGTGTAGAGTAGACCAATTTATGTTCGCTACAAATATATATATATATATATATATATATATATATATATATATATATATATATATGTGTATGTGTGTATAGTTTTATATACGACAGCATTTCCGAGGGATTTAAGAGACCCATGAAGTAAATAGAAGCCCTGGTCGTTCTCCCGTAAAATTGTATGTGAAATTGTGCAATGTGTCTTGCGAATTGAATCGCGCTCAGTAACGACATCGATTTTATTGTTTATTCCCTAACCTACGGACTACATATTAAATTATTATAACAATGGAAATTTTTTTATTTATATTATTAAAGTTATCTAATTTTTACGATAGTTGTCAAATGTGGCGGCAAATCTAGTTTCAAATGCATGGAAAAATTAAACTTGTTTTGATATTAGTATTATTGGTTCTGAAAATTTTAAATTGAGGAGCGACTGGAGCATGACGGGACACCGGAACCAAGAAAAATGTTTTTTTAAATTTTTCAGGTGCTCCGTTTTACCCTGAGTACTTTTTAAAAAATGATAAAAATATTCCATTGAGTATTTCGTACCCTAGTCTTCTCTACAATTCATTTACTTTTTTTTTGGTAATAAAAGTTTTTCGATAATAATTTTTTAACTTTTTTTTCTATTAATAGTTTCAATAGAAATTTAATTTCGAATTTAAAAAAAAAAATATTATGACAGTGACGTTCAAATTTACCGCAAAAATTAATTAATAAAAAAAAACTATTAAAATTCTATTAAAAAAAATGTATATATTTTTCAATGAACTCCAAAAACGACTACATATATTTTGTAGCGTATAAATTCTAGTAAAAAAATAACCATAAGTTGTAAAAGTAAATTAAAAATATATATCGAATTTCGGATGTTAGTAAACAAGGAAAAAAAAACGATTAATTATCTTCAATGTCCATAATTTCTTTTAAATAATTTACCGTAGGCTAATTACAGAATGCACCGAGCAGTAATATCGCTTTGCAGGTTACTACGTTCGGGGAAGCTATACTTTAGTTTGCAATTTAAACTTTACTTCCTCTGGAATTGATTAGCTTTTAGTAATTAAGCAAGCAACGCCTCGGCTCTTGCACCCCTGTCCCCTCGCTTCTTCTAGCCCCTACCCCTTTCCTCCCCCAACTCAACAAACCCCCTCACCCTCACCCGCAAAATCCTCTTTCTCTAACTCACTTTCACATCTTTCTCTAAACCCCCCGCCAGACGTTCACGCCATCGGGTGGTTTTAATCAACGGCCCGCGCGCGCAACTAACCCCTTGCCCCTCAGCCCCCAAAATCCTCCCTCTCTGTCTCGCTCACTAATTCCTCACTCTATTATACCCATAACCAAATACACACACATCACACAATATCCATCACTTTCCCCTTTTTCCCTTCCCGAGCTTTCCTGCCTACAATTTTTTTATAAAAAACAAAAAAAAACCCGATCTAACCTCAAATCATATATATCCCCGAAAGCGTGTGTCCTATTGGATCGCAGTGCGAAGCAATTTCAGCGTGGAATGCGTTTCCCTCGATAGCTCAACGGCACGTACGTGAAGCAACTTTGAGGATGCGAATAGTGAGGGTCGACGAAGGGAGGAGAGAAGGGAAGCGAAGAGGAGAAGAAGAGTCAGGAGAAATTGAGTAAAGAGGAGAGGGTGTTTGTGGGTATTCGCGAGACGAAAGAGGATAGAGGGTGTGCTTGCCCAACCGGGACAGGCCCAACCAATTTCAACTTCCATTATACACCCTAACTCTCGCTCGCGCCTCCCGCTGGTACCCTCATCCCCAATCCGACTCCACTTACCAAGTATCAAAACCTCTTTCTTTTATTCCTAAATCTCAATAACTTTTTATTTCATTATTCGATAACTTTAAAATATCCTCAATTACTCAAAGATTATTTTAGTTTGACGACACAAAATCCACGTGCTTGTTAATGAATTTACAAAAGAAACCAATAAAAAATTAAATGACAGTCGAATTTAGCTGGGCTTGCAGGCTTTTCATTTCTTCCGTTTACTTTCCCAGCCTGAGCCTCACCCTCAACCTCAACCTCGGCCTCATCTTCATCTTTATCCTTATCCTCATCCTCATTTTCCTCGACAAAATCTTCTCCGGTCCTATCTATATCTCTAGCATCGTATCCTACAGCAAGTTATACTCGTATATATAAGAAACCGAGTCGCCAACTTGGACTACTACACTCACTAGGGGCTCGCTGTCGTAAAATGTTGCTTTTTAATTTGGTAGACCGTTGTGTGAGCTTACGACACTACCCCATTCCCCCACACACACAACTATACGCCAGTGTTCTCTGTTGTTGTAGCTTTTGAGTTAATATACGGGTTTAATTTTGAAATTTCATTTAAACACTTTTATATATTAAAATTTTATCCTCTATTTATTATCATCTCTATTATACACCGTAATTTACCTATACACATACACATACATACACACGGTATATTAATAAAAAGTATTTATTTTCAGTAGAAAACTCAAATCTTCTGATAAAAATCACATCCGCCACAAAATTGACATCCGACCCGTCAATCTTTAACTAAATTTATATTACTTGACTACTTTCTTACGGAAATTGCTAACGAAAGAAGTATACACATATATGTATACACATATAAAAATTATTCTACTTAATTTTGAAATCAAGATTCAGATAAAATTGCTCGTAATTGTTTACCATTAATTAAAACTTACCAAAGATAAAACATGCTTAGTATCCGTGACATTCACTTGACACTAAACACGTCACTAATCACGTTTACAAATTTAATTATTTGTCACAATTAATACTTCAAGTTGTTGTTATGGATGTTATTCCAAGACAGGAGATTATCTTTAAAACAACGTGGTAGTATGAAGAACACTAGAGAGAATAAAATTTATTAGAAACCTCACGCGCCGGCTGTCTGACTCGGAATGAACGTATTCACTAGGAGAATTGACTGGAGGGTTTTCTTGCGCATGCGTTGAGGACGCGTGTCCGGTGATAACAATTACGAGTGTTCACTCTACTCATTTTCTTTTTATTTATTTTTCATATATATATATATATATATATATATATATATATATATATATATATATATATATATATATATATATATATATATATAAAACTCGGATAATAATAATAATTATTATTGCTTCTTATTGTTAAGCTTTTTTACCAAAGATATAAACTGGAAAATATATAAAATGTATGAAGCAAATGGTAAAAAAATTGGATTTGTTTTTTTATGTACTAATATCAAAATTGATTAATGAACTTGGTAATTAATTAACAAAAGTATCAAAGAAATTATTACTTCTATTTATTTATTTTTTTTTTTAATTTTTAAATTATATATTAAAGTAATTTGAGTCATTAAATTTATACGACTGAATAGTGAGGCTGGTAAATAAAAAAAAAAAAAAAGTAATTTTTTTTTGTTATGGCTTTAAAATTTTTGAAGTTATTTTTATTTTGTTGAAACGCATTTAATTAATGAATTTAATTTATACGAATGTATATGTATGTATATAGGTAGCAATCATTAAATTAAAATTATAGAGCACGGTGGACAAACAGCATCTTGATTTTAATTAATTTAATTGAATTGGAAGTAATTCAGAAGAGTGAAATTTTTTTTTTTTTTTTTAGTTATTTACTTTATTTTCCTTTTCGGGAAGAGTGAAGAGTCAGTTACTCTTCCAAGATTGATCGGAAGGACTGACGTATACTCTCGAGAGGCAGAGAGCAAGAAAGACGGCGCGAGTTTAAGTGAGGGAAGAGTAGGAGGAAGGAAATGGTGAGATGACCATCTCCCATGGCACAATTAGCTAAAACCGAGATGGCTAAAACCTCAGTTGGACTCTAGACTCCAAGCTATCTCCATTTACCACAAAACTACCCATCGTAAAACACCAAGAGTTTATTGTAAGAATGCTGAATTGCTCAAAGATTTAGATTACATTCAACTTTTGACTATTACTATTATTATAATTATTATTATTATTGCTGACTATTTTATCATTTATCTATGACATGACCAACAAGAGACAAATTTATGTAATTTGACTTTAAAGGTGACTTAAGGGGTAGTTGGTGACCTGCAATTTGGCTGACGTGCGAAATATTTCAAAAATTTAGATCCTGTAGTTTTTTTCTTTTCATTTAATTTTTTTTTATGAAAAACCCATATGAGAAAAATATATATGCGAACAAATTTCATACATGAGACATATATGAGGCATATATATGAAATTTGCCCCCATATATATTTTTTGTCGTACAGGAACCTTCTGATTTTCAGGTACATCTATCGCCAGTTTAAATTTTCCCGCCAAAATTTAAAAAAAAAATTCAAACGAGTGATCGAAAAAAAATTTCCTCAAAAATTGAAACTGATGTAAATTGCTGCATTTCTAATAAATATTTGAAATTAAAAAATTAAATTTACTAAGATCTTGAGTACATATATATGTAAAAGTTGTTATGATACAATATACATAATGTAAACAATAAATAAATCGATTAATCGTTGTTGTACTCACGTTAAGGAAAACATCAGGCCTAAAGAGTCAAGTTCCGCCATGGCTCAGTGACTTATCAGCTGCTTTTAATCGGCCACGTAATTGAACTGTCGTTCAAACAGTTAATCGTCGGCTCACAACGTTCATGCATAACTTAATGAGACTCTACGCATACGACCACCGCTTCTGCGTTTTTTTTTATCTGAAATAATAAACAGCAATTATGATTACAATAATAAATGTCTATTAATTATTGCCAATAGATAAAAGGCATTGCAAAATTTCAGAGCATACTGTAAATTTTTTTTAAGGAAGAAAAAAAATTCTTATCAGTTTATTTCATTTTTTTGCGCAATTAATTATTTGAAGTAATAAATAAATGAGTAAATTATTTAAATGAAATGATATCGAAGCATTAATTAATGAAACTGATGAATAATTTAGGTAATAAATGCAATAAGTATTTATAATATGTAATACAAAGTGGATATATAGTAATAAAAGTTAATGTGTTGCAGATGAATGAGAATGGAACGTCGATTGTCGAAGCAAAAGAGATGGACTGGTAGCGGGAGTAGTTGCGTGGGATGGAAATTAATTCATTACTCTAATGCGTCGGGCGAGTAAGAGAAAGAGGGAAAGAGTGAGTGGAAGAAAGAGGAGAATGACCAAAGAAGTGAGTGTTGAGTAGAGAGTTGGTGTGTGACTATTCGGAGGAAGCCTGAAACCCAGAAGAGTGAGCGGTGTGTGAGTAAAGGGAAGTGCGGGTACGAGTAACGCAAAAGATGGATCTCTCGTTTTCATTTTTAAAATTAACAGTCCCCATTATCACAACCCTACTGCACTCTTTTTCCATTGTCTCACTTTATCCAGGCTCTGGTGATATACACGCTCGATTGATAAATTTTTTTCAAACGTTTTTTCTGATAGAAATCATTTTTTAAAATTTTAATTTTAATATTTTTCATTAAATTTCCAAGGAACAAAAATTTTGAGTTAGACAATTTTTTAAATTACAACTAATAATATTGTGAAAAAAGATCAGTTAATAAGATTGAATTTTAGTCCAGCAACCAATCAGATTAAAATCTCGAGAAAAACAAAAATAAAGCTTTTAGTAAATAAATGAATTTGTTGATGAATACCCTCGGTAAAAGTAAAATGTGTTTGTAGCAAACTTTTGCTGGTAGTGCTCCCGCTGTCTTACAAGAGCACCACCACCCACTGACGGCCCCAATGTAATTTTCTGAATGACTGCGTAATTAAAACTCTAATTTCCTGCACTTAATTGACCGGAGTCTTGGTTCTCTACTCCTGTGTGCCTTTGCACGGCTTTAGCCTTCGTTCCCTCTTTTTTCTTCCTTCTTTCTTACCGTTTCCTTGCCCCTCAGCCCCGAACCTCACTCTCACCCTCTACCTCATCTTTACTACCCTCTCATTCTTTTATTCCTCCTTCATTTTATTATTATTATTATTATTTTTCTACATGAACACCCGCACATTCTTTATAGCTTTTAGCTCGAAAATTAGACCAGACAGTTATTCTTGATGTGGAAAAATTAAACTCTCTATAAACTTATTCTTATATAAACTCATTAAACATTTAAATAAATTGATTACTTATCAACTGAACCCACCGAGTTATTTATTTTATAATTTAAAAATATAATTTATATTTAAATCTTTTATTTATTAGACAGCAAAGTGACTAAGGAGTTTTAAGACCGACGGTATAAATAAATTTAAAACCAGAGGTAAAAAAATTATACAAGTGAGCTGTGTAGTTATAAAGGGGAGGAGACGAGACCGGGGTTAGAGAAAGGTAGAGAAAGGGGTTTTCGGATAATTACGAGTGTCCAACGGGCGTTGGTACGAAGGCAATTATAATTGCTGGCTCCTTTCGCAATTACAAGTTTCCACGAGACGTGAAGTACGAAGAGGGTAAGAGCCAGTCTGTGTAAGGGGTAGTTCAGTTGGGGGATGCGGAAAAGAGTGAGGAAGTGAGCTAGTGAGCTAGTGAGGTAGTGAGGAAGTAGGAATTAGAGAGTAAGGGAGGCTAGACATGTGATGGGGGTGAACCGGTAAAGGTTGCAGTACTGGCCGAGCACAACATAGTAAAACTCACCCACTATACTCTACTCATAACACTCCTCTTGCCTCGGCGGCCTCCTGTGCCGGGTATGGGCTCCAAGAAGGCTACACGAGGTTCTATGTGGAAAACGTTAATTGGGGTGACCTGCTCAGAAACTTGTTACCGCGGTGATACTGATATTCTGCCGCTTCAAGTTCTAATAACATACAACATTTATTTATAATTTTGTTAATTCATTTACATAATTATTAGTTTTTAATTTTTTTCTTATCAATAATTTATCTGGTTATTTATTTAATAAAAAAAAATATTTTTTTAAATAGTACATATTACTAAAAAATCCCTGCTGAGGTAAAATGGCCATGATACTGAATTTGACAGACGTTTAAAAATTTTTAAATTATTAGAAAACGAAAAATTATATAGAAAAAAAATATTACGAATAATTACACTTATAGATTTTTTAATTTCCTACATGTGCATTTTTTTGGTTTTTTTTTTTTTTATTGTAATCAATCAGTAGAAAAAAATTTTATGTAAAAATTTATTTATTTTTAAAGACTGAGGGGAAAAAAAATCCATAAGTTATTGATTTAAATATTAAGATAATAAAAAATAATTAAGGATTGTGTATTTAGCCGGCAACTTGTTGAGAATAATTTAAAAGATTTTTTTAAGTGCTGAATATAATATTTTTTTTCATTGATAGTGAGTGTAAAGAAGTGGAATCGTGAGTTAAAAAATGAATAAAAAAAAAATCAAGTAGGAAAAAAGAGGAGAAAGAAAAACAACTTGAGAAAAGTAAAGTAAAGTAAAAGCAGAATAAAATATATATGTATATATATATATAAAAAAGTAAGGGATGGAAATGGATGTTACTTAGACTTGAAGAGAGGAATACCTCTCACTTTTATTCCGTACCCTCGGCAACTTATTCTCGCCGACATTCCCAGGCAGAGTAAAGTAAAGTACAGGCGAAAGTCACACTTTTGCCTCCAGGGTACCCACGCACGCGTTCTTTCCGTCTCCTTGTCTCGCTTTTATACTATCTCCATTTACACATACATTTGTATATATATATATATATATATATATATATACATATACATATTAAAGTGTTCTTAAAAAATTTTATTATTTTTAAAAAGATTTCTTTATATTAAAATTAAATAAACTTTCGAAAAGTCAAAGCCAACTGCTGACGTCATATTCAAACTACTTTTTTTATATTTAAATATTTAATTAAATATATATATGTTATTTCTATGTATAAATTCATATAAATTATATCCATTTCCGTAAGTTTAAAAATAGCCACCGACTTCTAGGGTACAAAAATTTTCAAGAATATTTAAATAGTGTAAAAAAAAAATCCTTGTTTACCGACAATCTGACACAAAAAAAAATTTCTCAACCACTTTCTTTTATTCACCATAGACAAAGTAACGACAAACCAGAGTATCGTAAAATCCATTCAACAGCCCTCGGCAAAACCCGACTCTTTACCTAACGTGTTACTCCTATTCCATTCATTTTTACATCCACTTCTCGTGTTATGTCTTAGCAACTCTAACATCCAAATCTACTTCTCACTTTCATTTGCCACAGGCTGATAGTCTTTCTTACATCTTTATATCAAAATAAAAATTATAACCATTACATCTTTCTAAAATTTTTTTTTTTCATTTTCTTTTAATTTTCTTTTTTCTAATAAATTAAATTAAAATAAATATTTTAAGTAAATAACAAACAGTAATCATTAGATGTTAAGTATTAAACGGCCCATAACCATAAACAACTAATAAGATTTTCCAACTGAGTATATAATAAACATTAACTTGTATATGTATATATGTATAGATATATATAGCAGAAACGAATAACAGTAGCTCCGCACGTCCCCACACGTCGCGTCGACACCGGGGATGGAAACGGTGGCTTCGTGGCACGGAGAAGTTAATTATAAGCGATACCAATCTCTCTCGGGGTTGTTGGTCGGTCCGGGTTGGTATAGGACTCAGAAGCCCTGACAGCCAATTACCACCCCGTGCAACCCTCAAGCGCGAGCCATCATCCTCGTCCATACAACACTCTCTCTTCCTCCTTCTTCTCCTCTTCTACCTCTACCGCCTCCTTTTACTTCCCTCTCATTCTCTTTCGCTTCCTCAATATAGGAAATTAAAAGACTTAGCAATGATTGCACTTGCGCACGAATAAAACTTTTTTTCTTCCCATCCCCATCTCCATCCTTGTTCCATGTTCCTTACCTTGTTCTTAGGCAATAATTGATACTCTGAAAAGTAAACCAGCAGAAGATCCTCGTGACATGAGTAAATTCAATAATCAATCATCGGTCACTGATCGTCGGCAATAAATCAGTTCGTTGGAAAAAAAGTTGATAAGATCTAAAATAATTCAGTATGATATTTAGCCATGAGAAAAGCCATTGTAAAAATTCCATTGATCAGTATCGCACGTGGCATAGGCATTAAACTGTGATGGTGTTTGTTTGACGCATATACGCGGATCGAAGCCAATCCATTATGGGATTATGTCCGTTGACAATAGGGATTAGCTACTGGGTGTAAGAGATACATTGGAGAAAGTCACATCATATCACTAGCTCATCTAACATCTTCTGTCTCTATCTATATATTTACCGATCATATTTTTTGTAATTTATAGGATAGGGCTAGAATATTTTTAAATAAGTTGCAATAAATATGTAGAGTACCCAGATTTGTCCGGTGTTTGATTCAAAATAATTTTTTGTCATTAATATTTAAATAGAGGGTAAAATGACCCACCAGAATGTTTTTTTCAATTTACATAAAAGGACCACGAATTTTATGGGGTAACTTGAGCCACGTGTTTAAAAAAAAATTTTAATTTGGAAGAGTCAGAGAAATTTTCGTTCAAAAAATTTAATCAAAATTTTGAAAATTTATAATTTAAAATGTAAACAAAATCCAATGACCGATTTTTATCATGGGAAAAATAAACTAAATTTGATATTGATAAGAAATAAAATATTTTTTGGGCAGCCGATTTTATTTGAATTCGTATCTAAATAAATTTCCACAAGTATGATGATACTGCAGATCCTCAGACGTTATTTCAAGTTGTGTATTGCAGATGAACGTTATATTAACAAACACACCATACAGTAGGGCATGTAATATAATGTAAGAGAATGAGAGTAAGAGAGAGACCGAGAGAGAGTGAGTTGAAAGGGACGTAGAAGAGCAAAGGGGCAGCGGGGTGATATAAGGGTGGCAGTTACCAGGGTTGGCTTGTTGGCTGCTTGGCCTGAGTTAATTATAACTGATGGTTATCAACCGGTTAACTCCGACACGCCATTACGTGCCTCGCTTGGAGTTCGCAAGCTCCCCTTTGAATTTCCCTCTTCATCCCTCGTTTCTTTAGTTACTGTACGAGGACTAACTTGAATAGGATTCTCGGTTCAAGTCTTTGTTTGATAAAAAAATAATCATTGATAATATTTTTGAACCGCAAAAAAACATGTAATTATTTTTCATGTCATTGCTTGTCTATTGTATTAATTAAACTTAAACAGGCGGAGTAAATATAAATAAACTTATTTGCAAATTGAATGTCGCGTCTGTTTATTTAGAATTAGACATTCTCGTAATTACTTGTAATAAATGGTGTTTAGTGATGTTATGTTGGTTAATATTGACGATAATTTCGCTGAGAGCACTAGCTGAGACTAAATACACAGACGGAACGTCAGCAAACGAGTTATTTTTACTTGTACGCACATCTGTCTTTATTACGTCTATTTAAATTTAATTAGTGTGATGACGGACATGTAAACACAGATTAATCTCATCAATTATCGTAAAATAATTAGATTATACGTCGTTACTGATTCATTTTAAATTGCCACGAGTAAATATTAAGACAATAAAATAAATTCCGTCGTTTTAAGTTGCAGGAGCGCGACAATTTTAAAAAATTTTAAAAATACACTTACAGGTATTTTTTGGCCATTTTACTCTGTGTAAAAATATTTGTCTCATACCGGAAAAAAAATTACATTGCGGATGGAAATTAATAAGAATTTTTGAAATTTTCAGTATAAAAAACTAAATATTGTTGATATTATTATTAATAGATAAATATAAGTTACCGTAAGATAACGATTATTATCTAAACCAATCATCTAAATGATATGTAATGTCGTATATATTCCAAGGGATTTCTATGGCTGTTACTGATAAGACAGTCGACAGGCTGTTGACGTTATTACGAAACTCATGGAGTAGAATTAGTTTGAATTTAAATGAAGCCCACGGGAATCAAACCTAGGGTGAGTACTCAGTATCTAACAGATATATATATATATATATATAATATACAGTATCCAGCATACAACATGTATAGATTATTTAAGTAGAGAGAACCAGAGAGCTTTTGGTATATCATTACTTCGTGACTTAATGCATGATATGTATACTTATTTGTATTATAGTTCGACTACTGGCAAATGCTAGAGAAGTTACTTTTCTGCTATATATTAGTGATATATTGTAATACTCTGCTCTGTAGATTTGCTCTACATTTGGAACGTATGCCGCGCTCTCTCTCTATTTCTCTCTATGTATGTACGGATCCATATATGTATATACATATATATATAACCGGTGATGTAAACTACTGGTTAGTGGAAAAGCCCTAAAACCGGAGCAGCTCTTACCTAAATAACCACTCAGTCACTCTGGACCATTTCCCCTCTGGCCTCTTGTGGATTTCCGTACACCGTTACGTAAAAGCACCTTCTGGATTAACGACTACATTCTCCAATTGATTTGTAAAATATTGCCCACTTTCAATTATTTTAATTATTTGGTAAACATTTATTTTTAATCAATGACTGCAGTTATTTATTACAGAAAATTCATCTGTAGTTATTGCAAACTAAACGCGAAGCGCTGTACTCTCATACAATTTTAGAAATTGGATTTTCTCACCTTAGACTATCTCCTGAACAGGTAGAAAAAAAGTACGAGTATTGGGAGACCTAGAGGATCAAAAATTGTCACGAAATATAGATACCATAATTTATAGACCCTAGAAAAAAATTTGAGGTTTAAAATTAAAAATGGCGGGAATATTTAAAATTTTTTAAATTTCTGTATGTATATGTGAAGACTTAGAATATTGGAGGCTTGTAATTGAGCATTCAAGTAAAAATGATCCGATTAAAGTGTCATGGGAAAGTCAGTGACAATGCACACGAGGGATGATTGCGCTTTATTCGTCTATTGTCCTCGTTTGTTATGGATTTGTAAACGCTCCCACACTAATAATAATTGAATTTACTCACTTACATAATTCAATTTATTTTAATATTTATTCAAGGCCGCAATCTCCACATAAAAAAATAATACATATATTTTTTTCAGGCCTTGGATTACATAAAAAAAAATTTTTCTTTTTTTATTCTCAGTAACTATTAAATCATAAAAAATACTTGAATAGATTTTAATTTCCCGCCATTGTGACCCGGCTCAAATTTAAATAATTTTTTTTGAAACGAGTTCGTAATTATTTTAATTTATAATATATTTTGTAAAATAACTGTGATAAAAAAAAGCTTTATCAGTCATCAGTCACGCTCGAGAAAAAACGTAAATGTATTTCTTATTATATCGTAAAAAAGTGTTTTCTGGATCATCAATAAAAGAGTAATTTAGCAGTCGTATCAAGGACTTAAGGATTTTTCAAGATAAAGCAACTCAACAATGGGGCAAACGAGTGGTTGGTATTCGGCAAGTGTCGAACCTCACCTCTTTCTCAATCACTCGATCGTAGTCAAAGGGTCTCTCAACTTGGTTCCTAACTGTACAACCTCTATATAGAACGCAAGTCCCGCGATAACAATACCCCCGGGGATTTATAAATCCGCGCTTTGTTGCCAACTTAAAAGAGCTCTTACCTTTTTTACTATGCACATTTCTCACACGTTCAACATTGAGCTTGATTAATGGCGCTTACGTAACAATTCCAGCTCTGTAACAAATAAAACGAAACTAAAGCTACTAGTTATTTTTAATAAAAATAAATTTATAAATGCATAGAAAAAAATAAATAAATAAAAATATTAAGTTTAAATCTATTTCTCACGATCTTACCTCACAGATTTAGATTTTAAATCTCTTTTTGTCCAAAGGATAATAAGAGAATCGTAAAATGTGCTCAACAGAACCAATGAGACCACAGCAGGCGTGAAATCCTAATAAATGAGCATCGGTTTTCAAATGTCTCTAGTCCGTATATATATATAGATATACATATATATGTTACGGTGTAAATAGGGTTGTATGCTGTGTATATCAGAGCGGTACAAGAGTTGGGGTAAGTTCTGTGTACGTGTGTCAGAGTCGTGATACAATACGATCCATAATCCACCCCTATATGGTTTATACATTATAGTCATTCTTATCTACTGGATGCATCTGAACGCATTTTATTCGAAAAACGCATTTAACATTTTACCGACGAGCCACCGAGGCATTAAGGGTGTGTGGATATCCTGAGATAGCAGACACGCGGCACATCACCATCACCGTGCATATATTTATCCTTATTACACATACATTATTTACTTTTTTTTAACCATTCCTAATATTTTTCATATTTACGTCCTGTCTTTTATCCTACGATACTAATTTATCTTATGCTACGGGCTTTGATAAATCATATTGACGTATTCCGTTATGCTAATTTCAATATTTTAGTTCATAAGTCTTTAGAAAAAAATTTGGACATATTTTTTTTAATAATATTTTAATAAATTATCTATTTAATTTATAAATTACTTTACATATTTATATCGATGTCAATTTAGATTAAAAAAAATTAGAGATAAAATTAGGTTGAAAAAAAAAAAACCCAGAGGTGGACTCGAACCGCGAACCTTGAGAAGTGGAAATAATTTTAAAACTGCTGTATCTTATAGAAAAATAATCGTAGGAGAATAAAAAAAAATTAATATCGAAGCTTGAAGCCTCTTGTTTCCTCTTTTGAATTTGAAATTTAAATTTGGTGCAAAAAAATTGTAAGCATAAAAAAACTGATGTTAAATTTTTGTCAAGATTTATTTGTAATAAAAATTTTATGGAGATAAAAAAATTTCAGTTGAAATAAAATTTCATTCGTTTTTGCTTTATAACAAGTAAATAAAAAAACCTTGTGATTGAAAAAAATAAATAATAGAATCAAACAAAAATACATAAAATAAGATCTGTAGTTTATGCTTGATTCGTTTCCTTTTCGATTCAGCTAATAACAATCTTCCCGGAAAAAAATTGCTGGTGCGTTTCACCAGGCCCGTTGGATTCTCCTGGACGCTTCCGTTTCCGGAGTAAATCGTCAATCGTAAACTATTATATCACGAGTAAAGAAGAGAGCGAGAAACAACGAATTGTATGAAAAAGATATTTATAAAAAAAAAAAAAAATAATACGAAAATGAATGAACGAGAAAAAGAGAACAAGAGACTAAATACAGCGTGAACATCAAGTAGTGAAAGAGCGGAAGGGAGTTTCCATTCCCCTGGCTGGCACGAGACTACCATTTCATGCAAAAAAAGGCCGAGTGAGAAAAAAAATGAGAATCAAATAATTCCCGGTGGTATCGTCTCGCGGGGGGATGATACTTATACCAGATACTGCATTATGTTGGACTTTCTCTCTCCCTTTTACTCCTTCTTTCGCACTTATTCACTTAGTCTATGTATATCTGTGTAGTTTGTAAATGTACGATGCGCGTAAATGCGGTCGCGTGCGTCAGCTACGCCCGAGGATGTAATTGCCGTGTCTCGTGAATGCGTTCGTTCTGCCGGATGTGATTCGCATTAAGCACACCCGTCCGTCAATCTATGATGCTCCGAGACCTCTCCCTACTATACCACACACGCACACACACACATACTTTATATTCTCTCCTACACTTTCCGTCTCTCTTCTCTTAATATTTGTAATAAAAAACATTATCATCCAACCGTTAAATATTATTCATTATTTATCTCTCAATCATAACTTTTATTGTTTCATATTCAATCATTCAAATCTCTAGAATATTTCAAATTTAGTCGTTGCTCTGTTCGCAAGTATGTAATCACAGAACCGTCCAAAATATTTGATAAATTGACTCAACTTCTATTGCCGTCTCTTTAAAATACTTTAGAGTAGAACCCTATGAAAAAGTATTCTCTAATGTCTCTCCATTTAATTGTAATTAACAAATTAATGAACAATTAACCGTTGACTAATTTGTTGTCTTTGTCTGACACTTGAATTAAAAGCGCCACCGTACGTTGGACAAAATAATTTCAAAAATTTTTGGTAGTTGGCGGTCGGCAAAATAGAAAATTTTTAATTATTAAACATGTATGGGAAATTTTTTTCAAAGTTGATAGAAATATTTCGGACTGAAATTTCTAATTGATTTGAAGAATGAAAAATTTTTTAATTTTTTAATTGAATTACTAGGGAGAAAATTAAATTAATATATTTTAGATTAACAATGAGACAGACAAAATGACAAAACGAGACGGGAATCCTTGACAGTAGGATATTACTCATCATCAGCCAAGGGAACCATAGCTACACACTAGGCCAGGATAACTAAATTGCTGGAACTAACGCCCGACCAACGAGACGAATCTCTCTTACGGTTAAAACGGAAATGTATGCCGTCGTGTGCCAAAATGTCATTCTCTCACTTACTGAAATAGATTCAAAGTGTAAAAAGAAATTAAATAAAACTAGACTGAAAATAAAAAACAAAAAATATTTAAAATTTAATTAAAAATTTTTTTTTTCTATTTATAGAAAATATTTTTATTCAGCTAAAAATAAAAAACTGAGAAAATCGTTTTAATTTTAAATTTCTGTCAAAACTATTAAATTTACGTTAAAAACTAATCAGGTCTTTTTTGTCAAGCATTAAATTTTCTACAAAATTGCCCTCAACCTTTTTTTCTATATTTCCACTAGTTCAGCCAGAATTTTAATTTAAACTTTTGCTAAAGATAAATTTTTCAACTTCTCATAAATAGTTTACTTTGATTTCAAATTCCATGTAAAATATTTAATTTACGTCAAAATCACTTGAGATCTTTTTTATAAAGAATTTAATTTCCTTAAAAATTGATCTCTTTAATTTTTTTCGTATCTTCAATAGTTCAGCCGGAATTTAAATTAAGCCGCCATATGAACTAAAAAAATAAATTTCTTCTACAAACATTAAACATTTTTTTTTTGTCATCAAACTTTAATTAAAATTAAAAATTTTAATTTTGGAAATTCTCTTACGAAGACACGATAAAAAAAATAATAATAATTGCACTGACATTGAGATAATTGAAATTATCATGAGCTCATGTACACATAAAATACCGTTGGATAGGTGAATATGACCTGTCACTCATGCTTTAGTCTCTTGCTGACTCGATGCAATTATAGAGCCCTAATTACACCCCCGATATCACCCCATTACCCTTTCCGAGCCTCACTCACTCACTCACTCACTGCTATCCTCTCTACTATTACAGTCCTCTTGTAGTTTCCTCACTCCAGCGTGTGCTCGGTTAATTAATTCCTACCTCATTAACAGTACAGCCCGACTGCACATTCTCTTATTCTCTCAACCAACCGAATCGTGATTATCAACATTCTTAAATTTTACTCTTAAATAAATTACAATTAAATTTTACGTCTATTTAAATCTGTGTCAGGTTATAATTAAAAAAATTTTTAATTTAAATTTATTGAGACCACTATCTCCTTTATGATTATTATTATTTTTAAATTAAGAGTGAATATAAATTTTAATTTAATAAACTTCCTCGTTTACTTGTACTTTAACTACACGACTATCGAGAATTATCTTAAATATGACGAGACTGATGAGATAAATTACATGTATATAAAATTATATGAGTAATTAATTAACGACAATTAACATACTCATTTTGATAACTAAATAAATATATAAATAATTAACATTGAGTCAATTAATAAAAGTAATTAATAATCAGTATTGCAAATATAGTTTTGACCTTTCAATTAATAATTATTCTTCATTATCAATTTTTATAATTAAACCGAATATTTACTACAGTTAATTCAATTTTAAATATATGTCTGTTAAAAGTTTTTTTTATAAAAAATATAAAATTCACTAAAAATTACTTGGTTCAAAAAAAAAAATGTGAGTACAGAAAGTGGCATAAATTGTTAAAAATTTTTTAATTTATTTGAAAAAAATTTTCTTCAATATTTGCCATGATCTTCGCCGTATTAATAATTATTAACTAAGATAAGAGTCCATTTTTTTTTTTTCCGTCGTTTGATAATCTATTAATAAAATAATTATCCGAACACATAATGATAAAATTATCAAAAGTAAGTTAACTATATATATATATATGTGCATTAAGAAAGCGTTATTAAACTCAATTTCATTAGACGTATGTCAGCTAAATTAATTTTTTTTATCACGGATAATTTTTAAAGAAAAAAAAAAGTTTTTTTACAATAAATTCATTTTTATTATTTTTGAACTTCAATGTATATCTTTATCACTATCGCACTAATTTTGAATATGAAAATAGTGTCCGTGACACCGAAACTTGTTTCTATACAAGAAGGAGATCCAGATAATTGGGAACAGGGTAATTATATACAATTTTGTAGTTATATAATATGTATGAACAAAACTGTTTTTTTGAAAAATCAAAAAATCATTCATTTCTATGGATTGCTTTGCAGGATCACTAGCGTATTTCAATAGCCTATACGCAATTACCATCAATGAAGAATATTTAAACAGTCAAAAATTGTGTTCTGGAAAATGTAACCTTATTGGCACGCCTATAAAAAATCAATCATCGAATTCAAATTATCCAAATGAATGTCATGGAACAATTAGATATTGCTGGGTACATAAGGTAAAATAATTTTACGTTTATAAGTAATTTGATACAGATAAGAAAGATCAGCACAAAATGGATGCCTGAAATACCCAGAGTGTAATCATAGCTTATAAACTTTAAAAACAAAAAATTTTCAAAGGTTTTATTAACAACAATTTTGTTTTACTTGCCATCATTATAATTATGAATTTTGGCAACGTACAAAATACTTGTAGTAAAATGGAACATGAAAAATTTGATAAATTAGTAGTTTTTCTATCGTTTTCTGATAGAAGGTTTTGTTAAATTTTAATGAAATAAAATTTTGAGCGCAAATTAAAGTCAGAAAATTAATAAAAATTTTTTGAAATAAATAAAGACGACTTGTATTTTGAGATAAAGAACCATAATAATTAATTAATCAAGTACGAAGATTTTTTCTTATGAAATGTAAAAATATTGAAACTTTATTTTTAGACCAGTGAAAAGCGAAAAGAAGCAGAATCTCTATTATCATTATATAGGACGTTCATAAAAGAATATGGAATCAATACAATATTTAAGAAAAAAATAAACAATGCTGACTATAAATTAAATCATGCTGGCAACATTTGTAAATGTTTATGTGAACGCACTTATAACCCAAATTTTGCAACCCCTCGTGGTCAATTACTAGATTCTTTTTGTTTCGATCCAGTTTCAGCCGACGACGGATAGTAAGAGATTATTTGTTCAATAACGATTCAATTAAAATTTATTTTGAACCCGTATAGTAATTAATGAAAAAATAACTTTTTTAGTGTCGTTACGGGTGTTCGATTTAACAGATACCATAACAAAATACATCTTGAGATTCGACAAGGAATACTAGCTAATGGAACGATTGATCCGAGTACTGTCCAATGGAAAACAACTAACAAGTGTAAAGACCAAAGAAAAGTTATTTATAACTTTAAAAAAAATGGCCAGTACAATGGTTTAAAATTTATACTAGAAGATATTATTCTGCCCAAAAATGCAGTTGTTATAGGTTATGTATATTTATAATTACAAAAGATAGAAAAGTATAAATTTTTCTATTTTCTTTTAATATAAACCATAAGTTCAAAAATCCTGTGTATGAAAGTTCAAAAAATTAATTACTCCCACAATGTCCCAATTTTTTTCGCTTTTCTTCATAATTATTTTCTGAATATAGGCGTAGCGTTACGACAATCAGTACTCGGACGATATATTACTGAAAGCGGCAATATTGATTACCGGTATATGAAAGTTATCAAACCAACTAACTGTCATCAAAGGTAATTTCAAGTATTAGCTACAATTACAGTTACGTCCTAAAGTGTGATATATTTTTTAATTCAACGGACAAAAATTTTTTCAAGTATACTGTCAATACAAAATTTTTGCATTATATTTTCAGAACAAGTGATTTGGTTCACGTCTCTTCGGTTCTTGTGTCATCTACATCTTTAATAGGAAAAAATGTAGAACTCAGTAAATCATGCAAACACCATATAACATTTGGTGGAACATCGGAAAAGTATGATAATATACAACATATTGTTCCTTATGTTGACATGCAAGAAATTGTAACAGACCCCCCCGAACCTATCAATGGAATTGGCTGGTATTATCGGGGTCTGCCTGGTTATGGCGGTTTTCTAGCTTTAAGAATTTTCAAAAATAGCTATTAAGAAACTTTTAATACAGTTATTATCAAAAAAAATTATTAAAATTATTTTTTTTCAAAATTTTGATTTTTTTCATCGGATTATAAATTAAATTTTTTGTATAAAAAATGTAATTATAAAATTTTTCAAATAAAAAAAAAAAACAATTATATTTGAGTTTATTATCTTCGCACCTCTATTAAAGAATTCTAAAAAGATAAATTTATATTTTTTTATCGTTTCGAAATTGAACGATCTATTAATTACACAATTACTTGATGACGTGGTACTGTAATTCTCCCAAAAAATATAATTGGTATATATTTATAGCTAACATTCAATTCAGTCTTCGCTTGGCATATGGCAAACTTTTTTTAGCTCTTCAAGAATTATTGTAACGAAAAGATTTAAAATATACATGCATTTTTTTTGAATAATCATGTATAATTTTAAAGTATGGCTTTTTGGTGTGTTTGCTATTATTATAAATATAAAAATATCACCAGTAATATCGGGATTAGTGTCTATAGGAAGAGGTGAACCACAAGATGAACAACCAGGTAATTAAACTAATTTTCCGAGCTAAAATTATTTTTTAAAATTTTTCATGTTACTTTTAAGGTTCATTCGAATATTTCAATAGCATGCACCCAATTTTAATTAATGAAGAGTATCTAAATGATGAAAAATACTGTACGGGATATTGTGACCAACTTGACACAACAAATAGAAACCACTCAATTTATTCAAGTTATCCAAACGAATGTAATGGACGACTCCAATACTGCTGGTTCCACGAGGTAAGCTATCAATTATGTCAGTACTTATACGTCGGGGTAAAGTGGCCATATAGGGTTCAGTGGTACCAAAATTCTGAAACGCAGTTCTGAATGGCCAATTTGTCTCGTATGATTTCTACGAAATATTTGTCATAATGAAAACTAAATATATAAAAATGGTAATTTTAGGTCAGTGAAAAACGAAGAGACGCGCAGATTAATTTATTTATAAAATCAACTTCAACTAATTATGGATTTAATCGAGTATTGCGACAAGGAATAAGTATCGCTTACGATAAGTTATCTCATACGGGTAATATTTGTAAATGCATATGTGAACGGACATATGATACAAATCCTGCTACTCCTCGTAAGCAATTACTTGATTCCATATGTTTCGATCCAGTTTCCGTTGACGATGGATAGTAAGAAATTATTTGTTCATTACTAATTAAATTAAGATTTATTTAGAATCTGTATTGTAATTAATGAAAAATTTTTTTTAGTGTTGCTACGGGGGTTCGATTCAAAAGGTACAGTAACGTAATTCATCTTCAGCTTCAACAAGGAATATTCGCTAATAAAACAATTGATCCGAGTACTGTCCAATGGAAAATAATCAAAAAATGTGATAACCAAAAAAAAGTTATTTATAATTTTAAAGACGGTAGTTACAATGGTTTAAAAATTCCATTGGAAAATTTTTTTCTACCAGAGAATGCTGTTGTTACAGGTAATTATTAATTACATTCTCAATCGGATAAAAAATATTGACCGTAATTATGGTTTTCAAAAAATTTTCTTGTTCTATTGAATAGGAGTAACTTTGGGCAAGTCATTGAGTGGGCGACGAATTGATAATGGTAATATTGATATCTGCAAACCTGAGATAAAAAAAAGAACTCGATGTAGCGAAGGGTAATTATCGTTTCTAGAAAATATTAACAAGAGCTGTCGGAAAATAAATGTTGCAAATTTGTTATTTGATTTTGTTACAGCTCTAAACCAGTGTACATTGACTATAATTACTGGCCATCTGCATGGTCAATTACACCAAATAGGAGACATGATCTATTATGCCCTCATATATTATTTGAGGGAAAATTGGACACGTCTAAAAATGAAATCCATGTGGTTCCTTATGTTGATATGCAAGAGATCGCTTTAAGTCCGCCTGAACCTCTTCGCGGAATCGGCTGGTACCATCGCGATAATTCTCGTCACGGATTTTTGGCTTTGAAAATTTATAAAACAATGTAATAAATACATCATTTTTGAATTCTTATTTCTATCTTGAACAAGAATTCTTTAACAAATATGTAATAATAATAAAGTTATTCATTTTTGTCATGCGACTGCAGCTTTGAAAAATTTCGATAGAAATATTCAAAACTTCTTAAATCACTAAATCCAAATGAGTTATTTTGGATAATTTTTACAGTATTTTCTCTTAAATTGAAACTAAAATTCGTAATAATTGTCCACGTATTTAAAAATGTTTAACTTTCATTGGTAACAAAAGATAAAAATCTCCAAAGCGTGTAATCCAGAGGCACTAAAAATGAATTTATTCAAAAATATTCTTCATGTTTAATAATCAGAAGCTTGAATAATCAATGCATTCATCCCCAGAAAATAAAATAAAATTCCCAACCGAGAATCATGATATGAGTATGTAAAAATCGAGTTAAATCATTGCACACGTGGCGTAACCTTAAACGAATTATTTTTACGACTGAAAGTGATGCGTTGACAGCCGAAATTTCACTATGCCCGATCACAATGTACAATTCTCTTTCCCTTACCAGCCATTACACCATTCCAGCCTTCAATCCCATAACCTCAACCCCAGTTTCTCTCCTTATCCCCTTATCCCCATTCCTCTTATACCCTTCATTACACCCAGATAGCAATGATACTTTGACGAAGCTGAAAATACTCAGCCTTCACTTCACCGTAAGCTTTACTATTCAAATTATCAATTGAATAAGCAATTAAATAATAAAATATTATTATTTAACCATCAGTAAAAAACTATCAAAAGAATAATTCAAATAAATTCATCAAGAGTTTTTTTCTCTAATTAATTACGACCCAATTAGACATATTTTTATCATTATCATTATTATTATATTTTTTATATTTAATTGAAAATGGGATTGCGAGTACGCGGCATTAAGCCCGCGAGCGACAACATGACTGGTTATAATAATAAAATTTTTTTCTTTTCTATATTTCAACTCCCTATTTACCCCTCCCCCTCCCTTTCTCTTTCACATTCCCCATTCTACCCCTATTTTAAACCCATCTCTTTGCTGGCTCTTTTGCTTAAGAGGGTTTACTTGTATCCCCAGAGACGCGCATGCGTCATCCGATTAAATTTACTAATTAGTTAATTAACTTAAGCACAAGGACTCTTCTCCACTTGCACACTTTTATACTTCCGGTACTCCAACTCTCTGCCTCCACTTCCACCTTCGTCATCCGGGGCTAAGTAACTTGACCGTCTGATTATGACGCATCGTTTTATACTTAAAAAAAAAAAAAAAATCACTTTTAATTTACCTAAATTAATATTTTTCTCGGCCATTAATTACACGGGTACACATGAATGCCGGAGTATTTATTAATTTAATTTAAAAAGTTTAAAAGCACTACCGCATTCGCGAGGAAGGTGAAATAAACATCATAGAAAGTAGAGTAGAGTAATAGTAGTAGTGGATAAAATCAGTTAATGCATAAAGTTAGCGTGGTAATGTAGTAAAAACGATCGATCACAATGTAATGTCTATGACAATGGAAAATTAATGTATTATCTTCCCAAGGTGGACTAAAACCTGTCGAGAAGCCAAGAGAAGTCTAAAAAAACTAAATAAAAAAGAACAGGAACAAAACCTGGTATGGACGATCCAAACGAGGTAACAGCAGGAGAAGTAAAGAGTATATTGGCTGGTGGTATATATAATAGTGATGATAGCACGGCGGATACGTCGACTACTACGCTGGGACACGTCAAGAGTCCAGAAGTGCTTTTCCGTGTTCCTTAACTCACTCGTTGTGTCGTCTTTTCTCTTAGCCTCAGTCCTTCTTTTCGATTCTCTTATATGCTTTTTATTTGCAAATAACTTGCAAAAAAATTTATATATATTTTTGCTTGGCTCTAACTGACTTTATACTATTTTTAAATAACCAAGGTCTTTTACTATGTCCGTTTAATTAATCCCTGAAATGTCAACTTAGTTTAATATTTTAGCAGTAGATCTCTGAGCTAATTTTTGAAAAAATGACTCGAATTTTTTTAAGCAATGGCCTAGATGTCTCATTTTACCCCGATTACCGTTTGCTCTTAAGTCTCCAGTAAAATCTAAATTACAAATAAACTTTGGAAAAATAATTTTTTTTTTCATTTCCAAAAAAATTTAAGGGGTAGACTATCGTACCCCTGCCTCCCTCAATTTTGAAATACAAAAATGCACAAATTGGTTTTTTTTTTTTAAAACCAAGATATATATTTTTTTTTTTCAAGACAAATAATAACAAAAAAATCACAAAACTTGTTATAGATACGGGCGTGATTTTTTTTTTAAATTTCTTATTTCTTTTGAAGGCGTGATTACATATAATTTGTAATTGAGATAAATAGAGACGTATACCCGTATATGTATGCTAAGAATAGAAATGACTGTAATGGCCCTGATGCCCTTGGACTTGACCACCAAATGCGGGTCGATCGTGTGCATTAAATTAAAATCAAGACAAAAGTACCAGCTAACAAATGTCTTGACATTTATACCAACCCATTAACGATATAAAGTATTGGTATATTTTATTTAAATGAAATAAATAAAATTATATAAAGAAATATGAAGCTCTAGAGACGCTTAAGTTTAATCATCGAGGATAGAGGCCTGATAGAGGATTAGGTGTAACGCGCATGGTAATTAGTCAACATTAGCATGCATTACTCGAGTAGTCTCTGGTGTCATAGTGAGAAATGTGTGGGTGTAAGTGAGATAGAAACAGATGACTGGCGCGTGGCAGTTAATAGGTAAATTTTGGGAACGAGGGGTAACTTCGACAACTCGATATCAAGGCGCTTGTCCTCGATGTCCCACTCAGCCGCAGTATGTCCTCGTTGCGAACTAATTAGAGGCTACGAGTCCTGGAGATATAGCTGAGCTGAGTATAGTAAGAGACCAACAGACCAAGCGAATAAGAGAGAGAGAGAGAGAGAGAGAGAGAAAGGGAATTGAAGTGAGATGATATGAGACTGCTTGTACCTCCAAAGCCTCTGTAGCCTTGAGAATGATTATGGGATCGATAGCAACTGCGATTAATGTATCAGCTTGTGTGAATGCCCTACTATACTACAGACTACAGACTCTAATCGATAATTTACGAACTGTATTCGATTATAAAATTGCTTTAATTACTTTAATGATAATTATTTATTTAAAAATAAAAAATGGCTTTTATTAAATTAATTAAATTTAAAAATTAATTTTACTAAATGCTCTAAAGTTATTACATTAGCATTAATGGAGCTATTATTTTTAAATAATTCAACTGACATTTAATTAAATGGAATAATTAAGCTAATTAAATTAAGTAAATTGGCACAGAGTTTATTTCGTTAAATATATCTGTATATAAAAATGTTTAAATGGTATACTGTGATACTAATTCAGTATATTTTTAGGATTCTCATATATATATATATATATATTTTGTATAATTTTGATGAATAATTTTTAAAATATTTTTGTTAAAAATAATAAAATTATCGATTTAATATTCCTTTAAATATTCAATTTTGATTGCCAATAGAAGGAAATACTGAAAATTTTTATTTTACAGTTAATTAGAATGGAATTAATTATTAATTATAAAAACAACATTTACTATCAAACATCAAACACAATTATTAACGGGCTAGTGACATAAATTATCGTAATTGGAAATATAATAGACGTATATATCTAGGTTGTCAAACGACCAACTAATAAATCCGCTTACTATAACAAGGGACGGAATATTTATTTATTATTCTATATATTTGTTTTTAAAATTAAATCAAAAGCTATTTTGTGCTACGTCATTTTATTCAGTCTCATTTAATATTATTATTTTTTTTTTTTACCTCAATTTTGAAAAAATCAATTGTCCAAATTATTACAAAATTACTGCAAAGTATGTCGGGTAAAATGGAGAATATTAAAAATTCAAAAAGTACAGAAATAATTTTTTTTTTAATCGACTTCAGTTATTTTGGAATTTTAATTATTTTCAAAGGAAAAAAAGTCTATGGGGTAAAACGGAACAGCTAAAAATTTATTTAAAAATAATGACATATTTTTGTAAATAAATTATTTATGATAATTAAAATCAAGTAAAATTAATTTTTGAGTTATGAAGCTGTCATGCCCCAATTTCTTCAGTGATTTATGTAACTCAATCAATTAAATTATATAAATAATTAATTAATTAATTATAGAAAATTAATTTTATCCCAAACGTCAGAGTCATATTAATATTACATCACAAATTTATATCCATAAGTATATATTTATACAGTGTACTAACTATATATAAATATATATGTATACCAATAATAAAGTTTACACAGCATAAATCAACATTATTATACAATCCACTTAATAATTTAAAATACTATTAATTAAAAACAAATGAAATAATTCCCCAGTACTGTCCCATTAAAAAAAAAGTCATAACTATTTTATCATCAAAGAAGAATAAGATGAAGCGAATAATAAATAGATATCTCCGACTAATTGCCGTCTCTTTGTACAATGATAGAGCCCATGAAAGATAAAAAAAACCTCGTAACCCAAAGCCCAAACTGAAAGATAAAAAAAAATAAAAACATAATTGGCGCAGTACAAACAGCGATAAAGTCCCTCAACTAACACTCATTTGTATAATATTAATTGAAATCAAACATCCGGCTGTCTCATCGGACTCGGAGAGTTTTCTATTTAATTTTTTTATTTTATTTATCCTGCACTTCTATATTTATCTGTCCTTCATTATTTTATTTTATTTATTTAAGTTTTTTTACAGCAACTTTGAGCTGGTGCCGGTGCCGGTGCTCGTGTTTGTGCCGGGTAAAAACCATCTCCGCGACGACGCCACATGTCGGTTGCATCTGTCGAGCCCACAGGCAACTCAATCGTGTTTGCATAATATCCAATTATTCACTACGTATATTTTATTATTATCATCTCAAGCTCAGGTCAATTAAACTAGACGCGTTTATTTTAAATCCACAGCTGGATAAATTTGTATCTCTAAATATATAAATAACAAATTATTATATATTTATATAAACACTTATTGTAAAAATTACTAAAAAGTGGGGCAAAAAGGGACGACTAAATTAATTTTATGAAAAAGACCAAATTTTTTTCCTGACTTTTGAATTAATTTTGAATTTATGATGAAATTTGGAGTCTAATTTAGAATATGGATAAAATTGGGCATCAAAAATTGTCACAAAATCTTTTTCTATTCAAAATATTGAAGACTCATAATAGACAAATTTAATAAAAGTAAAACAAAATCCATTACCGTAAAGAAAGACTTTTCAAATCTCGACTTGATTTGAAATTTTTTTTACAATTAATGAAAAATTTTAATAATAATAATAATATATGTATTAAATTATATTACTAAATGCATAATGTATAGTATTATAGGAGCATAGATGTATATAGATGATCGTCAGCAAATTTCGCGCGTTAATTAGATCGACGAGGCGTAAAATAGAGAATGTATATCTATATATATATTGTCGGCCCAAGGGGGCTTTGCATAGATTACGAGTCGTGTCACACAATGTGTGTATACTTAACGAAAATATCTCACTATACTATGGGCAATAATACAACATTGTAATTAGAATATGCAAAGAGCAATAGCAATTATTGTAGCTTTAGTAATTGTAATTGAAGTTGTAGTAGTAGCAGTAAGAGAAGTAGTCCAGTGTATATAAATATTTTATTTTTACTTTTTATTAACTCCTATGCATTCCAAGTGTCTCATTATTATCCAGAACGATCAACTAATTGCGGTTTGTAATTTAACGGTTGGTAAAGCATTCAAGTACACCGTTGACGCTCTTATCATGCTCTAAATTCTCATTTATATATTAATTATTATTTTAAATAAATAATCTTGAGTTTAAGTGGAGCCAAAGTGGGAAGAATTGCTGCGCTTACATTACGAGTATTAATTTAAAATGTTCATCATGAGAATTGATAATTTTTTTTATGATAAAATAGAAATAATAAATTTTTAATTATGAAACTGACTGTTTTTTTTTTTTCAATATTTTATCTATCACCCAAAAATCCTCAAGCAATGAAATCAATTATAAAATAATTTATGTACATTAAAAAGCAATAAAAAAATGATTCTGAAATTATTAGACAATTAACAATTTTTAGATTTTTTTTAAACGATTACATTTATAAAAAAAAAAAAAAGAAAAATATGCACATGTAGAAAATTAAAAAAACTACAAGTGCAATTTTTTTGAATATTTTTTTTTTTTATAATTCATCATTTTAAAAAAATTAAAAAAATATTAGACGTCGGCTAACTTCAGTATCATTAAAAAAAATTACTCTTCCATGATAATAATTACAAATATATAAAAAGTAAGTTTTTTTTTTTTTTTTTTTTTTTTTTTATATAAAAATATTTTGAAAAGGTGTGAAAAAGATTTAAAAAAGTTTAAATATAATACAATAATAAAAAAAAAGAATGTGGATGGGGAAAATGATTTAGAAAAATTTTAGCCGGCCAATAGCGATCTGGCGTGTAATAGCTGATGGTGGTCAATTAACACGCGGCTGCTGGTACAGTTACGTGACGCGCCTGAAATTGGAGTTTTTGTTTCCAATATCAATTCCAGGTATACGGTGAAGGGTTTTAATTGGTCGCGCGGCTAAAGCCATCCGGGGATTTCTCTGTCTCTATCACTTTACTCATTCAATCATTTTCTCATTCACTTACTCACTCACTCACTCATTCTGTTCACTCAACCCCATCACACTCTACACTCCACACGCTATAACCTATAACGTTAGTCCAGTAGTATAGTACACACATACATCCATATATATACATATATATTGATAGAATGAATTTAAACAAATAGACGAGTATACATAGTGCATATAAAGCAATCGTTAAACGGTTCATCCACGAACCTTGACGACGTCCACCCTCCATAAGGCTCAATATGTGCGAATAATTTATTTTATTTTTATTTTTTTTCATTCCATTATTTTTTACCCTCACGAAAATATTTCATTTCCATCATTGACTCTCGGAGATGAATTGCCTTGATAAGCGACACCGCGAGTCCCGATTGTGATGGAGATAGTCGAGTTTATTGCGGTACCCGGTCACTCCTAGCTATAGATCTATATACATATATATATTTATATAGTATATCCCGGTGAAAAGTAATTAACTGGCGGTCGTGAGTTTGAGAGGAAAATCAAGAAGACACGTACGAAAAAAGAAAAAACTAATCGATTGATAACTCTCACGTTTTCTCGATCACGATTCATTAGATTTTATATACATTGACTTGATGAACGTTTTTTTCACCCCGATCAATCAAATAAGTTAATGTTAAACAGTAATTATTCAAAATTTTGTACCCTGGTTATTAAATATTTTTTTTATTTTAAACATAATTGCAAAATTATTTAAGAAAAAATTTTGATTAAATTTTTCAAAAATATATTCGAGTTGCTATGAGTCCGAAAAATTTCAAGTGACTCGAAGCAAATAATTTTAATTTTTAATAAAAATATAAAATGTTAATTAAAATAAAAAAATCAATGGGATATTTTTCACTATTTTACTTTTATTGTCTGCTCATTAATATAATATTGTAATTTTTTGTAATTGTTTAGATAACTAATTATAAGAATTACTTATCAATGTCTTGAAAAATAATTTCGGAGTTAAATTTAATTTTACAAATAGAAATAATGATAATAAAAAATTTTTACAAGCAAAATTAATTCATATTTAAAAAAAAAACATTATTCATTTATAGAATTTTTCATGTCGTTAACAATTGATTGCAAAAGGAGGTCTCCTCTGTAAAATTTGAAATACTGAACAAACTCACTAAGACTGGAAATTATTTCATTTTTGTATAATGCAACTAAATTTTCGATTTCATTTGGCTTCGACAGTTTTTCGAGCATGATATGAAGAACAGCAATAGTATTTATCAAAGCATGTGTTTGTTTTTCATTTGAATCTGGCAATGAGCTGCTGACATCAATAAGTTTCCCGATAATCACATTTTCATTGCTGCCCAGAATGTTAACGACATTTTTTAAAATTGCAACAATATCCTTTTCAGTCAGTTTTGATAAATCGTCAACGTCATAACGGCTTAATTTCTCGAGTTGATTAATCACCAGAGCAACCTCTTCTTTATCGGCTCCCAATGCTGCCTTCAGATAATTAACTCTCGATAGAATTTGAGTCTCATTGAGTTTTGAAAAATCATCTAAGGTTTCATTGAGTCCAAAGACGTGCATTAAATTTTCTACTGTGGTAATCAGATCAGTTATATCAAAATCCAATGCACTATTAATTCCTTCCGGTGACTCAATGCCATTTTCTTCTGGTGGAAGCATAAACGGTGTAGCAAATACCTGTTTGAAAATAAATTACATTGAAAAATTTCAAAATAATGATAAATTAATTAAAATATTCTACAATTTGTAAATTAATTTTTTTTTTTAAATTAATAAAATAAAAATGTACTTTATACGACATTAATTTGAATAACTCGTAGCAGTTCAATGTAATTTACATGTAATAGAAAAAAATTTCATTCACATTTTCATAGAAAATATTTCAATGCTACTCATAAATTTATTTAATAATTATTTATATCAATATAAATTTGAATAAAAACTTACTTGTAAGCTCAAATTTGCCACAACAATAAAACACGTAAAGAAAACAGTCTTCATTTTTACTAAAATATTTTTGAAATTTTTGTAACAACTTTTCACTTGAACACTAGACTGATTACTAGTTCGAGGTTTGACTTAGAAATGAACCTTCCAAACCGATGTTCTTTTATATATTCACTCACAGACGTGCTATAAAATCGTACAATGACGTACATTACTTACTTATCCCTAAATTTCCACGAAGGCTTATTATTTCAACATTACAATAAATATAATATAAGATAAGATAATTATAATTATATTAAGAAACTATTGTAATGTTTATTTTTTTCTAATTGCCCACCTGGAACTTAAATGCTTCTTAAATCGATTTACTGATATTTTAATAACTAATGAGTCATTGTTATTATGACCCACGCTCCAAAGATGGATAATTAGAAAGAGAAGTTATTAAACGATATTCCAGGAATTCGACGCATTAAAACTATATATCTATTGAAATTTTTATTAACTACGTAGTAAGAAATTTAACATAAATAATTTTATTTATGTTAAATTAACTCGAAATTTCGAGTTGTTCAAAAAAAATAATTATTAATTTTTATATTTTTTAAAATTTTTTAAAATCATAAATTCTTTTGTCTGTTCGTAGATGATGTTTTCTATATTATTTTATCGAAATTATTATGATCATTGACAAAGAAATTAATTACGGATAAAACCAATATTAAATCTATAAATTGAAGAATTTATAGATTTGAAAAAATGTTATTTCCCAAAATCATTTTTATCTACTATGAGTTAATAGCAGAAGTAAAATTATCAACTGTTGCGGTCCATCAAAGATTTAATGCGCTATCTAATCAGAATGTCTGAGGCAAAAGAATTGCAATCAACGATATTACTTATCGATGATAAACTTAATTATCAACTAGTAATTAAATTATAAAAAAAAAAAACACTCTAATAGCCTCTACCATTTTAATTTTGATTTTTTTTTTGTTTGTGGCAACTAACTATTATTATTATTTTTTTTTTACTTCCTTATAAATTGGCAATGATATTTTGTCGATCATTAGCACTATAAATATATATATATATATCAACGTAGAGTTCGAAAGAACTCGTTTTATCAAATATGAGTAAATATTTTTTTTTTACGTTACATTTATCAGATATATAATTTTTTAAATATTCTTTGTTACGTTTTAAGACAATCCAATTGAATTAATAATTTTTTTTTCTTGATAAGATAATATGTATACTAAAGTAATAATACCATGGGTATTATTGAGTACCGTGTTTTTTGGTATCGTAAATTCGGTGAGTACTATAAATCCGTGAATAAATGTATAGACTATTGTAATTAATAAGCTGAATTAATGAATAGTTGGAGACTGTCGATCAATGTAAAAATAATTTTCAATAAAAATAATTACATTAAATTAAATATAAACAAAAAATTATTTCGTTTTTTTCATTTTTTTTAACTTATAAATTCTTTTGCCTGTTATTAAGTATTACTGTTACTATTTTGTCGGTATTATTATCATCATTACCTTAAATTGTTTTTTAGTCCATTAACAAAATAGATAAAGTAAGGCTAAAAGCAATTTCGGAATTAAAAAACATTTCTTCCCAAAGTTTTTGTTATCTACATGGAGAAAAAATTATAGTAACTGTTCCTAGTACGTTTATGAAATATCATCCCAAACCGTTATGGTAAGGATTACTTGGGATTATGGGATATAGACCCATACTTTCTGGGAAGGTTTCCATAAATATGGTAACAATTTCTAACATTATGGTAATAGTTCCCATATCGCATGTGAAAGAATCATGGTAATGATTACCATACTCATAGGAATGGTTCCCATAAGCAAATAGGAACCAATCCTATAACCACATTGTAACGGTTTCTAAGCGTATATGGTAATGGTTACCATAATATTATGGGAATGGTTACCATAATATTATGGTAACGATCACCATAATATTATAGTAACCATTACCATAATTCCATAGGAACTATTCCGATACCATATGGAAATTATACCCATAGTTATAGGAATGGTTACCATAATATATATGGGTGCCGTTCCTATAATCAACATTTCAAAAAAACCGGTTACCATGCACTGTGGAAACCATTCCCATAATTTATTGTAACTGTTACTATATTTTTTTCTCCATGTACTACTAATCAAATAGCGAAATAAAATATTCATCGTATGCTCCAGATCATTGAATTTTTATTCCCCTTTCCAAGCAAAATGTCTCAAACAAATAAATCCTGATAAAAAATATTAAGTACTATACATGTATATGCAATAAGTAAATTTTTTTCTTCACTTTTATCTTCCAGGATTTTTTTGTTTAAGATTCAAAGCTTAGCTTCGCATGCTGGGTTCAAAAAAAATTTTTTAAACATAAATTATTCCAAATTACTTAAAAAGTTAATTAATATACATGGAATTTTTTCTTGTTCTTGTAAAATATAATGTACAATTTGGAAGCAGTAATTAAATTAATGGCCGAAAAAACCCACTTTATTGATTACCATTTTAATTCTATTAATATTTTCTTTGTTCGCGTCAATAAATTATTATCATCCTTTGTCTTGAATGATTAAAGGTATTTTTTAGGTCATTAGTACAATAGATATATAAAGCGCGTATGATTTAATTCAAACAGAAACGTTGTATTGGAAGATTGGCGACCATATCGACGTAGAATTTGAAAGAATTCATTTCATTAAATATGAGTAAATATATTTTTTTTATACACTATATTTATTAGATATATAATTTGATAAATATATTTTACTGCGTTCTGACACAAGCCAATAAAATTAATAAATTAATATTGTTTTTCAATTAGATAATTCGAATACCAAAGTAATAATATCGTGGATATTATTGAGTATCGTGTTTTTTGTTCATTCGAGTTCGGTAAGTACTATAAATATATTAATGAATAAAATATTGCAATTAATACACTAAATTAATGAATAGTTGGAGACTGAAGATCATCTCGATGTCATAAATCAGTACCCTGACTGTCAAGGTAATTATTAATAATTTACTAGTAATAATTAAATAAAACATAAAAAAAATTCGTAATCATTCGTATGAAAGAGACCGAAAATGGATCTTAAAATATTTATAAGAAAAAAAGGATCATTTTTCGGGTTAATTTAATTTTTCCATAAACGACTACTCATACGGTAATACAAAAAATGCAAATCTATAAAAGGTACGACAATATTATCTATCTATGACAAAAAAAAAATTTTTTTTTCAGATTTTTGCACGCATATAAGGTAGAAATACCGTTTTTGATCAAGTCAGTCCCAATTTTTGACACTAAAATGAAAATTTTATACTTTTTCATGAATTAAAATAAAATATTAAATCCCCAAAAATTAAGTAGTGGCCACAAATGGTACTTCTACCATATAACATAAAAATTTATGTTGCAGGAAGAAAATGTCAAATCGTCGAAGTAAAATATTTAAAAAGGCAAAAACGATCAGCTGGTGACTTCGATTTAAATTTTGAATTTATAATTAATGGCGAGAGGAAAATTTTACATCTAAAAGCATCGAACGGTATTCTGGTCAACCCAAAAACTCCAGTATACTATGTAACATCGAACAGGAATGGACACACTATTGAAAGAAAAGACAATGTATGTATAAATAATTTTTTTTTATAGTAATGCATATGCAAAAACTAATTAAACATAATTTACTGCATAGATTTTCAACCCAGGCCTCCTCGGAATGCATTTCATAGACGAAGAAAAAAAAGCGGTAGCTTCAGTAATAATTGATCCTATAACTAAAGAAGTAGCAATTAAAGTAAAATTTTTATCATTCTATGTTATTAATTATTTAATAATTTATAAAACATTTAATAAATATTTTATATGTCATCTAGAGAGTATTTATCGGAACTGAGAATGTAGTGGTCGATCAGACAAATTATAACGATAAAACTTATTATATAGCTAGAACCATTCCTAATTCAAACACCGACAGTTAGTATTGTTATTTAAAGAAAAAATTTCAAATAAATTATTAAATAATAATACTGATAATAATTTTATTCATCAGTTTTGGGAATTGGATTAAATCTTCGGTACGTTCCGAAATTAAGTTCAAGAATCCCTGAGACAATTTATCCTGAAGTATTGATATGCGTCGATTATCATTTTAACAACGTTTTGCAAGATAAATTGATAACATATATATTGGAATTTTGGAACGCAGTTGATTTATATTATCGTCCATTACAAAATCCTCGGTACAAATTATCTATCGCTGGAGTTGTTGTAGCTATGGTATAGTATAATATAAATTATTTTATTTTTTAATTATGAAATATTAATTGCAAATGCACTCAAAAGTAAAAAAGAAACGACAAGAATAAATATCACCGGAATAAAAAAAAATTTGTAAATCGGTTGACCCTTTAGGCCAGCCACAAAACTTTCCACTATTTTTGAGTTCAAGAAGTTTTCGGTTGTTATCGAGACAATTTTTAAATTTATGTTATTATTATTATTGAATCAATAAAATATAGTTTTTTTTCTTTTACAATTTATGTATATATGTATTAATAAACATATTCTATTTGAAAAATACAGGATGAAAATGTCTTTCCTTTTGCATCTCCATCCGCTTGGGGGACAAATGATCTAATTCCATATACTTCATCACTGGACTATATGAGTAAATGGCTCAGAAATGTTCAAGAAGTAATTCCGTTTAATAGCTACGACACTCATATTTTTATGACACCGTAAGTATTTTCAAAAAAATATATCGATTCAAAATTTAAAATCCTAACTATATAAATTGATCGATTAATCACATATTATTAAATTCATAAGTTATCTTAGTACTTTCGTGGCCGAAGGACAACCGATTGGAATAGCCTATACCTCCAGTGCTTGTCTTGGTGTAACTGCAAGTATACCCCTGGGAGGAATTGTCCATGATCCTTTTAATCTAGAAGGTATCCTGACTGCTGTTCATGAATTAGGTCACGTGTAAGTTGTTATTACCATCATTTCTAAAAAACTCTATTGAAACTGTACAATCACTAAAATCAAAAACTCGTATCATTTAATACACCCAAAATATCGATTATTTTTTAAAATTTAATTTATAGATTCGGTGCAGGTCACGATCAAAATGGGCCGTGTTCTACCCATTCTATAATGGCGCCTTCAGACGCAGCGGGACAGGAATTGTGGTCACAATGTTCAAAAGAATCATTTCGCAGCACTCTTAGGTATCAAAATAATCATCTCCATCAATTTATGATAGTTTACAGATGATTTAAAGTCATTTATATCTTGAATTACAGAAATAGAGATTTTAGTTGCATGTACAATCGACCTATTGTGGTTGAAAATCCATCAATAACCGTTCAGATACCTATTAATTTTGATCCTAATGATAATCAACCATCAACACTATTCCACAAAGAAATAAGTGATGATAGATACCAACTATCTGTCAGTTTTTCCCAGTTTGCACCGAACCGCGAAATAAAAGTTTACTACACAAATAATAAATTAGTAACAACTCAACTCCACGACAAAGTTACGGCGTCGCCGTCTGATCCGAATGCAAGCAAAGAAGACCTTCAAGGACGTTTTACTGATGATCAGATCATCATTTTCAGTCCATCGATTATAAATCCATCAAAATTGGTTAATATTTATCATGAAGATGGGTATATCTACATATATCAGGGCACTAAACCAACAGGTGACACAAATGGATCTCAACAATCAGATAATAACAATCAAGGAGCTGTTCTATACTCAGTGGACGACCAACATCGATTATGTTTACAAAGATCACATTTTAATTTAAACAAAGTAGTACAGCTCTATTACAGAAACAATTTACTATATGTTTCACAGCGTAATGTTCCAGATAATCCTTATTTGTACAACTCACCTCCTTTTCCTTCTGGGGTGCAAGCCATACCTGATACTCAAGTAATTATCATGATTCCTACTCAGATAAGTCCTGGCAAGAAAATTTGTGTAGAGCATACCGCTAATATGATATATATTAACAATCTAAATCAGTAGCCTGCATCTTATTAAAACATCATCTTATTAAAAAACAACATCTTATTAAAAACAAAAAAAAAACATTTAAAAAAAAAAAAAAAAAAAAATTGTTATTATTATTATCATTATTATTATTATTATTATTAGTTTACTAATAATAACAATTTTCTAATGATAAACGTAATTTTTAGTATAATAACTATTTAAATTACATTATATCATGAAGGTCCTTTACTCCACCGTCCATGTTACGGTTTTTATCTTATTAATTTTCAGTGTGATCATATTGATTAACAAGCCATTGGCAACAAAATAAAAACACCTGAAATTTATTTAAAGTATTCGAACCTGATTATCACGAACCTGCACCTAATCTTACATAATACAAACCTGACCATAGATGACCAAATCAAATTCGGCTCTACTTAATTAGTCAATTTGAATCTGAACCTAGATGATTTAAACCTGATCATATACAAAACCAGATTAAATCCTCGTGATCCCTCATTTGGTTTTAAATCCTGATTTATTATCAACCGTCCTGATTAATAATTAGTATAATTTTTTAATCACTAATTTTGATATTTTTATATTTAAATGTTGCATTTAAAGAACACTTATGTTATTATTTTTCTAACTCTAATTGATACGACTTGAGTATTAATTTGGTAGGAGAAAATTTTTTTTAATTAAAAATTTATTGTCAATAATATCAACTTGTAAAAATAAACTTCCTAAAATTTGATAAAGAATATAATATATAGATACATATATATTTAAATTTGTAAGATGATAAATTCATGAATTATTGACATTTTTATAGCAATCGTATTTACAAATGTATAAAAATAACTACGAGGGAATGAAAAATCCATCTAAGGAGCTTCCGACAACGGATATCAATTCCAAACTCTATCGTCTTCAACCGGGATTTTACGATCAACTCCAGGTGTGTCAATCTGCCGATATTTGTTTACTATTACGGTAATTTGCTTTTCTCCATTTCTCACGAGACACTATAATAAAATAAAAAACCAACCAATCAACCAACCGACCAATAAAAAAAATCATCATAATAAACTAGACCACAACTTACGAAACGGACAAAAAAAAAGTGTTTAAAAGTGACAACATCCTTGCAACAAATTTCCTTTCATTAGATGTAATTTATTTTTTATCACCACTGGAAAATTGAAACTAATGAAACGGAAACAAATGACTAATGGCTTACAAAATAAAACGAAAAAAAGTTTTAAAAGTTAAGTGTCAAATATGTACTTGAGAGAGAAATCGAAATTACTAGTGATGTAAATGTTATACTTTCTGTTTCTCTTACTCTTATGCGTACAAACTACTACTTGGTACTTTAGCAAATGTTCTTGTTGGAAAACTAACGGTAAAGTTAAGCCATGGATCACTAGGAGAACGTCCCGTGGGCATTTCTTGGGCTCAACTTCAAGATAGATTGCATTAGTGCTCCCTGGATAGCCCTAGGCGATTAGGTAGCTGAGAATCTTATAGTTAATATACTAGTAGTTGTAATACTACTGGATGTTACTTAAGCAAAAGAGCATTATTCAGTGTCTACATAGTAACTACTCTGTTTATCAATACATATTTAACCCTTTAGGACAAACCAAGTTATTCTAAATTATTCTGATTATCTACAAAATTTTATTCAATACGATAAACCAAAATATTGACTAACAGCAATAAATTCAAAATATAAGAAGAATATGTGAAGGGCGTAAAAATGTAAAAAATTTTTAATTTTTTACAATTAATCGAAGTGAAAAAAGAGATTTGCTGTTAGTAAATAAAGATGCCGAAAAAAGAACTAAATTATTGAAGACAAATAATTTATATAAAATTTAAATATAGCCAAGAAGACCCCATACGTATTTTTTGTGGCTGACAATGCATTGAGTCCCTGAAAAACATTTTTTAAAAAAATGGCGGGAAATTCAAAATTTTAAAAAAATGATGATAAAAGTTCTACATTACGGTTAAAAATAACTTTGGAAAAAAAAACATTTTTTTAACAAAATTTTTAGACTGGTCCGTTTTGCCCACCCGGCCCTGCCTTTCCCCTCTGTATATATATATATAGAGAGTTAAGCTGGTGACAAATAAAAGCACTTAACGTTAGCAGCTTTATTTTCAGACAACTGTCAGACGTCTTAACAACATGCACTTTTCACTACTTTATCTAGAGCTATTTTCTATCTATATAATTATTATCATTATTTTCATCGTAAGATTTTATCACAATTAAAATGAGCCATTAGCCTCATAATGGAATTTGCTTTGAATATTTATTAATAAACAATAAATCATTCACTTAAATTAATTCTTTTTTTTTTTTTATTTCGATATTTTCATGTGATAATTACTGGCAACGTTGCCTCTCAAGAAAACACCGAGAAAATCTATAAAAAATTAGGACGTCTGTCTATGATGAAAGTATAAAATGTTTTTCGCGGTCTTTACAAAAGTTCTGAGAGTATTCTAAAATGTTCCATACATTTCTAGAAAAATAAAAAGAAACAACAGATTCATTTTACGTTCCCAGGTTATTTTACAAAATTTTCTGATATATCATTTTTTAACATCAGGGAAGATTATAGAAAAGTCTAGAGTTTTGTTAAAAATTCTCAATCATTAAGGAATATTTTCTACGCTTACAGAAGCTCAGGAACATTGGAGAATATCTAAGACTTTGATAACACACTTTAAACAGTTATAGAATGTTCTAGAAATTTCGAAAAAATTTTAATACACGGAGAAAAAATTAAAGGAACTGTTCCTAGTACGTTTATGAAATATCATCCCATACCGTTATGGTAATGATTACTAGGGATTATGGGATATAGACCTATACTTTTTGGGAAGGTTTCCATAAATATGGTAACAATTCCTATCATTATGGTAACAGTTCCCATATCGCATGTGAAAGAATCATGGTAATGATTACCATACTCATAGGAATAGTTCCCATAAGCAAGTAGGAACCAATCCTATAACCACATTGTAACAGTTCCTATGATATTATGGGAATGGTTACCATAATATTATGGGAATGGTTACCATAATATTATAGGAACAGTTACCATAATATTATAGGAATGGTTACCATAATATTATAGGAACAATTACCATAATATTATGGAAATGGTTACCATAATATTATAGGAACAGTTACCATAATATTATGGGAATGGTTACCATTGTATTGTAATATAGTTTCACAAAAAGATTAAATATACAAAAGAAATGCTTATTGCAAACAAAAATTATTATAATTTCTAAATATTATGGTAACCATTCCCATAATATTATGGTAACTGTTCCTATAATATTATGGTAACCATTCCCATAATATTATGGTAACCATTCCCATAATATTATAGTAACCATTACCATACGTACATAGTAACGATTACCATAATTCCATAGGAACTATTCCGATACCGTATGGGAATTATATCCATAATTGTAGGAATGGTTACCATAATATATATAGGTGCCGTTCCTATAATCAACATTTCCATAACCATGCAGTATGGGAACCATTCCCATAATATATTGTAACTGTTACTATAATTTTCTCTCCGTGTATGACTCGTAATAAAATTAAAATCTCCAGCAACTTCTACATGTATACAAGTATAATAAAAAATTCTGATAAATAAATATCGAGCAATGCTTGTAAGCTATTATTACTAACAGTAATTACTGTTTGCTGATAAAGATGTGGTATAAATATATGAAGTGTCTCATGAACAAAATTATTAAATCCAAGCTATTGAGCCCCAATAACTCTACCTCAATTTAGACTACTTTCTATCACTCGTCACAAAAAAAAGTAAGTACAAAACTTATAAAAAATGTTGCTAATTATTGTATTAAAATTGTTGATTGCGTCGAGTGTGATGTCAGAGATAATAACAGTTTGCAAGTTGGAAAACTCATATGTAAGTTAATTCAAATAAATAAAACTAATTTTTCGTATCAGTTCCGTAATTTTAAAATTAAATAAAAAAAAATATTGTCAGTGTTACGATAACAGGGAATGCTGTTCAAATCTCTGCCAACCATTAGGATTGGGTTTACTTCGCAATATCTGCAAGCCTGTGATTGATAATTGTACAAAAATTGGAGCAACTGTAAGTATTACTGAAATACCAGTATAAATTTTTGAAAGCTTTCATTATTTTTTTGGTTTAAATTACCAAATCTTATCTGTTATATCGGCTCCGAAATTGAATATCCGAACAAAATACTCATGACAAAATAACCAAGCAAATAATAATAATTCAAAAACTTAAACTAAATAATAATGAATTTTCACGGTATCATTATTGTTTTATTAACATTTAATCATGGTTATTATGTCGCGGTTATTTAAGCGCAGTGCCGTTAGATAAACTATCATTATTTTCATTTAGTGTGAGTATTCCGAGGAATGCTGTACCGAATTTTGTCGACCTCAATCAAGTCAAAAGTTTGATGGATTATGTGACGCTCGTCCTAGATCTCCTCTGATGTTAAAAGTCCGCTTTTAATTACATTAGTATAAAAAAATTAATCCTCAAATTTTCAATCAGGGATTTTAAGAAAAAATATTCTTTGGCTTATTGTTAGAAATTATCTCAAAATTGAAGTAACTACAAGTACCAAAAATATTTAAAAAAATTGTATTTACTAATCAAACTGTAATTTTTTTAATTTTCCGATTTTTACCCTAAATTATAAGATTGTTTTTGGTTAAAATATTTTTTTTTTTGTAAAATAAAATCCCATGATTTATAAATATATAATTTCCTATATACTGAACAATTGTTAGATTTTTTTATGAGAATATATGACAGACAGTTCAACAGTTATTCAATTGCTATTGAAAGTTACTAATAATGAAAAATAAATCAGTAATAACATTTTTACGATTATTATTACAATTAACTATCTGGCCTACTAATAAAAAAAAAAAATTAATGAAAGTCTTATCTTGTCATGTATACTATAAAAAAATATATCAATTTTTTTAATGAGTATCTGACAATTATTTTTATCATAACCAATTTAGAAAATCACCAAGTAAACGAATGTTCTCGAAAGTTCTAGAAGCTACTAAATTTTACTGAAAAATTTCTATATACCAGAAAATAAAAAAATTTCGAGATTGATGCGCCGGGTATTTAGAAGCAAGAAACATTTTTTAAAAATCATGACATAAAAAAGAATAAAATTAAGATTAATTACATGATCGGACTCACCTTTGCAGAAAATTTCATTCAGGAATAGAGGATCAGCTTTGGAACTTTTGCAAAATCAAGACTCACATTACACAAAAATTAATCACAATCATTAATTCTTCACACACTGACACTATGACACTTTTCAGTACAAAAACTAACTATATAAATAAATATATCAACATATTTTTTTTAAAATCCTAAATAATTTAAATTTACAACAGTAAAAGACGAAGACAACTAAAAATTTTTAAATTTCAAACAAAAAAAATTATAAATTAATATTAAAAATTTTAAAATCCACACAAAAGACTTTTTAAACTCAGCGTCCATATTTTCAAGTAATTTTTTAAATATCGAATCGTTATCAAATCGATTGCTAAAAAAAATTTAAAATGGCCGGGTGTCTTCTAATTTTTTAATCTAAGATTTTAAAAAATATGCCGATATGACACATAAATTTTGAATTTAAAAACCGCACTTAAAATCATTGAAAAAAAAAAAAAAAAATAAATAATTAAAATCACTAAATAATTTTCACACTGACATTAACTACTTTAATTAGCACTAAAACTGTTCAAATAAATAAATATCAATATCAATTTTCAAAAACTAGCAAAAATTCAAAGTCATAGACTTAAACACCAACGACACCACTGATCAACAGCAAAAATTAAAACTAACTCACTGATTGACAAAATTTTAAAAATAATAATTGTTTAATTATTTTTAAACAATATTTACTTTAAATATATCATTGACTATTATTTAAATGTTAAATTATTAATAATTTAAATTTACACTCACAGCCAAGTCACCATTCGATCGCCAGAATATTGACACGCAATTTTAAACGTTGCCGTACACTAATTTATATAAATTATTATTTCAAAAGATAGTCAAGACCGTTTTTTAATTAATTACGAAAAATTTTATTGATAATTACCATTGAAAACCCGCTAATTGTCGCGAAATACCCGAGGCTGTTTCACCCGCACTTACTGTTAGTACTGAACAATAAAAAATGGCGTCGCAACTCAAAAAAGGACGCACAGTAATGAGCGCGGAAAAATCCAAGCCGCTGATTGGTTTAAAAAAACGCCCTCTGGCGGCTCGCCTCTCAACTTACATTTTAAAATTATTTGGCGGCAATCACTAAGAAAATTCAAATTAAAAATCAAAACTACAATAGAAATATTTAAAATTACACGTAATTAATAAATTTAAATTAATTTTTATAAGAATTTAAATGAAAACAAAAAAAATTACTTTTCATATTCCTCTTTATTAATAAAAATACGAATTTCAATTTAATTTTAAATTCAATTGCATCTACAATAATAACAACTCATAAATTTACAAATCACTAAAAAAATTTGTAAGATTAATTGAAAATTAATCAATTAATCAGTATTGTTACGGAAATACACAACTCCTTAATATCAATCGATACAATAATCAATTAAATTAACCAACTTATTTATTTAAAATAACTTAAGTTACTTAAACAAATCAACGATATAACGAGCAAAAAAAACGTTAACTATTTATTAATAATTAATAATTAATTACTTTCTACTAATCCTTGAGTTAAATTGAGAATCATTCGCAAGCGAGTATACAAAAATGACATTTGTAAATATAACGATATAAATAAATTAATAAACTAATCAATAAATCGATTAATTAATAAACTAAAACGGCTAATATTAATTGTAAATTAATAATTAATACTAAATTTAAATAAAAACACAAATTAATATAAATAAAAGGACGAAAAATCTTGACCAATTTCAGACTTATGTACACGCCCATTACCCAATTATTACAATTACTTGCATAATTATTAATTCATCTTAATAATTATATCTCATATTAATACTTTGATTTATTATTTACTCATTTATTCATATTACCCAAACATAAATATGTTATCGTCATATATTTATAATTATTTTTTCATCATTATAATTTCCCTTCGGTATCAAGTAATAGTAATTATTAATTATACTTAATTAAAAAGTATACCGGATTTTCGTTCATTTGAAGATATTTTAATATCAGTTATTATTCATAAATTAATAATAAAACCATTAAAATATTTAATTAAATGACTATTAAGGCAGTAACGGTAATATATGGCTTACGTGGTTTATCGTTTCATAATAAACCGACGTAATTTAATCCATACCTCTCATTTCTTATATTATTATTTATTAATCCAATGATAAATTTATTAATATTTTACTTATTAAATTCCATTCTCAAGATATGTGCGTGTTTCTATAATTCAAAATCAGCTCGTTCATCATTATCATTATTATTAATATTTTAATAACAATAATTACAATTATTATTATTTTCTTTGGCGAGCTGTCATTGATAATAATGATAATAATTATTATTATTATTTTTGTAAATAACTTTGGTCGGTATATATACAAATAGTATATGTATACTAGACTGGGCCAAAAAAATCGACTATTTTTTTTTCTTTCGAGACTGTGAAAATATTATTCCTGATGACCAAAAAAAAATTATTGTGCAAATTTGAACCCTATTGATATTAAGAGGTGTATCGTTACGACAATTCGTTTTTTGACAGAAATTTCATTTTTACCCAAAACTCGTAAATCATTTATCTGAAAAATTTGAGCAATATATATTCTTAAAGGACATTGAATTTCCTATAATAAATCTCTCTTATTAAATTGACGTAAAACGAGCCGTATCCTTGTAACCGTGCCTTAAATATTGATTTGTTTTTTAAATTCAATGTCCTTTAAGAATATAAATTGCTCAAATTTTTCAGATAGATGATTTACGAGTTTTGGGTAAAAAATGAAATTTCTCTCAAAAAACGAATTGTCGTAACGATACACCTCTTAATATCAATATTAAGGGCTCAAACTTGTACAATAATTTTTTTTGGTCATCAGGAATATTTTCACAGTATCGAAAGAAAAAAAAAATAGTCGATTTTTTTTGCCTTGTCTAATGTATACACTAACGAAATCTAGTAATTAAAAAATGAGACCAAATAAAAATAATAAATCTCTAGGTAAATATACAAATTAATTAATTACCGGTTAATTAAAATAATTAAATGACCTATTAGGCACGAATCTGTTAATTTAAATTGCTAAGTGGTAGTAAATTATACGATTTGTGCCTGGGTTACGTATTAACTATCGGCAGTGCCGCGTTCGACTTCAACTTGACGCATCGCGGATTCAAAATCTTCGAGAACGGTCATGTCGATCGAAGAGACTATTGCTTCGTCATCGATATTATCTGGAGAATCAGAAGCTTCCTCTTCTTCTTCTTCTTCTTCTTCTTCTTGATCTTCTGGTTCGACTGGTCCGTTATCATTGTCATCAAGTTGTTGATTATCACCAGGTGGTTCGAGATCATCTCCCTCATCGGCAGTCAAAGTGTCTTCAGTAATACTTGGATTAAATAAATCGCGCTTGACATTATCGATCTTCACAGACTCTGCTTCTTTATTTGAATCGTTGTGTTCATCACTACGACCGGCAGCCCAACGTCGACAGGCATTTGTGAGATCTGCTTGTAAAGAATCAAGGCTTCTGCGTCCTTGTCTGGGTACGATCTTAAAACATTTTGATTTATTATCACTATCATCAGCATTACTATCAAGAGGAACTTGGACACTGGGACAGGACTGGGGACGATCATTATTTGGCAACGAGAAACTGTAAACCTTTGACGGCTTGTTATCATCAATGATAATAGTATGGGATACTAAGTTTGCTGAAGATGGCGCTGATAGATGCGCTTCTTCCAATTTCAAGTGTTCGGAGGGTTCAGCTCCGTCGGGCTGTCCGGTTTGCAGAGCACCTGCTGATGCTGAAGGTGCTTCGAGTTGATCTTCAGTGAGTCTGCGGTAGAGTCGCTCGACAATTGACCCAGACTTGATATCACTGAGACCTCCGGGTTGAGTACTATCGGGGACGTTATTGGGCTGGTTATTGCTTGAGTTGACTGGACTGAAGGGTTGATTGTCTGGTTGGACGACAGCAGTAATTGTTTCGTCGATGGAGTCAGACTTTGTCTCCACTGGTTCGGAACGGGCTGATTGTTTTTTGTCTCTGGCTTTACGTACGTTATACTTACGTCGTTTTCTTTCAGCTGGTCCAGCTGGTGCACTTGGATTCTTAGCGGCGGGAGCTGACGCCGGTGGTTCCAGGGGTAGGATGCGGTTGAGTCCGGGCACCGCGCGCCCGGAGGACTGCCTGCTATTTCGCACGGCTGACTCGGCGATGATGCGGCCTGAGGTGAACTGATCGTAGAGCATCGCTTGATGATGTCCTTCGGTGATTCGTTGCTCATAGATTGCTTGAGCTGATGATGGGATTGGGATCCCTGATGTTGATGCTGATGCTGAAGTTGTAAGAAGTTGCTGTGATGCTGGTGATCCTGAATCAATTGGACCGATACTGTAGTTGATAATCGGCTGCCCTGGTTGTTGACTAGGATAACTGACGATTGTTGGTCCCGGTTGGATTGGCAAACTGTAGCTAATTGTTGATGGGCATGATGGCTGGCTTTGGTAACGGGTAACGAGTCCACCGACACAAGGATCGGATAGTTTCTTGATGATGAGGTATGAATGTGGTTGCTGGTGCTGGTGTTGGTGCTGCTGGAGGTGCTGTTGATGTTGGAGGTGATGTTGGTGGTGATGATGCTGCTGGTGATGCTGGTGCTGGTGGTGTTGATGCTGATGCCCGGAGTCTGGTGGGCTGACGATGGGCATACCATAGTTGTAGGCAAGCCGCGGGTCTGACTGCATGTAGGGGGCGATGCAGGACTGCTGAGAGGGGAATTGGTTGATGATGACAGGTGAATAGGCGACGGTATTGTCGTTCCCCGCGCCGCTGATAAAGTTATTGGAGATATTGAGTGGACCCGCGAAGAGCGAGTGGTTTGACTGGGTGATGCTGGTGCTGGCGAGGGGACTAGACCCGATCGGGATGAGCTGGATTGAGGTTGGCAACTGTTGGACCCCGAAGTTTGGGTTGAAGTTGGATGTTGTTGCATCAATTTTATGAAATCCACTAGCCGCTTTATTGACTTCTGCGTCTTCTCTTCCTTGTTCAAAAGATCTTGCTTCAGTCGATGCTGGGCCTAGATTTTTAATGATTTCATTGTTTTATTATTTTGTATTTTTATTATCATTATTGATAATTTATTTTAAATGGCTGATGGTTTACGTGAAATAAACTTATAAATCTAACGATGATCATGCCTTCTGTGCAGACTAGATAAGATCAGTCAGTCATTATTTTTTTTTTTTTAACTAAAGACTGAATGATCTTGATTGAAAATAAAATCGTGGGATTTCTATTTTAATAAGCATTTGTAACACATTGGCATAAATAATAAAAATTATTAAAAAAAAATAAATTTAAGAGCTTGCAGGTTTTAAAAAAATAAAAATAGGCTGGATACGTGTCATCTTTGTAAAATAAATCGTGGATTAAAAATAACGAAAACTAAAACTGATAAATAAATAAATGAAATAAAAAGTTGAGCATTCCAACAAAACAAATATCTTAACTTTATAATTATTTTTTGTCTACACAGGCCACAGGACGAACCTGAAGTGACTGGCCGAGCAGCTGGGATCGTTTTTCCAGCTCGTAAACCTGCAATCTCAGATCCGCGTTTCGTTCTCGCTGCTCGTATCTTTCTCTCTCTTTTTCTTCTGCAACGATTATACATTTCGCGGTCAATTTTCATTTTGATATCAATTCTTGTGACAAGTGTACGCGAGTCCTCTCATAAGTTTACTTTCCAAGTACATCGATGCAATAACAAGACCTCAGACTTATAATAAAAAATTATAAAAAGCATTTAAATTAATAATTACCTAATTCCTCAGATTTTTTAACAATCGGACTGATTCTTTCCTCATCTTGAGTCATTTCAAAACATTTTGGGCACTGTCCCGGTGGTGGTGGTGAAATAATGTGGCACGATGGGTGATAACTCGCTGAACAATTATCACAAATTGATAAAATTCCTATAAATAAATAAATTCATTCAATTATTTAAATTCCTCAACTTTAAAAATTTAATTTTCAAAAAAATTTAAATTTATTTTTAAAATTAAAAACCAGGAAATTTTTAGTTTTAAAATTCCCGCGTGAATTTTTAGGCAGAAAAAAAGTTAAAAGAATCTTTTTTTTTTTATTTAAAGTAAAAATTCATATCAATGATTTTACAAATTAGCAGAATTAGTTAAAAACATACCTGGACTCCTACAATTAATGCAGACGACATCGTTTTCTATTTTCTCAATAGTCAAGCTCGAAGGTAGCCCTGGTATATTCATGGCCTTTGACGGTGAACTCTTTGAGGAGTTTGAATTTGAAGTAATTGTTTGGCTTGTGCTACAACCATTTTCTAGTGTTTTGTTGCAACTAACATGAACTGTTTCATTTAAGTTACGAAGAATATTTGGCTTCCCTACGGGCTTTTGAGCGGGAATAAGTGACTTCGAGGTCGACGACTGCGACAAGGAAGACGAGCAAGACGAGGAAGACGATGAGGAAGGTGGGGAGGAGGTCAATGGGACGGTTTTCGGTACACCCGGCTGGGACTTGGTCACTTTATTATTCGATGACGACGACGACGACGACGGTAATGACGGTGGAGGTGGCGGAGACGGGCCATTTAATCGCGCCGTCGTTTGTCTTGTTTGCGGCGCATTGCCCGATTGTAAATATGAATGTCGTTTCTTTTTCTAAATAAATAAATAATTTAATTAATTAGTTGATTAATTCATTGAATAAATAGAATAAACTTAGCGTATAATTAAAATAAAATGAAATTACCGTCGGTAGCTCCCAGTTAGAACAAACAAACTGCGGATTAGCACGACTTCGACGCTTTCGTTCAGCTTTCTTGTTCTGCAACTTATCAAAGTTTGAGGCTGTGATAAGTCCAAGTGTATCGAGAAACTCAGCTTGCTGTAACTCTGGTTTACATTTATCCGACGTTGAAGAGTCATTGTCAGTGTAATTATCAGTGTCATTAAATTTTTCAATTGAATTATCATTTAATAACTCAACAACGTCATCATCTATTGACAAGGTTTCTACTGGAGTTGATGTTTCTCTAAAAAAAAATTATTTTATTTTATAATATCTTCAATTAAACAACAAAATGTACCTGAAGATCGGAACGTTTTTCGCACAACGAAAAAGAAAAAAAAATATGTAATTCGACTCCTTAAATAATTCATATGCGAAACATTTTAGAAATCTAATCATCTAGACTTTTTACTATCAAATTTTTTTTCGTTACGCGAAAAACGTCCCAATCTTTAGGTACATCAATAAAAGGAACCGCTACTTTTTAAAAAATCGAAATCGACCGAGCGCTTGCGTCAAATTAAAATTTTTTTTTAAATTTAAATTAATTATTTCACAAATTTACATTTAAAAAATTAATTTCTTTAGCTTCTTACGCTGGCTCATGACAAAATAAAAAAAAATTTTCAAAAGGAAACGGTTAAATAATTTGACTAATTAACTAATTGAGATAACATACTTGGCACGTAATTTTTTATTGACTCCATTCCTACAATTGTCTTTAGACAACCGTCTGCGTTTGGACAAACCATTTGCTTGAACCTTGACCTGGACAATGTCATCTTTAGCTTGATCATTATCGGGTGTGATATGATTGTTGTTATTACTATTGGCATGATAATTGTTGTTTATGTTGTTGTTATTGTTGGTTAAACCCAAAAGTGAAGCCACTGATACTTTAACGCCGTTAGAATTCTGCGCCTGGTATGCCTCAACTTCTTTGCGCAATCGCTCAACAACTTGCTTCTGCGTACAGACAAAAACCAACAACAAACTTTACTCATTGCTCATAATGGATATTGTATGTTATAGATATAACTTTGTACCCACAGAGCTTTAAACCAAAGCATACAGTCTAATTATTTTTTATTTTATAAAACATTTTTTTTTAAGAGATTTTGCGTATTTTCGCGATGGTAAAACTTTGGTAAATAGTTTGTTTTTGGGCAGGTTTATATAAATAGATATTGAAATAAATATATGACGAGGGTAAATACAATCTGGTTTTCTACATGGGATATATAAAATAAAAAAAAACCTAAGCGCAAATGGAATGAGAATGTATTTAGAATCGATTTTACGGGTTTATAACAACGTCGATAAGCATCCCCTGGGAATCTACAGGTCTCTCATTCACTTACTAAATATATGTATATATATATACTGGAGTACGAATTTCTACTCTAAATAATTACTGTGATTTAAATAATTTACATTTTATTAAATAAGAAAATAAATGTAATTATTGAGTATATTTTACTTTTAACCCAACATTCAATCTTTTTCGTCCATCTTACGGCAATAAAAAATCATTTTTATAGATATTTGTTTAATATGAAAATTATCTATTAATTTTTGCATTGGAAATATTTTTGATTAATTTTTTCCAGTGTCTTTATCTATGTCCATCTTACGGCATTGAATAAATTCTAAACATTTCAACTTTTATTGTCCATCTTACGGCGATGATTAAATTGATTAAAAAAGTTATAAATTATCGATGGTTTAAACATTTAAAAAAAAATTTTCTAGTTTTTGGACTCACGCATCGTCCGGCAAGACAGATAAATCCATCTTACGGCAATGAAAAATTATTTAATTCAATTTTATAGACATTTGTTTAATACAGAAATTATTCATTCAAATGCTAAGACTGTTAAATAATATCTAATTTTTTCCTCTATCTATGGTTGTTTTTAAAATCTAAAACTCATTGTACACTACTGAGGTCGCTACTGGCCTAGTTGTCGATGCGACCTTAAATAAATATAAAAACAAAAAAAAAAATTTTAATTAATTTTTCCATCTATTGTCAAGCTTCAACGTCAACGTCCACTCCACAATAAATAATTTAATTAAATTTCCTGATAGATTAGTTATAACTGATATAACAAAATTGAATTTTATACACCACCATAAAGTTAAAAAGCTCACATAACTTTTGTAATATCGAAAGTGCAAGCACGTAATCATTATTTGTAAAATCTTTAATTTACCGTCACTCGAAATTTAATTTTCAACAATCCGCTTGACTTGAATCTGAAGAAAATTCGAAGAAAAAAAAATAAATCATAATAAACGTCAGTTGAATAAAAAAAACTTGTAAGTCATGGGTTTTTAAATTTGATTACTGACAACAACTTTGTAAAGACATTTTTCCATTCTCTGGAGACATTGAAAAATTCAAAAGTAAAAACGGGAAAATATAAATTTTATAAAATGACACACCCATATATTTATTCAAAATAATATCGAGAGTAAACAGCCACCCGGTAGTAGATATTTAGTGATCGATCGCGACTCCAATAATATTAGCACGCAAGAAAAAACTCTTAAAGAATTTAAAACAAGATTTTAAGAGTTACTCTGCCTACCAAACAAAACGGAATAATTTATCATAACATCAATAGACCAAGATTATTGTTTCAAAAGATAACGTACAATTTTCAATGAATTATTGACGATATCCGATCGTTTCAATTTTATTTTATTATAATTATCGACTATATTTAAATTTTTGTTTCCGCTTTTGCTTTCTGGATAAAAGCATTTTTTAAATTTATAGTTTACACTAAAGTGACTTTAAAATTTTCAAATCTTTTTTAAATGCAAATTTCGTATGATTAATTTCAAATGCGCTGCGAAACAAAGAAACTTGGCAACTGAAATTACTTTTTTTTTTGCAGTAGTTCCTGTTTTCATATTCTTCTTCCATCATTAATAAGTAAAAATTTTGTACGAGTTTTTGTTAAAAAAACAACAAAAAAAAAAAGAAGGGAAAATAAAGACACTTAAAGTAAAACTCAAGGCGTCGTACCAAAGTGGCTGTATAACGATTTTTAAGCTAGCTGCGCCGTGACACGGCAATTTTGATACTTTTTTTACCGTCATTATTGTTACTATCACGATTATTATATACATATATCTATTACCTTTACATAAATTCAAATTACACGAACATGGAAGGATTTATTTTAATTTTTAAATTGATAAATAAACGAGCGAGTGTAATTTGTAAATGTAAATGTTTGTCCATTTCTTTTTTTTTTCAGGAAAACAAACTCACCCTCGAAAAAAAAAAAAAAGTAAAAATACAATTAAATTTAATGAATAATTACAAACTATAAAAGTTCACGCATAATTTAATTTGAAACAAGTTTTAAATTAAATATTTACAACAATTAAAAAGTTGCCGCGAAAACATTTTTAAATAAATAAATTTGTAATTTTAATTTTAATGTAAATAATTTACGCCGGCATATTAATTTATACTTTACATATTTAAAAAAATATAAAAAATAATAAAATCAATATGATATTAATTAAAATCTAAAGTTACAAAGTTTTACCAACTCGGATCGTATTTAAATCATTAACAAGTTGTATTCTCTATCCCGTTTACTACACAAGCGGAACCTGAAGAAAAATAATTTCAAAGACGGAACAAATTTACGAGTAGAAGGAAATATATAATACAGTAACGAAACGTTTTGTGAATAATATTAAATAACACGTCAGGAAATAATTTATCGAGTAAGCGGACGTAATTTGCGGGTACATTCAAATTGCATAACAGAGATCAATAATAAATAAATTTAAATTGGGAATTGTTATACGTATATATTTCTATTAATAGTTAAATAGAAAAAATTATCTACCGATATACATTTATCTAAGCCCAAATTATCTATAAATTTATCTTACAGTTCATATTTCGAAGCGCGTGCGTATTAATGGCGGGAATTTTAAATATAATATCGAGCGACGCGATCGCAACAGAATCCGTAGGATCTCGTACTTTTTTTTTTACTATACGTAATATTATATCCGTACGTACATAGTCGGTTATATTGCTTTGAATAACGTATATATATATATGAAGATATGGAAGGGATAGAAGTAAAGAGAGATGAGAAGAATGGAGAATGAGATAAATGATGTAGAATATATAGATATATATATATATATATAGGAAAAGATGGAAAGACGGGTAGGTCGTAGTCGGGCTGCTGCTGCTGCTCCTCTGCGGTTTCAATTGGAAAGCTAGAGGAAGATCAATAAGAACCAGGTTGCCGTTCGCGTGCCGTCGACGATTGGACGACAGAGTTAAATCTTATGCGTTATTGGCGCGCTTAACTTGCTATGAAAAGTAATTAGCTAAAAAATTACTATGATCGATAAATATTTCTACAAACAAGATCAACTTTTAAAAATGGAAGCTCTTAAATTGTTTTTTTCTACTCCGGACAGTAACAAATTAAAAATCTACATGCCACAAATCGATTTATTAGAAGATATTAGAGACGTTTAATGGGAAACGGCTTGAAGATCCAAGTTTTAAAATGATAAGTCAAGTTTCCGAATAATCCCGAACGATTTTAACGTCCCTAACTTAAACTCTATAGAGGTGACGACCTTGTAGATGTTGGTACGTTCCGTTCAAAACTTCGGTGAAACTTTTCCAACAAACCGACAACAATGCTATAGATCATTTTTTTTTAAAACTTTATTTTTATTTAACTTTTTAAAAAGTTTAATTATGCCAGTTGTTTATATTTTATCATCAGGATTAATTATCCATGTTATTTAAAATCTCATTTTAGTTTTTTATTCTGTTTAAATCAATGAAGAACAATCAGGTTGGCTTCTTGCCGCATTCCCCGAGGTCATTAATAATTCGATTACAATCGATAACTTCTTGTCGTTATAAGAGTAATCTTTTTTTTTGTTTTGTTTTATTTATTAGCTGTACTCAGTTTTCGTTTTTCCTCAACACATCTTTCCGATCTCAAGACCCCATTGCTATGCCATTAATAATTCAGAGCTTCCTTTTAGTGAAGTAATGCAACGGTAGAGGGCAGAGAGCTATTAATAGTTAATGCAAATAGTAGATCATTATCAATAATAGTAAAATAGGCAGATAAATATATGGCAAAGTAGATTAAAAAGTTATCTATTTTTGCCGACTATTCAGCACAATATACAATATAAAATGTATATTAACGATCGATGTTACTAGTCCGCGTCAGCACTGCAGCAACTTTGTAAGATGCGACGAATCACATCCACGATGCGCAACTGGTGATAAAAATAATAAAACTTTTAAATCATTTTTTTATAAACTAAATCGTTGTAATGAAAATTTTATACTATCAAACTCTGGATTTATGGCTTCCTATTATACAATTAATCATTTAAACCCATTAATTATTCGGATAACCGGAAATATTTAATGTCATTCGTTAAATTTCATTATTAATTTTGGTTCACTTGAAACCAATAAACGGAAAAACAGTAGCCGGAAATAAACAATCGATAAAAATGGGTTTTAAATATCAAGCGGAATTAGAGATAATTTACAGTAAGTTGGGAAAATTATTTTCATTGTACTTTTTAACGTCATTCGATTTATTGGTTTTAGTATAAAAGTCTATTGAAAATTAAATAGAATAATTCAATTTGTTGACTAGAATTTTAAACTTTTTACTCATGTATTTTTAAAATTAAAAACAAATGTCTGATAGAAAAACCGATTGATTTTGCCAAAAAAAAATTAATAGTTTCGTTAAAAATTACGAGTGCAATTAACACCTTCTTGCGAATAATTATTTGTTTAGTTATGTACTTCTCCGCATACATAGATACCATGCCCATTTCTACACATATTTTTGTTAATTGGAATTTGTTATAAAATATATTATGTAATTCATGTACTTGGAACCCTAGAAATGACTTTGCTGAGTTCACTATTACTAAATAAATAAATAAATAAACACAAGTACGTGTTAAATATTCCAATGTATAAAATTATTTAAAAATTATATGCCCGTTTGTAATGAAACGAGTACCCAAGAAAATAATTTTTCACAGAATGTAAACTTTCAATGTGTGACCTTGTTGCGGCTAAATAAAATCAAGCATCTGTCACAGAGGAAGGTATCATAAGGTAAGAGGTAGGGAAAGGTATAGAGTAATGATAAATATATAGCAACAATCACCTGGCATCGCCCGAGGGAAACTATCTGAAGCTGAATTTGTTGTATTTGTCCGCGTATATCGACATTCTGAAACATTTAGTAGACAAATTATTTTAAATTGTACGATTATCTAATTATTTTTATATAGTATATTTATTAATAACTTAAATACTGAGATTTAGTTATTGATAACTGTATTTGAGATAATACTGTATAATTTGTATTTAAAAACTTACATTCGGGTCATCCTTGAGTTTCCCCACGCAAACCTAAAAGTTTAATAAAAAAATTTAATCAAGTTTATGTTGATGAAGATAAAAAGTTTTTCTATTGTTGTATTAACAGTAATTATTATGATGATAAATGTTTTAATAATGATTAAAATATATGCTGCTGAGTTATGCAAAATAGTCAATGTAATTTTAAACAAGGGAAGTATACTGAAGACAAATTATGAGAGACAGTAGAGCCAAAACTAATCTGCAGCTATTGTCATCTACATCGGCTCTGAGAAGGCCACGTAATTTCAAAGTTGTATAGAAATTACTCGCGTAGAAATTATTAAGTTGCAGACGCAAACATTCCCTAGGAAATTTATTTTAAAATGTTTTACTCATGTAATTATTGTGTTATATATTTTAATTGGATTAATTGATTATATTATTTTTAAACAAAGTAATTTTAACGATGTATAAAAATATGATTGCTTGAAAAAAAACACTCATCTGTTTTATTACATTTTTTTCCTCGCAATTTATAATTAAAAGCACTCAGTTATGGAAATGCAATAAAAGATATTTGAGAAAATTTTATGTATATATAAGAAAATTTATGAGAAATCAAAATAAAGTCAAATTTGAGGAAATTTGTGTTGATTCTGTTAAAGCGCGGAATAAATTGGACAATTTGAAACATAAATTTTAATATAAATGAGGGAAATAAACAAGTGGGTCTAGATAGATAAGCTTGGAGTGAATTTCGTAATAAATAAAATTTTAAAGAAATTTAATAAATCAGATTTAATTTTTCACAATAGCTTCCGTACAATTTAAAAAAAAATGTTATGAGAAAATATTATTAATATGCATTAAAATTTACTTGCAGAAATTTCGCTTAATATTTAAATATAATACTTTGAAAATATTGTATGATTAAAATATGCGAATAATAATAATCGCAATCTGTTTAAAACAAAACTTTAGTTCATCATTTTCTTAACTTTTCCGAGCTTGAGTCACGATTCCAACGGAAAATCAATGTTTTTATGAATTTCAACTTTCAATTATATTAAGAAATTCTTTACATATTAGAATATGTACAATAAAAATATAGAAAAATTTTTTTTTCAATTTACACGAAAAATAATTTTAAAAAGTTCGTTTCCAAAATGTTCCAAAAATGATCACAAAGTGAACTTCAAAATTTGAAACAATCTCAAACTTTCAATTGATTATTTTTGTGATTTTATAAAATCAACAGTAAAACAATTTTTCATTTCCTAACCTCGTTCTTGAAAAGTTCTGATGAGAGTCACAAAAGTTCATTATTAGTTAGGAAGTCTTTTTATTTATCAATGTTTTTCAAACTGAATTATTTTGCTTTAAAAAGTTTCAAAAAAACATGCCTATAAATCATTCAGTTAAAATCTTTTTTTACGCTCCAATTTTTTCAAACTTCCAAAACTGATAAAAACATTCAAAAGTCAGAATAGTCTCTAGTTTTGAAATTCCTTTCTATTAATGTTTTTCTAACAAAGTTTCTCTGTTAAAAAAAACATTCATTTTGATGTTAATTACAATATTACAATTAGTCACACATACAAGTTCAAAAATTTCTTAACAATAAAATTTTATTAAATAAACAGAATCATTTTTCTTTTAATTTGACTAATTATTTTTTCAAAGGAGTAAAACAGTTGATCCTTTTAAAAATAATAAATAAAATATTTATTAACTCGAATTAACTCGACAAAAGTAATAAGAAAAGTAATATATATCATTTGAAAATGAAATATAAAATAATAATGAAATAAAACATAAGTAAAGAACGAGAACTAACTAGAAAGGGAAACTAACTCTGTCATTATTCTCATCCTATAAACTTTTCAAAAGTTTAGTTTTAAACTTTGAGAATGTTTCGCCCTGTTACGATTCCCCACTTCCCTTTTGCTTCTACAGCAAAGTGTTTTCATCTCACAATAGGCATTTTTAAATTTTCCTTATTTCCGTCATACATTTAAATATATCATTCATTATCTCTCGCTTTTTTAAACTCAAAAAAAAAAAAAAAAAAATAAAATAAATAAAACTACAACTCCAGTCTACATATTTAATATTTACTTCATGCTGGTTAAAAATTTTTTCACGGTTGATAATTTATCTGATGAAAGTATTGATTTCTACTTCGAATATCATTTTTATTAAATTTCAATTATCCATTAAATTAATGAAATTTTAAATATTAAATTACAAAGATAATTTAATTAATTACACACGCAAAAGGTATTCAAATTACGTTTTATATTTTTTATTCAAAAAAAAAATATATATATATTTAATATTTCAACTTCGTAATTTAATGTATAAAATTATTATTTACTTTGATGGAAATTTTCGCTTTCAAGTAATTTCTGTAAATTGAATTAATAAATAAAAAAAAATACTTTGATAACTACAGCTAATACATTAATATTAATTTAGTTAACACAGACATAGTTTGTAGCTAATAAATAAATTTTCTAAAAGTATAAGAGTAAGAGAAAGTGAATAAAACTCATGACTAAAATTTATATTATTTTATCACTATTATTTTAATCCTATTGTTATATAAACTTTTAAATTATAATTATTATTTATTTTTTTTGTATCAATTATTGATTTGAATAAAAGTCTCGATGTTTATTGAGACGAAATAAAAATCTAAAATATTACGGAGAAATTTTTAAATTTGATAAGTAATTAAAAAAATAATTTATATTCAATAATAGGATTTTTCATTTTTGTTTAAAAATAATTTCTATTAAATCAATAATTTTTTTTGTAATTAAATTATGTAATAATTTAATTTTTTATAGACAAGAAATTAAAAATAATAAACGTCATTAAATAATAATTAGAGAATGTTGATCCTAACGTTTCATTCAAGAGTAAATTTAATGTAGTTATCAATTATTAAGTGTAATTAGAAAAAAAATACTAAAGATCATTTAATATAATTACAGAAAAGACAAATCAATAAGTGTTTTTTTTTATTTATTTATAAAACTGTTAAGTATTTTTAAAATTAATTGGAAACTAAAGTTTAATGAACTTGAAAGTTTAAGTAGACTTTTACAGCTAGTGAATTACATAATTATAATAAATAAAAATTTATCGATTTTCGGGCAACTTTTTATTTTCTACTAACCTCAAGCTCGGAAAGTTTAAACAGAAATTTACAGAACGTACTTTAGTACTGCTGTGTAATTCTATATACTGAAATCACTGGAAAATAATAAAAATTTTAAAAAACTTCAAAACTGTGATTGTAAAACAAACAAAATTACCTAAAAATCTCTTAAATAAAAAAAAAAAAAATAATTTTTTGCCCTCTTGAAAATCACTAAATATATAAAACATTAAAAACTTATCATCAGTTTTTTTCTAACAAACAAAAGAGCTCAATTACTTCCACATTTCATAAAAGGCGCTCATAAAATTTAACTATTTCCTATTTCAATTACCAACAAATCTATGAGTGTGAGTGTAGCAGACATCAGACAAAATTAATATCATAAATTAATAGACAATTCACTTTTAAAAACTTATCAATAGAAAAATTTTGTAAAAAATGATTACCAGAAATTTTAAAAAAAGTTCAATTATTTATAATCGAATAATTAAATTATTATACATATATATATATTTAAAATATTTTTTTCCCTCCTAGGTTATGTTTGTGATATATAATTTAGTCAATTGGTCCTATAATTTAATAATCTTATACAATACAAAGTTAAATAACACATCTAATTGATAACCGTATTATCTATATATGCACATACAGATGCGCAGTCAAATCAACACACACTTATCTCCATACATACGTACATACATACATACATATATACATTCATACATACGTACATACATACATATATATATATAAATGTCTCCATACATCTATAAATAAGAAATAATACGATATTAAATCTTCAATTTAAATGTGCAACGCAATTAATTATCTATCGTAAGTAAAACGGGTAAAATGGTATCCATCGCTGCTAAAACTTGAGGTCGCTGTCTCGGATCTCAAGCTAAATTTTTTCATACATTACTTTTACCAAAAATTCCTCAACCCCATCACCATCAATTTTTTAACCTTCTTTATTTATTTACATATTTGTTTATTTCTCAATTTTAAAAAATTACGCACAAACACACCCATTACATATATAAATATATGTATATGTACTTAAGAGAATGAGCTAGTTACAGTTAATGATGATGATGATGATGAGTCTACTTAGTTGTTTTCGCGCGCCAGCAAGACGTCCTGGGACAATCTTACGCGCGTTGCGGCTTATCGACATTATCCGGGCTACATATTACTCAATAATAATAATAATCATAATAATAATAGTAATAAATTTAAATTACCACCATTATTATTGAAAAAAAAATTTTTAAAGCCTAAAACAATAAACAATCAATTACAAATGAACCGGAAGTAATATATAATGTCCAATAAAAAAGCTAGCCTTGAAGATCGATAAAATTGCCTTGAAATTAATCTCGTTCAATAAAATATAACTAAAATATATTTAATAAGTGCAAAAGCAAATATATCAAAAATTAATCAAACACTTAATGACCTAATTAATTTAAATTTTAAATTACAATAAAAAAAAAAAAAAAAAAAAAAAACGTTTTATAAAAATTACCTGATGATCACAAATGGCGTTCTTCAATTTATTTTGCACCAAAATAATTTCCTTCTGCAATCCTTTTGATATCTCCATCATGATAAATATTTATTTAAAAAATTAAAAACTTAAGTCTTGAAATCCAAATCCACCGCGGCGTTATTTAACTTTTAGGTGTTTATTGGTAAACGCGTGTCCCTGTCTCTTGCGCGCGTACTAAAAAAAAAATATGTAATTGTAGTTAAGTTTAAGTATCAGTATTAGTGTAAGTGAATATGAGTATGAGTATGAGTTTAATGTTAGTATTAGTATTAGTTTAAATTTAAGTATAGTATGAGTACGAGTGAGTAAAACTAAACAATAACTATAAGTTAAATAGCAAACAAGAGAGACAGATACAAGAGCATTAAAGTGGGAGTTGCAAGTTGAGAGTGGAGCTGACGAATTTGTTGTAAAGAGGGAGAGAGAGTACACACGTACACGATACAACACGCCAGTACGCCACACTCGTAAAACCGGTGGACAAAACCCCGTCGTTATATTATAACTAACGCACTATTTTACTTTATTTTTTATACCCGATTTACTAATTACACTTTAATCACTCCATTGTTTTTTACTTAACCAATAACTCAATGAACAATTACATGTTTATTAAAATATAAATTTTACTATTAATATATAATATAAGTGTTATATACTTTTATTAAATTTTTACTCTTATTGTCCAGTCTCGAATATCCCAAATAATTGTGATAGTTTTTATAATAAAATCTACGTGATCCTCCGCCGGATAAGTCACGGCACAGAGCGCGCACGACGAACAACCCACCACGACGGAGGCCCACGGGCACTTGTCCGTTCTGATCTTCTCCCAAACTAAACCTCACTTACACATGCACATATATATATACATACCTTTAACAACACCAACTCCTGAACTCCCTGACTACCCTCTGTCTTTACATCTACCTCTACCTCTACATTCAATACACTAGTGTAATTCTTGCCCCTCTTGTCTATCAGGGATCGGGGAGCTGTAGCTCAAGTCACTGAAATTAAATTACTGATATTACATTTTCACACAAATTCAAAAAAAACTAAAACTTGTTACGGAACGACAATGATAAATTATATATATTTATTCTTCACACACAAATATAATTTTTTATATGTATATATATGTGGAATATATTAATATTGTCTTTAATATGAATGTATAACACGCGCATACGCAGTAACATTAATTTTAATACACAGATAGAAACTAGCGACACTGACGACATAAACTATAAATTAAAACCAATACAAAACTTATTAATTACTTTAAATACTCATAATTTATCTAATTACTTTTATTTTACGTTCATTAGTTCAGGAAATTGGTTATTTTTTGAATGATAAATTTTTAAATGACAAATGACTGAACAAAAACGCGCGTTTATTTACTTCTAAACTTCAATTTATATATGTATATAAATATATACAATATTACATATATATATATTTTTTTTTATATATTAAAAAATATATTGGGGTGTAGTAAAAAGATTAAAGGAGTTGCCGCTCATAATAGCGCCATTTTTTAAATATGAGCATTTGGGCGCGTAAATTTAAAAAGTTAAAATTTTAAATTTATTAGTAAATTTTTAAAAATTTGTAGATTTTGTGTTTTAATTAATAGGTAGAGATATTAATCAAAATTTTAATAGAATTTATAATAAAGTTATGGAGTAATTAAAGTAATTAGGTTGGGGTATAGATAATTTAGAGGTTAAGTGACATTTGTAAACTTGACTCACGCGCAAAGCATAAAAAAAAGAGCGTTGCTTAATAAATATATAATTTTGATATTTAATATTGATATTATTAATTATCAATAAACTTTAATAGCTAATAGTAACACGTATGTCAAGGTAAATTGTTTACAAACATAAATTATTTGTTTTTTGGTTATTTTTAGTAATTTTTTTGTCTTTTCATTTTGAGGTTATGTTTTTTTTTATCAACAACTAAATTATTAATTATTATTTTATAGTTTATGAGTTAATTATACAATTTAAAGTACTTTTGGTAATAGTTGAGGGTTTGAAATTTCTTTTTTAATGCTTGAGAAATTTACAATTTCAAATATAAACTTAACCTAATATATATAAATAAAATTTTAGTGATGGCTAATAAACGTAACGCTACGAGTGAATTAAACTACGACAATTGGAACTGTGAAGACGAACCAGAAGATGCGGGAACATTCACAACAGCACCACCAGAAGAGTTACAAAAACGAGTTGTCAAGACAGCTAAACGTAGATTACCCGCTGGATCAGAAGTAATTATTCTTATTTTTATTATATACCATCTTGGACCATAAACTTGATGACTTTTAAAAGATTCATTGCAAAAGCTCTGGTTTATGTAAAATTATTCCATATCTCTTAATTACACGTCTAAATTTTAAATTAATGGATTAATTACATTAATCACTTTTTAAATAGCTTTGTAATTGAAAGATAGTTGGATATTGTTGTATAAATTATAAACGAAATATATTTAAAGAACTCGCAATTGTCCAAAATTTGCTCTTTAATAATTTATATACCACAGCATTAATTTTTTTTTTTATAAATTTAATTTAGGCTTCAACGAAAAATGCATTCGGAAGTTTCTCCGGCTTCAAAGTGACACAAGCAGCAGCCCCATCAGCAGTCTTTAGTTTTCTAAAAAAACCAACGACGTCAACACCAACATCCACAGCGTCCAGCAACGTCTTTGCAAAAATAGCAACCCCAGCAACCAATGGTACTAAAGTTACCGAAAACGGCCTTGTACCATCAACTTCTATCACGAAGCTCAGCGACTCTCTGAAACCCACCATCACTTCTAGCAAATCTGCTTCAGTCGAAGAAGCAGTCAACAATAACAAAAAATTATTCGAAACCTCTTCAGAGTATTACGCGAAACTAAAAGGTCTTAATCAGAGCGTGAGTCAATGGATAAAAACACATGTAGATTCTAATGCTTTTTGCATTTTGACTCCAATTTTCCGCGACTACGAACGATACCTCAAGGAAATAGAAACCCAGTATGGGAAATCATCCTCATCTTCATCAACATCTTCAGCATCAGCTGAAGAGAAAGCAGATGCAAATAAATCTAAAAATATTTCACAAGCTCAATCAACAGAGTCAGCTAAGGCATCAACGAGTGATCCTAAACCTGCTTCAATATTCGGATCGACAAAAACTAAAAATATTTTTGGCGGAACCGCCAGCTCACAAGTGAGTTCTTTAACTAAAGAATCAACGGATAGTAAAGAAGCACAAGATAAACTTGATATTAAAACAAATAATGATAAAGATAAGGACCTAGATAAAGATAAAGATAAAAATAAAGATCAAGCTGACAATAAATTAGAAAATAAATCATTAACATTCCCACAAGCAAGCTCGCTCTTTAGCTTTGGACAATCAAATACCGGAGCACCGGCCGCTAGTTTTAGTTTTGGAGGCGCAAAGTCATTCAGCTTCGTCTCAAACGTCGTCTCCAAAGATTCCAAGGACGACAACGATGACAAAGAAGACGAAGACGAGCCACCGAAGGTCGAAATAAAACCTATTACTGAGGACGGCGCGATTTATGAAAAAAGATGCAAAGTATTTTTTAAAAATAAAGAGACTGGGGCATTTAGTGACCGCGGTATCGGGGTTCTCTTTCTCAAGCCCACGCCCAATGGAAAAACTCAGCTGATCGTACGCGCAGAAACAACTCTAGGTAATTTATTGCTCAATACTTTGCTGACAAAAGCCGTTCCTACTAAGAAAGTTAATAAAAATACGGTAATGCTGATGTGTTTGCCACTTGCCGACTCGGTTCCGCCTCCAGTTCCGGTCTACCTCAGGGTCAAGACCAGTGAGGACGCTGATGCTCTCCAGGAAGCTCTAGAAAATAATAAAAAATAATTAGTTTATTTATTGAACAATTGATTATTCATTTTTTTTATATATTTTTTTTTCTCGCATATCGATTTGTCGATACTAAAATTTCCGTTAATAAATTTGTAAGTGGTTACTTTTGATTTATTAATTAGTTAATTTAATAACTAATTATACTGCAGATATCAAATCATCATGATGAGCATTATAAATTTATTAACATTTTTTTTTTTTTTGTAAAAATCAATGGAAATTGAAATTGATCCATGTGGGCGATAGTTACAATTTTTTTATATTAAAATAAAAAACTAAATTCGTAATAATGTTTTAATACTTTTTAAGTCATTGTAAAGTAATCAAATTTGGTTTAGTAATTATTAGTTATTGTTTAATTGATCAGTGCCCATATAAATTTAGATAATTTAATTTTTTATTGATGTAATTGTAACTGTCAATTTAATATTATGTAAATAATTGCTAATAAAAAAATAAATGACAGAAATTTATAATTTATTATCATTAATAAATACCACTGCTACGATACTTCATCAACAAGATGATTAGCAAACGCAGCAGGCCAACTATCATTGTCTACGTAGGCGAAATGATCCGAGGATAACAACCTTCAGCATCCGCGATACCAGAAGCTCAACTTGCGACGAACAAGTGGGTATTCTAGCATTAGCTAATGCTAGAATAGATACTAAAGACTGATTCATCTCTTCTAGGTCGTCAATAATCAGTATAATATGCATGACACGGTAACCTGGGTAAAGTTTGCCAATTTTAAACAGGAGATCCTGATATATCTAATGTTTGTGTTCTTTAAACGCGATATTATACTCAGCAGGTGCTGAGAACTCAATGACGAATGTCATGAGTGATTTTGTCAAAGAGCACAATATCAGGTTTGTTGTGATCAATTTTTCGAATTGTTGCGAATGTCACGTTCCAATAAATACCAGCGGTCATTCTTAACTTGCAGAATATCTCCTGGCAGATAAGGCACCACTTTATTGCTAAAATTAATTTTAATTATTTAAAAAAATTTAAATCAGCGTAAAATTACACATGGCCTCGATTTAAATTTAAAAAAAAAAATTTACAATAAATTGACAATTAAATGAAATTTTTTTATCAAGTTTAATTATTAATCTTTACAGTATCACTAATCATCATAATAATAACATAATTATTAGTATTAATATTATTGTTATAATTAATTATACCATAAGAATATACAAGTGTTTTATTTATAACATATTTATTAGTCCGTAATTAAAGTGTATCTTATTGCTAAACTTATCAGTAACAATGAAGAAAAAATTATCGATTTATTTTAAATAATTATTCAAGCTGCAACCACAGTAATTTAAATCTCGATTAAAATTTATTAATTTAAACAATAATAATTATAATAATTATTATTATTACAATTATAAGTATTATTAATTTATATCGATAAACTTTTTACATCATCATTATAAACAGCCGATCAAATAGTACCGGCAATTAATAACAACTTGATCAGTAAACAAATAATTTTTTTTTTTTTTAAATTAAATAAAATATAAAGCGAAAAAATAAATAAACTAAGCTTTGGGTGCCATGAATGGCGTTAGCGCGCCCATTTGTCCCAGACCAAGTTGAATATGTTTCATATGAATTTCAACGCAATTTTGAAATACTTGTTGATTTTTCGAGTTCAATTTTGATCTGATTTGTTCCATTGTTCCTTGCAGTACCTTCAGTTCATAGGCATTGCGGTCCGAGTCCGATAGTGACTAAAAAAAAAATATTTTAGTACAGAAAGTCTATAAGAATTAATCGCACATAGAAAATTGATAAAATAAAATATATATGACATTTACCTTGACTTGAAGCATCAGAGCAGTCAAATCAGTGACAAGTTGATTCATTTTCGACGGGCCTTTATCATTGATAATATTATTACGCGCTACCATGTCAGCAGCTTCTTGTCTGCATCTCTCGCGTAAATGACTTGGTGCCAGCATAGCAGCGATACTCGGTTCCGGAGCTATTTCCTGACACAATTCTTGAACGTCATTCAAATAATCCTGCAAAGTAGCGTTCATTTTTTCCAACTCAACCACAATAGCCGCGTACTTGCGTTCAAAATCTGGCGGCAATTCATCGCCGAATGATTTGCTCTTTTCCGCGGCAGTATTCATATCCCGGATCTTCTGGATTCTCTGTTTCTTGGCGTTTAATATTTTCGTAACCCGGACAATGTTGTCTAGAAGTCGCATTGGGTAGCCATTGATGACACCACCGAGTTGTGATTTTTTAGCTGAAGAAATAGCAGCGTTGGAGATCAGCGGATCATTGTTCATACGCGGTGAGCGCAACTTCAAGGCATAAGGCGGTGACGGTACATATTGGACGTGCCGTGGTCGGAATTTTTGGGCAAATGAAGCCACGCTTATTGTCTCTGGTGGTTCATTGGATAATACTTCGTAGTCAGGTACACTGTGCGTACCTAAGCCAGCCCGTTCAAACGTTATTCTGTAAGTGTTGTTACTGGTATCAACGGCGTCGATGCTTCCAGTGAACAAACCGTCCTGAGGTTTCCTCAGTCTCGCGGTAACTTTCTGGCCAATCACCAGCTGCAGCGGAATCTCGGAGGGCAAATCCTTAAAACTGTTAACGTCAGCAGTCTTACGTTGCTGTAGCATTCGAATTTTTTGTCTCTTGCGTTCCAGTTCTCGTCTCTCCTCTTCAAAAAATGACTGGGAGCAGCGCCGTGGCTTTCCCATCATCCTCCGGATCTTGCACCACTCGACGCGTGTCAATTTACGTGACTTCAATTGCGGAAATGATTCTTTCAAGCAAATCATAAAATCATTGTCGCCTTCGAATAATGTCTTGTCGATGTTGCTGTAGAACCACTCGTAGCAGACCCACTTGTGAGCTTTGGGAAGTTTCAGCAAATTACGCAGCCTCATTCCTATTTTCTGACCAACTCTACGATCTGGAGAACTTGGTCTCAATGCTTTGTTCTCAGGTTCCTTTACTTTTTCTCGCTCCTTGTCTTTTTCTTTATCTTTATCCTTATCTTTGTCTTTGTCCTTACCCTTATCCTTGTCTTTATCTTTTTCCTTATCTTTGTCTTTGTCTTTTTTAGCCGACGATGGCGTACGCGTTGCTGGAGCTGGTGGAGGCGGCGGCGGAGGCGTCGGAGGTAGAAGCAGTGAAGGTTTTTCGCGCTCCGGCTTCTTCTTTTCCTCAGATGCTGGACTTTTGAGAAGTTTTTTAGCTGGAGATGGTTTCAACATTTTGCGAGGTGACGGTTTGACTTCTGGTGTTCCTGGTTCTTTTTTAATTCTGCAAAATGAATAATAATTCAAGTAAATAAATTATCTACTTAACCACTGACAATAATCAAGAAAATAATTACCTGTGGTGAGGATGATTAACCAGGATATCATCGTAAAATAATTTATTCTTTTTCCTAATCCTGGCAGGCATTCCCCGTCTGTTCAAAACCTGGACAGGCTGCGGAGGGTTTGATTTTTTAGGCGGTGGTTTAGTTCCAACTCGCTGGAGACCCAGAGCAGCAGGCCCTAGTTCGGGCATTGGCTCTGAGTCCTCGTCGTCCATGTCCATTGAATTGTTCATATAAGGATGCTCGTCAATGTCCATCTCATCATCCTCGTCATCACGTGTCTCTTGTTTTATCTCGTCAACCGTTGGGTAACCGCCATTCTTCATTGACAGCAAAGTCTCAGCTGATTCGTCTGCAAAAAAAAAATAAATTTGTAATTTTAAATATCTAAATTTGAATATTATATTTTATTTTATTTATTTGAATTCAAATTACAATTAAAATTAAAAATATATTATTTATATACAAACCCGCGTTATTTTTAAATTTACCTCATAAATAATTCAATTATTTAATTTATAATCAACAAATAAAATTAATTTTACAAATAAATAATAACAATAAATTAAATTTAATATTCAATATTTTTTTAAACTCACACTGACACAAAAATATATGTATATATTTTTTTTTTACAATTAAATTACAACATAACCAACGGGTTTGCTAGGAGTTGATACTTTTACAAAATAAATACGACAGGAAAATTTAAGTTGACGGTTAGTATTTTAAAAATAAAAATGTTTAGGTATAAATATATATATAAACATAAATATTTAACAAATAAAAGAAAATATATAATATAGATTTATAAATTTGTTATTAAATATGAAACGATTATTCGATAAATCGAAATAGAGAATAACATGAATGAACCTCGAGCTCGAGTTTGTACGACAGTCCCGCTTGAATTGTGCATTGGTCACTTTTGAAATTTTAAACCCATACGACTACGGATTTATTTAAAAAGTAAATTTATGTTATTTATTGCATGTGGATCTTTAAATAATTGATACACTTGCGCAGTGAGTGACTTTGAAGGTGTCTGAGTTATCGAGGTTGATATTTATAGGGTTTTTGAGATAATTATTGAAAGGTAAATACGATAAAAATTTACTTACTTTCAATCGTGTCGGCCATGATGATAATAACTGAGGCATTCTGGGTACGTGTTTCCGCCAAAGCGTTTTCGTTACCCCCCGCTCCCCACGTGGTGAGAGTCTGCGCGTCATTATGCGCGCATGCGTTTTAGATACCTGGCGGGTAATACAGATCATTTCCGGTTTATTACTTTTCTTTATTTATTAAAAATATTTTTTATTATTTTACGATAAATATAAATTTATTGTTACAATTAAAATTACAAATAATACATTTATTACGATAAATAACGTTTTATATTAATATATATGAAGTCACAAAAATAGAATTCATTTTTAATTGTCGAGATGGGACTCATTTATTTATTTATTTTTTTTTAATAAATTACAATTATTACGTATTAATATACTAAATTTGAGATGATACTGAAATTAGATGATTCTAAAGTTAGCTGACGTCTCATAATTTTTTAATTTTTTTTTAAGGATAAATTATGAAAAAAAAAATATTAAAAAAATTAAATCTATAGTTTCTTAAATTTTCTATATGTGCATATTTTTCTTTTTTTTTTTTTTTTTTTTTAAATCAAATTGTTTAAACAAATTCAAAAATTTATAATTGTCAGCTTACTTCAAAATTATGAATGTGTGTGAACGTAGCAGACATAAGACCAATTTTAAATTATATAAAAGCGAATAAACAATAAAAATAAAAAAAATGCGCATACTGATTTTTGAATTCTGTAAATGCGCGGTTTTTTATTTTTATTTAATTTAAATTTGGTTAATTTATTTCAAAATTATAACAATTTAAAAATGTCTGGCATATTCACAATCTTTGAATGTTGCAGTTATCAGTATCGTTAATTTATGTATAGTTATAACTTAAATGTATAAATAAATCAGTAAAACAAAAATTATTTTTGTATATTTTGCTGCTATTTTTTTATTACTCAAATAAAGCGAGAAAATTACAATGACAGATAATATTCACTGTGGTCTGTGTAATTCTCGGTTACCAAAAAGAAATAATTTCATTACAGGATTACAAAGGACGCATTCTCAAATGGTTTGGGATCGCGTAAGTAACTTTGAGAGCCAGGATTTGTTGGTTTTTAGGCAGATAACGTAAATAAAAACTGATTCCATTAATGGGCTGAGGAAAACCTGGATCGGTAACAACTTCCTGTAAATCGATCCAAGGGTTGATATATTGACCTTTGTCAGTATCCTCTTTATTTTCACGAAATGAAATCCGATCCCTGAAACGAAACAAATAGTTAATGAAATATCTACAGCACTATCATACTTATGAATTTATGCCAATTCAAATTTTAAATTAATGTTAAGGCCTGAGATGAAAATAAAAATATAATTACCATTCGTCAATATCTCTTACAACTTCACCTTTACTATCATCAAATTCATCCCATCTATTAATATACCGTCCGCGCAATGATTTTCCTAACGTAACACCTGTTTAATAATTATAATAATTCAATTATTAAAAACTCTTATTACAAGTATGCAGTAATTATTAACAAGATTATGATAAATAAATAAAATACCAGTAACAACTGCATCATCTGGCAAAAGCATATCGCCTAATTTCAATTCCGTGATATCATAAGTTTCTTCTTGGCGATCATAAACAATTTTTTTCGAGGAATTACAATTATTTGAAACTGTCCACTTGAGGAATAAAGGCTCAATTCCTGAAGGTCCTTCAAGCGGTCCTTGTTGAAGTTCGAGGTAAAGAACTCTACCATGTTTTTTAAATCTCGCGCCAGTTGCAACGCTAATAAAAAAATTCATTTTTAAAATGTACTTTGATGCATTAAAAGCGCTTCTGTAAATTAAAATTATCTAATTTATAATTAAGTAATCAAACTCAACTTACTATCCGTCTCTAACTTTAACTGGATCAAAACAAATGGAATCTATTATATCTCCATTCAATAAATTTGAATTCATTTGTATTGCGTGTGAGCTGTAAAATCTAACAAAATTGGCTGAAAAAATTAATATATATATTTAAAATTATTATAGTCAGCCAAAAATGATTCTCTGATAATCATACCGTGAGTACAGGTTCAAAATTTATTATATACTTTGCATGAAAAGCAATTCACGATAATAATTACAATATATTATGGGAATGTACTTATATTGTGTGGAAAACTACTAAAAGTGGAATTATTTGATAGCAATGTATATTTTATTTACCTTTATCGCCATTTTCTTCCAATTTAGCCGGATTGTCTTTCTGAATTGTAACTAATTCTAACTCTCCCGATGACAGATTTAATTTAAAAATAATTAATAATACAAATAATGTAATATTTGATAAATTAAAAAAGTCCATCATTATTTTTTTTGATAACGGAGTAAAATTATTTTTATAACTTTATAACTTTCAGTGAAATTGTCTGATATGGCTGGAAAAGTTGTCTCTTATATACTGATATGATATTTAAGTTTGAACTTGTATATGTATATAAATTGTTGTCGGCGTCAGAGTCTAGAAATTTCGACACAAAAAAAATAAAAAATAATAATAATAATATTTAATTATAGTTGAAGATATTAATTATTTTATGTTCGAAACATAATTTTTTATTGACGTCAAAAAAGATAAATATAATAATAAAGATACTAATATTCTACGTAAATAATTTTTTTTCATGCATCGTGAAATTTAATCTAATAATATTTATTCGTAGTTAACTATTTCGATTACTCATACGAATTAAATTTGGAAATTTGGTCGATTATGAATGCCCTTAATTAGTTTCAAAAAAATATTTTTTTTTTTTTATTGTATAAATTATGTGTGCAACTGGAGCATCGCACATCAATAAAAAATTATGTTTCGAACATAATTTTTTATAGACGTCAAAAAAGATAAATATAATAATAAAGATACTAATATTCTACGTAAATAATTTTTTTTCATGCATCGTGAAATTTAATCTAATAATATTTATTCGTAGTTAACTATTTCGATTACTCATACGAATTAAATTTGGAAATTTGGTCGATTATGAATGCCCTTAATTAGTTTCAAAAAAATATTTTTTTTTTTTTATTGTATAAATTATGTGTGCAACTGGAGCATCGCACATCAATAAAAAATTATGTTTCGAACATAATTTTTTATAGACGACAAAAAAGATAAATATAATAATAAAGATACTAATATTCTACGTAAATAATTTTTTTTCATGCATCGTCAAATTTAATCTAATAATATTTATTCGTAGTTAACTATTTCGATTACTCATACGAATTAAATTTGGAAATTTGGTCGATTATAAATGCCCTTAATTAGTCTCAAAAAAATATTTTTTTTTTTTTATTGTATGAATTGTGTGTGCAACTGGAGCATCGCACATCAATGAAAAATTATGTTTCGAACATAATTTTTTATAGACGTCAAAAAAGATAAATATAATAATAAAGATACTAATATTCTACGTAAATAATTTTTTTTCATGCATCGTCAAATTTAATCTAATAATATTTATTCGTAGTTAACTATTTCGATTACTCATACGAATTAAATTTGGAAATTTGGTCGATTATGAATGCCCTTAATTAGTTTCAAAAAAATATTTTTTTTTTTTTATTGTATAAATTATGTGTGCAACTGGAGCATCGCACATCAATAAAAAATTATGTTTCGAACATAATTTTTTATAGACGACAAAAAAGATAAATATAATAATAAAGATACTAATATTCTACGTAAATAATTTTTTTTCATGCATCGTCAAATTTAATCTAATAATATTTATTCGTAGTTAACTATTTCGATTACTCATACGAATTAAATTTGGAAATTTGGTCGATTATGAATGCCCTTAATTAGTTTCAAAAAAATATTTTTTTTTTTTTATTGTATGAATTGTGTGTGCAACTGGAGCATCGCACATCAATGAAAAATTATGTTTCGAACATAATTTTTTATAGACGTCAAAAAAGATAAATATAATAATAAAGATACTAATATTCTACGTAAATAATTTTTTTTCATGCATCGTCAAATTTAATCTAATAATATTTATTCGTAGTTAACTATTTCGATTACTCATACGAATTAAATTTGGAAATTTGGTCGATTATGAATGCCCTTAATTAGTTTCAAAAAAATATTTTTTTTTTTTTATTGTATAAATTATGTGTGCAACTGGAGCATCGCACATCAATAAAAAATTATGTTTCGAACATAATTTTTTATAGACGACAAAAAAGATAAATATAATAATAAAGATACTAATATTCTACGTAAATAATTTTTTTTCATGCATCGTCAAATTTAATCTAATAATATTTATTCGTAGTTAACTATTTCGATTACTCATACGAATTAAATTTGGAAATTTGGTCGATTATGAATGCCCTTAATTAGTTTCAAAAAAATATTTTTTTTTTTTTATTGTATAAATTATGTGTGCAACTGGAGCATCGCACATCAATGAAAAATTATGTTTCGAACATAATTTTTTATAGACGACAAAAAAGATAAATATAATAATAAAGATACTAATATTCTACGTAAATAATTTTTTTTCATGCATCGTCAAATTTAATCTAATAATATTTATTCGTAGTTAACTATTTCGATTACTCATACGAATTAAATTTGGAAATTTGGTCGATTATAAATGCCCTTAATTAGTCTCAAAAAAATATTTTTTTTTTTTTATTGTATGAATTGTGTGTGCAACTGGAGCATCGCACATCAATGAAAAATTATGTTTCGAACATAATTTTTTATTGACGTCAAAAAAGATAAATATAATAATAAAGATACTAATATTCTACGTAAATAATTTTTTTTCATGCATCGTCAAATTTAATCTAATAATATTTATTCGTAGTTAACTATTTCGATTACTCATACGAATTAAATTTGGAAATTTGGTCGATTATGAATGCCCTTAATTAGTTTCAAAAAAATATTTTTTTTTTTTTATTGTATAAATTATGTGTGCAACTGGAGCATCGCACATCAATAAAAAATTATGTTTCGAACATAATTTTTTATAGACGTCAAAAAAGATAAATATAATAATAAAGATACTAATATTCTACGTAAATAATTTTTTTTCATGCATCGTCAAATTTAATCTAATAATATTTATTCGTAGTTAACTATTTCGATTACTCATACGAATTAAATTTGGAAATTTGGTCGATTATAAATGCCCTTAATTAGTCTCAAAAAAATATTTTTTTTTTTTTATTGTATGAATTGTGTGTGCAACTGGAGCATCGCACATCAATGAAAAATTATGTTTCGAACATAATTTTTTATAGACGTCAAAAAAGATAAATATAATAATAAAGATACTAATATTCTACGTAAATAATTTTTTTTCATGCATCGTCAAATTTAATCTAATAATATTTATTCGTAGTTAACTATTTCGATTACTCATACGAATTAAATTTGGAAATTTGGTCGATTATGAATGCCCTTAATTAGTTTCAAAAAAATATTTTTTTTTTTTTATTGTATAAATTATGTGTGCAACTGGAGCATCGCACATCAATAAAAAATTATGTTTCGAACATAATTTTTTATAGACGACAAAAAAGATAAATATAATAATAAAGATACTAATATTCTACGTAAATAATTTTTTTTCATGCATCGTCAAATTTAATCTAATAATATTTATTCGTAGTTAACTATTTCGATTACTCATACGAATTAAATTTGGAAATTTGGTCGATTATGAATGCCCTTAATTAGTTTCAAAAAAATATTTTTTTTTTTTTATTGTATAAATTATGTGTGCAACTGGAGCATCGCACATCAATAAAAAATTATGTTTCGAACATAATTTTTTATAGACGACAAAAAAGATAAATATAATAATAAAGATACTAATATTCTACGTAAATAATTTTTTTTCATGCATCGTCAAATTTAATCTAATAATATTTATTCGTAGTTAACTATTTCGATTACTCATACGAATTAAATTTGGAAATTTGGTCGATTATGAATGCCCTTAATTAGTTTCAAAAAAATATTTTTTTTTTTTTATTGTATAAATTATGTGTGCAACTGGAGCATCGCACATCAATAAAAAATTATGTTTCGAACATAATTTTTTATAGACGACAAAAAAGATAAATATAATAATAAAGATACTAATATTCTACGTAAATAATTTTTTTTCATGCATCGTCAAATTTAATCTAATAATATTTATTCGTAGTTAACTATTTCGATTACTCATACGAATTAAATTTGGAAATTTGGTCGATTATGAATGCCCTTAATTAGTTTCAAAAAAATATTTTTTTTTTTTTATTGTATGAATTGTGTGTGCAACTGGAGCATCGCACATCAATGAAAAATTATGTTTCGAACATAATTTTTTATAGACGTCAAAAAAGATAAATATAATAATAAAGATACTAATATTCTACGTAAATAATTTTTTTTCATGCATCGTCAAATTTAATCTAATAATATTTATTCGTAGTTAACTATTTCGATTACTCATACGAATTAAATTTGGAAATTTGGTCGATTATGAATGCCCTTAATTAGTTTCAAAAAAATATTTTTTTTTTTTTATTGTATAAATTATGTGTGCAACTGGAGCATCGCACATCAATAAAAAATTATGTTTCGAACATAATTTTTTATAGACGACAAAAAAGATAAATATAATAATAAAGATACTAATATTCTACGTAAATAATTTTTTTTCATGCATCGTCAAATTTAATCTAATAATATTTATTCGTAGTTAACTATTTCGATTACTCATACGAATTAAATTTGGAAATTTGGTCGATTATGAATGCCCTTAATTAGTTTCAAAAAAATATTTTTTTTTTTTTATTGTATAAATTATGTGTGCAACTGGAGCATCGCACATCAATGAAAAATTATGTTTCGAACATAATTTTTTATAGACGACAAAAAAGATAAATATAATAATAAAGATACTAATATTCTACGTAAATAATTTTTTTTCATGCATCGTCAAATTTAATCTAATAATATTTATTCGTAGTTAACTATTTCGATTACTCATACGAATTAAATTTGGAAATTTGGTCGATTATAAATGCCCTTAATTAGTCTCAAAAAAATATTTTTTTTTTTTTATTGTATGAATTGTGTGTGCAACTGGAGCATCGCACATCAATGAAAAATTATGTTTCGAACATAATTTTTTATTGACGTCAAAAAAGATAAATATAATAATAAAGATACTAATATTCTACGTAAATAATTTTTTTTCATGCATCGTCAAATTTAATCTAATAATATTTATTCGTAGTTAACTATTTCGATTACTCATACGAATTAAATTTGGAAATTTGGTCGATTATGAATGCCCTTAATTAGTTTCAAAAAAATATTTTTTTTTTTTTATTGTATAAATTATGTGTGCAACTGGAGCATCGCACATCAATAAAAAATTATGTTTCGAACATAATTTTTTATAGACGTCAAAAAAGATAAATATAATAATAAAGATACTAATATTCTACGTAAATAATTTTTTTTCATGCATCGTCAAATTTAATCTAATAATATTTATTCGTAGTTAACTATTTCGATTACTCATACGAATTAAATTTGGAAATTTGGTCGATTATAAATGCCCTTAATTAGTCTCAAAAAAATATTTTTTTTTTTTTATTGTATGAATTGTGTGTGCAACTGGAGCATCGCACATCAATGAAAAATTATGTTTCGAACATAATTTTTTATAGACGTCAAAAAAGATAAATATAATAATAAAGATACTAATATTCTACGTAAATAATTTTTTTTCATGCATCGTCAAATTTAATCTAATAATATTTATTCGTAGTTAACTATTTCGATTACTCATACGAATTAAATTTGGAAATTTGGTCGATTATGAATGCCCTTAATTAGTTTCAAAAAAATATTTTTTTTTTTTTATTGTATAAATTATGTGTGCAACTGGAGCATCGCACATCAATAAAAAATTATGTTTCGAACATAATTTTTTATAGACGACAAAAAAGATAAATATAATAATAAAGATACTAATATTCTACGTAAATAATTTTTTTTCATGCATCGTCAAATTTAATCTAATAATATTTATTCGTAGTTAACTATTTCGATTACTCATACGAATTAAATTTGGAAATTTGGTCGATTATGAATGCCCTTAATTAGTTTCAAAAAAATATTTTTTTTTTTTTATTGTATAAATTATGTGTGCAACTGGAGCATCGCACATCAATAAAAAATTATGTTTCGAACATAATTTTTTATAGACGACAAAAAAGATAAATATAATAATAAAGATACTAATATTCTACGTAAATAATTTTTTTTCATGCATCGTCAAATTTAATCTAATAATATTTATTCGTAGTTAACTATTTCGATTACTCATACGAATTAAATTTGGAAATTTGGTCGATTATGAATGCCCTTAATTAGTTTCAAAAAAATATTTTTTTTTTTTTATTGTATAAATTATGTGTGCAACTGGAGCATCGCACATCAATAAAAAATTATGTTTCGAACATAATTTTTTATAGACGACAAAAAAGATAAATATAATAATAAAGATACTAATATTCTACGTAAATAATTTTTTTTCATGCATCGTCAAATTTAATCTAATAATATTTATTCGTAGTTAACTATTTCGATTACTCATACGAATTAAATTTGGAAATTTGGTCGATTATAAATGCCCTTAATTAGTCTCAAAAAAATATTTTTTTTTTTTTATTGTATGAATTGTGTGTGCAACTGGAGCATCGCACATCAATGAAAAATTATGTTTCGAACATAATTTTTTATTGACGTCAAAAAAGATAAATATAATAATAAAGATACTAATATTCTACGTAAATAATTTTTTTTCATGCATCGTCAAATTTAATCTAATAATATTTATTCGTAGTTAACTATTTCGATTACTCATACGAATTAAATTTGGAAATTTGGTCGATTATGAATGCCCTTAATTAGTTTCAAAAAAATATTTTTTTTTTTTTATTGTATAAATTATGTGTGCAACTGGAGCATCGCACATCAATAAAAAATTATGTTTCGAACATAATTTTTTATAGACGTCAAAAAAGATAAATATAATAATAAAGATACTAATATTCTACGTAAATAATTTTTTTTCATGCATCGTCAAATTTAATCTAATAATATTTATTCGTAGTTAACTATTTCGATTACTCATACGAATTAAATTTGGAAATTTGGTCGATTATGAATGCCCTTAATTAGTTTCAAAAAAATATTTTTTTTTTTTTTATTGTATAAATTATGTGTGCAACTGGAGCATCGCACATCAATAAAAAATTATGTTTCGAACATAATTTTTTATAGACGTCAAAAAAGATAAATATAATAATAAAGATACTAATATTCTACGTAAATAATTTTTTTTCATGCATCGTCAAATTTAATCTAATAATATTTATTCGTAGTTAACTATTTCGATTACTCATACGAATTAAATTTGGAAATTTGGTCGATTATGAATGCCCTTAATTAGTCTCAAAAAAATATTTTTTTTTTTTTATTGTATGAATTGTGTGTGCAACTAGAGCATCGCACATAAATTATTTAGTGATTTCATTGTCATTTTAATAATAGTTGATCAACTTTTTTATTTAATTTTTTTCACGATTTGTGAGTCATATCAATGTCTAATTTTTTTCGTATGAGTAATCGAAATAGTTAACTACGAATAAATATTATTAGATTAAATTTCACGATGCATGAAAAAAAATTATTTACGTAGAATATTAGTATCTTTATTATTATATTTATCTTTTTTGACGTCTATAAAAAATTATGTTCGAAACATAATTTTTTATTGATGTGCGATGCTCCAGTTGCACACATAATTTATACAATAAAAAAAAAAAAATATTTTTTTGAAACTAATTAAGGGCATTCATAATCGACCAAATTTCCAAATTTAATTCGTATGAGTAATCGAAATAGTTAACTACGAATAAATATTATTAGATTAAATTTCACGATGCATGAAAAAAAATTATTTACGTAGAATATTAGTATCTTTATTATTATATTTATCTTTTTTGACGTCAATAAAAAATTATGTTTCGAACATAAAATAATTAATATCTTCAACTATAATTAAATATTATTATTATTATTTTTTATTTTTTTTGTGTCGAAATTTCTAGACTCTGACGCCGACAACAATTTATATACATATACAAGTTCAAACTTAAATATCATATCAGTATATAAGAGACAACTTTTCCAGCCATATCAGACAATTTCACTGAAAGTTATAAAGTTATAAAAATAATTTTACTCCGTTATCAAAAAAAATAATGATGGACTTTTTTAATTTATCAAATATTACATTATTTGTATTATTAATTATTTTTAAATTAAATCTGTCATCGGGAGAGTTAGAATTAGTTACAATTCAGAAAGACAATCCGGCTAAATTGGAAGAAAATGGCGATAAAGGTAAATAAAATATACATTGCTATCAAATAATTCCACTTTTAGTAGTTTTCCACACAATATAAGTACATTCCCATAATATATTGTAATTATTATCGTGAATTGCTTTTCATGCAAAGTATATAATAAATTTTGAACCTGTACTCACGGTATGATTATCAGAGAATCATTTTTGGCTGACTATAATAATTTTAAATATATATATTAATTTTTTCAGCCAATTTTGTTAGATTTTACAGCTCACACGCAATACAAATGAATTCAAATTTATTGAATGGAGATATAATAGATTCCATTTGTTTTGATCCAGTTAAAGTTAGAGACGGATAGTAAGTTGAGTTTGATTACTTAATTATAAATTAGATAATTTTAATTTACAGAAGCGCTTTTAATGCATCAAAGTACATTTTAAAAATGAATTTTTTTATTAGCGTTGCAACTGGCGCGAGATTTAAAAAACATGGTAGAGTTCTTTACCTCGAACTTCAACAAGGACCGCTTGAAGGACCTTCAGGAATTGAGCCTTTATTCCTCAAGTGGACAGTTTCAAATAATTGTAATTCCTCGAAAAAAATTGTTTATGATCGCCAAGAAGAAACTTATGATATCACGGAATTGAAATTAGGCGATATGCTTTTGCCAGATGATGCAGTTGTTACTGGTATTTTATTTATTTATCATAATCTTGTTAATAATTACTGCATACTTGTAATAAGAGTTTTTAATAATTGAATTATTATAATTATTAAACAGGTGTTACGTTAGGAAAATCATTGCGCGGACGGTATATTAATAGATGGGATGAATTTGATGATAGTAAAGGTGAAGTTGTAAGAGATATTGACGAATGGTAATTATATTTTTATTTTCATCTCAGGCCTTAACATTAATTTAAAATTTGAATTGGCATAAATTCATAAGTATGATAGTGCTGTAGATATTTCATTAACTATTTGTTTCGTTTCAGGGATCGGATTTCATTTCGTGAAAATAAAGAGGATACTGACAAAGGTCAATATATCAACCCTTGGATCGATTTACAGGAAGTTGTTACCGATCCAGGTTTTCCTCAGCCCATTAATGGAATCAGTTTTTATTTACGTTATCTGCCTAAAAACCAACAAATCCTGGCTCTCAAAGTTACTTACGCGATCCCAAACCATTTGAGAATGCGTCCTTTGTAATCCTGTAATGAAATTATTTCTTTTTGGTAACCGAGAATTACACAGACCACAGTGAATATTATCTGTCATTGTAATTTTCTCGCTTTATTTGAGTAATAAAAAAATAGCAGCAAAATATACAAAAATAATTTTTGTTTTACTGATTTATTTATACATTTAAGTTATAACTATACATAAATTAACGATACTGATAACTGCAACATTCAAAGATTGTGAATATGCCAGACATTTTTAAATTGTTATAATTTTGAAATAAATTAACAAAATTTAAATTAAATAAAAATAAAAAACCGCGCATTTACAGAATTCAAAAATCAGTATGCGAATCGAAATTAAATTTTTGAGCTCGAAAAATAGTTGTGCCGTGTCTTGATATATGAAATTTAAGAAAGTCTATAAGAATTCACATAAATTTCGCCTCGCATGCATTTTATGTCTTTTTTATTTCAGGAAACTGATTTTGACTGATTTTACAAAGCTTCAAAATTCGTATAAGTCTGCCTTCTATTCTGGCTGCTAGATGTCATTTGAGTCCATATTATTTTCAAATTAAAAAATTTCAAAAATTTGAGTGTAATTTGTTTATGTTCCAATTACTAATGACGTACACGTCTAAAATGAATTCTCGCGACAGGCTATGGTTATATTTGAAATAATAATAACTATTACATACATTATAATTATAAACATTTCTAATTCAGAAACTTCAGTAGACGTTTATTGCAGAAATAAAGAGAGATTAATCGTTTCGGATGAAATTGATGAATATTTGTTAGTTGACGCAGTAATTGGTTCCACTATTCAACTTGAATGTCATTTTTGGTATCTATAATTATTTTTATGTCATAAACTTTTATCTATTTATTTATTTTCTCATTATAGCAATGAGCAAAGTGACAGAGAACCTAGACTGTGGTACGTTCAAGACCGTTTTAAAGATTTCGCTGAACGAGAAGTTGAAATCGATATGAATAACAACATGTCAGAAAATCACATTCATTTGACGACTGACTTCAATTTGCTTTTCAATTATTTTGAAAAGCAAGACGCTGGTATTTATAGATGCCATGGATCATTAGGACAAGATGTTGACAATCAATATAATTATCGTCTAGAGCGTAATTATTTTTTAAATAATTATTATGATTACTTTTTTTTTTTTTTTTCTTTAACTAGTTACTGAAAATTTCAGCTATTTTCCAAAGAAATGAAACTTACGATGACATGCACAGAGGAAATTTGACTGATTGGGAAGAGTATAGAAAAATTAATTTAGTTCCCGTTGCTCACCGTTTTGCTGTAATGATTTTCACAATTAAAAAACTTTTGCTTTCTTGATTCAAGAGAAAAAGAAAGCTGTGTAACTTTTCATATAAATTTTAAATAAATAATTTTTTTAATTACAGGTATCATTAATGAAACCCTTGGCGATGATACGAGATGCCGGAGTAATTTTAGAAGTTATTACTGAGTGGACAAAGTGGACTCCTTGTGATAGATGCTCAGAAAATCGCGGAATAAAAACTAGTTTAGCCCAATGTAGATTAAAAAGTCGTATTTCAACTGCTGTAAGAATTTTTCACTGTCGAATACATTCATTTAATTAATTTTCACTTGATATTTATTATTTAGGCGCCAACTTTTAAATCTACAGACACGACATTTTTTTTTGAAAGATCTCCATTGCTGCCTTGCAGATCGCAATTGTTGGGATTCTTGTTTCCGATAGTAAGCGATGCGGTGCGGAACTTACCTGAATTTTTATTGGAGCAACCGTGTAAGAGCTGTGTAAAGAAAAAGAAGAAAGTTGTAAAAGATAAATTTAAATACAAAAAAACTATGGCTTTGATCGAGGGGGAACACTTTTCAGTAATTTGCCCCGAAGCTGACTTAAATTCGGTGGTCGTCTGGCGAAAAGATGGAATTATACTCAAGCCTGGAATAAAAACAGTTTACAGTTTATTTGATTACGACAACGAGAATCACGTTCACGTTGATCCATTTTTGACACTTTATTTTGTTAAAGTAACGAAAAATGAAAAGGGAAACTATACTTGTTATGTTGATAATCAAAAAATGTTACAGCTTAGAATTTTTATTGACTCCAATGCTCCAATTTTTACAGAAGGTATTTTTTTTTTATAAATTATTTATATAAATGCAATAGTTACATTATAAAAAATCGGGAGTAAATACAGATTTTATTTTAATTTGAATCTACTCTCGTGAAAAATCATTACGCATACGGGAGATTTTTTTTCAGCGAAGTAATTTCGGAGTAATGTGAATTTTATTTCAGTCTGCATTGACTCCAATTCAGTTTTAATTTTAAAATAAAATTCCCGGAGTGGATTTCACTCCTAGAAAATTAAATAAATAAAAAATCCACTCCGAATTCACCTCCAATTTAATTTGCGTTCACTCCGCAAATTGAAAAAAAAAAAAAAAAAAAATTTTACAAATTTTTCTTATTATTATCATTATTGATAAAATATATCAATGAATAAAGATTAAAAAAATACTAGAAGTCGGCTCTCTGAGTGTCTATTAAAAATAATCATACATTTGAAATAATTAGTCAAACATATATCAACACAGGCACAATTAAAGTTTTTTAAAAACCAAATTGATTTTTTTGTCAAAAAACAATTTTGTTTAAATAATTTTACCTACTCCACGAGTATAAAATTATAAAGTAATAATATATATATATTTTTTAAAAAATTGCAAAAAAATGTGGAACGCTTCACGATTTTGCGTGTCATCCTTGCGCAGGGGCCATGCTAATCTTCTCTGTATCGTTCCAATTTTAGTATATGTACTGCCGAAGCAAGTACGTAATTTACTCCTACAAATCTTTTATATATACTAAACAACCATCATCACAAGCACCTGCGCGAAGTAATCTTCCAACTACCAATCAATCGCCATCTACTAGCAATTCCAAACATCAATGTCCCCACAATTCACACACATGCGCACTAACACATGCTTTTTAAATTCAAAATTTATTTCCTCTATTACTTAAATTCAATCTCATAACCAATCACTAATTACATAAAAATTGCTCCAGTCTATCATTAAAAAATAAACAATTTTTCAGCTGTCCTAAGACATATGAAGTATATTGGCTACGCCTTATTGATGGCGTTCTTCGTTTACTGCGCAAGAGTATTCTTAATGTGTAAAAACCGCCATAAATATCTAAAGTATACTTATGAAATGTATTTGGAAGATCTCGCTAAGAAAGAAAATTATGATGAAGACCGGGAACTTTTGTGGATGGCCGAAGCTGTTGGATAAATTTAATTTAAATTCAAGTTAGATTTTAATTAATTAAATATTTATTTTTAGCGCGACGATTCTAATAGACAATATGAGTCTTTAGATCTCAATTTAACTGTTAATTTACATGCCAGTATTGGTTTACATGCACACGGTGCTTACATGGACTCAAGATGTATGTAACAAAGTGAAAGGCTTAAAACTTGTGTCCGGTTCTGAAGAAGTTTCAGTCTGAGTCTGTGTTCCAACATGGCTGTGTACTAAAAACACTCAGATTCTATTTAAATTTTATCTTTTTTATCAATAAATTCACTACAAATTTTTTGGATTTTTAAATAATTTTTTTAGAAATATTTGTATTTATAATTGTAATTATAATTAAGTTCCTTTACTTTAATTAAATCAAGACAATGAAGTGGATAGTTTGTTTTATAGTTGCGCTGAGTATAAATCTGGGATTTAAAAATGTTGACGGTGAGTTTGGAATTCAATATATATACATATATATATTTACTTTCACTCATCCGATGAGTTCAATGACAACTTGTTCTCATTTGTTCGTTACTTTTAAATTGATTAAGAGACAATTGACTGTTTTTTTGCAATTGTCTAGCCTATTTTTTCTCGTGTATTAAAAAAAAAATGATGACTGGTGTATATATTTTTGAAAATATGTGATAATTTGAAACTAAATAAAATGACCTTTCAGGTTTGTTACGAAGATGTGTCAACTGTAGGTCGAGAGGAGAGTTGGGATCATGCAAAGATCCTTTCACGACAAATATTACATTGATTGAAAAGGAGCATGGAGTTGAAACTATTCCTTGTGCTTCTGGATGGTGCGGTAAAATTATTGAATCACCGAATTTGAATAATGGTACTTTTATTAATAATTTTAATGGTTTAATATATTCGTAATAATTTTTATTTACATTTTTGATTACTAATATTTTGATCTGCTGTATAGTGGCTACTTTTTTTAAATGCATAGTAATTTTTAAATTAAATAAATTATCTAAAATTTTCATTAATATTTTTTTAAAAAGTCTACGAATGGACAAAATTTTTCAGAGTTTTAATTTTAATTTTTTACTTAATACCCTCGTAAAAAATAATTTCGAAACAAAATTAAATTTACCTAAATTATTAATAAAAATTATGCACTAGCTTTTTTTTTCGAGAAATAAAAATAAAAGTAATTTTAAAAGGTCACCTTAAATTGACAAAGCATCACGTGATTGCTATGAATATTTAATTTTGTTTTCATCTTGTCACTTAAATTATAAACAGTTACTTCATTTATACATCGGATGAATTGAGCAATTAAAAAATATTTTAAATTTTAAAATAAACTACAAAATAAAAATTTTAATTCTATTAAAAATTTATCGAGCCATTAAATTTTTATCAATCATCAACTATATTATTTTTTATCACTGCGTAATAGAAAAATCATTGATTGAAGCTTTAAAAAATACTTTAGCTACGGAAGTTTGTTTATCTTACAACAACTATAGTAGTTGAAAGTAATTATTAATTAAAGAAGTCAAAAATAATGAATAATTATTTGACAGTAAAAAAAAAAAAAAATCTTTTTCAGAGTATGGTACAGCGACACAAAGAATGTGTTTACAAAGAGGCCCAGACGACGGTGAAGAACGATGTGCTTATACAATGAAGAATTATAAAAATGTCTATATGTGTTTTTGTCGCGGTGATTTATGCAATAGCAGCACAACAATAACTCCTAATATTATTTGTATAATTGCTCTGATAATATTACAAGTGTCGCGGTGATGGATTGCCTTAAATTCAAGTAACTGAATACTTTACAAAGACTGTTAACGACAATTGTACGTGTAAATGTAAATATAAAATCCAAATATAAGTACAAATAAATTTTAACTAATAATTTCAGTATTATTGCTACGACTTATAAAATATCCATTGTGTAAAATCAACCATAAAAGTAAACAATTGGCTAAGTTAGTATGCTATAAAAATTATTTATTTATTATAAGTTATGAGTTTAGTACTTTATGAATAATTCAATCGGTCTAGCTAGATCATCAGTACTTTCTTAAGCTCTACTATTGTAGAAAGGTGATCCAGGCCTGAGGCTCCCCAATACGTTATCATCAAGGCCATTTAATCGTCTTTCTTGCTGTAGTCTTAATAATGATCTCAGATGTGGTATTTCATGGAAAAATAATCCTGTCCGACCATAAAGATGTCTTATTGCTGACACTGCAGCTTCGTCAGTCAATAATAATGGATCTGGATATGCTAAAAAATTCATTTAAATTTCCGTTATTTAATTCACTATAAAAAATCGGAAGTAAAAATGAATTTTATTTAAATTTGAATTCGCTCTTTCATTCGAAATTCTGGAGTTAAAAAAAATCACTCTGCATACTGAATAAACAGGGAATTTTTTTTAAAGGGGTAATTTCAGAGTGATGTCAATTTTATTTCAACTCGCATTCGTTCTAGATTTAATCCGCATTCGTTCCGTTATTTTTTTACGGTGCAATGATTTTTCATTTTAAATGTTAATTAAAACAGAAAATGACACCGTGAATAAAATTTTACGAGCTTGAAATTTTTAAATACACGATGCAAAGTTACCACACTGAGAAAAAAAACCGCTTAATTCAAATTTCCAAGAAATTTCTTAATTATAAAAAAAAAAAATTATTTGAATTGAGTCCATGTCCTATTTGCTAAGATAATTTTTTTTAGTTATAAAAAAATAACTTTATTAATAAATAAATATTACCTAGACCATTTGTAAAGTCAGGTGTCAGATGGGATGACTCCTGAGAACTAAATCCTAAATCATTGACATCAACAGGTGCAACAAAAACTCCATTTGGCCATAAAGCTTCAGGATTTCTCGCTCCGAATGACGAAGCCGTCAAAGCACGAGGTGATTTTAAAAATCTTGATGATAACTTGTTACCAAAATCAGCAGAACGTTGTCCTATTGAGAGAAATGATTTCTGTGTAATCGTATTCTGTCCTAAAATAAATTTATTATCTTACTTTATCCAGCTAGATTATTTACATACATTGAATTTAAAAATTTACGTAATGAATAATTTTATTGGCGGCAATAAATGAATAATGAGTAAGTATTATTAATTTTTCCATTGATTTATTACCATCAGTAGTAAGTTGATGCTCGTAAATATGAGGAGGTGAAATAAATTTAACGTGAACACTCGCTAAAGGAGCTGCTGTAGATGCCGTGATGAGCATCAGTAGTCCAATAATTTTAAACTGAAAAACGATAAATAATGTCCTGTTACATAAACTCAATAATTAATAGGCACTGATAGTTTTTATTGAGATGAGAATAATCGTATAGAGAGCTCGCGGTATTAAGAATAGAAAGCATTCTCATGTTTTATTTCAGAAACTACCTTTTATCTCAATCACCATTTGCTTGCCTATTGCTCAGCATTTATCTAGTCGTCTATTAAGTACAAAATCATTTAACATCCATTCATATTGCGCTTGAATTGATTTCTGATAGAAATCGAGCTATTAAATAACTGCCTCATAATTTTAAATTCAAAAACATTTTTTGTTGCATATTAACATCAAGACATTGATCAGATTTTTATTAAAAGAAAACCCTCAAGCAGTTTTTAAATTTCTGTCCTGTTACAGACAGTCTAAAGTTAGTAATTAATTTTGTTATCATTTTTTATGATTTAATTTTTACTGGAATAAGGCGGGAAGCTTAAAAAATTTTTTTATCAAATTATGCGTGGCCCGTTTTACCTCAGCTACTTAATACAGTTCAGCTTCAGTTTATAAGAAATTAATTTTTGAAAATTACTATGACTATTTTTACTTCTAATCCTGGCTTTTCAAATAATGACCGGGCTTAGGATTATGAAATTTTAAATATTTCAATATTTATTAATTAAAGCAGAGATTATCGTAAATTTCATTTAATTGATTAAATTGAACAAATCAACTGTAATTATAAATTTATAAATTTATTAGTCACTTAAATTTCCCATTAATAATGATAAGATAAATGATGTCGTTATAAAGTATTTAAAATACAATAGAAATGACTAATGCGATATTTTTTTTAATGTATTTTTAATAATCACTAAATATTGAACATGAATAAATTTAAAATATTTTACATGACAACTATATTTTAAAAACAAAGATTGTCATTACGCATCCAATTGGACGTTAAATTTATTTCATTAAAATCCACTATATGATATTGATATACATTTTTCACTTAATTAGATTGTGAAATTGTTACATTTCGGTTAGACGGTAATTTCTACAGGTTTCTCAACTTTAGCGATGGGTTCTGTAGTTTTTTCAATGTCGTTGTTGGTTTCAGACATATCTTCACTAGTTTTAGTGTCGTTTGATAGATTTGTAGCTGGAACCGGCAAACTTTCATCAATAATTACTTCATCAACGATTTCTTCAGTTACTGCATGATTTCCATTGTATTCATGGATTAATGATGCAATAATGTCCAAGTGTTCGATAAAAGCTTCTACGTCATAAGGATCAAACAGATAGTCGAAAATATTTTCTATATCAATTACGTATTCATTAGCTTCACTTAATCGTGATGAAATTTTCAATAAACTTGAAATTAACTGCTGATAGATCTCTAAGTCTACTGTATCTTTAGTGATGTTTTTGGATTTCAAAAAAATCTCGATTTCATCGCTGTTTGGTCCATCGTTTATGTTATTTGTCATTATGTCGTCAATTAAAACTTCAGGGGTGACAGTAGTGATTTCATCAGTTGCTTCCGTTGGAACTTCATTTTCGACAGTTTTGCTTTCATCTGAGATTTTTTCGACGTTTTTCAAATGCCCGATTGCTAAAGCATGGCCCTGTCATCAAAAATAAATATATTGATTTAAAAATTTTTTATAATTATATTTTTACTAAAAATAAAAGTAATTCTATTGTCAAGAGATAAAAACCGGAAACGTACGCCATTTTTATTCTTAAGTATCATTAACTTGCATTATAATTTTATGGAAATCATTAAATTGACATCATCAACAGTAATAGTCAGATAAATTTTATTTTTTACTGGCAAATTAAAATTCTCAAAAATACTAATTTTTTATTAGAAATTATATTTTTTTATAATCTCTTGTAATTACTATTTTTTAGTACAATTATTTCTTACATAATTTTTTTTTTTTTTTTTAATATGAACAAGAATTGAAAAGTCAAATTATGGCATCAACATTAAAATTCAAATAAGCGAATGATTTTCTAAGTGCCTTTTGCTGCTTTCTTTCATGTATTTGTACTTAAAATAAAAATAAAAAAATAAAATTATAAATAACTTACTTGTAAAGCCAAACTGGCAATAGCCAAACACACAAATAAAATAATCCTCATATTATATTATAACTTGAAATTTTTTATTTTATTAATCGCTTCAACTTTTACTGTCGTCTGAGTTGACTATAACGATTTGAAAAAAAGAATCCTCCTTTTATACTGAAATTGACCGAAAAAATTTTTCACTTATGTCACTTTGACGTCAATTATAAATTTATCTAATTATATAAAAACATTTAAAATACTCATTAGTTATTATTCCCTCTCCGCCCTTCAATACTTGGATTTTTAAAATGCGTCAGTAATTACTACTACTCTAGAATAATCGAGCAATAATTAAATATTGTGACGGAGGTTCTACTACTGCAGATGATGTATCACTAATTACATTCGATAAAACAGTCACTGTTATTATAAATAATTATTAATGATTAAAACAAAATTTAAAAAAACAAAAAAAAAATAGATTTTCTCTGTGAAAGGGTGGCAGGAGTATTTATACCAACATTGCAAAGTATCAGATTGAAATCCTTGGTCTAGTTTATTGTTATTAAGCAAAAAAAAATCGTGATTCAAGAGAGAAAGTAAAGCGATAGAGATCACTAAATAATAAAAATTATACTGAGCGAGTTTAAAAAATAAAAATAATCTCAAAATCTCAATTGTTTGTTTTCTGACGTAATTTTTGATGCATAATATCTCATTACATTGAACGTATTTATTCAGAAGTAGCAATTTATATCATTGTTACCATACATGGAATTGGTTAACCTCAAGATCTGGGCAATCGATTCCCTAAATGGAAGCTCTAGATACATTCACGTCCACAGATCTTGAGATATTTTTGTCTGCATAAACGGTTTAGCCAATATCAATCTACTGTTTTAAAGCTAAGCATAGACATTTTAAATCTATTAAAGCCAGATAAAGCAATGAAACCTAATGTAATTCATGAGATTTTATTTTTCAACAAAATTTTTGACAAGAAATCTTAATCACTGAAAAACGGTATTAATATCTTCCTTGCATTGGTTGTATTCATGCAGGTGGTAATGAGTTCATTTACTATCGTGTTTATAGTAAACGTCATTTTACAAGATATATGAACATGTAAGACACAATAAGCGATAGCACTTACGTGCTCACTATTTATTTATTGATACACAGAAAGAAAAGGATTTCTTAGCGCGAAAAATTTTTACTCGCCCTAAGAAAATTTTCGCATTATGAATTAAAAACGAAATTTTTTTAGATCTAAAAAATAATATTATATTATTTTAAATATTCAATTTTTATACTTGAAGGTGGGATTTTTGTTTGTCAAGTTTTTAATGGATCACTGAGTATTTTTATAATTATCAAATATAATTCGGAGTCTATTCATTAAATTTAATCAATAATTATCTACATTGAATTTTGGTACTTTTTAATAGCACCTTAATGATACATGTTTTTCTATCGTTTTAAAAGATGTATTTATATGTATAAATATATATATGTATCAAAAAAAAAAATATATATATATATGTATAAAAATATATAAATTGGGACAATAAAAAATAACACTTCACTGCGCCTTATAAGCTCTACTTGAAACCTCTATTTAGTTTTTAGAACAAAGTGGTCGTTAAAATGACAAATAAAATTTTATTTTTCATTTTTTCTCTAACTCAGGCAAGTTTTATAAAGTTAAACGATTTTGACGATACTTCTGATACTACATCAATAAATAATTGCGCCGATTTTAAAAAACGTGTAAGTAATACATTAAAAAAATTATAATTTTTTTTTTTTCATGCATTGAAAATTAATTTGACTTTTATTTTTTAACTAAAAGTGCGATCCAAATCTTGAAAAACCATGTTGTTATCTAAATAACGTATGCGCAGCAGATGGATGGGATGGCAACGATTTCATATATCAGTGTTTATATTCAAGTACTTTTTTTTTTTAATAAAAATTATTAAATTTAACAGAAAACGGGACGACGAAAGTCCTAAGCAAATTATTAAGTCTTGTTGGTTTTGATTATGATAAATAGTTTTATAATAACTTAACAACATTTTCCTTATATTTTTTTTTCATTTAATTTTTGATATTTCGTGTGATTCTGGAATTCGGAGAACGTAAATTTTGTAAAATTATATATTATTTATATACGTATGATTTTTTATACCAAAATTTTAAAGCATTTCTTTGCACCCCGCTCTCTTTTATATTTTTTTATATTTATCAAATAAATGATTTTATAAATAAGAATGAATGAATGGAAAAGTTCAGTTTATTGATATATTTATCACTAAGCAATAAAAATATCAATTATTTTTTTTTAATGACTTTTAGTTCGTTTTTGTCTATCAAATAGTGACTGTGAGGATTCTAATTTTGTTTGTATTAATAATGAATGTTCATGCCATTCATTATCTGTAAAACAATCTAATAATAAATGTATGGAAAGTAAGCAAAGTAAGTAATTTATGTAAGTAACTTTTAAATAAGGTTTTGACGTTATTTTTTTTTTTTTTTTTTTTTTTTCAAATCTAAATTAACATTTATTAAAATTTTTTTCCAAAATATAATTCTATTAAATTTATGTAGCAACGAAATTAGGAAAATTATGTAGATATCATGAGGAATGCAATGATTTAAAGCATCTAGAATGCTCTGAAAATGATATATGCGTATGTAGATCACATCATATAGTTGAAAATTACACTTTATGCAAAGCACTTTTAGGTGGATTTTGTGAAAACGATGAAAAATGCGCCGCTAATTCTGTTTGTATTGATAATCAGTGTCAATGTAAACATCAATATGTTCCGTCACTTAGTGGAAAATGTGTACCAAGTAAATTTAAAATTTTATACTCTAAATATATTTATGAAAATTTTTTTATCCCAACAATCATAGTTCTGAAAAATTTATTAAAAAATTTATTTCAGCACCATTGGGAAGCTTTTGTCATAACGATCATGATTGTAATGGAACATTATACACAAAATGTTCTGATGATAAAAAATGTGTTTGTAAAAATAATCATTATGTAATAAATGATACAACATGTGCGCCGTTATTGGGTGAATTTTGTATTGTTGATGGACCATGCATAGCTACTAATTCTACATGTGTTAATAATAAATGTAAATGTAAAAACGGTTTCAGACCTTTATTTAATGATACTTGTGTAACTTGTAAGTTATTACTTATAATTATTATTATTATTATTATAGTTCATTAAAAAACCTCAAGAAAAAAAAAATTTTTTCACTTTATTTGAGGGGATTCTACTTAAATTTTATTTAGCTAATAAGTTTTATTGTTCTTTTAGCATCATTAGGAAAATTTTGTATGAATAATTATGATTGTCAAGATGTATTACATTCAAAATGTTCGGAAGATAATAAATGTGTTTGTGAAAAAAAATATGGCCCCGCGAATAACGTCACGTGTGGACTACTTTTAGGCGAATTTTGTTATGAGGATGAAGAATGTGCTCCCTTTAATTCTATTTGTTTATTTTCGAAATGTCACTGCAAACCTGACTACATTTATGGATCTAACACACGATGCATACCAAGTACTTATTACACACTTTAAATTAAATCGTAATGAAAAATAAAATAATAAACGATTCATAAATTTAAAATTTCTTTGTCCAGCAAAATTAGGACAGCCATGTGAATCCGATATCGAGTGCAAAGAATTTTTACATGGAATATGTTCAAAAAATAATGTATGTGTCTGTAGAGAAAATAATATTTTTGTAAATAATTTAACATGTGAACCAGTAATAGGTGGATTTTGTGATTACAATAATTATTGTGCAGCCAATCATTCTACTTGTGTTAATAATAAATGTAAATGCAAAAGCGACTATGCTCTCTATCCTGATAATGAATGTCGACTAGGTAATAATTATTTTTAAAAATTTTCTGATGCTTTGAGAAATATCTTTTTTCGAAGCAACTCAAGCATGTTCTTTAATAATTTATATTATTGTCATAAATTATAAATTTTTCATTTTTAGTTTGGGAATAGGAAACTGCTGTTTATGTTGATACCAAACTGCCTGAGTATATATATATATATATTTTCGTTTGGATTTAGAAGTTTGATTTTATTTTTAATTTTAAATTATAATAAAAAAATAACGAGTTCTATAATTTTTATTATCCACAATTTCTCTTGTTTAATAAATTATCTGCCTGAAAACTAAGTTTAGAAAAAATAAAACCAGACAAATAAAAGAAAAAAAAAAATTAATTATCTTGTCAATTAAATGAAAGAGAAATGAAATAAAAAGTTAATGTCTAATTATAAAACCGATAATAAAAAAATAAAAAATAGTATATTGTCTCGTCAATTATTACATGATGATATGTAATGATGAACATAGACCGCTCTTTCTAATATAACTATTATTTATCTGTATACATTCACCAGCATTAACCACCAACACGACCCGGAACATTCACGTGACTAATTTCACCGTGGGAGAGACAAAACGTTTTGAAACTTGTCAATCATCTCTTGCCTAAGAATGCAAACTTTATTAAATAATCTAAGTAGAATAAGTTTACTCTAATTAATAACAATATTAATCATCCAATAATTGAATCATTATTGCTGTGTACGATTATAATATCAAATAGAAATTAGCAATTGATTACTATTTGATGAGTAAAACTTTAACTTACCATCAGCATGATGTGATAATTAAGATGATTACAAGTAAGATAATTGCTGATGTTTGACACTCGTGTTTCTACCCCACGTAATTATCTTGATCTCAAGTGTTGTTATTCAAGTAGATATACTTAAAAAATAATTATAATGTAATTAGTGAATATATAATTAATTTAAATAAAAAAACAAATATTTAGTTTAAGCTTGAGCCACTGAATTTAAAAAAACTGTCAGCGACAAGAGCTGGCCACTGATCCAGTTTAGATTCACTGGAGAATGTGATCCATAAGTAGACTTGTAAATATACCTTCTAGGAGGATATAGACTCGTATCCCACCTCTACCTGGGTCACAAACGTACGATATAATACATGAGAGAACAAGCAAAGGATCATCACGTGAGGAGTGAGGACGCCGATGGGAGTTTACTTTCATTTTCAAAGACAACACTATTTTGTAATCTCTTCGATCTATTTTATAAAACGTAAGCTAATTTTTATCATTCATCATTCGATTGTGTGCTTCAAAAATTTACATAAGATAATTATGTAATTATTATACCTGCTCTCGTCGCTGACATTCAAAAGTAAAAAAAAAAGAAAGTTATGAAAGCTAAAATATTCAAGTTTAATTTTAGGAAATTTAGCCAGGCTTGTTTTTAAAAATTCCTGTTAATTTTTGAGACAAATTTAGGAGAAAACAAAAAAAAAGGTAATTTTGAAAACTGTGTACACTGTAAAAAAGTTTTGGAGTGAACGCGAATTCAATTAAAAGTGAATTTCGAGTAAATTTCTTATTTATTTTTTGAATCCCCTCAAACTAAAATTCGCCTTAGAAGAGATTTTATTTAAAAATTAAAATTCCGGATTGGTGTGAGTGCAGATTGAAATAAAATCCGTATTCACTTCCAATTCCTTACAGGGTAAAAAGTCCAGAGAAATTTATTCTGTTTTAATTACCGAACTCTGTTTTCTTCTTACTGGAAATCATACATGAGATTATAAAGTAAAACTCTAAGTTTATAAATAAGCAAAATAATTTATTCAAATATTTGAATAAATTTACAAGTTAATTAGTATAGAAATTAATTTTGAAATAATTATTGAGTTGATATTTTTGGGTGAATCATTTTTGCTGCTGCGTAAAGTGAGCCGACTACCAAATCATCGATGAGCTTAATGAGTTTGTTGACTCTAGATTCTCTGTAGGTGATGTTTTTATCATCAAATTCTGATACCCAACTCGAATTAATAAAATTTTCAGGCAAAATGATTCTTTTTTTTAAAAAACCACTTAGATCACCATAAATTAACACGAATTCTGAAACATCGTCTTCATCATGATCCGCTAATGGCGCAGCCAAACTCTGTTATGCACAAATAATAATTAATAATAATAATGCTAAATAAAAAAAAGTAATTAATTATTTTAATTAAATTTTTCAATTTTAGTTTTGATTTTCAAAAATTTATTAATTACTTACTTGTAAGGCTAAATAGCCAATGGCAAAAAAACAGAAAAATATTACACCGGAATTCATATTTTCACTTGATTGTAACTTTTCAAAAATATTTTTTGAGTAGACTATTATTTATTATTTCTACTCCAATAGCCGATTTAGTCTACTGACATAGAAGGATTTAAAACTTGCAATTAAATATACGACACGTGAAAAAAAAATGGGCGTTTCTTATTACTTTTGACGTCACTAAAAATCATCCGATTTTAACACTAATACACTCCTTATAATTAGTGCAATTAGTTGTACTTGAAATAAACTTTTTATATAATTCTTATTGGATGATAAAATAATTAGTACGATATCTTTAAATAATAAGCTAAAAATACTCGGCCACAAAATAATAATCTAATAACCCGGGTTTGAAAATGGTGTTAATTATTTGCTGTACTATAAAAAAAAAATATATCAGTATGAAAAAAAGGCAACAATATAAATATAAAATATTAATTAAAAAAATTAACAAAATCTGATTATTATTTTCTTATGAAAATTCATTTAAAATTTCCTCAAGAGTCAAAAATTTAAATTACTCAATATTTTAAAAAATAAGATAAAAGACCGAGTTCCCGATCACTCTATGTATTAGTATATCTATATATAATAAATTATACCAAATATATCTATATTAATATATGAAGTGATCGCATACTAGTTTCCTGATTGGGTACTAGGTCTCTTGCCTCAACATTCAAATAAATTTAAATAAATAAAATTTACCCGCTACCAGGATGAAAATTCGCGCCATCTGTTTAAATTTTAAAAACTTTTAACGCTTGTTCTAAATCAGAAACTTACCCTGGAAGGTAAAGCGGATTCTACAAAGTGAAAAAGATAAAATATATATATAATAATTTGTATGTTATTATAAAAATAAACAATCCGTTTTACCTTCCCAGATAAGTTTCTGAACGAACTCCAGTATTAATTTAAAAAAAAAAAAAAATCAAATCAACCTCAGCCAACCTCGTGGTTCGGTGCAACATCAGTCCAAGTTTTCATGGGTAATATTTCCCAAGATTCGTTGTTTAATTTACGTTTTAAATATTATTTATTTAAATATCCCAATGAAATAATTTAATAAACAACCGTTAAAAGTACATACTATAGTTTAATCTTGACAACAAATCACAATAAAAATTTTTAAACTTTTATTATTATCTTTATGATCGTTGCCACTGTCAACGAAAATGGCGTATTGTTTACTAAATTTATTATTTAATAACAAATATATTTATTTATCCTTCATTTATCATTTAAAAAGTGCCACTTTTCAAAATTTAAATCCACTTGAAACAATGATTTATTATAATTATTTATTATTTCAATGTTCAAACTCTTTTATTTAAAAGATAACCTAAAAAAATTTATTCATAACTTTAAAATAATTATTATTCACTTTTTTATTTATTTATTTTTTTTTTTTTTCTAACTAGTGTCATGTCTTTGGAAGATGAAGAAACTTCAGAAAATATTCTTTGTAAATCCGATGATTTTTCATTACTGCATGACTCGAATGTAAGTTTTGTTTATTTTTTTTTTAATCTGGTGATTGACGAAAACTAAGTTATTTTTTAAATATAAAAAAAAAAAAAATAATAATAATGTATTATTCAGTTTAAAATTAATATTCATATTAAATAATTACTGGCCATATTTTTAAATTTAAATCTACGTCGCCAATAAAATTTTTACGATACTGAAGTTAGCCGACGTCTTATAATTTTTTAAATTGATTTGTTAATAAAAAATAAATCTGGAAATTTTTAATTGTCTCAACTTCAGGATCATAAATTTATTTCATTAATTTTTCAAATAAAATTGAAAATAATTATTAATTTAAATAAATATCATATGAGTAGTAAAATAAATTTCATGCTGTAAAAATAATTCATTCCTATTGATTTGTATTCATATATATAATTTTTACTATCATAGATAATTTTTTTACTCTAAATAAAAGAATCACTTGGATCCTTCTCTATTCCTATATTTTTCTATATATTTATATATAATTTATCAATTAAATTTTTGAAACAGGAAAATTCTGAAGATGTATTAGAATGTTTATCAGTGATGGTAAGCAATGAAGAATCGGAAGAAAACCAAGTCCAAGGAATAATTCTAAACGATCATCCATTATTAGGAGCGACATTAACAGCAATAACGTTACCAGACGGAAGTCAAGCCTACGTAGCCAATAACCTCGACAGCAACGACAACGAGGACACTCATCTCGAGCTGAAAGATTCTCTGGAAGTTAAAAACACCCGTACGATTCTTATCGGTGATCTCTCCGACTTATCCGAGGGCAAAACGCTGCACCTCAAACTAGAAACGAACGTCGACGCTCAAATAAAACCCGGATCATCATCCCAAGATGACATTTACTCAGGAGTCGAGATAATTGACGGGGCGACGACTTACATGGTCACCAGTAATACGGACAATCAACTCTGGGAGATAACCGGTGACAAATGTACCAACTCATCAGATGACATCAATAAAATTTATGTTAAAAAAATAACTTCTAGTACACGGAGTCAGTATCCCTGCCCGCGAGATGGCTGCGGTAAAGTTTACACTACTCTCCATCATTTAAAGGTACACGAGCGTTCTCATACTGGTCAGAAACCATACGAATGTACTTTCAGTAACTGTGATAAAAGTTTTTCAACAGGTTACAGTCTCAAAGCACATTTGCGTACACATACAGGTGAAAAACCTTATAAATGTAACTCTGAGTCTTGTAACAAGAGCTTCAAAACCTCTGGTGATTTGCTCAAACACGTGAGAACTCATACCGGCGAACGTCCCTTCGTTTGTCCTTACGAAGGTTGCGGTAGATCCTTTACGACATCAAATATCAGAAAAGTTCACGTAAGAACTCACACTGGTGAGCGTCCGTATCAGTGCAGTACGTGCAATAAAGCGTTTGCCAGTGCTACGAACTACAAAAATCACGTGAGAATTCATTCTGGTGAAAAACCGTACGCATGTTCGATGGAAAACTGCGACAAACGTTTCACCGAGTACTCTAGTCTATACAAACATCATCTAGTTCACACTCAGCAGAAACCATTTGAGTGCAAATTGTGTTTCAAAAGGTACAGGCAAAACAGTACTCTCGTTATGCACAAGAGAACTGCTCATGCTTTAGTCGGCGAAGGTGATGCTGAGGATTATGTTGATAATGATGGCGAGGCAGAGGGCGAAGGTGACGATGAGGGCATCGATGGTATTTTTAATGACAACTGTGACGACAGTTTGAATAACGAACATCGAGATGTTAAAAATGTATGGAGATATTATAGAATGTGTGATAAGTTTATTGGATAAATGATTGTTTTTTTTTTTTTTTTTGTTACAGGTGATTGACGTTAATGAACAATTACAAATAGAAGGAAATAAAAATTCATCGGATAGTGGGACACAAATTCTTTTTGTTGGTGATCCGACTCAAATTGCAGTACTCCAGGTACGATAATTATTTTATATAAATTAATGTAATGCCATAGTTTTATAAATAAATAAATTATGATCCTGAAGTAAGAGTGAATGTAGCATAGACAAATTTTAAATTATTAATAGAGTAAATAATTGATAAAATTAAACTATAAAAAAAATGGGAATTTACAAAATTAAAAAATGAATAAGTGCATGATAAATAGATAAATAAATAATTGAATAATTTAGTAAACAGTTACAGTTGAGATTATATAAAATCAGAGTTAATTAAAAGAGAAAAGTTCTTAGTAGACATGACTCAATGCCTTCTAATTAATTGCGTTGTAATTAAATTATAAAATTTTAATTTATAAAATAAATAAATAAATAAATGAATTTTTTTTTAAACAGCAAATGGGCCTTGAAGAAGGATTCAATGAAACAGAAATGGATCCCTCGCTCGAAGGATTAAATATCAAAATAGAAGACATGGAATTCGGATGGAATTGATAAACAAACAATAAACATAAATAAGTTTATTTAAATGGATTAAATAAATATATAAAGAGCTAATGAGGTTAATGTCTTTATTATTTATAATTAAATGATCTTAATATTTTTATTAAAGATTAATTATTCAAATAATAAAGACGATAAGGAGTTATATTTTTTAATATATGTGATTTATATATATATATAGTTGTATATTGTAGTAATGAATTGAGGATTAGTTTAATTCTCAACTTTTTCCAGGTAATTGCGATAATTAAATCCTAAATAGTCTACAGTTTAAAAAATTATGATATTTTGCAATATTATTTATCACGCAATATATATTTGTATATAAATATATATTTTAATTAAAAATATTGTTGAATAATTTATGTATTGATTGTAAATATAAAAAGTTAATTTATTGTTATTATTTATTTGTAATTTTAAATCATTTCAAAAAAGCCACGATTTTTAAAATAAAATCTAGAAAAACGTCAACGGATATCCTGACATAAAAAAAAATTAATAATAATTTAAAGATTTAATGTAATGAATAAAAAAATAACGGAGGAGTATGACGACATATAAAACAATATCGCAAATTGGTCGTTAGTTTATTAGTTAATTTTAAGAGAGCATTAAAATCAAGTGGAAATTTTATAGCGCCGTTAAGAGTGAAGAGAACTAGACAACCGGACAACTAGAGCAACGACGATGATATATATTAAACGTTTAAATAAATCATCGTGATACAAAGTGTCCACTAAATTTAATTAAATTAAATCTACTGCACTTGAATACAACAGCCAATAAAAATAATAATAATAAATATGTATATATATTTTTTTAATTTAATAATTATGTAACATATATATGTACAAAACGATTTATCTTTATAAACGCTTAACAATGTGGTTTAATTTACGAGTATTGATTAGCAGTTCCTTCCGGTTCCGGAACCTCCTACCGCTAAATAAAACACTAAATAAATTAATTTTATATCACAATAATAATTTATTTATATTTTTTGTCAATTAAAAAAATTATCAATTTAATTAGACTGTAAGTAAATTTTTTTAATACCCGATACTTTTTATTTATTACACTAAAATCTATATAAATTTCAATCAACAGTAATTATAATTAAAAAATTAATTTAATCAAAAAATAAAAATGCAATTAACCATGATTCTGAAATAAACAGACAATTTAAAATTTTCGAATTTTTTTTCAACGTTTTAATTAAAAAAAAAAAAAAAAAAAACTAAAAAATTGCACATGTAGAAAATAAAAAAAACTTAAAGTGCAATTTTTTAAAAATAATTTTTTTTTTTAAATTTATCATGTTTAAAAAAATTCAAAAATAATTTCAGTATCTTAATTAATCAACTTCATTTTTTTTGCAATAATAAAAATTAAAAGAAAAAATAACGTGATATTGTTATCGTTTGATACTTAAACTATATTTTAAAAAATATATAAATAAGATAGTAATTTATTTATTATATTTTATAATAAATAAAATATAAAACTATCGCGAGTGGAAAATTATCGCCGTGATTTCCTGCAATTAATTGAAATAAAAATAAAAACTATGTAACAAAAATAATAAAAATAGTAAATAATAAATTCTTTGGACTCTTAGCATGGGCTTAGATTAATAATCACAGCTTATTGCAACTGCTATCTATTTCAGAAGCCACTCACAAGTACAGTGTAAAGAAGATAAGCCAGTGTCGATGCAAGAGATCACCAACTGATTATAAGTATCAAAGGAGTGTTTTATCTCATATAAAACACACATAAAAAAATATACATATGCATCTCTAAGTACCACAGATATAAAAAAACAAATAAATAGTTTATTTCTCATTTAACTACTGGCTACTGGCTTCCATTCGTACTATGATACGCGATAATTATTCAACATGTGACGTATTAAATAATTGTTGTAATATCTATCATTAAAGTGAGAATAAATTTATACATGCATATATGTATAGATTTTGTCATCCGTTTATTTTTTTCAATAAATGTACGTCAGATAAATCCGCAAATAGTCGTAAAAATATCTAATTCTCACAATATTAATATGTTAATGCGTCATCTTGGTAAACAATAAGGTAAATTAATGTAAATTAATCTAATAGGGCCAGACATTTTTATTTATAAATATATATGTATATGTATATTTTTAAATATAGATAGATTGCTAAATAAAGTGTGTGTACTCTATAATCTTGTGTCACACTTTTTCACCCACATACGAATTCAGTTTATCGTCAACTTCCTCTCTCTATTATTTTATATATATGTATATATGTATGTATGTATATGGAATTTTATCTTGAGTTTACTGATCAAATGATGACTAAAGGGGTTGATTGGTGCTAAAAAATATTTACCATCAAACACCTTTTTATTAAATAACTCAAACTTTTTATTTTTTTACTGACTAATGTACGACTAACTTTCAATTAATTAAAGATATTGAGACGTAAATTGAAAAATAACTCGGCAAATATTTAAAGATTTATAGAAAGAGATAATAATAATAATAAGTGATAATTGATTTTTTTTTATTTGAGAAATATGATACGGGACTGAAGCTGGCGATGACTTTGATCAACTGCCGCAATGCAAGAACGATATTTCGTATCAATTTATGGATTATATATATATTTTATATGATGATGCTATTGATCTATATCGTAAGAAAAATAAGTCGGCGTTTATAAAATAAAAACAATAATTAATAAATGATAAGATGATATTACATGAGCTAATTATTTTTTTGAGGCAGACTTAGTTTTTGATCTTAAAAATTTAAAAGTTGATTTGATTTTTGAAATCAATTCTGTGATTTTGAATAATTTCTTTTTAGCTCTTGTTGATAAGATTGATAAGGTCGCAATAGGAAATTTACTGGAAAATATTTTTTCCAGTCTGATAAAGTTTATTAGAATAAAATTCATTGAACTTCTATACTATTTTTGTTATTCGCAAAATATAAATTTTCGCAGGCAAATATTTATTTTTTAAGTTAAATATTAATACTTCTGTTAAAAAAATCGTGAAATAAAATCGTTCTATTTAATATTTCAACGAATTAACACTCAAATATTTTTTAAAAACTTAGCAAGTTATTTTTACAAATTTTCTGACTCAATTTACTACTTAAACATCAAATATTTGCATAAATATAAGACAGCAAAAATTATTTTATTTCACAAAGACCTAGATCTCGAATCCTATTAAATCTATCTCCATCTATGATCTACCGAAACTAAATCTAAAGAAGAGCAAATTACAACTTCTAATTTAAATATAAATTTTTGAACCTAACAAACAAAACTTCAGATCAAAAATTTCGATAAATCGTCACAGTAAATTTGAAATTAAAAAATATCAGACCTACGCTGATCCCATTAGATAAAAAGTATTTTTTCCGGGAGCCTTGATAGCATAAAAAAAATGAATAGAAAAAATTTTCCAATAGATTAACCGCAAACACGTGTATCAATTAATAAATTAAACTTAATAAACAATAATTAAAATACTAAATATTTACTTACAATTTATCCAGCAACAAATATATAGATCACACAGGTAAATAAAATAATTCTTAAAGTGTCATCATCATCATTATCATCTTCTTGACCTCGAGACCATTAGTCAACTGACCGCTGCCATAAATTCAAACGTCGCATTTTTATTTAATCACTAAAAAAATATATAATTAATATAAGAAACTGCATACAACAATAAAACAATAATTATACTTACATTTAAACAATTATTTTTACACAACACTTATTTTTAAATACCCGGGAATAATTAAATCGCGAATCAATAACAGAATGAATGAAAAGTATAAAGGTATAGCACAAAAAATAATATTATCCACGTAAAATCGATCGTTCATACGCAAAAAACGTCCGGGAAATAAAAACACGAGACCGAGACGTCCTTTTACATCTTACGCAAACTTTGTTCAAACTTTTGTCTCTCGACGTCTCAGCTCTTTAAACAATAAAATAATAAAGTAACGACGACAATGACAATAAGCACAATAAACACAAGAGTTTATTGTTGTTTTATATTTTTTTTTATTTAAATAAATATTAATAGATCAAAAACGGTATTTAAATACCCAACAATTAGACAGAACCCAACCCAGCATCAACTGACATCTGAATGTCACTCGTTTTTATTTTAAAAATTAATTATTAAATATTATTATTATTATTATATATTTTTTATCACGCACTTTTACTTTATTTTATCTTTAAAATAATTCACGTACATCAACTACATACGTCATTACTGTAAAATAAAATTCACGTTTTGATTACTAATGCAACGCGGAAGTTTCTTTTGTTTTATTCGCCATTTTTATTTTGGCGCCATCTTAAAAAATTTAACTTGTCGGTTATTAATTACAAATTTTATTTACTACACATTTTAATTAATTAATGTACTTAGTAATCACTAATTACTTTATTTTCAATAACCATTCAATTAATTTAATCTTTAATTAATTAATAAAAACATTTTTTCAAGGGCCAGCATGCGCGCGCGCTTCTAAAGGGAGGGGGTAAATTTAAAAATTTCAAAACCGAGTGGCGGGAGATATGACTGGGGGGGCGGAAACGTTAAAAGAGAGTACGCCGGCTTAACTAAAGATCCACGCACGCTGTCTAGTCGTGGATTCGAATCACTCGACGTTTGTACACACATATATATATATATAAATATATATATACATGTATTTAACACTTGTTACACGTACATATATACATAGCACGTATAAAAGTTTAACTAATTGTGTTAACACACAAAGATCTTTTAATTAATTACTAATTAATATAAAATATTAAATAAATAAATTTTTAAAAATGACTTCGTGACGACTGTTGTAATTTTAGGTGTGATTGTGTATATAGTGTGTTGTGTTTGTTTATTATTTATATTATAAATTATAAAATTAAAAATGTCAAAGAAGCAATGGATGGCTTTACTGATGATGTTCTTCGCTTATCTCCTTTTTGGTACCGGAATATTTTACTATCTTGAGAGTGGAGATGAAATTGAAAAAACGCAAAAAGCTCGACGAGAACGAATTGAAATTAATGGTAAATTTTTTATTACTTTTATTTAATCATTCATTTAAAATTCAATTATACATCAAAAATCAATCATTAATTCAAAAATTTTATTTAGATCATCAATCACAAAAATAATTATCATTCCTCTTAAATAATTAATGACAGCAAGAAAATTCCCAGTTATTTTATTTGATTTAGCGGCTGACAGTTCAAAATTTTTATTCAAATCAAGAATCATCTAGAAAAAAATATTATTTATTATTATTTTTTTTTGTTACTCTGATTGCTTAACACTAGGCTGATTTTGTGTGTTGATAAAATTTTAAGTGACAAGATAGTGTAATCAGTTATCGAAGCAATTAGTCTAGTACATCAGTGGGGTTTAATGATTTAAATTCCGGTAATTTTTTTTTGAAATGATTTTAATGGTTTTATGCTAAAGTTAATTGATGACAGCTTAAATATCCATTTATCTTTTAAGTTTCTAAGTACGATACTTAAGATTTAAGTATCTTTTCTTTATTTAAGTAGGAACATTTGTACTGAGTAATATGTACTGTGTACTGTATATTTGTATGTATGTATGGATTTATATATTTATGTGTGTGTCTGTAAATGAGATGGATAATAACGTTAGGATTTTTGTATGCAAAGGAGTGCCGGATTATTGCGGTTGGAGAAGGCTTTGTCCATCCACGGTTTACACAATGCCATGTGTCTTTATTTATTGTTATACTCGATCCAAGGGCCTAATCAACTTTATAGTTCATAGAAATAATTACTTTTAATTATTAACTTAATATTAATATATCAAGTATCCAGTGTCGAGTGATTTGCTACTACGAAGTATGAATTTTTCATTGTCTTCATTCATTCATTCATTCATTCGATCATTTTATTAAAGTTTCGTTGGGAAGTTTAATTGTGTAGAGATCTCTTGGAAATAAATTGTTGTGGTTTTACGGATTATTTTTAATCAGTGACACTTGCTTTCTATGTAATTGTTTTTACTTTATTTTTTTTTTATATAAATTAATATTTACTTTTATTTTAAATCGAAAAAGTTAATCCTTTATTTTTGAGTTATTTAAATTTATTTATTTATTATTGTTATGTAATTGTCATACATTATTCATTGATGTAATTTAAAAAATATAGTACATAATTATTTTTTAATAAGCAATTTATGTGTAACGATTGTTTTTTTTTAAATTTATTCAGTAGTTTTTGGGTAAAAATATGAAACATCTTCAAGGAAAAATATCTCAGTAAATATCAAATTTATGGGGAAATTTATTCAGATCAAAGTTGTAGTAAATTTAATTTGGAATAGAAAATGTAGATTTGAAATTTTTCATATATCTTGTGGTTTGAAAGTTATCAAGGATACAAGTTTCGAAAACGAGAAATGAAAATTTTATTGTCAAAAATTTTAAATATTAATTTTCATTGACATAAAGTTTATGGAAAATTTATGAAAATATATGAATTGTAATCCATTAGTAATAATGATAAATAAAAAATATATGTATGTAATATAATTAACTCAATAATCTTTGATTGATGATATCGTTAAATATCATGTTTACAAAAAAAGATTACTTTTAATTATGAATCAAATTCGCCGACAATTAAATCATTACCCAAAAAAAATATTTATAAATATTTTATTATCTCTGACAGTTTAAAAAATACCAATAAAAAATATAAAAATATAAAAATACATTTTTTTTACTGTTAATCTATTGTCAAAATAATAATTTAATATAATATTCAAAATTTCTGTTAAAAATTAAAAAATAATTTTTTTGTCACTTGAAATTGTATTTTTCAAAAAATTAAATTTTTATTGTGTAAGTTATTGTTCAGTAAAATTTTCATAAATAAAACTTCATTTATCTTAAAACAAAAATAAAATTTAAAAAAACAATTTAAAAATAAAAATAACAATTTATTGCTCTCATTGATCTCGAATCGTCGTAATGAAATTATCACTTGATAAAACAAAAAAAAATAATTTAAGAACTCTAATTAACTTGTTATTTCATCAGTATTTTTCTCCCAAAAAAAAAAAAAAACCAAACAATGTACTTAAAAAAAAAAAAAAAAATCAAATCACTGTTAATGTCTTATCTAAACAGTTAAAAAACAAAACTCAATGAACCCGAGTTCAAGTCCATTGATTTTAACAATTTTAAAAATAAATATTCCAACGCCACACTACTGTCATTAATTCGAATAATTTTCATCATCATAAAAAAAAATTCTAGATAACATATTAATAACAAATATTTAAATATAAATTCGATTGCGCAATAAAATAAATACGATAATTCAATAAAATAAAATTTTTTTAATAAAAGGTCATCACTAATGTTACTTTTATCAAAGTGAAGACACTTTTAGATTGATTCAAGTTCAATTGACTTGATTTATATACATATATAACGCGGTGATTAAATTTAAAAGATGATTCGTAAATAAAATTGACAATAATTTAAATTATTACCAATTATCCATTCAAAAGCAACTAAAAAATTAAAAATTTTCATCCCTCTATTTACTCTTTATTGTTATTATTATTATCATTTGAATGTTCGCTATTTGAATTTGTTATTGCGTGTAGACATCAAGTACTGAGTACTCAGTAAGGAACAAAACGTAAAATATAACTAACAAGTATCGGTTGATAAGATAATTGAAGCCAATTGTCGAGACAATAAACGTATGAGAGATCGCTTTCGCGTTCATTATATCAAGGACCGGTAATCTTTTATGAAAGTCTTCCTCTTCCTCTTCCTCGTCCTCATTCTTATCCTTGTATTTAATTTATTTAAAATTTTCAAAAATATATACATATATATTTTTTTTTTGAATTACAGAATTGTTGCATGAACATTATCTACCTCATACGAAAGAAGATCAGCATGAAATATTTGAAAAGTTATCGCAGTACTGCGGCAAGTCGGTTAAAAATTATTCTGAAGGTGAAGAGGATCCGCTTAAATGGGATTTTTATAATACGTTTTATTTTTCATACACTGTTGTCAGTACTATCGGTAAGTTATTTTATTCATTTATTATTATTATTATTATTTTTTTTTTTAATAAAAAAATTAATGGTCTAGATTACAAATAAAAATAAAATTGATATTTATCAATGACAACTTGATTTTTTTTTGTCTATTATTAGTGCTATCAGTTAATTAGTTTTAATGAAAAAAATTTATATTAAAAGATTTAGTCACGCAGAGTTATCTAGTTTATTGAAAATGTAATGTTTAAACTTATATTTTTTATAAATTTTATGGATTATCTGATTACAGACAAATTAGTTTATTTTTTTGGATTATTGAGACAAGGTTGTAAAGTAGACCTCGAAAAAAAAATATTTGTTGGTAATTTTTTAAAAATAAGTTGGTCAATGCTAATTTAATACAATTGTTATGTTATAAATGTAAATACATTTTTTATATATTTTCTATAATTTTTCTTTTTTAAGTAAGGGTAAAATATCATTAATTAAATTTTTTTAGATTAGAGAAGATTGAAACTGAGATTGAATTTCAAAAATTGATTTTTTTTGAATTAATTAAAATATGCATTGAAAAAAAAATATGTAGAATTTTGATAAATTTCATTAAAAGTTTGCTTAGTAAATTTAAATTTAAATTTATGAATCAGCTTGCAGTTATTTGATAAAATGATAAAGAAAAAAGATGACTCGTGGAAAATTATCAGTACGGGAAAAATCTTTGAATTTTTATTTGAAAACTTCAGATGAGACATTAAAGATATGAAAATTATTTAAAAATCTTCATATATTTTAAGAATGCGCCAGCGGTCAGTAGTTTTGTATGAAAAAAATGTTTTTGACTAAATAAATAAATACTAAATATGTATATTCAACTTCCAAGGTAATTTTTGTGAGAGATAAAATTGCTAAAGCAACAGCAATTACGGGAAAACAATACGTACAATACTGTCCTAAATTTAAACTTTTGCTTACGATAATAGACACCCAGAGAACCTCAACTATTTTGGTGGCACTCTCGATAGCTTTAAATTCGCTGCTAAAATCTTCTATCAAATTTATCATAGCAAATTTTTTTCGCTTCAATAAAAAAAAAGTTAAAGAAAATGTTAAAAGAATTGTAGGATTTTTTCTTCAGTTTGAAAAAAAAATTTTTTTCTATAAACTGGAGCAAAAATTTTTTAAAAATTCAAAAATTAATAAATAAAAAATTATATTTTCAGGTTACGGAAATTTGGCACCGACAAAATTATCAAGTCGAATCGTCATGATATTCTACGCAATAATTGGAATCCCAATAAACGGAATTTTATTGGCAAATCTCGGAGATTTTTTTTCCAGCGTATTTATAAAAGCCCACCGTAATTACAAGTCATACAAACAAGAGGACGATTGTCAAAAAAAACCCAAAGAGACGAAGAAATTCACATTCTTTTTTCAAATTTTAATGTACCTAGTGCCCGGTTTTGTGATATTTATATTTTTTCCCGCATTTATATTTTCCTACGTCGAAGAATGGACATACGACCAATCAGTTTACTATGCATTTGTCACCCTGACGACCATCGGGTTCGGCGATTTAGTTGCCGGTAATTATCTGACATTCAAAAATATTTTATTTAAAATATATATGAATAATTTCATAAATCATACTAACAAATAAAATGATTTATTTACGCTTTCGTTTAAAAAATTATAACAAAAGGGAACGCGAGGTAAGTGTAATAAATATATTAATGTAAATATAAGAGCTTGATGCTCGGTTAGCACTAGCATCAGCAGAAGTAACATCACATGAGCTATTTGTATTCGTGTCAACCATATGAATCACACAATATAAATGCTCATGATTGCAACTCTTAACAATAATATATATAACTACAATAATCTACCTCATTACATATATCACTTCTCACTATTATAATAAATTTAACAATAAAAGCATCAACATCAACATCAGCAATCATAAATAAATAAATATAAATGTATATAATTTATTTATTTATTTACCACAGGTCAAAATTCTCCTGGAGGTAATTTTTTTGTCGGTACGTACAAGGCATTTCTGATAATCTGGATTTCCTTCGGACTTGGTTACATCGTGATGATAATGACCTTCATAACACGGGGATTTAAGAGCAAAAAAATAACCCAACTTGAGCATAAACTTGCTATGAATATAAAGCATACACAGAATAAAGTATTTAATCAACTTACACGGGACATCAATTACCTCAGAAGAATTTTTAACGAGTTACAGCTGTCTAAAGTCAAGGTAAACTCATTTATTAACTTAATTATTACCCATAAGTGACATACAATCACCATAATAACCATGTATTTATATATTTATTTATTATTTATATTATTTACAGAGAATTTATATGGATGACGATGATTATGATACACCACCAGCGACCTTGATGCGCAGTAACAGTTTTCCGGACCTCCGACAGCTGGTGTATGGAGGCCTGGAGCCTATAACGCCGCCCCATCCACGTCGTCGTGCCAACAGCGAGGTCGTGCCGATGGAGAGAACAGTAGCGCGGGTCGTTTCCGAGACTGACTTGCAGCGTATTGATAAAAACGCAACATTTGCGACTCACGCGATGGTACAGCCCGCAGAAATGCTCGCCCGTCTTGTAAATATACTGGGATATATACCGCCGCCACCGGATGACGACGAGCAGATAGACATGGACCCCAGGGGAGTCCAGGGCTTCAGCGACAAGGAAATACTTTCGGGCGAGCGAAACGCTACTGAGTCCAGTTGGAAATTGGGAGGTGACAGAATTCCATGGAGTAGAAAACCGCGTTCGCGGGCGACCAGTGAAGTGAGACTGGACCCGTCATTCGAACCTGGGGTTCAAAGTAATCAGGAGTGGACTTGGTCTGGTCCAGCGGCGTCAAGAAAAATTCAGGAGATAATGAAAGCGCGTAAAAATGGCGCTTCCTTGAGTAAAGACAGAGATAGTGGTAAAGACAAAGAGTGTAAATCATTATTCCCGTTGAATTTGCCAAAGAGTGTGCCGCTGCCACGCTGGATCAAGCAGCTGTCGACTAAAAAAGACGGAAGGACACGTAACTCCGTTTCGGTAGGGGATTTGGAGAGTAATGATGACGATTACCTGTCAAATGTAACGGGTTATACCGACAGATCGACGTACTTTACACACACCGGTGCCGCGGACTTGTCGACAAGTCTAGAGGGTAGTAGTCTGCTTGAAGAAACGACACTTGCGGACTTTATACGTGCTTTGACTGCGCTACACTCTCACGTGGGCGCAGTCCCTGATGAATTTATTAAGAAGCCGCAGAGAAAAATGGGAACGGCTTCACTGACTCCGCCAAAGCTGCCGAGTCTCTTTACGCTCTTCGCCCCGCCGACTGAGTCTTCCTCCGTGCCTCAGAGTAATCAGAACACCGTCACGGGAGCTGCTGCGAGAAGATTCTCTCTGAGAACAGTAGAAAATTCATCGCCTCTTTATCAAAGAAAAAATAGTTTAGCGCCGGCGAAACCTAGAAATAGAAGATTTTCATTGCGACCTGTCGTAACGCCTCTAGGAACAACACCCCAAGCTTCGCCGTATCTTTCAAACCTGAGAAAAGATTCTTCGAGCCCACCGCCGGCTTACAGCGCAAACTTCACCTTCGAAGGCTCAAAAGAGCCTCTGGTATCAATGGAAGGCGCTCCTGGAGTTTCTTCACCTGTCAGCACTCCCGCTCATCGGCTGTCGCTTCACAACTCAAACATTCCTGGTGCAGACTCACAAGTACCAGCTGCCAAAGGATTGTCTTCGCGTTGGCGCGCAGGAATACTCCAAAGGCAGCTTAATCAGCGACGTGTCCGCGCTTTCAGTCTCAGTGACGTTAATTCAGACCGCAGCCAAACCGCTACCGACAGAAACAACTCAATAAGTCCTTTAGCTCTAGATCCAGCGGTCAAGACAACGACCTTCGGACCCAGAGACCCTTCGAATAAATTTTCCACCCAAAAGACTGTGACAATCGTCTCGCCGAGTCACGAAAATCGCGGCAAGACCACCGACAGCAAGCAAAGCAGTGCGCCCACGCGCAGACCATTCCTGAGAGCTCTGTCCGCTCTGAATAATCCTTTCTCCAACAGTCAAGTTGAATCCCGGACTACTTACACAAATCCTTTTGTCATTGACATGGAGAGTCCGGAATTAGCGGCAACTAGTGAGGATCTACAGAGCCGTAATGTATCTCAAGGATTAATGGAAGTTAAAAATATAAAAACGGTGCCATTGACACGGGATTTAACCGATGGATCAACGTCAAGTGATCCTACAATTGTTGTAATACCTGGCAATGATAATAATAAAATAAATGATGATAAAATAGACCGTGAGAATGCCAGCGCGTGTGCTACGACTGGCACAGGTACAGGCATTAAGTCTGATAGTAAATTTGTGTCAGGGATAATGGATAACATATCGAGAGAAATTGATTCGATACATATATCAAATCCGTCAATAAGTAATTGGACGGACGTAAGACGTGACGTGGGTAGAAAAGTATCAACAGTTTCTGAATGCAGCTCTAGAGACTCGAGCAGCGAAAGTATAAAAAATTCAGATAAGCCGAGAGTTTCTATTGATTCTTACAAGTCCCTTATTGACGATAAGATTGACAGGCCCAGCGAGGATCCATTTTTGAGATACAGCAAGGCGTCGAAACAACTTAATGACAATTTACGGGACGAATCTTCAAGCTCCCATGAACAAACTAAAGTACCGACTGGTCTTGGTGATAGTCCGCGTGAATCTTCAACTTAAATTTGAACTGATTAATTGTAATTTTTAATTATTTATTAAGATTTATAGATTAAGATGCAGGCGAGATGAAGATGAAGATTGATAAAGACAAAGACAATAATAATTGTCTGAGGATTTAAATTCTGTGATAGATAATGTATTAATTGTAAATTGTTATACTTTTGACTCAGCTGGCTGTTGTCTTTTATTAAGCACCTAGTTTTAAATAGTTAATTATTAATTTATATAATCAAAAGGTCACTTATTGTGCCATGAGTATAAACTTCTTGTAAATAATTTATCTAATTTAATAAACTAGTTAATTTACTTATTTAAATTACAAATAAAAAAGACGTGACAATAATTATATGTCAAGATTAAATTTATAAATAATTATCGAGACTCAAATTCAATCAAAATGATTATTTTAATTAAGAAAATTAATTATAATTTTTGCGGCAGCTTTTTATTTTTAAAAAGTTTGTGACAAAATAAATTATGTTAGTAATAAATTTTCTAGTTCCATTTTATTCTAGTGCCCCGATTAATTTTTATTCTATTGTAAAAAATTATTTAAAAAAAAAAATGCATGAAAAATTTTTTTGTAGAAAAGTTATTTAGCTAGATGCTTTTTAATCTCCTGGACGAGATTTGCACGAGGAACGGAATGCTCAGCTCTGGTGTCGACTTCTCTGAGCGTAACTTCACCACGTGCTAGCTCTTTCTCCCCGATAATAATAGCCAAGGGTATGCCATTGTCTTCGCAGTGCTGGAGCTGGGCCAGGATCTTCGGGCTTTTTTTGTACGACTGCTCGGCATTAATTCCCGCGTCCCAGAGCTCGACGATAATGCGCATTCGCTCTTCGTGTAAATTTTTCTGAGCTGCTGCCACAAAGACCTGGACCTGGGTGGTTCGGGTTTTCTGTCCCTGCTCAGCTAAACGGTTCTCTAGGACACTGAATATTCTTTCGACGCCCAAAGAAACTCCGACACAAGGTACGTTTTTCTTTTTCGCGTCGAACATGCCCACGAGATTGTCGTAACGGCCACCACCTGCTACACTTCCTACTTCACTGTCTGCAATTAAAATTAATAATTAATAAATTTACAAAAATATAAAATTTATTTTAATAAACGCACCAGTTAAAACAGCTTCGTAAATAACTCCAGTATAATAATCTAGTCCACGTGCTAAACTCAAGTCAAAGACAACTTTATCAGAAACTTTAAATAGATCGCAGTATTTAAGCAACAGTTCCATAGCATCGAGACCCTGCTTAGCAGCTGGTTGCTTAATTAAAAGCTCATCCTGCCGAAGCTCCTCAATAAGTTTAGCATCTCCACGTTTAGAAACATATCCGCCAATTTTGTCAGCAATATCCCCGTCCAGTTGCTTCTCCTCAATCATCTCCTTGCGGACGTCTTCCCACGGACTCTTGTCCAGTTTATCAACCGACGAGCATATCGTACGGAATTTATCAGCGGGCACACCGCAGGCTGCGAAAATCCCATCTAAAAGACACCGGTGATTCAATTTTATGACAAAGGCTCCAATGTCTAGAGCAGTGAGCGCCTCGGAGACTATTCTTACACACTCGGCGTCTGGCAACATCGGGTCATATTGACCGGCAATGTCAAAATCACACTGATAAAATTCACGATAACGTCCTTTGGTCATTGCCGGGTTGTCACGGCGGTATACTTTAGCAATGTGATATCTTTTAATGTTTGTTATTTTACTCATCGCTAAGTAACGAGCAAATGGTACCGTCAGGTCATATCTTAAGGCTAAAATTTCACCGCCTTGATCTTTTAAATCGTATATTAATTTTGAATCTTCGCCGTATTTGCCTGTCAGTACTTCCTAGAATTTTTTTTTATTTAAAAATATTTCTCTTTTTTTATCAATTTTTTTACGCTGAATATTTCTGAGTCTGGAAAATTTTTATTACATCAAAAAAAAAAAAAAAAGAAATTAAAATTTAAAAAATTAAATTTTAATCTTTGCCTTTTAATAAAAAAATAAATTATTTGACTGGTAATAATATTGAAGTAACCTCAAGCATAGATGACCTTTTTAAGATACTAGACTTTAAGAAACTGATCAATCTCCACATTTTTAATTATCAACATTAAAATCTACTTGATTTTAAATCACGTCTTGGTCTCGATCTCCAAAACCCAGCAACAAAACTTTACTTTAATACTTTTATCATAAAATATCTTAAGAACTAGAGCAGAAATGACTTTCATCAGCACTCTGATACTCAGCGTAAATGAATCTATGAAAAATAATAATAATAAGCCATACTTTTAGTTCAAATATCGGAGTGTCGATAGTCTCAGCACCATGACGCTTGAATACATCAACGATTTTATCTAAAACCCCCAGCCTCAAAGCCATTTGCTCTGGACCATAGTCCCTCGTGCCCTTGGGTGTCTTGAGTATGAATTTTTGCGGGCCAGCATCTCCATCTCCGAGCTTTGCTTTGAGCTCCAGCAACTTGGCAACTTCCTCATTGATCTAAACAATTAAAATAAATTTATTAAGTCAGTAATAGTCTTGCTGGTGATAAAAAGAAAGTATTTAATGCTCCTACCTGTTCAACAGTAACAGAGTAGAGACATTTATGAGCGTTATTGATGACGTTCAATAGATATTTAAACCGTAACATGGTACCAAGATGACGGATCAACATATTTTAACCAGAATCAAAGATAAAACATCCACTTCAGTTGATTTTTTAAACTAAACTGACAGTAGAGATATCAATTAATGTCACTGCCATGGATTTTTTTTAAATCTAGGGCTAAATATTTATTTAAATCTGTGGCAGTGACATTTATAGCTACTGCCTCACCTTCTGGTCAAGATGACCATCAGAAGTGATGACATCTGAGCAAATACTGATGGCTAATTCTATCAGAGAATCATTAGTGTCATTGACTATAGGAAATTTTGAACATTCTGCGGCTGAGTAACTTTTTATGTTGACAAGCCAACGTTTAATATGCAGCCAGCAATCAGTATTATTATTGTTAGTAAATAATGAATTAAATTTATTAAATAATTTAATATCTTGATTACAAGGAGACCAACCACCAATGAAACTTACTCTAGATAATTTTAAATTAATATCATTGAGTTTGGAATTTAAATTTAAATTTCCGGACCCCTGGGAAATAAATTTTTTAAATGACATAATTATTTTGTAACTTAAATAAGACTTGATATATTTTATTTTATAAAATCATTGATAAATTTTTATACATTGACAGACAACTGTTTAGCTGTATGATTGTTCGGTTGGGATTTTAAATTATGATGAAATGTGGAGGCCATATGTTGTCAGAGAAAAATTTCGAGAGGATGGAAAATAACATTTACCTGAGTACTGTCTGCTTTTGCGGATTTTAATTTTCTAACAAGATCGCCCTGTTGCTTAATTTGATCCTGCAAGTCCATGTGAGTTTCGTCATCCATAGTGTGGACCATGTGGTTTTGCTTGATGTGTTACTGTGATGTCATGCCACAACCAGGACCAATTATCAATTACTACGATTTAAATATTTGTGTGGGTGCGTGTGTGTGTTGTATTTGTGTTGGTTTTGGATAAATTTCAGAGAAAAATGTGAAAGAAAAGATCTGGTCTGGGGAATGGGTAAAATAATAAGCAGGTATTGACATCTATTGGACTGGAGTCTGGTGGTCTTGATAAAAATTGATAAAATACTGGAGGTGTCAAAAGAAGACAGAAGATGTCGGTGTGGTCTAATTCAAAATGGCGGTTTATTACAACTAGTAATCGTGGTCGAGCGATTGATGGCGTGAGACTTCAGCCTCTTGAATTTCAAATTTTTTTATCACTTAGTAATAATAATTACATAGACCTAATCAAGACAGAAATATCAGAGTCTACTGTCACTAAAAACAAAAAAAGCAGTAATTAATTTACAGAGATAGAGGAGATCCGAGATGCAGCTAACAACCAGCTGATCGCGATAATATTGATACTCACTAAAAGAACGTCCTGCTTAAATAGCTTCTTCGATAAAGAATCAAAATAATCAAATAAAAAAGAAAGTTATCAGTTTACGGAGATCATACAACATACAAATATATATGGAGCTATTTGCAGTGTAATAGAAGCAATAAAACCTGTAAAGTTGTGACTGCTATTACAATAGAGGTATTTTATCAAAATTATTTTTTTCAGCTACATTTGAAGGAAAAGGTGAAATAAATGGAGATGATACCCACAAATGATAAATGGCTTCTTCACAGCCACCATGAATTCATAAGAAAGCGTAAGTTTTTTTGCTCCATAAGTAATAAAAAAGCACTCCATTAAATGAAATTGTATTTCATAGGCAAAGTGAGAGAAAAGAAAAAAAATGGTCACAGTACATTTACACCGAATGAAGTTATTTGCCGAATCAATATTTCATAATAGTCACCATAAATGGCTTCTTCGAATGATAGGAAATATAACTAGAGTTATGGCCAAGAATGAATTACATTAATAATATCTAATTATTTTACTAAATATATATGCAATTTTAACTAAGTTTTAAGTTGTCTGATGTCTGCTATATTCACGCCATCATGACCTATATTTGAGGCATACAAATACTTGTGTCAACCAAATGAGAATCAAAACTGTCTAAAACAAATACTTCTATCAGTGTAGTATATATAGATAATGAGCTAATAGAGTATCAGGGAAAATCATTCAAAAAAATTTATTGATGTCAAATATTTATTATAAATACAATCGGAAAATTGAATCTATTTTATTTTTTTGACAGCACAAAAATTTTATTTCATAAATATTCTCCATCAAAGACGTTTTGAGTAATTGAGTAACACGGACGGGCATAATCACTAGATCATGCACTGAATTGGGTTATCACAGATCTGCTTCATGTCTCTGACTCGGAAAACTTTTACAGCGTTGCGCCCCGCCGCGGATAAATTTGAAACTGCTAATTTAAATATTCCTGTTTATTGACTATTTTCCCCATATTACTTATTTTGATTTTGATTATTATTTACTAGCATTCATCATTAAAAAAATGATCTTAATATCTTTTTGAAATTATCACTTTGTAATAATAATTAAAATCTCCATATGACCAATAATTAAAAATTAAATATATTTAAACTTTATGTACAAATAAGTGGCATTTTGTTTTTAAATATTTATCGTTAATAAAATTCTTTTATGGAGTTCTAGCTAATATATTTACATACATTACAACGTAATCATCATAGATTCAGGTAAATTAAGCGGCCGGAAAAAGGAAAACAAAACAAAATTGAAGATAAATAAAATATTTAAATTAATTTTCACAACTTCCGAGATATTGTTCGCATGAAGGACAGTAATGCTTCTTCACCAAGCAGCCGTCTATACAATAGACGCATGGAGCACAAAACCAGCATCTAAAAAATTAATTTATTTTTAAAATAACTGTCGATAAATAAAAAGTATGATTAACAATAAACAAAAATGATAAATAATATTCATACTGAAATAGACAAAGCAGTAATGCAACAATATGCGTTTTCAAGTTCGCTTCAGTTTCAACTTTAGTTGTTATATTTGCATGGCAATGAGGACAAATTATAGTCATTGCTTGAGAGCCATAATTGATGCTCGGTTGTATTAAAGTGACAACTGTAAAAATTGTTATATTTATTAGTAATATATAAATGTATCGTAATTTACTAATTTAATAAATTAAGAACCAAGGTCCATAATTAAAATTATATATTTTTCTTTTTTATCAATAATTTTAAGTAGCCTTTATTTTTAAATCAATAAACCGATTTAGCTCATCCTTAAAGTCATTCAAGGAAATCGCTCAAAAAAATACATATATATATATATATATATATATATATATATATATATATATTTTTGAAACAATGTTATTTTTGGAACTTACTCGCGTACTTGAGGAATGTCAGTTCGAAACAAAATATTTCCACTGACGAATTTAGAAAAAATAAGAAAAAAATTGAGCAAATATAGATTATGGAAGCAAATCTTTGAAGTATAATATTGATAAGAGAAACTATCTTTTCTACGGTTGGAAACATAAAATTATGTAATCGAACCGTGACACAAGATAAAAAAATATTACGCGGAAGTATCTCCTTTGATCAGACACTCCTTACTAATGACATATTGTATCGAAAAATTTCTACGTTAGACCACAAAACAATATGCAATAATTTCTATTCTTTAAAATCTACTGAACTCACAAGTCCCAGAAATTCAAAGCAAATTAAAAAATTGAAAAGAAAGTAAATTATACTTTTATTGAGTTTCTCTATTAAATAAAAAAAAAAAAAAATTACCAGGTTGTTGTTGAGGGGGTTGAGCTTCTGCAGTATAAGGAGGAGGCAGAGGAATTTCTGGCGCCGTTGGTTGACTAGACGGATAAGGTGGTTTCGTATCGATTTGGGGAGGAAGATTTGGATAAAGTGGTTGCTTAGTAAATCCTGCTTGTGGCGGTTGATAATCTTGTCCATGAATATGTTCTTCTTGATTACTCATTTTATATTCACTAATATATTATATTTAAATTTATGAAAATAAATATAAACTTCTTGTATTTTATTTTTGTTTTTGTTAAAACTACTTATTGTTAAACTTTACAACTGCAGGTTTGAACGTGCGTCCTCGATCACAATTAGAAGTAAACTGATGCACTTGGGTACTGGCAATAGTATGTCATCAATCTATTTATATATTGTTGCACTTATTGGAGTTATCACTTATCTCGTTCGTGGTCCCCAAGATACAATGGCTAAAAAATATGTACGTTCGGAGGAGTTAATCAGGAAATAATATGCAGGCAATAATTTATTTAAATTCAATGAGCGATTTTATTTTATTAAGCTTTTTATTTTATAATTTTAAATGAGTAAACAAGTGTGTTAACACGACTTACGTCGTATAATAATTTATGGCCATCACGTGATCTATTTAATTAATTGTGGGCGTATATAATTGTATTATATTTTATTATGTATTCAAGTCAAATACACCGTGCGTGACGTTCAATTTTTTTAACCATATTATAAATTTTAAATTAATAAATATTAAATATTTTTATCGTGTATAAAAATAAAATTTAACATTTTTTGGTTTTAAAGAATCTGACGTTAATTTTTGAAACTTTCTTTTTTAAAAAAAATTTGGCTTGCATGTTTTTAGCGAGAAAATTGTTTTCAAAAATTTATTCTGAAATTTGGAGTAAAACTGGGCCGTAAATAAAAAAAAGACGTAAAGAATAAAAACTAAAACCTTTTGTTTCATTTTTTATTTAAAAATTACTCGAAATTAAGTATTTTTTACTCCATAACTCAACAATACTTGAAATCAGAAGGATAGTTATTAATCCTGACCCAGTTTCACTCACAATTGAAGTAAAATTTAATTATCTGCGTGTTTTTAAAATATATATTGATTGAAAAAATAAATAATTTAATTTTCACAGGATCCAAGATATTGTTCGCATGACGGGCAGTAATGTTTCTTGACTAAACACTTGTCTGTACAATAAAGACATGGAATACAAATCCAGCATCTAAAAAAAAACCAAAATTAGTTCATTTGAAAAGTGTTTCCAATGGAAAATAAAATTTTAAACGAAATTAGGTTTTAATTTATAAGAAATATATTTATAAAAAAATAATCATACTGAAAAAGGCAAAGTAGTAATGCAATAATATGAGTTTTAACATTTGCTTGAGTTTCGACTCTCGTCGAAATATCTGCATGACAATGAGGACAATTGACTCTCGCGGTTTCAGGGCCATAGTTGAAACTCTGCACCACGGTAACACCTAGATAAATAAATATAATTATTAATTATAAAGTAAATGAACTTATATTGAATTTGATTATTTAAATAATTAAGTACATTCCCAGTTCGAATGCGAACTATCAAAACAGGCCCGCGCATTCAAAAATACATTTAGGCGTCAGTAAAACCCTTCTCTGCACACGAAATTTATTCTAGTTCGGGCTATAAAAGACCAACGTATGAATAATTAAAGCATTAGTTCGTCTAAATTACTACATTAATTATCACGTTATCGCGAAAAGAAAAAAAAATTATCGAAGCTGTTAAAGTTTTTTGGGAGAAATATAACTGAAAACTGCTTGTTGTTATTTTAAGCCACAAATATAGAGTAAAAAATATATAATATTATTTAGTGTACCTGGTGGTTGATTCATTTTTTCTCACACCCAATTATTTTTTAATTTACAAAATTTATTTATCTACTGTAGACAAGAACGTCGTGCTCAATTGCAATCATAGGAGTAAACTGATGGATACTGGTGCAGATAAAATACTACGTCTATTTATATCTTACTATGCATCATTATTATTAGTAAGTCCTATAACAGTAGAGTTGATGGCAGTACACAAAAATACTAGTACTTAAACAATTTTTTTTTTTTTTTTTTTTTTACGGTTCGGCTTCGAATTTTTGAAAAATATTATTAGTTTTCATTTAAAATTTATTTTTATCGATATTAAGTTGTATTCTAAGGTAGAGGTACCGTTTTTGGTCACTTTAGAACCAGTTTTGGACACTGGAAAAATTTAAATAAGTAATTTGTAAAATACACGACATAAATTATTTTTAGAATTGTGTTCAAAAATACTTTTATCCCACTATAAAAATGGAAATTTCATTTTATACTTTTTCATTACTTAAAATAAAGTATTAAATGTCCAAAAATGGTACACTGGCTACAAATTGTATTTTATCCTATGTATCAACAAAATATAAGAGTAGAAATTTTATAAAAATTTTTATTTTTCAATTTTCCCGTCAAAAATTTTTCGACTCATGAAATTGAGATTGTTTCTTTACTCTAGAAAATTTTCAATTTTTTTCCAAATAAAATAATAGTAAGAATAATGAAATTAATTTACTAATTAAAGAAACACAAGATTTAAAATATATTTATATATTTTAATTAAAATAAATCAGTACATACATATATGAATAGTAATTCATGACATATAACTTTTACAATAATAATACACTCAAACACTTTTTTCCACTAAATTTTTCAATCGTGCGGCAAATATTTTTTGTTTATTGCGTAGTAATAAAAAAATATTATCCATTGACTACAATATTTATCAAAGAATAAATATTCATCAAAATATACTTTTTCAAGAGTATACTTATATATTTATGTAATAATGTATAAGGAAGCAGTTTTATAGTTATTTATAGTAATATAAAATGAATAAAAATACTTGTACAATATTGAAGGCGTGTGTAGAATTTTAGCAGTTTACACAAAAAGTATATATATATCATAGATATATAAACAGTATATATTTTATGCCAAGCATAAAAGTATCCGTTGGATTAGAAAAATATTATTATAAAACACTAATATTGTAATATTTTAATTTAAGTATTGGAAAAAAAATATTTCAAACTTTTTCATTTAAATTTAAATTTATAAAAAAAAAAAAAATTAAATACTAATTAAATAATAATTATTATTATTCTCTCAGAAAGTTTAGATTTATCGTTAATTAAATGCACTTACAACTTAATGGCATTTATTTCTTAAGAAATTAAATATAAGTTAATTTGACTGAATGAAAAAAACAGAAAAAAAAAAATATAATAATAATAATAATTATGGTAGTAAGGATTGGGAAAATTAATAAATTAATTTTCATAACTTCCAAGATATTGTTTGCATGAAGGACAGTAATGTTTCTTTACCAAACAGCTGTCCATACAATAAGGACATGGAGCACAGCACCAGCATCTATAAATTTAAAAAAATAATTACTTAATTACGTAATAACAGCTGTAATTCTTATCATTTGTTTTCAAAAGGATAAGGAAAATTTTTTTCAAGTCACGGTTTTGTGATGAAATTTTTTTTTTAATTTTGTATAATTGGAAAGGTTTGAAATTTGTGAGACAGTCGGACCTCGATATAAGAATATCATTCTCTTTTATAAACCAGATATCGTGATAGTTTCAGAGAGAAACTGATAGTCTTATAACAAGGCCCTACTGTACTGAAAATAACAGACATTAGATTTTTAAATCTAATTATTTATAATAAAAAAAAAAAAAAAAAAAAAAAAAAAAAAAAAGTACAAAATATTCAGTAAAATAAATGATAAGTAAATAAAGTCTATAACTGATAATTAACAATTGTAATTAAAATAAAAGCGGATGTTCATGTATTAGTCTATTTTTAAAAAAATTACTTGTGATGTAACTATATTTCCTGTATTTTTTTCTAACAGTTATCAAGCTCAGAGTCTAGTAACTATTATTCAAAAAATTTACTCCGCGCGTAGTCAGTTAATGCAACACTTGACCTTTTGATTATAATCTACAAAGCTAAATTGAAAGGTCAATATTTTTAATTACAATTTGAATAAATATGTATTTTTTTTATTTTTTGATAAAAACTTTTTATACTTTAATAGACTGGATTACGGAGGATATAGATAATTAATGAGATATTAATCATATGGTTATTTTACCCAAGAAGACAAAGTAGTAGAGCAAAAAGATGAGTTTTAGTGCTCGCTTCCGTTTCAACTCTTGTGGAAATGTCATGCTGACAATGAGGACAACTTAATCGCATTGTATCAGGCCCGAATGTTGTTTGTTGTATAAAAATAACTCCTGTAAAAAAATTAAATTATTATTAATAATTTAAAATTAAAAACCCTGACAATTATTTTTTTGTACATTTTTAAGTATAAATATCAGAACTTATAAATTTATAGTCTTTTAAAAAAACTGGTATGAGGAAAAAAATTATATAAAAACTACTAAGGAAGTTTGAAACAAGATAAGCAAATAATTTATTGCCGTAATTTTTATTAAAATATTAAATAAGACTATTTTTAAATATTTTGTATAAATACCGCGAAATTTAAATATAAATTTAATTTCCAGTATATAAAATATTTATTTTTCTGAATTTTACATTTTATTGCTAAAAATTCGACAAGAAACTTAAAATTTTTTAAATTTTTTATGGCCAAAAAAACAGGACACCATAAAAGTAAAAAAGAAATATTCATACCAGGTGCTTGAGGAGGTGGTTGAGGTCCAGAAGAATATGGCGGCGGTGGAGCAAATCCTGGTGGTGGTGGTTGAACACCCGGATCATAATGCGGTACTCCTTGTTTGTCCATTTCTATCTTAAAATCTAAAATAAATAAATTAATTAATAATAGTAATTAAATAGAATTATTAAGAAAATAGTTAGTACCGAAACTTTTGTTAAAGTACGACTGTCCTCAATAGCAATCACAATCAGTATAGTTAACTGATAAACACAGGTATGACTAATGATGTCACCAGTGCATTTAGATATTATTATACCAGCACGTTATCACATTAAAGTGCTGATAATAATAATGGTTTTTTAAAAAATTGTACTCATGCTCTGTATAAAAACTATATTTTTATTTCCCTGTGTCATTGGCCTTGAGTGCAAGTTTTTTAAATTATTTGTACAAAAATGTTTCGTTAATTTTCAGAGCGTATCATAATTAAGATAATAGGTATATGTATCAATAGATTAATATGATATTATAAATTTAATGTCATTTTTATTGATTTATTTAATTTCGATAAATTTTTTAGGCGCTTATCTTTAACAGGAATTTTATAGATGTCATATGAGTCATGTCATGAAATGGAAGAATATATACTCATATATTTATATGTTACTTGTATGACGTATAGTTCAAAGAAATTCATACCGTTGAATACAGAAGTTAATTCGAAACGATACATTACTTTACATATATATATATATATATATATATATATATATATATATATATATACATGTATATATATTTTTTTTTTAATTTTTAAAATATAACAGATAATTATTTATAAAAATAATTTATCAATACAGATTATAAATAATAAAATACTTGATTAAATTTCGATTTTTTTTATTTTGTTATCGATTAGTTTTATCGATAGATTTTTATTAGAGGACTATGAGGTAATTTTTTTTTTTTTTTTTTTTAATTAGTAATGCATAATTTAAATAAATTCATGTTCGTGAGTTAAATAGTTGTGATAAGAATAATAAGTAATGACGTATGTGAAACAAAATCAATGTAAAGTAAATGAATAACAGAAGAAATATGTTATAATTTTTTTTTTTTTAAATAATATATGAGTAACTTGATGAGTGAGATCTCAAATATTTTGATAATTATGGCCGGCTTTTATGGATAGTAAAAAAATTCATTTATTGACTTGTTCTTAAACGGGTTTTCAGATATTTTTGAATAAAATTTTTCTAAGGAATAAAGCACAGATTTTGTTGCAATAAAATCTGGCAAGTTTCATTTTATTATTTTTTTTTTTTTGACAGTTTCCATTGCTAGTGGAAATGGGGCATGGAAAATTTCGTTCTTTTACTTGAGGGACAGAAAAAAAAAATTCATATTTTTTTAATGCAGTATATTAATGATAAAATTTTATTAGTTTTTTTTTTATCAAATATTCATATGAGTTTTTTTTATTTGATTGAAATTGACTGACCCCATTTGACAACAAACGGTATTTGTTTATTACTTTTGTCACCTACTTATGCAGTATATCGATTTTCACGTAAAGAATTTCGGTTAAAATTTATATGCAGACAATATGAAACCAAAATACGCTCACACTTAAATTTATTAAATTTGTTTATAAGATTTAATAAAAATTTTTTAAACAAAACTTGTAAAACTTTCCTGATATTCTGAATTTAAAAAACCCGCGAGAAAATCCGCATAAAATTTTTAAGTTTTTCAAAAATTTAAATTTGTCTGGGAAAATTATTTTAAAAATTATCTTAGAGGTAATTTTAGTCAAAGTTTACAATACAAGTATATATAGATCGAGTATTTTGCTTGATTTGCTCCAGATTTCTAAGGGCGTTTGTAAAGCAACAAAAAATTTCATAAGATTTCAAACTAAAAGTGAAATTTTAAATAAATTGGAATTCAAAGTTTGTAAAAAATTAAGTGATTCATAAAAAAAAAGACAAGTTTAGTTTAAATAAAAAAAAAATTTTCTACTCAGTGTTAAAAATTTTATTTGATCGAAACAAAGAAAAAAAACGTTAATAAAGAAAGCAAAAGAATGAAAAATAAAAGTTAAATGGGCGTTGGATGCCATTGGTCATAAAAAAATATATGGCCGTACAATCGATAGAAAATACCCTAAGTATTTATCATAAAATAAATATCAAAGACCGATTTATTGATTTGTAAAAAAAATATATGAAACTCTTGACATGAGTTAATTTATTAACATAAATAAATAAATTTATTTTAATTAAAAGATTTCAAGGACAGTTGACTGGAGCCAGTTCTTGTAAACAAAATATAAACTTGTTGTTGATAACAATAATGATAATGATAATAATAATAATAATTATTATTATTATTATATAATAGATAAGATTTGTAATAAACAAGAAATTATAAATAGCGGCAAAAATAAATATTTAAATGACTTAAATAAATAATCCCAGTGCATACAGCCCTGAATGTTGGTTCTAAATTTAAATTTTAGTTTTGGTATTATATATGTATATATATGAATAAACGTGGCAACAGGTCTCTATAAAATATAAGACTACATACCTCACACGGTTTCATTATTTATCATTCAAACTCTTCATATAATAATAATATTAGCAATGAATAAGTAGTATTATTTTATGCGCAGTTTATTACGTAGAAAAAAAACAGTGATAAGAATTGCAATGCAAGAAAGAATTATAATATAAATATTTAAATGTAAGTGAAATTATAATTTAATAATTTAATTAGTTTCTAAATTAATCAACAGTCAAGTCACTGTCAGAATTTAAATATTTTTTTTTGAAAAACTTTCTCTTGATATTTATTTCAAAATATATTTTGTCTCGGGTCTTGATGTTAAATTCTGAGGTCCTGGGTCCCAGGTGCTGGGTCTAGAGTTTTTGTGTCGTTATATGATGTAAATATTCAGGAGTCCGTTGGAGTAGAAATTATATTTTTGTTTTTTATTTAAATTCAAATTCAAATTTAAATTAAGGTGAGATTTTATTTAAATAAAATAATTAATATACGATAACTTACTTTAGTCCTTGATTAATTAACAGCAAACTAAATCCGTATGGCAGGAAGGAAGTATATGTATGGAATCTATATATATATATATATGTGTATATATAGGAATGATTATTGATAAACGTGCGGATGGAGCGGATTTAAAGGAGACGAGAACGCAGTGAGATGCGTGCTTATACTGAAACTGTTCTTTCCACCGTCGAATACGACTATTAATATAAATATATATGTGTAATACACATATATGTACATATATTGTTGGTGTTGCTGGTGTGGTGACTGGTATGTGCTCGGAACTCGTGCTATGGCATAACTTGTAGTTACTTTACTGTACATTCTGTATAAATATTATATATATTTTTCAGTTTCGCTATCTGCAGATGCGAGAATTTATTTTGTAATGTAACTACATATATATACATATATATAGTTGGGTTTTGGTTAGTGGCCAAGGTTTTTTGGAAGGCCATGTGCTACACCCGGAATTATATAGTATTGATTTTTGGTTTTTATTACTAGGCTTAAATTTCAATATTTTGTAGTACAATCTTTAATTTATAGAGAATATATATATGTATATATATATATATATATATATATAGACTGTAAAAAAATTTCAGAGAAAACGCGGATTGAATCTGGAGTATGTTTGGAACGGATTTTTTATTTTATTTAAATTTCCGGGAATGAAATTCACTTCAGAGGGGAAATTATTCTAAAATTAAAATTTCAAATTGAAGTGGAAGTGAGTTAAAATAAAATCTACTTCAATCCGAAATCATGTCGTTAAAAAAAAAATTCTAATTCACTCTGGATGCAGTGATTTTTTTTTAAAAACTTGAAAACCGAGTGAATTCGGATTTTAATAAACTCAGTATTGACGTCCGGTTTTTTGAAGTATATCAGATTCAAAATATTAATATTAATTAAATTATATTCGACTGGACTCAATTTATAAATTAAAATCTTTATTAAATCATTTAATTAACTAATTTATTAAGAAATGGAATTAAATGACTTAAGATTTAAAAGCAATAAATATAAATGCAGTTTTTTATTACCGCTTAAGATTTATATTTACTAATGATTTTAAAGGTGTGGTAACGGAAAAGGAAGAAATCTTCCCCGTTATCGATTTATTGATTAATTTTAATTCATATCTGTCAAATATTTTTAAAATCATTAAACTCATGAAATTTAGAGATAATCGAATATTATAACACAAATTTTAAAAATTAGTCATTTTAGAAGTTTTCCATTTTTTAAATTTATGTTTAAAAAATTTTATGTCCTAAAAATTAATAGAGTTGATTATTATTATAATTAAATAAGAAGACATATTGTTTTTTTTTAATTGTCAATCTCTTGATATTTTTTACAAGAGATTCATTTTATTTTTTTATACAAATGGAGGCACGTTTTTTGTGCTAGAGTTATTTATTTAATATTTCACAATAGTAAATATTTATTATTATTTATTGTTTTTGTCATTAAAAGTTTCAAAAAATAACGTTATATATATATAAATATATAACATTGTCATGTTAATGATATTAGCAGGTAACGAGATGCTTTGTCGTTGAGCTCACCTATACATATGTATAATAATAATAATAATATTAATAATAATTATTAAAATAATAATAATGTTAAAAATACAGATTCGAATAAAATGTCATCAGTAAAAACAGGTAAATAGGCACGATGATTTAACGATGTAAAATACAATATAATAAATAACAAAGATCGTAGCAAAAAAAAAAGTTGATCGGAATATTAATTAAGGCAACTCGGCTAACTATCTAATATTTACACGAATCATTCGTTTACTTTTAAATATTTAACTTTCTTTTAATTTAATTCATTTAGAATCTTTAGTTACTTCAATTATTTAAATATAATACGATCTTATTTTGTCATTTACATTTTAAATATTTTATTTAATTTAGTATTTTTAAATTAAAAGAACCATAGTCCGTCTTATCAATATGATTTCATTCGTTTTCGTTTTTTTTTAAATTTCCGTAAAATTTTCATAAAAAATATCACGTATGATAACTCATCATACTTCATCAGATGCCAGAAATTCTTTTTCTGCTGGAGATGATGGTTTTTTGTTATCATTCCGCTCTCTTTCATCTTCTTTCATTTGTAATGCAACTGCTGATTCAAGTACACGAATTCTTCCTTCGTGTTTTACGATAACGGCTTTTAATTTTCTTATTTCTTCAGAAAATTCTTTTATAATATCCTCCTGTAATTTATTTCATTAATTAATAAACCAATTAATTTATTTAATTCATTAATTCCTTTCTCAGATACTGCCCGCCATTTTTTAAAAATACTAAATCTGAACTAATTAATTTAAAAAATATTAAAGCATAAATTGAAAAAATGACCGCAGTTACAATTTCGCCGAGACCTCCTAATTGATGACAACTGTAAGTAATTTTTTTTTAAATCTATATCTCGGCAGAATTGTAACTGCGGTTCTTTTTTAAATTAATTAATAAAATCTTCATAATTTTCACAGTTCAGTCATTGAATATTTTTTAAAAATCGCGGGAACTGTCTGAAAATATCCTTAAATAAATAAATAAAAAAAAACATACAAAATTAGCACTATTTTGGGATGAATTTTGTGCATTAGCACCAACTTTAGTACTTTTTCCCAGTACATTTGCTTTCTTGGTACATTTCAATTCGCTTTTAGATGTTGTCGGCTGATAACCATCTCTTAACGATATTAAAATCGGCTCTGCATCAGTACCAGCAGCCCATTCTTCTGCAGATATCGCCGCAGTATCACCAGGTGTATCGGGATATAAATCTTCTTGAAATAATTCCGACTAAAATTTGTGTAAAAAAATATTAAATAATAAATTTAAAAAGCATAATTAAAATGAAGATTAATAATTAACCTTTCTTGGTACAGTCATTGAAATAACTTGGCAGAAGCCAGAATTATTTAAACGGTAAAATCGACTTATTTCACAACTATTAACGTCACAGCCGCGTTTTGGCATCATTCCGATACCACGTTGTGGATCGGGTGTTTGGAAGGTATTGATATAGTGAACGAAAGGTGGCTCTGGAGTTATTTCAAAGTAACGAATAACAGAATCACCTTTCCCGCATAAATAAACAAGACTCGTGTCTGGATCGTAAAGTGGAAACATAACACCATTGCTGGTATCCAATTCTACCATAACTATTGGTTCACCCAGCATATCAGGTGCTCGTAACGAATACTGACGTTCAGACATTTTACTGAACCCTGTTGTGAATATTAAACCGCCTCTGTAATTTAATAATTCATATTTTAAATATTTTTATCCGCATTTAAACATCAGTTGGAATCAACAATCCGCCACTCAATTCTTTGATATACAGAAATAAATTTATAGTAACCGTTAATGTATGGAAATTATTACCATAAGATTATGACAATGATTACCATACTATCCCTGATATCTAGAGTTTCTGATCAGAAAACTGATGTACATGAGTTGTGACCAAATTGACGACAAGTTGTTGACAATTTTCAACTTCTTTAACTATTGTCTACAAGTTTTCTAGTAATTTGACAACAATTTACTGCCGCAACCTGTTGTCAACTTTCTGAGAAACTTGTAGGCAAGTTACAGAAACTAAAAGTTGTCAACAAGTTTCTCAGAAAGTTGTGATCAACTTATGGAAAAGACAACTTTTTGCGGTCAACTTGGTGACAGGTTCTGGCAATAGATTATCAACAAGTTGCTGGGAAACAGAAGCTGAAAGTTGTTGACAACTCGTTGTCAAGTTATTCGCAACTTATGTACACCAACTTTCTGATCAGAAATCCTGGTTATCAGGGTAAGAATTACACTCATATTCAAAGGAATGATTACCATAATGTCTGGGTGCCGTTTATATAATCGACATTTTGAAAACCAGACCCTGCGTAATTGTTACTATAAATTTCTCTCCCTGAGCTTGTTATCAATTACCTCAAAAATATAGCTCTTGTAGCTTTACTTCCTTCATGAGCAATAGCTTCCTCAAGTATTTCACCAGACCTCGGATCAACGATCCGTATTTTTTTATCCTTACAGGTAGTGACCAATCTCGAGCCGTCCCAGTTCCAGCACGCGGAGTAAACGACATCAGGATGACAATTTATTTTAACGATGGCCTCGCCAGTCCCCACGTTCCATATGATCACAAGATTATCCGAGCCCGCGGTCAGCAGGACATTCAGGGCCGTTGGATGCCAGAGCACCAGACCAACTCTTCGCTGATGCAGCTGCAGGTCGACAACTGGCTCCGTCAGTGTGCGGGAAATTCCACTGTCCGGAATCTGCCATACTTTTACAACGCAGTCCTCAGAACCCGATGCAATTACATTGTCATTGTGCGGACACCAGGCGATATCTAAAACAGGACCTTTGTGGCCGCCTACTAGCGGATGATCTGCGGATATCCTGCCAACCTGATAAGAATTATAAATTCTTTCACATCCATATTGCTTTTATAAATAATTCTCAGCACATCAGCGTCCGGAAAATGAATAATTATTCAAACAATCCATCAAATAAATAAATTAAAACAAACCTTGTTGTGCGGGAGTACAATAAAAGCACCACCTCCAGCAGACTCAACAATAATAGCCAAAAATTTCGGATTAACTGCACAAAATGTTGAATCCCATGATGACTTTGATACTCTTATATTATCGTAACATTGTTCTCTTTTCAATGATGTTCCGTAAACGTGGCGGAATTTGCTGCTACGTACGACACGAAACGACATCTCTATTATTTACCTAAAAAAAAAAAAAAAATAATATTTACTGTATTTATTTTTAACCAGCTCATAGACACAAATGTACATATTTATTTATTTATTTATCAGGATACTAACATAGAATATTATCGTTTGTGATAACGATCACTTAAACTCAGTACTCTAACCTACAAGTATTTAAATAACTTTATGGCCGTATAAATAAATTGTGTATTTTATTATTACTCCTGAGTAATTATTACCCGGCTTTATTTTTAAATAACTAGATACATTATTTATTAACAAATAAATAAATGTTACGTAGCCACTTGGGGCGTGGGCGTCGCGTAGATCATCCCCTGAGACTTTTTTTATAAATAGATATTCCCCACTGCCCCGCACGCAATGCCAAATGTATCATGTATATGTATATGCACATATATTTATATATTTATGTATATGAGTGTGAAATTTTTTTTTTAAACGACTTCTGATATTTTTGACGACGAATTGAATTGTTTTTAAAAACTTAAGTTTTAGCGGATAAAAAAAATTGACGGTTATTATGGAGGAAAGTTAACTGGAGTTAACAACTGTACACTAGGCTACAATTTATATTTATTTTTATGTATTGTGTTGGTGTTTGTACGTGTACTTATGGTTTTCATGTGTGCTAATTGTTCCGCGCGGTCTTTTAAAATTATTTATATTTATGGTTATGGAGTTTCTTTAGTTTGAATTTCAAATTATTTTTAAATGTCAAGAAAATTATTTTTTAAAATATTAGATTGATATATATTTTGAAAAATATAGTACAGAAAATTTGAATTTTTTAAATTTAGTGATGGAAATAAAATGATTGGGTGAAATAAATTGTTTTGGCGTAAGAAAATTTGTTTTTTTTTTTTTTTTCATGTTTCAAATCCAAAAAAATTAAGGAATAATTTGGTAGAATGTCAAATTAAATTTAAATTAATCAATGAGCCAAAAATATATGATATTCAATGAGTGTGAATGTAGCAGACAAATTAAAAATTATAAATAAATGGAATAAATAATTTAAAAAATTTTCAAAAAATGCACTTATTACTTTTTTAATTTTTTAAATGCGCATTTTTTAAAAATTTTATTTTGTCAATTATTCATAATTCAAAATTTGTCTAACGATTGCTACATTCACACTCATCTGAAATTAGACATCTTATAATTTTTGAATGTTTTTAAAAACGATAAATTAAAAAAAAAAAAAATCATCTCAGAAAATTGCACTTATAGATTTTTAAATTTTCTACATGTGCATATTTTTAGTTTCTTTTTTTTTTCTTTTAATTAAATTGTAAAAAAAAATAAAAAATTGTTAACTGTCTGCTAATTTCACTTGATTCAGTGGTTCTAAGAATTAAAGATTCAAAAAAACTTCGTTTGAATTTTTAAATTAATTTAAAATTCTGTTGCCAAAAATATGGATTTTCTTGATAATTATCATCAAATCTTGTCTAATAAATAAATATTTATCTCTAGAGATTTAAAAAAACATTTCCTATGCCTAGATATGTAACTTAATTACTAATAAATATAGCAACTAAATATATTAATTATTAATTTTCCAGAACTTGAGTTTTCAGTTTAATCATTTTTATAACTCGTAATTATATATTATTATTATTATTATTTATATACTGACTTAATAAGAAGTGATTAATATTAATAAGAGCATTTAATATTATTTTGAAGTTTGATTATAAAGTAGGACGGTGTTTTTGGCGGCTTCTTTTAACAGGGTCAGATCACATTTATTCTTCTCACGTGAAATTGGACACCGAAAGTTTTAAACTAAAAAGTTTAAAAAGACCTACATAAGAAATCGCTTGTCAAAAATAAATTCTATACTTCAAATTTCATTTTTATACACACACGAATTCATACATTCATCCAACCATATATATACATATATACAAGTATAAATATATTTTTTTCTGTCTCATTTCCATAAATTATTAATAAAACATTTTCTCAGACAACTTCATGGTCATTGGAACGCGTTTTATTTTTAATCACTAATTTATTTTTAATTTTCTCCATTTACTCTTTTGAATCTTCAGTATTTCAATTTCCAGCTTAAAAAATAAATATTTAAAAAATAATTTCTTTCCATCACTCAACTTATTTTTATTATTTTTTTTTTTTTTTCATATTTTTAATTTAAAAAAAAAATACTTACCGCTTAAAATTTTTGAAGTATTGAAATTAAAAAATCCTTGCACAAATAAAAGTCACTTGTAACAATCAATTAAATCCCATCGATAATTGATAATCGTTAAATAAATATTTAAAAAAAAAAAAAATAAAATTTTTAAAGTATTTTTTTACACTTAAACTTTACGTGTTTCAGGCATCTCGTATTTTTGGCAACTAGAAGTTCGCAACCCACGGGCGATTTATAATTTTAAACGCACTACGTACACATATGTAAATATATATTATATATATAGATATATAATAATACATATGTATATACGTATTTGTCGAGTTACAAATAAAAGCTCATTCGTTCCCTCATCCTCTTAAACTTAAAACTACTCTTTACACACTCGTGGTTAATAATTTAAACGGAGACCGAGTGGTGGCGCGAATGCTCACCAAAAACCGGAAACCCTCATCAAAGACCTTATTTGGCAATGCTCACCCCTACTTAAAAGCTCATCCCTCAAAATTACTCATCAATTTATTATTAATAATAATTATCTCTTTCTATGAGCAAATATTTATACTAAAAATATCAGGCAGCTGATAATTTTAGATTTTTAAATTAACTAATTAAATATTAATAGATTAAATAATTAATAAAATTAAATTTTTAAAAAATGCGCATTTAAAAAATTTAAAAATTAATTAGTGCATTTTTTTTAAATATTATTTTTTTAATTATTTTCTCTATTTATTTATAATTTTAAATTTGTCTGACGTCTGCTACTACTCGTAAAAAATTGCATAAAATTTTTCAAAAATTCTTACATTACTTTTTTTTTAAATATTTAATTTATTTATTTTTAAAACTTACAATTTAAAACTTTTACTGTCAGTTGTTATCTTATAATTAATTACCGAATATTTATAATTACTGTGAAAAAAAAAACTAAGATTCCAAAATGTTGAGCTTAGAAATTTTTTTTAAACTTTTAAAAATAACTAATTTCAAATAATTGATTACTAGGATATCTTATTCCTATTAAATATAAGAAGATATTTTTAAAATTAAGTATCAAGGTAATAAAAAAAAAATAATCATATATTTTATCAGTTATTATTTTTTTTGTTATCAATTACATTACGTTCGAAAGTTGATTGCAATAATAAACGCAATGTAAAATAATTAAAAGAACAAATTAATAATAAAAGTATTGAAAAAACGCAACAAGTATTTTTTTAATAATTAAGTTTAATTTAAGCTTCATACTGTGAAAATAAATTTTACGTTCAATGAAACGTACCAGATATACGAGTAATAGAAACAATTTATCATATTCTTATCTTCTATCTGTTTTTCCAACTCCTCGTTTTCCGGAGAACAAATGCCTAGGCATTTTAGTTCCGATGAAACGATCAGCTTCACCTTTGAGACCTTTCTTGGCAACCTTTTTCTTGATGGCTTTGTGGGCGATATTCTTCAGCTTGGATTTCATCTAGACAGAACAAAATATATGTTAATCATTGCTGATGACATAAATAATCCAATAAATAATAAAAAAAAAAAAGATAAAAAATAATTACCGTAACATCTTTGACACCGATATCATCTCTAGCAGGTCGCGAGCTGCTGCGAGCGCGCGAAACAGAGACGACGGACTCAACGCGTTGTCTCTTACGAGCCGGGCCGGACAATGATCGTGATCTTCCGCGAGTTTTGGTGAAATGAGCGTCTTTGGTGTCTTCCATATCAACACCAAGTTCTTCCATCTGGTCTCTTAATTTATGGACACTCCTATCGCGGCCACGGGCTGCTGTATTCCGCGGCATTACTGGTTTTGTAGATTGTTTATTAATACGCGACTCTTGTTTCATTATGACCTTCTGGTCGCGGATTTGCTGAGCCAGTGCTCTGATGTCTTTCATCGTTTCCGTTAACTCTGGTACTTTGTAATCGTAAATTCCAGCTTGTGTTCTCAGTTCTTCGGCTCTTTCCAATTCGTTCAATTTCTGAAATATTAGTAAACATAATTAATAATAATTCATAAATAATAATATACTAGTAGTAAGTAAATAAATAACATACGTCAAATATTTCAGGATCAATATAATCAGCAATATTATGACCTTCCCAAATTTCGGGAATAATATCATACTTCTGATCACCTTCAATGTCATAATTCTTCTTCAAATCAAGAATATAATCATCACCCATCTCTTCCTCAATATGACGCTCCAATTTACGTTTGCGCTCAGCTTTTTCAGCAGCGGCTGCTTTCTTCTGCATCACACTAGCAGGAATACACGGTGGACGTTCTTTCGCGTCCCTCGGAGCAGGCATAGCAACATGGAGACGATTCTCTTTTCCTTCAACTTTCTTGGTCCTGATTTTCTGATCAACTCTAAATGCCAGCAAACGCTGGCAAGCCTCGAGCTTCACTTCCATTACACCCTGCTCAGTAACCGTACTAGTCTCCATGATCGGGACTTCATGTTCTTCAAATTTCTTAATAACCTCGCGCTTTTCTTCTGATAATTCATCAAGACTCACTACGTCGATCTTGTTGGCGACAACTATCAGCGGTTTGTTGTTGAACAATGGCTTTATTGACTCAAATAATTTGAGTTGCTCCTCCAGCGAGTGCCCGCACTGCTCGGACAAGTCGCAGAAGTACAGAACCGCCGAACGTAAATGTGCTAACGCCGTCACTGCTTGCATTTCAATTACGTTACGGTCTTCCAATGCGTGATCCAATATTCCCGGTGTGTCAATCACCTGATAGCGTTGATATAAATAATCCGTGTGTCCTACGTAAAGTGATTTTGTTGTGAAAGCATAAGGCTGGACTTCAACGTCAGCACGAGTGATCTAAATAAATAACAAAAGTTAATAAATTATTTTAAATTGTCAGTGAATTTAAAAGTAGTATCTTACCTTGTTGATAAAACTACTTTTTCCAACATTAGGAAACCCACAGATGATAATCGTACGTGTGTAAGGATCAATACTAGGAAGACGTGCTAAATGCTGACGGACTTGTTCCAAATATGTTAAATTAGCAGCTTGTCGTTTCATTATTGTCGCCATGCGACCCAAAGCCGCTTTTTTAAGTTGCTTACATCTGTACAGAGAGTCTCCGTATTTGAGTAAACGAACATAATCCTTAGCGACACTAAAAATAAATAAATAAATAAATTAGTGGTTAATTACAATTGATGAGAGGAGAGAGTAAGAAAATAAATTCTTACTTATCAATTAAATGTCTCGCGGTATTAGTTTGACCAAGAGCCAACTTGTAATGATCTTTGTCGTAGAGAACGTTCATCAAATCAGCATAAAATGGATGGACATCATCAAGCTTCGGAAACTCCTGGATTATTTTCGACAGGCGGTCATGGAAATTTTGCTGAGTAAATTTAACTTTCCGGGTGTAGAACGCGCGGATTCGGGATATTTTGTAATTTTTGTGAATTACTGTCGGTGTTTTCCTTTGAGTTTTTGATAATATGATATCTATAAAGTCCTGAAATAAATTTTAGTTTAAGTACAAGTTTTTTACGGACATATTGATAGTAATCTAGTAATTTTTAAAATTGTAAATAATTTGATAGTTACCTTTGCCGTAGGGACTACGGTTATTTTTTTGAAATTGTACATCGCCATTTTTAAATTTTATAACTTAACAAATTTATTTATTTAATTATTTGATGAGAATAATGACCGACTCACGTGTACACGTGAGCTGACTTATTCTAACCCTAACCTGTTAAATTTATCAAGGGGATACTGGTCATGAACAATAAAATCTTCAGAATGTAAAGGAGATTCGTAAACTCGTTTTTTATTGAGAAAATTATTTGTGCTGCCGCCTGGAAGCTCAGCAAAAAGCGAAGGAACAGACACCTGGTGAGGGAATTTAAAAATAGATTATTTGAAATTCAAAAATAAAATTTTTCGCGGCAACAATGGCGGCTACCTTACCGTCCCTATAAAAACAGCCGATGGCTTCTATGCCAGCGACCAATCACAGCAGAGATAGAGGTCGCCAGAGTCCAACTTCTTCATTTCTCCTCTGAAAAAAATTCATTAGTTCAGCAGCAATCACTCGACGTCATGCGCATCTCAGCTCTATTAAGTTTTAATTATTTTAAATATACTTTCGTCCTTAGATTTAAATACTAAATGATCTCTCAGCACTTCACTTTACCCATCTTACATTGTAAGTAAGTAAAATACAAAACAATTGAATTCCTTGGATCTTATTTATTTAAAAAAAAAAGTCAGCATTCATAAAATTTAAATGAGTATGAATGTAGCAGACATCAGACAAATTTAAAATTATAAATAAATAGAGTAAATAATTAAAAAAATAATATTTATAAAAAATGCACTTATTAATTTTTGAATTCCTTAAATGCGCATTTTTTAAAAATATTATTTTTTAAATTATTTAGTCTATTTATTAATAATTGTAAATTTGTCTGATGCCTGATACGTTCATAATTATGTATGATCCTGAAGTTAGTAGATAATTAAAAATTTTTGAATTTTTTTGTTAACAAATCAATAAAAAAAAAAAAAAAATGCACATGTAGAAAATTAAAAAAGCTACAAGTGCAATTTTTCAAAATATTTTTTTTCTTATAATTTATGGTTAAAAAAAAAAGTCAAAAAATTATCAGATGTCGGCTAACTTCAGTACCACAATTATTTTAAAATTACCCGCGATTAATTATGTAATTTTTCATGTTTATTGTAGCATCCGTGAATCACGAGAAGTAAGAAAATAAAAAAAACATAAATCATCAAAAGGCCCTAATTGTAATTTCTTAAAGAAACGCGGGTAAATATTTTAATTTGATTACTAGTTAGTAATTATGCAACAGAGTATATAATTTAAGCGAGTCTGCTCCCCGTGTTACTCATCTTGCAGTGAGTCGGGCGTCCGCCGGTGCAGAGAACTTGTAATAATAAATTATTATGCTACTCACGGATAATCGAGGTGACGAGATGGGTGGCTGGGACTTGCCCGCGATTCCTTATCGGCAGTAGCATAAGTTTGCACTCACAATCGGCAAGAGGCTGCTGGTGATGCTGAAACTTGAATACGTCTTCGGCTTGTTGCCTTCTTTTCCTTCATCATCATCACCACCACCATAATCATCATCATCATCTCTCTCCCTACATACAAATATACACATGCCCATGCCTTCACACGCACATACGCCTGGCAAGTGGTTTTATTTGGTAGCGTATATGCCCCGGGTCCATTATTTGCCTTAAACAAAAATAAAACCAATATGAGCAAGCAACTCCGAGTTTCTATACGTCCAAGTAAGAAAGGTAAGTTATGATACCCGATATTATTTTAAATTATAATTATATATAAATATAAATTTATATCTTTATATTAATTTTAAAAGCACATAAATTAATTTATATTATTTTTTAGTATTTGTTATCGAAGAGTTGGGCTTTAATAAGGAAATAGTTAAATACATGTTTGATAATAGGCGCTCTCGTATGTTTTCTCAGTTGTAGCTACAGCATCCGCCAAGTTATCAGCGACTTTCTTGATCTAAGCTTTGTCAGAGGCGGGCGTATTGTGGGTGGTTTGCTGGCGAGCGGATTTTCTGCGGTCTTTGCGGCAGTCCCGACAGCGTCTCGTGGCCGTGGGAATACTGAAAATTGTTCTGCCGCTCCCCCGCTGAGTTTATATACATCTATATATGTACGTATATATATATACATATATATATATATATATATATATATCTATATATACTTATATATTTATATCGAGATATAAGGCTCGCTAATAGCTGCTAAACGCCATGCGGAAGTTAGCACTGACTTCATCGTATCCACGATTAGACAGTGGTTGTCATTTTTATTTGATCGTGATTTTTTAAAATATAACAACCGCATATTTTCTCATACCGGTAAACTGATACTGCAGCATGCAGTTCTGATAAACAAAAAAAAATAATAACAATAAATTTTTATTGTTATTACATATTATTACAAATAAAAATAAAAGCTGGACCACCATCGGCTACTCCGAATTCTGTTCTGGATCCACGACTTTTATGGAGGATTAAAGTTCTCCGGGCAACGGTGTGCCCTTTTTTCGTGCTGCTCTTGTTCTTGTCGCTGGTCCTCTTATTCTTATTTAAACTCTTAACTCCTCGCGGTCTTTCTCTCAATTCGTGTGCGGCAAAGTGACCAAGAGCTGAGAGCTAAGAACTCGTTGAGCATTACTCCACGCGTTTATAATACTTATAATACTTTCCGAAGACAGTGAGCCAGTGGACCCTTGGTGAGTAGGGGGAACATGAGCCATCACAGGTAGAAAGGAAGGCACTGTCGGGTATAATGCTGTAGAAAGAGTAGGTTGGTTCGGTTGGTTGCTACAAAGATTGTCGAGGGAAAGAGAGGGGAGGGGGTGAGAAAGCCAACGGCGAGGAGGAACCTCCGAGGATCGTACGACTTACGAAGAGGCGAATGAGGAGAAGAAGAGAGAGAATAAACTGGCAGAGCACCCAGTCCTTCTCGACGCGCCGCACAGATCCTACGTGCTTTTATTACCGGTACGCGCGCTCCACGAGACCCGGAGGAGAAACTTCTTGGACGAATTGGTCACTCGCTACTCTACTCCGATCAGTGGGCCCTCGAGAGTCTGTGCCGAGTCCTGCTGGGACAGTCTGCCAGCCGAGTGTCATAATCGTTGTGCAACCCACTCGGTCAATTGTCATCTTTATTTATTTTTTCGGGACTTATTTTTTATTTATCCTACGCGTTGAGAGAGGAGGCAGAGGCTACAAAACCAGTTTTTCATTATTACCCAGTGTTTCATTCAAAAAGTATACGACACGAGGTGCTGTTGATCTTGACCATACGAGTTTTTTTTTATAAATTTTAATAATTATAGAACTTTATATTTATTTATTAAGACACTGTACTAGTATTTAAATTTTAAATGGATAGATTTATGATATTTTTAATTGGACAGTGAGCTACAGCTACAGCTAGGACTGTTTAATAATCATTAAAGCATAATGGAATCATTAAAAGTGTCTGCGAGTATTCAGATAGTTGACAAAATAAATTTACCATTACTTGTTGTTATTGTTGTTAAAAGCCAGGAGGTGAACGAATCCCCGGTGTCCTGGACGGCCGAGTGACTTGTTGCTTGGTAGCGAGAGTGGACGGAGGCACCCGAAAAAAAGTTAAACGAGAAATGGAAGACGCCATGCGAAGAACCAGGACCGAGCAGAGCCAGTGGTTCTCACCGAGACTCGACAAGGATGACAAGAGACCTGGACTCGGCTCCGGAGCTCTTCACTTCATACGCAATCGTGGGAGTATGAGACGACAACTGATGCGAGACTCCAATCGGTAAGTTATATCTCTATACCTACCACCGACTCAACTATTTTTTATCAAACCGCTGGGGAGGTTTTTTTATATCAGGACAATCACGTCCGAGACTGAGAGCTAGACAAGTAGAGGCTAAGAGACCACACACGGATAAAACATACGCGGGCAAGGGAAGCCGCGTGGTTATCCGCCAACACTTCCGTGTTGTTAAACTAATGAATCGCCTTCCTGGAGTCCTCAGAGCTTTAGCAACGACAAGGGTCCCTCGTATCCTCCATCTCCAGTCCTGTCCCTTGTCCTTTATTTATCTTTCTCTCTCCCCTTTTTTCTCTTCTCCAGCTTGTGTGGAGTTTCAGTCAACTTGTTCTCCACTCTTTTATTTTTCATTGTCCATTTTTTTGTTTAACATTATTTAAACATTGTCCACCGTCTCTCTCCCTCCCTCCCACGTCACCGTCACCAGACTCTATTCAACGTCTACTTAGTTCTGTCTCTTACATAGTACCAAGTAGTCCTGCATGTATGTCGCCAGCACTCACATATTTATAAACACACCCGCTAGGCAATGCTCAACCTGGACAGGTCAGACCCCATTATCGGTAGCGTATCGTCGACCACGATCAATCGTGAACAATTATAATGCATAACGGGCGAAGCAGGTTGTCCGCCGCTGAGTAGCCACCAGTAACAACAGCAGCAGCAGCAGCAGCAGTTACCAGCAACACACATTCACACACTCACTCACACATTTGCACACGGTATGTGTTACCGCGGGAGTAATGAACGAGGCAAGGATATAAGTGTACATACACGCTGGTGGCAGTGTGGTAGAGACACAGTGTACCGAGTACCGAGTACGAGTAAGCCAGCAGAACCGACGGGGGATTATATATCTGAAATCTAAGATTCCATGTACGGTTCACCGGAGCTCGACCCTGATGCCACGATCTCGCGAACCATTAATCCAACAACTATGATACTCTATGAAGAATAAAACTATATAATATAATAAGATAGAGAGGATAGGATACTCTAGCATACTCAACAGACGACCTCGACCTCGAACAGTGATAAAACCCCTCGGTTAACTTTTTTATAACACAAAAGCTATTACTAAGTACTTACTCCTTCCTCCAGTCGTTTATTATTATCCCCCGTCCTACTCTTCTTATCTTACCGATCCCCGTCTTTGGATTTTAATATATTTCGTTGAAACAATTTTATTGCTGTGTGGTACAACCACAAAGGAGGAACTATACTAGGAACTTTATTATTTCAACAATGTTAACAATTACAATTATTTCCTTATCGTATAATTGCTTAGGAAATAATATCAGTGGGCATGAAAATTTTTATATCAGCAATTGCGTACTTTTATTTTTATTCCACTGGAACAAATACTCGTTTACTTTTTTTTTTAGATTATTCTCATTGTTGTTATATAATTAGATACGGTAAGGTTAATTAATTTCAACGGAGGTGGTTTTATCAAACGGGAATTCATGGAAATAAAAATATTTATTGCTGTAGTTAAAAATTATATTTATTTAAATAAATCTGCAGGCTGATAAAATTTTTTATAAATATAAGTTTTATTGATTTTTACTGATAAGCGGTACCGTAACTTTATATAATGGGTATAGTTACTCATCTTGATACAGATCTGCGGTTGAATTTATCTCGTCGTCTCGTTTAATTGTCTCCAATCGATTATCAATGACATCTAGACCTCCGTCTTTATTATTTTCCAGCAGGATGTCTTGCGCCGAGACATCGAGTAGTTTGTGTTTTTCCGTCTCCGTTTCTATTAGACCCAAGTTATTATCGTCGGAATCCGATCCGGAAATCAGCTTTACGTCATCAGCTGAAGTTTCGACTTTTTTAGCATTAGCGGTGGTTAGCTCAGCATTATTTGTGTCGGTATCGAGCATAATTTTATCTACTCTAACATTCACTGCATGATATTTTTCAGCTCCGGTATCTACCAGCTCAATGTTATTGTCATTAACTATCGCGATTGTATTAGTTTCGGCGTCAATCACGTCCATTTTATCCACTTGAGTACCCACGATGTTGTCTTGAGCAAAGTCACTCACTTTTGTTAACTTGCGATCGAGAATGTTTACGCTTTTTATTTCAAGACTCTTGGGGCCTTTTTTAATCATTATTAAGTCTATCAGTAGAAAAGATTGTTTTAGACAACTTTCTGATTCAAAATTTGACTTTACGCGGCTTTGGATTAAAGTTTTACATGCGAAACCTGCGCCAAGACATTTTGATAGGGTCACTTGATAATTACGTACTCCGCAGCCGACTTCTATTGGAAAATAATGATTTTCTGGCCAGTAAAATGGTAGCACTTTTATCATATCACGGACCTTTAAAAAAAAAAAAATAATAAATTGTAGAATAGTACTTTTGATCAGAAAATGATATTTTGAATTTTTATAAAGTATTTTTAATCAAATTTCGTCTAATTATTCATATAAAAAAAAAATAATAAAACAAACGGAGTACAAATTATATAAAATAAATATAGGAAAATATTTTTTGTCGTTTTCAGTTTTTTTTTTTTTCCATGACTTAGTTTGCATAATTGCACTGAGTCATACAATAATTTTTTCGACCTTAAACTATTTAATATCATCATATTTTTTTTTTATTAAATGACTTTTTATAAAAAAAAAAAATAATTTTTTAAAAACGCGTCCGCGGATTTTCTATAAAATTTTTGAAACCTATAATATATAATTAAAAAAAATTACTGAGGTAAATTTTCGGCAAAAAATAGATAAAGTAAATTATCAAAAGTTATAAAAAAAAAAATATTACATCTTTTGAATCAATCGGACACTGAAGCCCAGTCAAACCGAAGACATTGCTGTGTGAAAAAGGTTGAAGGTTCATTAATTCAATGTCGAGCTGGTCACATAAATTAATTCCGTGAATAATATCCATAATAACTGCACCTTGCTCATTAGTAATTTGCACCGAAATCTAGTGGAGTAAAATAAAATAATTTAGTTAATAATTTAAAAAACAAAATAAATATCTGATTAAAAGTTAGTTACTTGAAAGTTGTCTTGGCGGTTAATTTTTTGATGAAACTTTAAAAAAATATCTCCCAGCGTGTTTGAAGTTTTGCCGGTAACGAATGCCGAGACGTAGGGATTCGAATGGTAATTAACATATTTTTTCGGCGTTTGAGATTGATATGTATATAGCGCCTATTACAAACAGCAATAAAATATAAATGGACTCCTATATATCGTTGAATTTTAAATAAATAAACTATTGCACAACTTACCTCCGAAAATGGTGCGATAAAAACTAAAAATCCCGTATAATAAATATGCATATCAAGTGATATAATTTTATTTATTTAGTCAATTAAAAAAAATACACAGGACTGGATAAAAATAAAATGATAGAAAAGTATACTGTTGGATTCTCACTTCGAAGACGTTTGTTTATCCACCTGTTATCGCGGTGAAGTAACTTTGAACGGTGTCTTGGTAATTATTTTATTTTCTTATCGAACGTTATTACTAAATTGCGATTCGAAAACAGGTTTGCTCAATTTACTCCATTCGTTTATTGAAACTTCAGTAAATTATATATATAAAGTATTTATATATATAGGAAAAATAAATAATTGTTATAAATAAAATGAAAAAAAAGTAAAGTTAATAAATATAAAAAAATAAAGATGAAATTTAAAATGAAGATGGAGGTTACGTTCATGACATTTATGCTCAGGTCTTTTGACAAGCATTAGGAAGTGTAATAAAAGGCATTCTCATTATTCAGCGGGCTGCAAGAACATCAGTATTAAAATAAATAACCGACCTATTGCTGTACTGGCCTCGCAAGAAGTAAGAGACGGTTAAAGTGAAGACAGACGACATAGCTTCGCCGTAAGACTCTATAATAGTCAGATGGAAATATGCGAATAGGAAGAAGTGTACTTTATATATACTACTATACCATGAAAGTTAAAGGACGACAGTGTCATAAACTGAGTAGTGCAGGGGAGTGACTCCTGGAGTATATGTGAATAGGTCTCGCGGGAACGAGACACGCGTCGCGAACATTTGTTATGTCCATGTAGGAAGTGAGATATCCCGGTAAGCTAAAGTTTATATACCGACAATTACACATATATTTTTAGTCGGACATATCGTAATTTCACTGGGGTGAGAGTTTTCTTGACATTGAAAATTTTTGTAAAAATTTTCTTCTACGGCACGACGTGGGAGACGCAAAGGGCCGAGAGGAACAAAGCTTTTGTAATAAACTTAAATAAATCATAGAACAAAGGGTTCGATTAAAAGGAAATGAAGACAGTTAACGAATAAGAGATGAGAGACAAGAGAAGGTAAAGGTCAACGCTTCTTCGTCACGGACTCTCTTAGCAGGGTTCAATGAGCCAGTCTTAAGAGTTGGATGAAACGTTTTTTTTGAAACGTTTATTTTCATCTTTATCTTTTTATTCTCAATCGTTTGGATCCCCCTTCCATCAGAGTTGAACATTGGTTGAGCCCAAGCAAGCATTGCTGAGTAGAGAGCGGAATAAGGGTATAGATGTAAATTTGCCGTGAGGTGGGAGTAAGGTACGCGAATCCGGAGGCCCTTGATAGCCTGAGCTCGATGGGATTTATCGTCTGGCCCCGGGTCAGGGTCTGGAAGTGGAAACTATTACGCCGCTCAATGCAGGTTTCACGGTTGCGCCAACTTTATCCGTCTTATTTTTATTTTTATACATACATATATATATATATATATATACATTACTTTTTACATGCATCTACATAGATATATGTCTATCTATCTACCTACCTAGTTGATCTCAGTGTAACGTAGACTAGGGGGCGAGGGACTGAAGGTGGAAAGGAAGGAGAGAATAAGAGGCGGACGGCGACGAGTCGCGAGTTTTACACGCGGAAAATACAAGTGGAAGCTATAAATCTCGACATCCTCGAGCAGGATCACGGGATGTGTCTTGGTGTCGGTGTCTGTACACAGTAAGTGCACTCGTTTACGTATCCACATACTCAAACTTATTACACTACCGTTTGTGTAAGAGATCCAGGAGACGGGGAGGAACGGATACGGGATACCCTCGGGAAAAGTATAAGCCGTCTATTGCGAGGATATCAACCGGAAAAATACCGCTTCGTCTCATCCAATATTTTTTTTTTTTTACTCAAACACAAACAAACTAAACAAATATATTTATTACTAATGAATCATTATATTTTTATGGGCAAGACGTCAATTGACATCCCGGTTGATTTTTTGCGCTCGCGCGTGCCTCGAACTATTAATGTGCACCATATAATAATCATGCGCCCGTGATTACAAGCCGCGGTCTTAGACTCTCTCCCCCTCCTCCTCCTCCTCCTCCTTCTTCTTGTTCTTCTGGTTGCAATCGCCCTCATCTGGTGTCTATACACGCCGAGGAATAATTCTCGTGTATCGCAATAAGAAACTGTCGGATTAGTAAAAAATGTAAACCGACAAGTCATCATCTGATGTAGTCAGAGCATCTAATGTATTAAGAGAAAGGAGATTGGCATTAAAATTACCTTGGACTCGTCGAAATCAGTTGACAAGCAATTGCATTACATTAATAGTCTACTGAGCACTTTGTATATGACTATAAATATAATATATGTATAGCGAGGCTTTAGTATAATATAGATTCAAGAGTAAAGAGTGTGTTGTGCTGTCGATTTGACCCGACCCTGTGAACTTTCCTCCCGTTACACTCCCACCCTCAAGTATGTCGTTGGCCAATCGCGGCGAGCTGTTTGCCGTCAAGGAGCGCTGAGTGCGAAGGGAATCTCTCGATTCGCCTCCACCGCCTCCACCTTCTTGTCCTGCCGGCGTCACCGTCTTGATACAACTGCGCGCGGGAAATGGAGCACTAGGTACAAGACACCAACCGCTCAGCTCTCTGTACTCTGACTACTCCGACATAAGAATCTATACGGTACTCTTGACTCTCCACATATCTTACTTATTTCTTATACTGAATACTTGTGCAAGTTAAGACCAAACTCACCATATATATATAACAGTAAATATATATATTGTGTGACTCCATGCCATATGTATGGATGTATGTATGTATTTATTATACGGTATATAGAATATAGAGTACTCTGAGGACATAAATCCTCATGTCTGCTCGATCATCATCACGATTTTACAGTGACTTTAAGATATCGGGCAAACTATATATTAAAACTGCCAGTTATTGCTCTACAGTTTACCTTTTTTTGGTTTTCTTTCGGCCAAGAAAATAGGATGATGAAGTAGGTACAGTATAAAGAGTAATAACGATAGTTTACAATTGCCGTCGTGGTTTTGCGACAGCCTCGAAACATACGAGACAATTTTAGATGCTAATAGTCTTTCAAATGTCACGGCTGTTATAAAAAAATTATGTGATAAATTTGAAATTTTTCTAGGCGAGGTCGGTCGAAATCGGGTGACCCGAAAACTAAAAATTTTTAATTAAATTTTTTGAGTAGATTTATACATAAATTTAAGGACAAAACGTGATTTGAAATGTTAATGGAGTAAAATTTAAAATCAAAAATAACTTGTCAAAAACCGACATCGGTACCGCAAATTATCGTAAAAAAAATAAATTAGCATTTCAGACCATTTGAAAAAAAAAAAAAAAAAAAAAATTGTCAGTTAAAAAAAAGTAGACGTTTAAAATTTTATTACTTTTTTTTAATTTAAAAATAAAAATAATTTTTTTTACTACGATTTAAATTTGACCTAGTAAATTTTACTTTCAAACTGATTTGCATCCGCCGTAAAAAAAGTGATTTTTATTGATGGTCCTAAAAAAGAGCCGGTCATAAATTGTACGAGTGCGAGCAATTCAGTCCGATAATAACAATAATGACAACGACATAGAATAAAATATGTACATATATCTACAAGTGAATGGATTACAAGAAGATGGTAAAATACATAGACAAAGATTATCATTAGCTGGATTATAACGGTGTGCAATTCGTAAAGCAAAGTTTCCGGCTCGACCCCCCGGTCGAGGCCACGAGGTAATTTCAGTTAAACACGAACCACGCAGCGCCCCCATAATATCGACCCCTTTCATTTCCGCTGGCACAGACGCCCTTTCCATGCCGATCAAAAAAAAAATCAAACCGATCTCCTGGTATATTTATTATATATATATACATACAATGACGACGTCTTCAGAGTTAATTTCAATGCCAACTGTAGCTCAATAGAAATTTCTTTCTCCCCAGAAAAACATTATTAACTTTCATTTCCTGAGAATTATTTGAGGTTATAAAAGTGCAATCTTATTTAAAGTTTATCATTGACACGCGAGAGAATTTCTTCTTCACTTTTCACGTACAGTACCCACTCCGGTTACAGAGCTAGCGCATATCATATATATATACATCTACATATCCATATAATATAATATATATTTTAGTGTTATTTTGTTTTCTTAAACAAAAGGGAAAACGCGCCAAGAGAAAGGATGGGAGGACAATGGATACTCAAGGACATCAGTACAAATGCAATATACAGCAGCTATTTTTACAGACACTTATTCCTTTCCTCTCTTTCTTTCTTTCCCTTTTATTTTCATTTTTATTTTTATTACTCACTTCTTTTACCCTTTTTGTTATTTAAACTTAAACTTATACCTCTAGAGAGTAGGCTCTTAAAATTTACGAGGTGGCACCGTCTGAAATACGACTTGCGGTCAGCCGCAGAGATGAATTCCGAATACCGAGATAAAAATTAAATAAAATAAAATAAAGTGGATTATTGAGTGAAACTGGACTAAGCTTATGCCTCACGCCAGTTGCCAGTAGAACAAAAACGGCATTGCATGCGGGTGACCCAACCTCTCACCTGATAAACGCTCGATTTATCTCCCATTCTTACACAAACCGCATAAAATACCAGCAACAACAACAACAAACCTCCACAACAATGACGATAATTTTTCTCCACTGCCCTTGAGCTGTTTTGAATAATTTACTTACTCGTATTAAAACTCGTCACCGGTTTTAAAATGCATATAAACCGGAAAAATGGAGGCCGATATACATCAGAGATATATCTGGTGTCATTAACGTGAGATCGTGTGACGTAACGAGCTGATTGGTGTCCCAGCCCGTCGCCGTAATGATCCTCGTTGTAAAAAGAGGGTATTAGCATAAAGAATCGAGTGTGTATCAAGAAAACGACAGAGCATATCCTCTGGTATCCCGTCAGCTAAAAGATACCGTTAAGTAAAATCTCTTCACCTCCACCGTGACCTTCGTGTGTTGGACGTTTAAGATTGATATGAATTGGAATAAAATCATGATGCCTTTAAATTTATCTTTTAGTTTAAAAATTAAACCATGAATAATGTTCATTGTCGTGGTTATGGATAAATGACTCAGACTTTATGCCTGTATAAAATATACATAAATATATATGTGAACATTGTGGCTTATGTATACCTGAAAAATCCATCGGAGCACAACAAAGAAAATAGCTCTCTATATAATGTATAATAACTCAAAGCTTGAGATTTATTCTAGTCGCCGGTCTATATACTGTACCCTGCTCGTGCAAGACTGTTCTCATCATCTATACTTACATTAGTAGGTCTGACTCAACGCTAATATTGACAGGACTTTCACTCTCGTTTTCGGTAAAACCGGAGCCGGCTTTTAAAAACTTAAAACTTGCTATTTATTGTCGTCATTTTTAATATTTGCTCATAATTTTTTTTTTTCAAGTGATGGGAACTAATATAAAGGGAGAGAGAGCGACATATTGTGTGTATCATAATCATAAATGGGTTTTTTAGTTTTTGAAATCCCGAGAACAATGGGCTGACACTAAATTGCTGAGTGGGACGAAAATAGTAAATTGTAAGGCTGTCGAGAGTTTAAAGAGTTAAGTAAAGAGAGCTGGGTTTATTACGAGACCATTAAATATATATCTATATCCTCATCTATATATAAAAGTAAGTGAGAAATAGTTGCTCTATTGAGTGGCTGCAGGTACATCAAAAGCATTCCAAGGTGTTTGTTGCTGGCTTACATTACAATTGGATTTGAAGCAAAAAAAAAAAAAAAAAATAATAATACCGAGTAAATGGGTGGATAATGCACTGAGAGAATGGGAATTGTAATTTCCCTTCGGCGGTCACATCGATTTCCTACGCTCCAGCGAGTTGAGAATATCGATAACCTGCCACTGGTTCGATACCACTTTTTAAAATACAAGGGGTCCAAGGTTATTTTTCTCCAGACTTCCAAACACTCTGGTGATGATGAAAAAAACAATCTGCTGGTAATAAAGGAAGAGGAAGAGACTAATAGCCGGTCCGACTGGGAACTGTAGGCGTAAAAAATAACGACACGATTATAAAAAAAGTTGAATAAATAGATAATTTATATGATGAGATTAACCGATAGACAATGTTGTAATTTTCAATTGACAACTCAATAATATATATTTTTCTCATCACTTATAATGATTCAGCTGGACAAGTGTGTGGGCTTGATCATGCAATATATCGATCCTTGTATACCTACTTGGTAGTTGGAGCTTTGTCGAGAATCGATTTAATTTAGCCTCAACATATTTAAACTCGAATGTGTCAGGCTTTTTATGCGCTGTATAGAGTGTAGAAAGAGGTAAAACGAGTCCTCAAGGGATTGAAATTGAACACGACGAGGTGGTTATATTTATATGTATATTGTGCCATTTTTTTATTTCTTTTAGTGCCGAAAGCACGTAACACGTCACTAAATAAACTAGAACGAGCGAGAGGCGTGGACGAAACGAAATGCGCGTCGGTGCAAATAAGGGAGTTTAAAAAAAAATATATTAAAGAGAATTGGAGACGACTGAGACTAAGACTGAGGCTAAGACGACTGAGAGCAAGACGTCGAGGACGAGAAAAGGAGTGTTGCACATGCAAATATTCAGGTGGTTGGAAGTACTCTTTTAAAGCGTGACTCGACGAGTGCTCGGACTTCTCGGAGGGAACGAACCGTGGCCAGCAGTTCTGCAATTAAAATAATCCTTGGGTGGTGAAGATCAAATCCAAGGACACTGGTATAGTACACTGCTCGAGACTCGGACTCGCTAAAATCTTTTAGCATTATTCATTAGCTCTTTTTTACTTTTCTTTACCCCAGCCTTAATCTCAGCTCCAGTCCCAGCTAAACTTTATCAATTAATTAAACAGGATTTTTAAAATGTAGATAATGTGAAATCACTAAAAATTCGTAGACGTTAAATAAATTTAACTGAATCTGAGAATATATTGCTGAGAGTAAATGAAAATAACACAGGAAGTAATCAATATGATAACTTTATTATTGAATTCGGTCTTTAGTCCTCTTCTGTACACTGGTTTGTTATTCTCGAGATGGGTTTTTGGACGGATAAAAAGTTTAAAACGACTACGAAGAAAGTCATGAGGAGATAACGAACGAATAAGAAGGGAAAGAAAAGACCCTCGGAATATTTATATGTTGGTACTGTACCAAGTTGTATAGGAGAAAGGCCGAGTGGGACGAAAGGGGACCGAGTAGCTCTTTTAAGAACCGGAATTTAATACAGTGGCGTAACCCGCAGGAATAATATATATATGTATACATTATCAAGATGTGTAGTGGTGGACCCGGCTCGTTGCTCGGCTGGCTTCTTCGACTTCCTTGTTCACGTGAATTTCAACAAGACGAGTTTGTTAACTTTGTATGATACGAGACTGCGAGAACCCAGGTACCGTTCGATTTACCAATTCGTTCGATACGAGGACACACTAACTTGTAATGTTATTCGATCCAAAATCAATTGACTTCAAAATAACATTATATTCCTCCGGCTTATTTATTATTTTTATTAATTATAAAACCCAGCGTTAAAACCGTACTCTGCTCCGAGTAATGAGAGACACCGAATTAATTTAAATAAATTAATGACGTTGAGTTTCGTTTCATTGATCGGTAATACAGATTCAGTAATTTGAACCGGGCGTTAATTCATTGGCTCCACCTCTCGGAGTTGGCTAGAAATACATCTGACCTTGGCAAGGTCATTTAGATGCTCTGGACAGCCTACGCTTTCTTCATACGATCGCCCATTATGCCTCCTTAAGTTATACCAACACTTAATTCGTCCTCTTGTGCCTCAAAACCAGTACTCTTACATCTTATCCATCCATCCAGCCCATTGCTTAATCATTTATGTACTCAAAATTTAAACCTTTTTATATCTCTGTATTTCCTCTCAACTTTTTTTGACTCATTGTGTTAAAGAGAACCGTGTCCAACCTCATCTTGTCATCATTCATTTCACCTTGTTTGGCTCCACTTTACCTCATGCCTCGTGTTCATTTATACTCATGCTCAATTTTATTATTTTTATTTTATTCTTAACTTTTATGGACCACGTCTCGTTACACGTTACACGCAACGCTTTTTATTCTCTTCTTGCTCACCGTTAATGTGTAACACACACACACATAATCACGATAGAGATGAAAGTTATTAAGTGTACAACATATGACAAGTCTCGATGAGTTGCAGTTACACCTGTTATTACGTGGCCATTGTAATCTCTGTCGTTCTCGATAATTTAACCTTCAGTATGACCGATTTATTTTTTAATCTTTTTTAAATATTTCATAAAATTTATATAAATATATGTATCAAGGTCGTTTTAAATTTGGTAAAATTTTTTTTTGCAGAGCAAAAAGACCCGAGGAACAGCCTCCGCGGGTAGACTCCGCAGGAAGCAGCGGCGGGTTCGGAAAATGGTTGAAAGAACACTTGAAAGGATCGTCAGCTAAAAGTGCTCATGATAGTGTCGGTGTCGATAACTCGAGTACATTAACAGCGACACCTCTAAAAACACGTGGGTTAAATTCCTCGTCGGTGAGTGGTAACAGCGAAAAAGTAATGTCACGGGGAATTTATACGCCGCAAAACGTCTATTGTAGTTTGCCACGTGAGCACCGAAGACATTCTCATGATTCTGGAAAAAGCAATAATGATCCGTCTTCTCCAAGGGAGCGATCATCACGCTCGGGCAGTTGTCATGCGAGAGAAAAAACTTCCCGAGATGTTACCGGTATCGCGAGGGGAGGTGTCTATGGGAGCGAGGGAAAAAGTTCGCGGAGAAAAAACCGTGAAAAAAGGCGACACTCTATGAACGAGACTCGTGAACATCGCAGTCATCGTCGTAAAAGGTAAGTTTATTTTTACATTCATTTTTCACTCTTTTTATTTTTATTACATACACATTATAAAAGACACATTTAATTGCCGTAATTGAGTGTATGATTAAAACAAAACAAAGAAAAAAATAATGATAATAATTAACACACGGAAAACATAATACGAAGTATAAAATTGATAAACTTGAGACATTAAATTTAATAGACAAATTACGGGTGAAAAATAATGAGTCGGTGTTGAATTTTCCCCTTATCATTTAAACGAACGCCGGTGAGAAATAGGATTATTTTTCACTCATCGTTAATTGGCCGATACTCCTCGAAAGACTTATGCTCTCTGCGGAGGAAAAGATAGGAGGAGGAGGGAGGGAGCGGCTGGTTATATCAGAGAATTAATGACATTGACATCGAGCTTGTGGTGGTTATGGTGGTGGTGGCGAAGAATAAGACACCGAAGACAGTAACGTAAGAAGAGGAGAAAAGCATATCTGAGAGTTAAGGACGTTGCCCTCGGATTCGACACGCGTCCTTGAGGGATGTACCGAGAGCCAACATGGAGGATTTATGCAATATGTCCCCCCAGGCGATGTATATTCTCTCCCTTTTCCTCCTTATTTTATTTATTTATTTTTTATTATTATCATTATTTTTATTCTCCTCACCTTCACCTTCTATTTTTGAAGCCGTCCATCTTATAACCTTCCCTCGCGCATTCTTCAGCATCGCGAAACCTCAGTACGTAAAACTCGATTCAGCTTCTCTCCTGCATCGTCTCTTCTCTGTTGCATCTAAGGCGTTAAATCCAGTCAATCCAGTTTCTCTCCTGGGGTCATTTCACCCAACGTGAAAACCCATCAGCAATGAATCTTGCCCAACTTAAGGATTAAGTACAAAATACATTTTTATCCGGGCGATTTTATTTTTAACTTTTTAATGCACACTTTATGCACTTAACTCCTCAAACAAATTTCTCCATCGGCTCTCCGCGAGTTCTCGCTTCCCTCCCTCGCTCTCTTCTTTCCTCCCTTCCTCCCTCGCTTACTTGTTTGCTTACTTTACTCGGGCTCGCTGGCTATGATAGTTGAATTATAACATCAGTGTCATGACAAAGAAAAACTTGCTCGCTGGAACGCAAGGATACGATAAAAGTAAAAACAACATTCTCGATATCGACAATTGAACCTCGCAACCCTCAATACCTACACAAATATATATATCTATACATTCTTACATATGTGAGGAAAGGATAGAATATATGCATTGCAGGAAAATACACATCCTCAACACGCGTACATACACCAGCAAGAAGACGCGGTGCTGGGATCCTTGAACCTACAGGAATGCAGCGGTCGCGGCCCACGCGGAACGACCGACGCTCTGTAGCCCACTCTCATCTCTTCCAAGACCATTTTCATACATCCAAATATATATATATATATATATATATATATATATATATATATATATATGCAGTAGTTGTAGGACCACGTACTCAAATTAAGTGCTCATGTACCTGAGATCCTCTTGACGATAACCTGAATCGCTGGACGACATTTATCAACTCTTGGCATCTCTCTCGTCCAATTGTCAAGTGTCATTTGTTTTGGTAACATAACTCCTTTTTATTTAGTTTCTTATTTCACAACTCAACTCAACTTCATTTCATTTTTCATCATAAAATGTACTGATGCAAGGACTGAGTCAAATATAACCCACAAAAAAAAATGTCTCGAGGACTCAAGCATGTGGCAAAAAAATATAAAAATATTTAATGGGATAAAAAAAATGCGGATAAGGTAGATAGCGGTGATGAAAGTGGCGATAAAGATGATAAATCACTTTATGAAAAGTTATTGTTGTCGAAGGATGATCGTAATCGAGGATCATCACCGGAAATTAAAGGATCAGCTCATCATGAGGAAGTATTTATCGCGGATGAGTCTGGTCACCTTCTTGAGGACATCTCTGGCAAGGAGGAGGGTTACTGTGCTGCTGAAAACCTGTCTTGGGCATTATTACTGCTAGAGCTTTATATTTTTACTCTGAGCAAAAGTGTCTGCTTATAGACTACCACTCGCTGAATTACATTTATGACCAACTGAGGCTCATACTTATAAATATATTTATTTATTATTATTATCATTATTATTATAATAATAAATGTTTATTTTAAACTAAGCTTGTTAGATTCCACAGGAGCGGCTGTCGTTAATTGCCGCGAATAAGGAAATGGATAAAGAATTAAAAATTACAAAACCAAATATTTATAATACAAAGTGTTTGTTTTGAAAAATAAAATTCCCGCGTCGTTAAAACTGTCACCGAGTCAACGAGAGTCGTATTGACAATTGTTATGAGACAGCTTTGACATTTTACAAATTAACGACGCAAGAGCTAGAGACGCGTTGACGAGAGACGTAGGCAGATTTATTTGAGCGGGAAAAGACTCAAAATAATGCGACAAAAGGACAGTGAACTCTTAAAAAATTTTTTATCGGCAGCTTCAGGTTGCTAGTATTCTCGTCTACCCAAAACTGGTAGAGAGTCTACTAAAAACGTCATCAATCTTCTCCTGAGCCGTCAGGTTTATCAATCATTGTATTTATTATTGTTAGACATAGACGCACCGTCAATAATCCATCAAATTTTATTATTTAACCGTCACTTGGTATTACATCGCGGTAATTTTATCAAGAATCGGCTTAACTACATATTGAATGATCGTGAATACGAGGATATTAAAAGACGTCTAAGACGGTTTGATTGTATTGGAGCATCCGCGAGGATGAACAACTATGAGATTATGATGAGCACTAACGAACGACTTAAGAAGCAACTCGACCAACGGGATAGAGAACTCGATAAACTCCATACCCAGTAATATATATTTAAGCACCAATGACTTTAAAACCCATCAACGGGTGTCAAACAATTCTATTCGTTTCATCTCCCGTGCTTCAGTTTAACTCCCGTTTATTTTTTTTGTCACTCAAATCCTAGGGCTCGAGTGACAGGCATTGCTAGACCCATCAAGGAAACTGATGCCTGTCAGCGTAAAAAATTACAAGCCAAACTTTAATATTTAGATGAGTTAAACCCTTATCAAGGCTCTCTGAAATATTTACCGATAATTAGTTGGCATCATTGTACCACTAAATTAATTCAAAAGCTCTTTACTCCAATTGTAGAGTGTAAGCACTAAAAGAACTTACGAAAATGAAAAAGTCACTGGATGAATTGAAGTCTGAGGTCAATAAAGCCGGGATGAAACTCGACCTGGTGATGATCTTGAAGAAAGAAGAAAGCGCCGAGTAATAAATACAAGCGTGACGAGGATGACTAAGTTTTAACTGGACGTCATTACTGTAGTTCGACATGAATACTTGGGCGTTATTGATGGATATGGCAACCTCTTCCTCTTCCTTTTGCCTTTAGCCTTCTTCCTTATCCTCGTCCTCGCCCTTATACATCATCTCGTCATTATGCACTCGGTTAAACTCTTTTTTCAGCCGCAGCTGTGGATGAACCGCAGTAATGAATTTTTATTTTTCGTATCGTGCCGCGCCGCGAATCGAATCGCCTCGCCTCGCGATTCTATTCTATTCTATTCTATTCTATATTTAACAGCGTCATATTATAGAGATGCCGGGTCTTAACAACTGAGTACTTTTAAATAAAACGCTCAGATAAGAGTAATCTGACGTAGTTAAACTCTCTCACGGACAGTACTCTCTTGGGGCACGTTCTATAATTTTCTTATCTCCGCGTGGGTGACAGATATCCCGTTGCGCATGATAATCAGGCCACCCTCGAAGCACCGGCCATTTATTCCAGCCCAGAAATGGTAAAATCCCATTTACTTCAGTTCTCCTCATTTTTTTTTTACGTCTTTTAAACTCTTACTCAACCTGGCTATCTATAAACTAACATCTTCAGCAAAATAGCAATAGCAAGTGTTGCGATCGCTCACAACATAATCATGATATAAATTATTTTGTCGCTATTACATATTTCTTAAAATTACTGCGCATATTAGTAATGAAAAATGATATTGCAATATTTTTATACCAGGACAGATGGACGTAATTCTTTTACAAGTAATAGCAGTCGCAATATTGTATGCAAATGTAATAAAAAAAAAAAAAAAAAAAAATAAATAAACAGCACCGCAAGAGTTTCGGTAAATAAAATTGCAGCGTTACTTCAAGTAAATATTGTGCACTGAGTGAGAGCCGGGACTATTAATGATTGCGAAAGATAATTAAGAATCGTAAATCGCAACATCAGATATTTACATTAATCTTCATCCATAATTAGGTTTTAGCACTGACCACATACATAAACCAATAAACATTAAAACTAGCCTTTGACTATGACCCAACATAAATTTAATGAGAAAAAGTATTATGATATTTAAAATGCATGTAAGTTGTAAGAAATGATGGTTCATGTTTTAAAATATCCATAAATATGCGTACATATATTTATGTAGGATGTTTTACCAGCAATTACACCCTCAGACTCTGAATAATCTAATATGGTTCATTAGACACGTACCTACTGACTAAATTAATTAAAACCTGTCAGTTTGCCGACTGGACTAAGACGAATCACCGGCAACCACGAACAGCCGAGTGTCTATTGTGTGGTTTCAGAGTATGTACGATTACCTGACATAGACATAGACATAGACATAGATATACTTAGACTTAGACTTGTTCTTTGACGACACATACGCTACCGGAAAACTCTCATTGAGGTGACGATAAAAGAATGTTTCGCGGAGCGGCTAATTAGCGCTAACAATACCCAACTACTGCACACAACTCTACTGTGCTGTTAAATATATAATGCATGAATTGAATAAATATAAAATGCACCAGGTAAAATCTCACGGGTATATTTTATTAAGTCCGAAGCTTATGTCCCAAAACTGAGCTGGTATTTCCGGAAAGCAGAACTGTTATTGTTATTTTTTTCTTTCATGTTTAAATTATTTTCTTACAACTTATAGGTAACAAGTGCGGTAGGTTTTTTTCCATTTTTAGGCCGTTTATACCTGACCAACCGAAATAATAATGCACAAAATATAAAATGGGTTCTTTTCATTTATATTCCCCGGTGACCGATACAAGTATTTTGTACCTGGTCTGCGTTAACGGTGGGCTTAAAAACTCAAAGAGTATAATTTTGGAAAAGGGATTGTCCGTGACGTAAAAATTACACATAACACGATAATTTGAAATTTTGAATAATTGTCTTTTAAAAACGTCACGGATAATTAAATTAGCATTTATTTGTGTAAATATGTAACGGTTTATTTTTAACAAGTTAAATATAATTCAATAATTTAGCGTTTTATTGGCCGAGTGCATTAGGCTCGTGATTATCTAGACAAGGAGTTGGGAAATAATAAGTTGACTGAATGTGAGGAAGAGTATGTAGTGGTGGTGTCGAGCAGCGTGACACCTTATATTCGTGGAGATAGTTTTCTTGGTAGTTTTGTCTCTTCGTCTGCAAACAAGTCGATACGACAGCGAGCCAAGAGTTGAGGTTTTATAAGAGATGCAAAGTGCAGTAACCAGAGAAACTTGCTGCAAATTATGCAGATCCTAGTAGCATTTACATTCGTACAGTCCCACGTACACCGACTGCCATCCATTTACAAGCCTTTTTTTTTAATTTTTTATAAATTTTTCATTTTATCTTCTGTTATTTTTATCCGAACGTAATATCCTTTTATCGATCGTCGTGCCGTTTATTTCACGCCAGGAAATTTAACTTTACCCAAATAAACGATTTTCAGGTAGTTCACGTTCTGCACTAAATAAATTATCTCGGAGACAGATATCTCGTCTCGATTTATTCCTAATACCCAGTTATATTATAGTGCATATTATGTACTAACTTGAATAACTTTACTGAAATACAAATTCCGGATTCAGGCACTTCGTGTCGCTACATATTTATAGGCGCGAAGTGAAAAGGCACGATTTGCTTGGAGGACCGTCTCCGTAGACTTTCTCTTATATGTAATTTTTTCTCCTTTATTTGAATGTTTTTTTTTTTTTTTTTTTTTTTTTTTTTCGAATGCCAAAATAATATTACAATGCAGAGGTATTTAAAGTGTGAAATTGTACATAATAAATACGCTCACGTTTTCAGTGTGACAAAGATGTTTATTTAATGAATATAATTTTAAAGAATTTAGGATCTTGTCAGGCAAAAGCTGACAGAGAACAGCCGAGTTAAATGCAAATAAAACCGAAAATCCGAAACCCGAAAGTAAGGATGCGCTGGATGTGGTGAAATAGCGTGTTATGTAGCGAATGGGTCTCGAATGAGTAGAGCAGAGCCTCTGAAGTCGGCTCCTCATTCCGAGATATATGTCGTCTGTCTACCTCGCGTGACGTGTCCTTGGACTTGATTATCCTCGAGTTTCTCCCTAGACGAGATAAAAATGTCCGCGTGTTCTGACCCTCCCTCGGTCGCATTAGACCCGCCTTTTTTGGCTTATACCCTGGGACAAAGAAGACTATAATCGGAATTAAGGACGAGAGCGCGCTGTCGCTGGACAAAGACTCGAGAGTATAACATCACGATTCTCTCTCTATATATATATATATATATATATATATAATACTCCCTATGTCTGAGGTATACTCTATCGTACATAAAGTAAAGAGGAACACTCGTACATCTGTAGGCACATTAATAAAATAAAAATATCCACATAATAAATAATAAAATGATGATGATCAAGTCAGCAAATAAATTTTAAAAAGACCCAAGACGTCGACTTAAAATGTACCTTGATAATAAAATCAAACAACAAGATCCTTGCATAAAAATGTAATTACAATTTTATACGATACCTCGGATTAAACTTCTTCAAGGAGATACATCTCTCGTCGCTTATTTTATTTTTTGGTTATTTTGTTTGTTGTTTTCATTTAATACTTTTATATTTTTTCGACTATACCTCTCTCTCTCTCTCTCTCTCTCTCTCTATATATATATATATATATATATATATATATATATATATATATATATAATAATTTTTTTCCACGTCAAGACGTTGCCATTGATGCGACGATAGGGATGCGAGACCATAAATGGGAAAGTCTCGACGTCGAGTCATACATCGCGTAGCATTCTCAAGGTCGACCGGTATCCCCGGGCATCTGCAGCTGCATTTCTCTCTTACTTCTTTTCTTATATATATTCTTCATGAGCATAACCCGCGTGTTTGTATTCCTACATCTATCTGCTACGTATATACCAACCATAAACCTATACTTCTGCACATCTATATATCTATACATATATAAAAGTGCAACTGCATAACGCGCTTCTATTACGCGGTCAATTACGCCGTGCATTGCATGTTGTCACTCAGAAGCTCGACCCACCCCCTTGTGTTATTCTCACATGGACCCAATTGCCAGGTCGTCGTAATCTCTTTGTTGCTTATGAGTAAGTAGTAATGAGTGTTAAGTTCAAGTAAAACAATAAAGTGTGCGTTAAAAGCTAAAATTATCTGTATTTGGTATTATGGCAAAGCTTCTTGTCTGTTTATAATATATATATATATATATATTTATACCGTGCGAGGCATTTGATAAATCACTTCTCACGAATTAAACCTTTAGCCATATTATTACATTACGCAAATATCAATCTCCTTATTGTCAAAACAATTTTTCAATGTTTTCTCATTACCTCGTTTCATCGTCACGATTTTTATTACCATTGAATAAACAGCAACAACAATAACAACAACCGATGAAATGATGAATTGCATTTGAATGATTTAACATATTAAGAGGCATAAAAAAAATATAAGATATTAAAGTTTATATGTAGAAGCTAAAAGTTATAATTTATTGTATAATAACATCTATGGTGTTATCTCGGTGTCATTTATGCTTACACGTGCCGCAAGATCTTACGCAATCAGCATAATTAACGAGCACAAGACTTAAGTCTCAAGACTTGCATACAAACTAATTGGGACACATTGCACGTGCACATCGATTGCACGTAATTCGGTCGGCATCAGGAGTCTCAAGATCCTAAGCCACCGAGGAGAGATCAGACTTATTATGTATCACTATCACCCGACTTCAAAAAAAAAAAAAAAATAAATAAATAAATAAAAAATAAACAAAATTAATTAAATGGTTTTTGTTTGAAATCTGGTATTGGGATTTTATCATTGGCAATTATTTAATCGACTTGCCCCTCATTGTTCTTGTTGCCTGAGTATCCAGTATCCACATTATATCCACATGCTGGTACTCGCGATCGAGCGCTATATCGCGAGGGGCAAAGAGTATCCACATTGCTGTATGTAAGTTAAGTAAAGGAAGAAACGAAGTAACTTGGCGGCCTTGGCTCTACGGCAGATGGCCGGCAAAACGCGATATACCTTCAACTACTTGCTCTATACCAAGTATATATATATATATATAATATATAAATATATATATAAATATGTGTGTACGTATACCTTACCCGTGTTAATTTCTTTTTTGCCTTTTATTCGCCCGAGTAAGACTCGCGAGTACAGAAAATGAAAGGAGAGAGACTTGTGTGGGTGCGCGAGGGAGACGATAAAAAAGCTAAAAATATAAAAAAAAATACCGTGAAATATTAAATGCAGCTTGACGGTGACACTCGATATTGTCCAATACTTTATGATTATTATTTTCCCGAGTAAAGCGGAATTGCATTTATACTTTAGTTGTGTAAATGTAAAGAAGTCTCGTGCATATCACATTTGGTCAGTGATGCTGGAATAAAAGGGTTCGACAATAAACGGAGAAAGGGCAACCAGTCACGCGTAACCTGGCATCAGTTAAAAACTCTCTTCTTTTATTATCCTGGTTATTATTGTTGTTGTTGTTGCTGCTGTTATATTTATTATATTTGTATATAGGTAACGACTCGCGGTGGTTGACGTCATCGAGAGAAATCTCGTGTTAATCTGTCGACAAAAAAGAGGTGAAAATAAAATGATCGTAAACACTCGGCTTGTATAGTTATTAATTAAAAACACCCTCGGTGACCTCGTGACTGCTTTTTAATTGAATTCACATGTTTGCTAAAAATAATAATAATGATAAGAGTAATAAATGTGTATGATTGGAGTATAGAGTATCGGCTAGAGGTTTGACGTAAAAAATAGCTGGGAATAAGAAGGGGATAATAGGCCTAGGAGTCTTACTTTGGTCTCTCGGTCGATCAGTAACTCCGGATAGGACATAGGACTCGGGCACACACGAGAGCAACAAAGTAAGTGTAGAGCGGTCGTTTGCCTTGGGTTGCCTTCAAACCGGCGGCGAGCTTAGCTGGAGAACGCTCCTCCACTCGATCCCGATTATTCTGATCCCGCCCGGTTTCCGCCGCATGCATTCCATACACCGGCGTCCTTATTCCCCGTCTTCTGCTCGCTCTTCGCGGTGTTGTGTTCGCGGCGGATAGGATAGGAGTCGCGCATGTCCCTCGGTGCCAATCGGCTACCACCGACATCCACCGAGTCTTCACGAGTCCTTCAATATTTCCCCCACAATATTCCCGCCGTGTTCTTCGGGCATTTTCGCCGGCAGTCGTGCATCGGCGTTCGCCCGGAGCAGTAACACCGTACCGGGTTTGCTGCGCGAACACACAACAGCCACGGTCGTGTGTCGTGACCATGCCGGGATTGATTAAATATTTAAATTTTAACACGTGAATTAAGAACTTTATTTTGGAGTTTTTTCAAATTTTTATAATTTATTCGTGTGTGGAAAAATTTAAATTATCTCTTAACTTTTTTACGGTTAATTTTAGAATTTTTTATTGATCTATTTTTTATGGTTTTTTAAAATTAACAACAAAAGTGATCGGTAGTAATTTTATAAGTGAACTAGTGAATAGGTGTCGGTATCTGTAGATATCGCTATTGGCCAGTGAATTTCGGATTGTTATTTAAAACTGACCAGCTGAGTTTTCGGAGCAGGGTTTTCAAAATAAGGTTACATCAACAGGTGGAATCCTGCAGACTTATAGGTACGTCTACAACTTCCATAGTAAAATTTCAGTCACAACCGTAGTTAACAGTCATGTATTGTAGTTTCATGACGTCACTATTTCGAAATGCAATTTCGGTAGCTTTTGATCTCATAATATATTTCATTTCTTTTTTTTTATTATTTCGGAGCAATAAATAAAAGTCCATTGAAGAATTTCTTTATAAAATGATAATCTGAGAATAAGTTGTTGTGGAGTAACTGTAGTTGGTTTTGTACTCCTCGTAGTCGGAGTCGGAGTAGACATTGATAGGTTTCGTAACGTGGCTTTTCTTAATTCCAGGTGTTAACGGTTAACAAATAATCCAAGAAAACATTCTCACACTCTCTTAAATGAGTTGAATTAAACTCGTGTAGGTGAGGTTGTTGATGAACAACCAGCATAGTGGGAAGTGGGGTCGTTATTTTCCGGCATTCCTTCATTGTTTCTCGTTCGGCCTCGACATTACTTTCTACTAAAAAGGTGCTCGCACGCTGCTACCATACCTCCTTGTTCTTGTTCTTGTTCTTGTTTTTCCTCTTATTCTCCTCCATCTCCGTCTCTATCTTCCTCTACTCGTTCTGTCTTCGCAATTCTCCTTGATTGTTTGCATTTATTCAAGTTCTTGTGCATCCTCTCTCAAAGAAAATACATTTTTAAAATTACATATATATATAAACTCCTTATGATATACAATTTATTGCACGCCACTAAGCTACCGCTTAGATTGTTTATTATCAACTCTACAATTTATTCATAAATATATATAGTCACTAAGAAAATTGTTAATTATTTAAAAACACAACTCTTCAACAAGACAGGACACTTGTTAAAACAAACTCATGACGACAGCGTATTTATCAATGCGCTTTTTGGTTTAGTCAAACAAAACCTGATACTGAAGTTAGCCGATGTCTAATAGTTTTTTGAAATTTTCTAAACGTAAACTTGTGAAAAAAAAAATATTTTAAAAAATTGCACTTGTAGTTTTTTCAATTTTCTACATGTGCATATTTTTAATTTTTTTTTTTCTAATTGATTTGTTGATAAAAAAAGTCCAAACATTTTTAATAGTCTCTTAACTTCAGGATCATGAAGTTAGTCGATGTCTAATAATTTTTGGATTTTTTTTAAACCGTCAATTTGTAAAAAAAAAAATATTTGAAAAAATTGCACTTGTAGATTCTTTAATTTTCTACACGTCCATATTTTTATTTTTTTATTATTCTCATATATTTGTTGAAAAAAAAAAATCCAAAGATTGTTAAGTGTCTTCTAGCTTGAGTATCATAACAAAATAATGTTAAAACAAATAAATAAATCCATGGAAACAAGCAATATCAATTAAAATCCATTTATTGGTCTTACGAACAAGTCTAAACTTGAATCATTTTAATTTAAACTCCCAGTGCTTTAATAGGCTTTCATTGCCATGCTCAAGGTCAAAAGCTATCTCCGCTTAGTTTTTAATAATAAGCCGAGTTAACTTGTACGACGTTTTCTCCACATCTATCTGTATAAAACGTTGTTATGTTATATATGAGTATATCTATATATATATATATATATATATAGCTATACATATATATAATATATAGGCAGACGCGTTTATACCACTTGGGAATGATGAAAGAAGGGAAAGAGGAAAGGAAGCACGCGTGACAGGCCTTAGCAAATCCACGTCTCAGGTATGGCAATCGATACATACCTGGTGGGATGCAGACCCCATGGCCTTGCAATCTACCGACGATGCTTGTTAAATCGCTGGCTGTACTAGCAGGCCTCGGAGTTGTCCCAGCAGGTTCTGCACCTCGGTCAAGACCCTCAAGCATCACCAGTCTATCCTCAGCAGAGATCCCGCAATAATCCTTACCGACCAAATGGACAACCGATACGGACAAAATAATAGCTACCAAAGCTCTCCTATATATATATATATATATATATATATATATATATATATATATTGTTTCATCATCACATCATGTCGTCGTTAAACTCATTGTGTAGACGTTACACGGGCCTAATATCTCATATATATAAATCTTATCTCCAACTCGATGAGACACATCATATCAGACTGCTCGGTTACTCGTAATGATTCAAGGCCGAGATACTTGATCCTTTGGCTTTAGTAAAATATTTATATTTGTATTTTATACGCGTTATATGTGTGCTGAGCCAATAACGAGTTATGTAGTCATAGTCAGTGGTATTGAATTGGCAATTAATTCAAAAGTTGAGGAAATAAATTACACGCTCGCGGTTGTTTTATTTAAGAGATACACAAGTTATTAATTAACGACGGAAACAAAATTATAATAATAGTAATAATAAACTATTATGTGTATAGTTTGCCTATAAATGTGTGTTTATAAATGCCCATCATTAATTTACTTTTCGATCGTCCAGCAGAATAAGATGTAGATAAGATAATTGAGTTTGATGAAAAATTAACCGAGAACAAATAGACACCGTTATACAAGTTGGAATGGGCGTGTAAACATCCTTCGATTGCACATCGGCAGCTATGCCTTGTATTGCTTCTTACCCGTCTGTATTACCTGTGTATTGTTGTTGTTGTTGTTCATCGCTCGAACAGATTCACATGGACACAATAAACGGATCGGCGTTTAATGAGCATCGAGAGTGGCGTAGGAGAGTTAAAACCTTATTATCTTTCTCCTCAACGCTCAACAGGATCGTTGTAAACACAAAAAAACCAACAATAACAATAATAATTAAAGAAAAGAAGAGCCTACTGGATTATTGCGCAAAGAAATTACGCGGCTCCAAAAGGATTATGCGAACGCGAACGCGGTAGTCTGCAACGTCAGCGAATGTGTTTTTACCATCTCTTTCAATATTGTTATTATAATAATAATGTATAAGCATACGTGCATTTTATTTGATCTATCTTATTCTGTCTGTTCAATTGCTGATAGAGTCTTTCTCCATCGACTTGGCTGCAGACTACAGCAAACTGATACTCGATTAGCACATGAACCTACAGCCGCAACGTAATTATTTAAGTAATGAGATTAATCTTTATCTCACATAAAAAATCATAGTTATTTGAATTCGCTATTACAGTATTCATTATTACATATAACCGCGTAATGTGTGAGAAGTAGGTGATAAAAAACATTGCTCGAAAATTCCTAAAAGTCAATGAACCTAGACGATTTATCGCGATAAATAGTATCAACATGTGTCACGAAACTTGTTGCCGACATATATACATATATATTCATAGACTGTTAATTTTTCGCTTTGAATTTCCTCTGGCTGTAGACTGCAGACTATACTCGCGTCAATGCATCACCGATCCTAATTTATATTTCACGCGAGTATTATATATATGCAGAGATGTAGCAGCATCTTACTTCTTTTCCTCCAGTTGGATCCGATAGTCTAGTATTATATGCCCATGGATATGGGATTTATAACGCAAGCTGTTACTTGTAAGCATCATGTACTTAATATAAGCATTCCTCGGTCTCTGTGACCAGTTGAATCGGCCATTAGTTTTCGTTCTGTTAAGAATATATTTATTTATAAGCCTAAGTATAAATATTAAGAGCATGCTTAAGCCGATTTCTTCTGTCACGCTTCTTGTTTTATCCTCACCCCTCACTCTTTTCGATCTTATATATATATATATATATATATATAAATATATGTTCATAATACATAATAACCTTCTTTGTCGAAGTAACGAAATTTCTACAATAAAGAGCAGCTTCAGTTGTATTCCGAACGGCTTTGATGACACGAGCAGTGAAACTTTTAACAATAGATGGTTATAAAACGACGGCTAGTTGATCTCGTAAACTCTCGTTGACTTTGTTCTTGAGAAATATATGGATCTGTTGTACAGTATCTAAGTCCATAGTCATCGTAGTATATATCGTGTCTCGTCATGTTGCTAAGCTCATTCTCGGTACCTACATATACCCAGTACATAAAGATATCGTCATCATCCTTTTAAATTGTTTCATCCAAGTCGTGAGAATGCTTGGAAATATTCAATTTATACTTGATACATATATATATTTTTTTAAACATCATCTGCGACAAAGGATTTCTTGTTCTGTTTCGTAACCCCTTTTACCGATTTATTATTTTTATTCATTATTTATATACTTGATAATTTCGTTTTGTGGAACCGACTATTTACTTTGGGAACAATATCAACCGCGACCATAACGAACGTCATTGATGCGTACAGCAGACCACTCGCCAGTCTCCGTCGATACCCGCGGCGTTGTTCATTATTGTCTTAATTAACAATAACAATCTCTTCCCGGTATGTTTACAAATAACAGCTAAAAGTTATTACCCGTGGAAAAGTTTGTTCAGTAACGGGAATCCTCTTATATAAATATAAATATTATTTCGGTATTGAGTTATTATTTGAATCTGTCATCTGTAAGATTTTCCATAAAAAATATTTATTGTAATAATATAATGAGTTGTTGCTCCAATTCGCGGGTAAATAATTTACTGCTATATCTAATTTACGATAACGACAATATTATTCTTAAATATTTACGAGCGTTTATTTAGTATTCTGTATTCATATGTATATATTTTAGCTTCATTTAAACTTGACTGCTTTGGTCTCTGGTCTCGCGATTTTCAAATGGCATTCGCTGGCGGCTGTTGCCCGACAGAATAATCCCGTCCGAAAAAGAGTTTCGACAATTTGCCGGTGAACGATTTAGTTTCGTTGGCATCAACGGTACAAATTATGCAAATATTTAAGCGAATTGATATCGACATGAAATGGCTCTTTTGTACAAGGCTTAACGCCCGGTTTCCTGCTGCTTCCACACACTGGAATTCACTCGATAGTAAACTCTCTTGTGTTGCCAGCAGCTTGTGTTGTTAAACCGCGTTATCTGCATTCCTTCACCGGCGGTTAAATTTAAGTTTCTCGCGGTCGTTAAAAAATCGATTGATTATTATTCCATGTCCATATAATATTATCTGGATAACTTTTATTTATTCATTTATATATTTATCAATCAATAAATAAATAAATATTAGTTTATTTTCAATCTCTTGCAGCCTCCAGTCCCACTCTCCCGGCCCCAGATTATCAATAGTTTATTTTCCTCGTAATTTTATGGATTTCATTACAACAATAGCCGATTGCAAAGGTCCGCCTATCGGGTCTTATCGCAAAAAGGGGAAAGCTGTTGACGTTGAGTTAACTCACCGATAAGCCACGTGACAAATTAAAAAAAACATCGTGTGCTGATGTAAATCCCGAGTATCTGCTAATTGTTTTCAGTCTCATCACATAATCATATCAATTAGTCTTTATCTGCGTCTTTGTTTTATTTCATGTTCTGTTCTGTTCTCCTGCAAATTGCAAATGGAATCGAAAGTGACACATGAGTTATCGTTATCTCAACTCTGGTCAAGAGATAACTGCTGGATTAATTCACTAGCAGTAAGTACATACGAGAAAATGCTCCTTAGTCATTACATCAGTAATATATGTACCCGGTTAAAAGCTCTGAGTACATCTAGGATACCAGGGAAAGATAACCGTTACTTAATACTCTTGTTTGCCATGAGATAATCCTCATCTTATCCTACACCATCACTTTGGACTTTGAGAATATCATAACGACCGCATTTCTCAATACTAAATACTTGGATCTTTATTTATGTACATTTACAGTTTTTTTGTTGTTATTGGATTCTTTACAAGGAAGATCAAGATCCGGCTTTGGCCGGAAGATGGTGTCTCGTTGCAAAGAGTTTTGTGGCATTGGGCTGCTACTTTTTTCTTCAGTATTTGGGTTTTCTTTTTTACTCTGAACCGGCATGTTGACAGTGACCTCGTTGTTTTACAATATCAAGATACAAAAGCACCAGGTGTCATTGAAAGCAACCACTCGTAGGGCCTCCACCCCTATAGAGTCAGTATAGTCGAAGCCTTTCAATAAGAAATGAGAAAACTATTATGTACGCCCCTACAGTCATTTCTTCAGACATTATTATTATTTAAAATAAAATATTACAATTTTTATTCCACATGATTGCGCAATGTGATTGTTAACAAAAATAGCATCGTAATGTTCCGTGAATCAGAATGACACCGGCGCATTCTTTGATTTTTAAATTATTTTAAATTTCTTCGAAGGTAATTGCTGTAGCAGGTTTAACAAAAGAAATAAATGAGAAAAATGAACGTATATTAAGTTAAATAAAATAAATGAGAGCAAAGGTATATATCATAAGTATATGAATATATGGATCCAAGGTCTTGGAAAATAATCTGGTTTACAGTTTATTTGAATAGACTGCTCCAAAAGTCGTTTTGCTTTACATTTTTTTTTGGCACACATATTGCTCTTATTTATCGCATTATAATATCATCTGTCAGCGAGGATTCTCGTAATTACCCAAGCACAAGGACGGCAAACAAATAAACAAATAAATCCAGTAAGTGTCGTCAAAATCAAAGAACAAGTCCGTTGAATAACTTGTGTTTTATATATTTATTATATGTGTGGACGTATGTGTGCTTGGTCATATCTCAGACGTTAAAACGTTTTATTTATTGAGTGACTGGAGTTGGCACTCTTATTGCAACGTTAAAACTAGCACCGGCAAGGTAGTCCCAGGTCGTTATCCTCTCGCCACAAGTGATATGCTTAATCGATTGGATATGACTTGTAATTTTTCACCCTCTCTTCTACATCTCGAATAAAACAACCGCCCGATAGTTGAGTATTTTCATCAATTTCTTAGGATTATCTTGTTTATAATATTATAAAATGCTTTTAATATAAAAAATATTCCATTCCTCCCCCACTGGGGTTCTTTCAGCCGCCACCTTTTGATCATCATGATTTTTATTAAATTCTCAACGAGTTATCAACCCCAGAGGAACAGTGCATCATCGTAAAGGTTAATGACTGGTTGACATCAGAGACACAAAGTATGCCTGGGAGAGTGGATCTCGGCAGCGACTGGCTGGATCTGCCCTAGGGGGCCATTCTAGTCAAGAAATAGTCAACTGGATTCTCGGGTATACTCCTTACTTCCTCATGACGCGCGAAAATCCTGAAAAACTGGTCCAGTTTCTTCCTCCCAGTCTTATAAGACGAAACATTTGAATAAAAAGCACCGTCAACTTTTCCTGGAGGACGGTTAACCAAATGTGGAATGAAGAATGCGGGATTTATTATAGACTGAGGTATTTCCAAAGTGCTAAGGTGATTCAGTCTGATAATAACGTGTACTTTAGATTACGTATAGGCTCTATACTACTTAAACAACTATCCTACACATACCTTTCTTGTATTTGTTGGTGTTATTACGTGGAAAGGCTGCTTATGATGATACTCAAGGCTCTATCGCCGCTCGAAATAGTATAGTGTTTTGATGGCTCGGTTAGTTTTTATTGTCTACTGTATATATATTATATATATAGATTGTAAGCTACAATTGTTGGGAGCTCAATTGTTAACATTCCGTTTCATTGACTCGTGAACAAGGGAAAATAACGCTTAAATATTATTCAAGCTGACAGCTCTAAGATCACGATCAAACTTTTTAAATGACGAGACGTTATTATAAATCGTCTGTTCTCTATATATATATATATGATATATATTCATATATTAGTTATTGAGTTGAGGACTTAATGTCCAGGCAAATGGCTGCGAGAATACGCAATCGGTTCGGCATCGTCACAAAGACCAAAGACTAAAGTAAAAGTATTTTTCAGGGTCACTAATAGGAAGATCATAAAAGTCATGTCACTCCCACGAATAACTTCCAACCAATCTGCAACTAAATTAGCCAATTTGTCCTGCCTGGGAGGAAATGCTCCGTAAGCCATTGAGAGTTTTAGTTCGCGGAACTTTAAAACATCTATATATATTTATATATTTTTATATAGTAATTTAGTATAAAAGGAACAAAGGACTTTGAGCGTGGAGCCGAATGTGTCGGGTGTGGCCTTTTTTTAACGACACTAATTTTTAAAAAAATCTATGCGAATCCGTTGTATAGAAATAAATGAAGAAAGACCAAAAGACAAAGACGGCTTCGCTGTCGACATTATTGCTCAAGAAAGCTTGTCTTGGCTTTTGGTCTTTACTTTGCTCGGACTAAGACTCGGCTCTTTTTTTATTTCAAGGACAAGTCAAACGTGTAATATACCATACACTGATGGTTAAATCATCAGGGCGGAATTTGGTACGTGCTTCAGTGTAGACCGAATGCTCTCTCGCTGGAGATAGCTTTGAAAGTTAATCTTGCTTTCTTTTATTCGATATTATTTCGTTTTATTTCCTTGACCCTTTTTTAGAGGCATTTCGACGAGTCTCGAGAAAACCAGATGGGTTTTAGATTGAATTGAGAACACATCTCTGAGTAGAGTGTCTTTGTGTGTAATGTAGCGTGTATAGTAGAGTATAATGATGATAACATTAATATAAAAACAGAAAAATATAATAAATTATGGTTTAAAATATTTTTTACCCGTAAAAACGTAGATGTTATATGAAGCAAGTTGATAAGTTGATGAGGAAGAAAGATTTTATCTGGCTTTACCTACCGGATAAAAATATTTTGTTTCATCGAGTGTATATACAAGAGACTTTTTAAATAACCTGTAACCGCAGTATAATAGATTGACCACTCGAGATTCGCATCAGACATCAGACATTAGACATCAGTCCACCAATTCTCATCATTATCTCAACCCTGACTTAAGATTTTTAGATAGCTCTTGTCTCAGCCTCGGGCTCATTATGTTATTTTTTATTATTCCTTCAGACATTAAACTAATTTAATATGCAAATTAAATTATTTTATATTATGAATAATGTACAGTTAATGTCTCGGATTGTACGTGGATGGGCACCAAGCCTAAGGATATGAGCGACGGAAGTTGCCCGCCCGGGAATTGGACTCCGAAGGGAAGTTCTCACGACTACCCAGCGATTACCAACAAACTAAACATCTTCAAGGCACGCCTCGGTCATTTGTATTTGATAACTTTTACTGTCGAGTGAATATCCGATCCAAGTCCGACAAAAGTTATTTTTAACCAGCAAATAATATTTTTTTATTTAAACCCTCCGAGCGGGAGTTTTAAATTTGAAAACCGATGAGTGAAGATGACTCGAGATAAAGGTTACGATAGATGAGCCTTAGAATGAGTAGCAAAGAAGCCGTACTAAGGTCAAGGAGTCGCGGAAAAGGCGCGCGATAGACTAGGTGGGAGATGTAGAGGAGGAGGCGAAGGCGCCGGTATCCCAGCGACTCTGGAATGTCGTCCCTCGCAACTTTCTGCCGATACTGCTTACCTCTCGTATATCCGCGACCACTTCTCGTTCTCGCTCTCCATTATACACGCTTTTATTTTTTAAACTCCAACTCTTATATACATATATATAAATATTTTCCATGTCTTTGTCCGGCTTAAAAATTCATATGTGAAATATTTTCCATAATGGTCAGCGAAAAATCAAGTGTCTCAGTATCTTCCATTCATCTGATACGCAGTCGTACCGGTATACCAGTACAGTATATATGTGTATATACATATATATATATAACATTGGAATTAAGTACATACAGCCGAGGATCACAATAAATCTACTTGGGCTGTCTGCTGGCGAGAGAAGACAATGCCTCGAGGTGGAGAGAGACAATAGTCCATGGAAAAGTTATATATATATATATATAAATGTATGTACGCACAAGTCATCTAATGTATTATAAGTTTAAGAGGATAGGAATCGAAAGCGACGTGTAGTTCATGTCCTCGGTGTTGCAGTCGTGTTGCACCAACAAAACTTATTATTATAAAACTATCCGACCGAGTGACTACTTATAAACAATACAATACTTACTCATTCACAGTATTGTCTTTAGCCTTTTTTCTTTGCCAAACAATAATATATTTCATACAATTTAATTATTTAATTATTTGTTTATTTATAGTTTTTACTTAAAATGCTACGAGTTTCGAGTCACAATAAATTATCAAGTCGTGTGTACACTTGACGTAAACGTGAAAAAGAATTGCATTGATATATAGATGTATGCGATATATATTTCATATCTGATTAATTTGAATTCGATTAATCGTATCGTGCAATGCAATAAAAAATTTATATCCTTATCCCGGACAATAAAAAACGGCAAGCAAATACGTGTATAGATATGTGTACATGCATGTAAATGTATTGCCGACAGAAAAATAATGAAGGTACTTGAAAATAGAACGGATAAAAAAGGTTGATGCAGTAATAAGTTTCTTAAAAACCTCGGATTTAATCGGTTTCGCAATGTAATACGGACAAATAAAGAGACATGTCTTGACCTCACGCGTGGGTACGGTTTAACCCAGGATAATCCATCCTGGCTGTGTAGTACGGCACGAGACTAGTGTGTGCTGTAAAGAGGCCTTAAGAGTAACTTCACCCGAGCAGCGTAACCTCAACCAACGACAGTATATCTTGAGCTTTGAAATTAATACCCCCCGGGTTCTGGCTCGCGCTGAAAGGAGCCAATTATTCCGAAAAAGGACATCCTTACCATACTCTCTCCGCGACCCGCAATATTCGATAACAAGAGACACAGCAGTATCCTCTTGCTCTCAGCGACCCACACTATCTCATCATTTACTCATTTTTTTATCCCTCGTATGTATACATGTACATATTTATGCAGCAGTTTGTGTGTCTCCGTACTGACTTAACTCAGATTGCCGCAATGGAGGCTGATGTTTTACCGCGTAGGTGGAGGCCCTCCACTTACTTTCCCGTAAAAAGCCTTTTCCTTTTTCGAAAACTCTTAGCAAATTAACCATTCAATCACTTTAATTGCCTCCCTCTATCCGGCCTATCTACGGCCATATACTTTATTATTTTATTACTATTGCTACACAATATATATGTTTTATCAGCAAGTGCCGAAGAGGTTTTAAATGACACTTTGGGTTGTCGAGAAAAGATTTGTGTGCACATCATGTGTGTAGATCCCTGTGTACACTGAAGTTGATGCCAAGGTACATATTAAACGATCCGTCGTAAGATAGCTTTATCGGGCAGTACACAACTATGTATATATATGTATATAGATATATATAAATATTGTACTGTACACGCACTTCTGAGCGCAGGCGCGCTAATGATCGAGACAAGATATGGCCAGGCAACATGACTCTTACACACATGTCGTAAATAAAATAGTTGCATCGTGTAGTGTCTAGTTATTCCGCCCACATATTTATATTTATCAAGTAAAATAAAATATATGACATCCACATCAACATGATCGTCATCGTCAGTGGCATCGGTATCTAAGGATTTTACTCGCCAGCGATCAGATGTTTTGTTTATTTTTAAAATATAATTATTTCGATAAACGATTAAATTATAATGCCTCTGCTCCCACGGTTATACTTGTAGGACTGTAATACATATTAAAGAGATTTAAAGCCTTAAGGTAAAACTATAAGTAAAGTCTTCTCGAGCCTTCCTGACTATCGTCTGACATTTATGTCACCCAGTTTGCCTCGTCGAGCACCGCGAGATTCCGGGCCGATAAACCTCGATGACTAATCGCGCACTACGACCAGAGAGACTTTGTCTTGTAGATGTTATGCATATTTATAATATTATACATATATATTTCAGAGAGACAAAGATAATAATCGTCTTACCGACACGACGACTCGAGTGTAGAGTTAAATAAAACTCGTATCTTAATGTTTAAGTAATATAATACGGGTAGGCAATTAGTCAATTTTGTACCACGTGCGAGATGTGTCAAGATTTGTTGACGGACTTTCAACGACGCTCGGGCATTTACAGTGTATGAGATGTAGATTATCAACAAACGAAATGCTCATAAAGAGAATTAAAAAAGGAGCCGCCTCATATCTTTAGTCATTGTGTACTCTGATGAACTCTCTCTTCTACTCTTCGCATCCGTGGACCTTTCATTTTATTCTCATTCTTGCCCAGCTCGGCTTGACTCAACTGAGTCTACACCACCCATGCCGCACTCTATAGAGTAAAGTCAAGTCTTCCTGGATGTTTCTCGCCTGAATCATTTGGTCAATGTCTTGCTCCTCTTCTTTATTTTCATTTTTATTCTTATTCGTATTCACAGCCATCGTTAGTCATCATTCGGCCTTGACAGAAGTGCACCGCAGGCTTTTTCTTCTATCTATATCTCCATTTACATTATTTACGGGTTCTTATACATACATACATATATATTACTTTTACCTGCCTGTAAAATTTTCGTAGAAGTTGATTGTGATAGCAGTGAAAATATTTACTTAGATATTAAAAAATTTTTATTGTAGGAAACGATTTATTGTCCATCACATCTGGACGCTAATGTACCAGCATCAACATCTTGATGACCGTGTATACGTACTGGATTTTTTTAGATTTAAAATTCCTGAATAACTTTGCGATAACGATCTCCAGATAGACGTCGCCACAGTTAATGTATTCAAGGTCGTTTTTTAACCTCTCATTGTCATCTAACAAAGAAAAAAAATAACTATTCCCAGACTTTATGGTAATTTTGTCAAAATATTGTGAGAACTTTTAATTTCTTACTAAATTAAAATACCCAGTCACAAAACCCGCTACAAAAAAATATATTATTTAAGTGCTACATTGTTATTACAGGCATTAAAATATATTACGAGAATAAATTGCGTCATGACTGTTAGATTTTGTCCGCGTGTCATATTCGACATTAGAGCAGAGTTTAATTGGAACAGCAACCAAACGATTGACAAGAATCGGTAACCGTGTAGTGGTTGGTGGTTAGACCCGATCGAGCGTGACGAACGTTAGATCAGCGTGCGAGGCGTGAAACTTTGACGCGCTCTATGATCGTGAGTTGAGGAACAAAACAATACAAAAGTAACATTACAGCTTTTAGATTACACTACACATTACATATATCTTTTGTATGTATAAATATATGGCCCGTGGATTATTCAATTTAGTACCTCGTTAGCCGTTCTAATTCCCCATCCTAATGTGTCTATCTCAAAGTAAACATTAGCACACACACACACTCCCATACACGAGACATTAATCGTGTCAAGATAATAGACATTAATTATTATAATAATCTCAGCGTCACTTAAATTTTTCCTAACATCCCAGTGGTTTTAGTCTCAAGTAAGCCGTAAATATATTTCGTAACGTCATCGTGGGTGGTTATAACTCTGGTTACTACGCCCATAAATGTGCTGATATAAGTGTAAGAAAATAAACCAAACTATTCTCTATAGATTTATAAATAATTTATTAAATGACGAGTGAATCTGACGTGTATCATCGAGACATTATCTTAGTGTCTCTGTTTTCTCAGCTGGCTGGAGAATTAACTCGCGAGTTCAGTACAAGTACCATTGGAATGCGACTGGTTAAACTTTCACTGTCACCTCGCGTGAGGCTTTTGTCGACACGCGAGCAATACTATATATGCATTCTATTCTACATGCTCTATCTCTGTTAAATTAAACTTGTGTGCAAATAAAACAGCACACGCACACACGTACGTAATGTACAAACCCGCAATCACAATACCAGACAACAGAATTGTGGGCGTGGGCGCAAGAAAATCTTTTATGTTTTACCAACTTCTCAATAGACATCGTCCCGAGAAACCGATCCATCTTATTAGAGATCATGTTCTGGATATAATATCACTTTGGACACGTGATAATGTGTATTGCATGTGTGGAATCTATGTGGGATAGTGTACATCCTTGTCAATCGCGATGTAGCTCTTGTAGAGGTTGTTCTTGTCCTCCATCGTACCCGTGCCCATGTCCGTGTCGGTGCCCGTGAATGAGATCCAACTAAAGGAAAATAATAATAATAATAATAATAATAATAATAATAATAATAATAATAAAAATATAAACTGAGACAACGTTAAACCTGCAATTACCCGTCCCGTATTCGTGTATATTTACGTCCTGGATTATTCGCGCGCGTGTAGTATAACGACAGTTGCGTGGCGCGAGCAACTTATGTCACGACAGTGTGAATTATAATATTGTCCAACACAACCACTCGCTACCGTATGTATACACCTATCTCGTTTTATTAAACTCCATGTTCTACCTTGTCTTCATCGCCGTACTCTTGACTGCCTCTGCAATGACATTAGAACTATAAACTAATTAAACCAATGAATAATCGAATTAATTAAGTCCGATACTCTGTTCAATAGCAGACTAAACTTTACATACTCCAATAAATCGCAATCTATTTTTCCCCACAAATACTTCACTCACTGACTGCTCAACTTTTCATTTCTCTGTAATTATAAAATAGCTTGTTCATAATACATACACATACACATATAAATATGTATATATATATATATTTAACAGAGGTACAATTAGCTCAGACCTTCATTATATTTGAATTTATTGTCTCGATAGAGCAATAAATTAATCAAATTCTTACGTACGATCAACTAATCCAAAAATGGCTATTCTAGGGAAAGTAATCTTGTTAGCAAATAACCGGAACATATATTATATTCTATATATCCATAACACATATATATAAATAGGCAAACATATTCCTTTGTGCTCATGAATAATTTACGATAAATATTTCTAGCAACAATATTTCTCGGGTTATGAACAATTAGAGTTTTAATTTATCGCGTAAAGACTAGAGATCGCGCAAGCGCCATATTTGCTGAATTGAATGAAGATCCCAGTTGCTATTTGTTACTTGTTGTTGAACAATTATTATATATTCGTGTGTGTACAGGTCAATCTTTTCAGGTTACGAGAACAGAAACCTGTTACACACCTTTTGTATCCACTATCCCAGACCAATTCACATGAGTCACATACATATTAGACATATAAATAATACGCGAGCTCTGTGGTTTTTACTTCGGTATGGCTATACACATGTGTATACATATATGTTAATATATATGTATATGTACCGTTCATTAATTTCAATTAATGCAAATCATTTACGAGATGTATATTGAAATGATAATTATTTGAATTTTAAATTGTTTGTTTTTATTTTAATGAGTAATTTTAATCCCACGTATGTTTTCATATATTTATGGCCCGGAAGCTTGATCAATTAACAAATAAAATCGATTTATTTAACCGAGTCAGCTGGTAGTTACTTTACGCGTGTCATAATTTATTTATTTAAATATATATATGTATGTAATTTATTATAATTTATTTTATCTTAAACAGTAATAGTTTTTGGATAAATCATTTATATGTATTTTGATAAGTAACCATTAAATCTACTGTAATTACACGTAGTAATTACGTGAGCGGAGGTTCTTATTGGCTTTAAGCAACTCAATCCTTGGGATAATCATATAAATAATTATTTTGTCATATTTATATGCACTACAGAAAATATGTTGAGTTTAAACGCTTTAGTTATTAATGCTCGGAGTTTATTTTAATGTAAGGGAGTTTAATGTGAGATCCTGAGAGCATTTAATTCACGTGTCATTATTTAAGATATAATAATTTATTTATTTAAATATAAAATTATTTACTAGGATTAATTTATTTAATAGATTCGGGATCACGGGATCACGGGAAAAAAAAAATTTATGGTTATCAAGAATTTTAATTTTCTTAGGACCCATTATGCCTCGCGTTTTGATTTTTTTATTACTGGGTCATATCAGTACCGAGTAAAAAGTAGAACAAGTCAATTTTGTCCCTCCCCTTCCTATATATTTACAAAATCGATCCCCGTAATAAAACTCTTACCTGATCGGTTATTTAAATAAATTTTAAATTAAACTTCTCCGGTTAAAATTTTTTCATCAAACAAGACCCGGAAGCCAGAGGTAAATAAATAAAATAAAATCAATCATAGCACTGAAATACTATGTTATAAATTTCTAATTAAATTATACTACTCTCGATATGATTTGTGATGAAAAACGACTAGAAGCCCAAGTTCAATCAGAGTAAATCAGGATCGATAGATCATCTGGGCATCATTACGATAATATAAAAAGGTAATAAAAGAGACGAGTCCATGATATGGGGTATGGTTCTGAGAGCGACCACTGTGCGGGAATAGAACGCGGGTATAAAGGTGATGGAGATGAAGGAGGGCTCAGAGATTAAAGTAAAATACGTGGTGTTGAGCGAAGGCTCGGTACGTGAGGTTACTGCTAACTTATTTATCCCTATCCATTATGTTACAACCCAGTCTATGTCTATGTCTATACACTACAATATACGTGTGTATCTTCTATTTGTACACACACGACATCACACAATAGTCCGCTTGCCACGATCACCGTGACTATCCCTACTCGTTGATCCGGCCCACGAACAACACGTTTCCCGTGTTACTCTTGTACTCGTAGCAAGCACACATCAGCAAACCAACTAAACCAAGTACCCTTACCTCCACAATGCCTACTTATCATACCACACAAGTTATCTCTCTCTCCCCTCTCTCTTTCTCTCTCTGATACGCACTTGCTCCTTACAAGCCGGTGGATTTATTTTTGTAATCATATTTATGGACTCCTCAATCAACTTGTCGGATTAAAATTATTTTTTTATCCCCATCATCATAAACATATTCATTTTTTCAATTAAACCGTCATCTTATTTATTTATACATTATATATAAATATGTATATGTTTATATGATTTTTATAAATATAATTATAGTCCCACACACATACACACATTCTTGTCTTCTTGACGTCCCGATGGAGAATTATTTTTAAAACACGATAATCTGTACAGAAGCAGATCAAGTTTAAACCGGACTCACGATCTTTAGCAGCAGCCTACTCGTGACTACGTTGTCAGTCCGCCCGATTCGACCTCGTTAGTATCATTCTCTCTGGCAGAAACGTCTCCCCAACGTATATCTTGGAAATATCTCGCGGATCGAAACTGCCACACGTTCATGTACTGTTTTCTTGTGTGCTAAAGTATATACGCCACGGCGAGGATCTACCAGCAGCAGAACCACCACCAGTAAGCCCATAGAAGAAAAGCCCCGTAACAGAGTAGGCAGCCAGCCATCATGAAAGATCTCAAGAGATTGCAGGAGATGGTCCAACCAGATCCGGTATAGAAACTGGAGACCGAGCCAACTCGTCTATATATATATATATATATATATATATATATATATATTTATACACTTACACATATACTGAATACTGCAACCAACGTATAGAAACATTTAACATACCGACCGCCGGCGACGCTAAGCCGCTTCTTCTCGTCTTTGTCATCTTCTCTTAGCACGTATGCATCACGACCGACCAGAGTTACCTCGGTTATTACGTGTGATAATTCACCAAGTAACGGCCCGGTCAATCTGTGACTCACTTTTTACCATGTGCTGTATCCATTCCCCGCTACCGAAATTTCTCATTCATTTTCGTAATAAATCATAATGACTTATTAATCCGGCACGAAATAGTCGTTTGGTTGGTTGGATTAGTGAGGTTTTAATGTAATAGAGTGCACCTGGGTGCAGCTTAGACAAAGAGAACGTAAGAAGGGGGAGTACAAACTGATATAGTAGACCAGGGCAAAGCTCGCACCCAAGGGCGCCAACTCGCGGACTATGTCGTACTCCCTCGCGCAGATATAATACATGTCTAATATATGTAATATATATATTTGCCAATTGTATCTAAAAGGTTCATACGTAACGTTACGTGTCCATGCTACCCGATACACACGGAACCATTAATGGACTAGAGCTAATTTCTTTTGTTTATAATATTGCGCAATTTCTTAGTATTTACGGTAAAAGGCTAAAGGCAGTAGGCAATGGGAGTAACTTTCTATAGAATTGGTCGCAAACGACACAGACAGAGTCAGCGCAGATGAAATCATTTGATGATTGTTACTAGACGATCTGATTACTGGTACTTAGTATTATATTACTGCCGCAGCACGATTTTAAATCCGAAAGGGAGAGTTCGATGTCGCTAGACCGCTAAATCGGTGAATTGAGAGTAGAAGAAATTTAAATTTACTCAGAAGCTCAGCTCACTATTAACTTATTATTATTTAAATAACTTTTGTAAATAATTCATAGCATGACTGTGGATTGGTTAAATAATAATTTATCATTTTTAATATAATAAATGTATACATGGATATGGAAACACGTGAATTATTATTGATCGGTATATTATTTATATGATAAAACAGTTAAATTATAATTAAATTATTGGATAAAACATGACAGTTGTTATTGGTATTTATGGCAGAGAGCCAGCACGACACGACTGAAAGGCACGATTTCAGTCAGATAGTATTATCAGTAACGAGGTTTATTATTTATATATACATTACTTTTTATATATTTTTATTGATTTAGTATAGAGTGAAAGGAATCGTAATAACCGATTAATATCGCGGTATAAAAACTGAGTGTACATACAGATAAATATAGGGTACGTAATATATAATAATGAAATTAAAATTAAACAATGAGGATAAACGAGGGTTTGAATTACGTCAATTTTTATCCGTCATTCATGAAAGGAGACTCTGAAGTAGCAGCAGCAGCGATGAGATCCCAGGATACTGATAGTCGCGTAACCGCGCGCGGCATCTTGAAATATAATTACGCAATATTCTCCATAAGCTCTGCTCAGTACTGGTGTACTACAGTGTTGGCTGTACTGATGGTGAGCATAAGTAGCCACCGAGGACGCAATATTACCGGACTAAACAAATGACCGCGATCTATCAGCGGAGTGATCTAACCGAGTAGCAGTACAGGCATTAGAGTCTGAAGAAGCAGCGTAAGAAAGGGGAATAAATAAGAATAAGAAAGAGGAGAAGATAATAAATAAAAGGAATAAATAATGTTTTAGTGTGAGAGAGGGAATGAGTGCACGCGGCAACTCGTGGCGGTGGTAGTCAGCGGATCACTTTCACGAGGAAGAAACCGTGAAACGAGTCTCGCACGCTCCCACGGTGTTACGTCCAACCGGCTATTCGTAGTTACACTAAAACTCCTCACTCAGCATATAATACACTGTCAACATATTTATGCCAACTAAACTCTGTGTACATAATAGTAATGATATGTAAGTATGGAAGAATTTGTTTAGACAAATAGACGAGACGAGGGCAATGCCTTTTAGCCATTGGGCTGCATTTAAATGTTGGTGGTACTTGTAAGTTAACTTGCCGATACATTTTGTCGACAGTTCTATTTTAGGAAAGCTGACGGTGTGGGCCATTGTTTGAGTGTTATGTCGATAAATCCTCGAGGCGGAAGCCTGAAGATTCGAGGAAGGAGGCGAGAGACGCTGCGTGGGCGAAATATATTTCCAATCGAAAAATACTCCACTTGGGCGTGAAAGTGCTGTCTGGAATATGTATTCCATAGATATAAGGTTATTTTTAAACTGCAGCCAATCATCGAAATATCTTGCTGGTGTTTGTTTTTTTTTTTTTATCGGGTATTATCGTTTATTGTCGCATAACGGAGTGATGTATGCTATCAGCATCGCCATTGATTTGAATGGGTGATATTTTCGCTCGTGAATGTCTCTGGCAGCAGAAGACGGGAACGAAACGATCCTAACCCGTTACTCGCAGAGGCATTCAGCAAATCTTGGAGGCTTATGTTCCGTCTCTGTTAAGAAACTTGAGCTTCAGCTTGAGCATCGGCAACAGTAGAGGCGTTGTGCTAAAATCTATGCCGAAGCCTTCTCCGGCCTCGTAAAGTGCCGCTCAAACGATCATCTCGAGTCTAACGGGGTCGTGCGAACCGTGAACCTAAATCCCGGTCACGCGAGTAGACGCCACACCGTCGCGTCCTGGACCGAACCCGAATCTCTTTGTCCCAGAAACCTACGGAAAAATAATAAAGACCGTAAAAATTTACTAAACAAGACAGACGGCCACTGACACACTTAATTTTTTATCATCACCGTCATTACCATCATCAAGTTACGACTCCAATTAGCAGCTCTCTTATTTTTTATCTACCGAACTTATTACTCAAGATAAAAAATTATCCTGAGTGCTAAATATCACCTCGGCACTTTCATTTTCTCCAGAAGAATTCTTCATCTCGTTAGTTTTCTCACCAGCCGATAAGACAGCATTATTTGAATCAAAATACTCCCAAGTAGATACACATAATGAGCTAATGTAAGCGGTAAGTTAAGCGGCAGCAGCAGCAGCAGCAGAAAGATCGATGACTTCCGTACGGAGGTCATCTGCAGAAGTACGGATGTGAGAATAGTTTCCTTGGGTAATGAGACCCACACAGAAGACCGGTAGCATGCATCGAGGACTCTATAATGTATCTGTTTAAAAGATTGTCGCCGCAAACTTTCTTCGTCTCCATCTCACATACATAATAAATGATCAGCCCACCTACCAGCCAGTCAGCATTTGTATATACATATACATAAACAACTATCTATCTATATATATATATATATAACAAAACCGTTGACCAAATAACACACAATAAATCCCGTTGGACAAAACGTAGCAGTTATACTTGTAGAAAGGGCATCACGTCGTTGATCGAGGACTTTAAAACGGTACAACCCACACCCGAGAGAGTAGAGATATATCCTTGTTTGACCTCTCCCGGTCGATCTTCGTCGCACCTTGTCCTCGTGCTGCTGCTGCTGGTTTGTTAGATCTCCCGAGTATTCGCATCGCCGATATGATACACAGTTGGGCTAAAGACTGCACAATGTTCATATATATAGACATATAGCAGAGCGTATGGAGAGCAGTGGGCTCCGGGTTGCGAGGTGAGACCGGTCACGAGCCACGTCCGGAAAAGGATTGCAAATCTGGGCTAAAGGGGTGAACGAGAGGTGACGCCGAAGGACCGGAGAAGCCACAGTCTTATAACTGTCGTTGGTGCTGCCGCGCTCGGCAGCGTCCACCTACTTTGCTCGAGTTACCAGCCAACCGTTCCATATTTCACTCTAAATGACTTGCGCAGAAACCCGGAGGCAGCTGAACCAGAGTCCTGTCTCTCTCGGCTACCTTGTCTTAGCATGTTTATGTTGTGTGTGGCTTTCAGGCAGACGTCGTGTCTACCAAGCGGCTTCTTAACTAAGAAACCGTTACCTAACCTCCGAGTCAAGATCCACCTCCACCGCCTACTATGCCTATGTCCTCGGAAAATGTGTGTAACCGTACGCACGCGTCTGCTGATGCTCCATTACGATCATATCAAGTTTACTTGCTCTCCAGCACGATCATCACCCCTTCACTTTGTTTCACCAAAGCCTCAATTTATCTGGCGCTTTTGTTTGCTCACTGAATCGACGGCTGGGTTCTTTGTTGCCAGGACGAAAAACAAGAGCTACATATGCATACTCATAATCACTACATACGCGAAATGAGATCCCAGTGCTGCAGTACATGATCCAATAATAATGATAATGATGATGATGATGATGATGATGATGATGATAGCTGAGAACCAACTATTGCACTTAGCATTTTCTGATGCATAATATAATTGCAACCACAACCACTCGTTTGTTGCTGTACTGAATATGATTGGTCTTGACTTATGGTATCTTTTAAGCAATCAACCAACATTAGCCGTGAAAAATATGCGTGCAGCATCATTCATTTTTTTACCTATATTCCTATCTGTGCTGCTATTTTATTTAATATTTATATTTTATAAATATACATTTATATATACATATATATATATTTCTCGTTCCTCAGTTCTCAGCTGTCTAGTTCGTAAACTCTCTCGCTCGTCTCAACTTCTACCGACTAACGGTAATCACGATGTGCACGAGGATCCATACTCACACAGGATTTAACCTGCACAGATACACACGCCGATCGAGTCCCAGAGAAATAGCATAAAGCGAATTAGAGAGTAAGTTGTTGCGGTGTAGGGAAAGAGATCAGGTATAGACCCAGTCGGCCAGTCTTTTACTTTTTTTTACCTCCGGTTCTTCTTCTTATTCTTATTAAACCTATTTTTATTCTCATTCTCCTCGATAATCTACAAGCTCGTGGAGAAAACTCCCAGGGAAATTAGGAACGCTCGTGATTATGAGTTACTTGGAAGAGTATCGTCTGAATAAAAACTTAATAGTGTAAAAAAATATATTAACAGTAAGACGATTCCCTGTGAGCCCATCGAAGCTTACTCGGCTTGGACTCGCATTTCTGATACTCTGCGTACACAATCCAGATAAGAACTCAACACTGCAGAGACATGCCAAGAAATTATTTTACCCTGTTTGTTCAAGGATTCACTCTGTAATAGCCTTCTTGCCTTTCAATACAGCCACAAACAAAATACACAAGCGGTCCCCTATCATCAGGCGATAAATAAACCCGAGTAACCGACTTTGTGTTCTGTCCTCTTATGCAAAAGAATCGCTTTGAAATACGAAACAGCGGGCACAGAACTGGGTCTCGGTGCTCAAAGTGCCCCGATGACGAGCAATGCAAACATAAAACCGCATTACAATCCAAGTGTTTTAAAGTTATTCCCCTTTTTGTACGCTTGTTCTTCCTTTGGCTTCGAAATCTCATTGACAGCGAGTGTGCCCAGAAAGACACTTAGTACAACTTTAAATTATACCGTTGGTCCTTCAGTTATGCACGACCGATTTAAGAATATTATCTAAAGTACGAAAAATTTGTTACGCTCACAGTTTCTTCCTCTCGATTCCCTCTTAATTTATTTTTTCCAGCTTGTAACGGTTCCCTCCCACGCACTCTAGTGATCAAATTTTTAGTGGTATCACCAAAATAAATAGACCTGATTGCCTTGAACACTTTTTATGTCGGTATAAATTTGTTTTATAAATTAAACTCACAAACAAGCTTTCAAATGATGATAATAACAACAACAATACTGATAGTAATGACCGCAGTAATAGAGATAAAAAACAATAAAATAAATTTTAAAAAATGTCCATATTTAATTTAATATATTTCTTAGAGTTGGCCAATTATCGTTAGTTATCCTTACTTGGCAACGAGGAAGATCCTCTGTGGCCAATAGCAATTATAAGTGTTTTATCGTGCCGGCACGGCAACGTTACTTGTGTTCATATATACATACATATATATGTATATATATATTGCAGTGGATCTAAACAAACCAACCATTAAGAACCGTGTGGAATAAATGCACTTGTAAACGCATTTATAATTATTTTTGTTCTTTCGAGTATCACAATCGCTCGTACATCTTCACAACCACTAAAAACATTTTACTTTAGTGCCTATGAGCCGTAGTTTCATCATATGTACATACAAATACATATACATGTGTACATAAATTTAAAATAATGGTGAGAATAAAATGTTATTTTGTAAAATATTTTTTTTCGAGACATCAGCTTAGATAATCGAGGCCGGAATCGATTTGGAATCGGTTACAAAAACAAGATATCCCTTTGGAGGCAAACGGCTTTTGTGGCTAAAGTATGGAGAGTTGGGTATTATTGTAAAGCGCGTGTTATTTCCCGATTCTACGAAGGAATGCTTGGCGGACTCTCAACTGGGTATTATTGCGTCGAGCTATGCTGATTTCAATTAATTCAACTCGGCATTCTTAGCCTTTTTTGCTAGCACGTGCGGTCAAGTTTCTCATCCCGTCATCATCCGAGTCCCCATCCGTTTATTTTCCGATTCCGAAAGCGAGAGCAATCTTGTAAATAACAAAAAACACTTAATCTATTTTATGGCTCCGCACATACATATATATATATATATATATAGATATAAATATATATGTGCCCTGGATATTTAAAATCTACCACGCGAAGAAATTAAAAATTTTTCGTACATCCGCAAACGACAACCGCGATATTGACGACTTTTGAACACGCAGGGTAATATATTTTTATTTTACCGAATAAGTCCAAGCCCGCAGCCACCGATGTCAAAATATTTTGCCTCGACATTTACTGCTGAAGATTTAAAACCGGGCAGTAAAAATATTTCATATTTATAAATACATAAAGAGAGAACGCGCATTAATTCACGGATCCACGGGAGCAACAATGGCCAGAGGTTCTGAAAGAAAAGTTAATGCGGTGAGAGTCTGATATCAGATAGCCAGTGAGTTATTGAGGCTAGATTCCGGTAAAAAAATTCAATGCGTGCTTTAACTCTTCTTTTTTCCTATTCATTTAAAGTTATTCTTAATCTCAGTGCAGTAAATATTCAGCTCGCTATCGAAGAATATCGATGCTAGAATTAACCAAGTTAAGAAACTGCTTCCTTGCCAGCAGCCTCAGTACCCATGTATTATATAGTTCTCGGATTTATCCAGTAATTAATGATATCTGAAATAACAGAACCCAGATAATTTAAGGCGTTAATTGTAGATCTACGCGTGCACCAGCACCTGCTGAAAAAATAAAAATAACCAAAGGAAATAAAAAATAGCCGGAGATGATGTCTAGGATAATGGAGGAATTCTTGGAGCACGCAGTTAAGGCGAACTATGCTGATTATATTGTTCTGCTCGAGCTAGCAGTGGTAACTTGGTATGGCATCGCATGGCATGGTATGGTGCTGGCCTCAAGGCCACGGTGAAGAAGTAAAGGGAGTACTTGCCACCTGTCGAGCCAAGCAGTACGAAGCCGTCCCCTTTTGCCAAGTTCATTGTCGCGTGCACTCCTATACCAGGTTTATAGCATAAGCACCAGTAAGTCTCGGAGATCTTTAGTCTAAAGCCAAAGGAAATGACCGATTAATTGCCGGTATTAGCTGTCGATAGACACGTAACCGCCTCTCGGCTATCCATTTCACTCTTAATTATGTATCCTTTCAATAAAACCCTGCTTATATATTATTACCGCTAATTCATCTATCTGTCTGTCTGTTAGCACACGATATACCTCACCATTAAATATGTACAAATACTTGTACACATGCTTGCACGTAACTCATTTTTTGCGAGTCCTTAATTCACGTTAAAACCAGCTGCAGCGCTCAGGTGTTGGTTCACCTGAAACCAACACCACATACTGGATTAAATGCTCCCTTTATTATTTTCTTCGTCGTTCTCGTATGTAGTTTATTGGATTTTTTTTTCCCCGGTTCTCTACCACCGGGAGGTCGTCGATGACATCTGGTCGACGGAGCGGAATGTCGAGCGTTACTTTACCTCTCCCTCTGCCCCTCAATCTTCCCGTCTTATTCGCGGTACTGGTCTATAAGCATTCTGGTCTTCTTAAATTCCTGATACACGTGTCTCGAGTCGACGATTGACAACTTGTAGTCACTAAATATTATAAAACACAAATAAATATATAAAAATATAATAATAATAATAATTATTATTTCTATTGTTTTTAGTCGTTATGTTCGCTCTGGCGAGCACTCGATTATAAACTTCCTCAGTCGGTTCTACAGGAGCAGACGACCTGCTGCCGGAAGCCGGCAGGTGGGATGCAAATTATTCAATTAACGTGCGAACCCCGCGGCCGAGTTTAAGAGAAAAGGGAATAGAATAAAACAGAATATTAAGACCGACCAACAAGTTGTTGTTCTTGTAGTAAAAAGGAATAAAAAAAATTAAGGAAAAAAAAAAAAGTATCTTAACATCTCGAGATCAAGGATATAGTTGGGGCTCGGACGCCTCTAGGCTCCTCTCAGCCAACTAACCTCCGCACATTCCATCCAAAAGAGATAGCGTTGACACTTTGATTGGCAGTTTGGGGTGTGCGCTGCCCACTTTAATAAATCGCTTATCGCAAACAGTAGCCGCGAGTACACAGATAATTGGTTTAACATTCTAAAATCATTTATACACCAAAAGTTTCTCCAGCATCTTCAATCATTAATTATATATATCTAGACATATATATTGGTATATACATACCAACAACCCGTATCAGAATAAATCTGAAAGAATGACTTTTATTTAAATCCCGATCTGTCGGCGTGAAACTCATCCACCGCTTCCGTGATTCACGAGCGCACGCGGCTCATAAATAAAATCTCTATCCATATTCATGTATCTAGTTGTTATTTATCCGCCCTCATAGAACCGCGAAACACTCGTTGGCTCTCAACTGTAAGAGCTCAAGAGTTCGTTGACTTTTTATCGTCATTGGAAAAATACCCAGTCATCTAAAAGAAATTCATAGTATTATGCTGATGAACCTCATATAGGATCTACATCTACGTCTATATATAGATATATATATGTATGAATGTATCTACGGACATTTATATTTTTTTAACACACCCACAGAGTAATAAAACGACAGTAATGTACGCCCGGGTATCTGCCAGGGTCACTTTACTTCCTCAGCAAGCTTCTAGCCATTTATACACTCTGATATATGTTATACGCATATAATACTTATAATACACATGGGGAGATATTAACAAAGGTTAAAGGATGAGAGGCAAGAGGTGTATCTCTCGTTAGGAACAGCTACAATGACATATTTTTGCAGATACAGACGTTTCAATTTATCCATTAATCGTAAGTTGTATATCCCACATTCGTAACTTGTATTCATATGAATATTTAATGACGATACACTCAAGAGCCTCGATGATCAACGATCCACGTGTCACCTAACAATCCCATTATGTTCCCATACTCACACTGCATTATATTATGTTATTATAAATAAAAATATTCCCGGTGCACAAATGAGATCGTCATCGTCCCTCATTATCTCAGTACGGGGAATATCATAAGAGCCAGCGTGTATGATGCTGCTAAAAAAAGGTAAGACCGAGAGATTTTCTCTTTGTCGAGGAGTGTGTTGAAGGGCACTCAGGCACCCACGCTTTCGATAAGAGACTACGCCAATGCTGGCTAATGCTCGAGGCCTCACTCGTCCACTCTACTCTCTGGTTGCCAGCATTCAGCATCCAGCATCCAGCATCGGCACGAGAGCCCAAACAAAATAAATAAATAAAGAGAGAAAGAGTTTAAGAGGAGAGAAACAACTGACCGGTTTGACTGTAACCCTGGATATCTGTAAGACCCCGGAGTAATTTTCGCCCCCGGCGGATTTTTTATGTTTGAATCGACGGTTAATTTTTAATAAAAATTTCTATGGCTTTCGGTCGCCGTCGTCATAGCCGTTTAAACTTTAGTTTATCGTAACACTACGAGAGTGCAGTTTATCAATTTTAGACTCGAGAGTTGAGTTAACTCTAGACGGACGGATTACGAGGCAATTACAAGTGAATTATTATACCGCGAGTGCATTATGTTATTTTATATTAACAAATAATTTGTTTGTGCGAGTTCTCTTGACTGGTCTTTGGTTCTACATCTGTTTAAGAGGCCGTTATACACCGGGAAATGTTATTACGCCTCAGGAATAACGTATTGTATAATATGTTTGTCGATTTGATCATACACTCAAATTGGAATCCAATAGCTGATTGATTAAACATCAGTGTCGATAATAACGGAAGCTCATTATAAATTCTAACTACAACTTTATTACCATGGCATTGTGTGTAATTTATTGATGAACCAATAACATCTACATACACATATATATAGATATAGATATAGATATATTATAAAATAAATAATATTTAAAGAGAAATTTTTGAACGTTGCCTTGACTAATTGCCGACCTTGTTGATTTCTCTAACGTAACTCGTTTTTATTTGATCGATCGCTCGAAAGTTCAATGCCCATTCAATTCGCAAATTCTAACTGTCAAATTAATCGACTCGATACATTCAAATAATTATTTTTATAATTGGACAAGCAATTTGTGTCTTCAAATATTTATATAATAATTAGCTTTGAATAAATAAATAATTTACCATCTAAACTGGTTCCATAGAGCTCAGCTTCTCGTATCGAGCCAATCGGCTGAAATAAATAAATTTTTATAGAAAGAGATTTGAGCAGCCACGAAATAATTATAACATTACCGGTGGATATTTTTCCAGTTTAGCGTTTCGCCGGCATCACGATCGCCGGAATTACATACGAACACCGTGTACAGGCATAATGTATCCAAGCTAACCAGTCAACGAACTCAACGCGCATTAATAACGTGATGTAATCTCGGCTCTTTTATTTCTCTCTTTTTCTCTCATCGTGATCTACACTTTTTAACACCACACTCTACTCTACTCTACTCTTTTTTTGCACTCCATACCGCGTCTTCCTTACATTCCCTCAACTCGATCTTTCTTCATCTCTATATTTACTAAACACTCATCCACACAAACCCATACCCATTCCCATATACATGTAGCAGCATTAAGATCTACTTTTATTTCACTACGACCGGGTATTTCACGTGTGTAATGTGCTCTGAGGAAAGTGCATATCGTAGTCTCGATGATCGTGCGATAAAGGGTCATCCACCCACCAAACAAACTACACATATATACATACATACATACATATATATATGTGACTAAAGAGAACCGTGAATGTGCGCCAAGTGCCTGAAGCCAAGTGACTCGATAACTTAAACGTACACCGAGTACCGAGATCTCAGTATGTCTGTTGTACATTACAGTACTTTATTTGTAAGTGTGTACGCACTTTTTTCGTATTGGTCAGCGAGTAGATTCGAGTGCGCAGAGTTTACCGTTTGGATCGTGTCCTATACGTAACATTGGCTGCTCTTCTGCTTGGTCTCCGCAACCGTATCGTTAATATAAGACGAGTAAAATGAAGATAAAGACGAAATAAATAAATTTAAGAGTGGCCAAGTAAAGAGATTACTTGGATCTTGCCAGTAGATATATAAATGATAAATTATTTAATACGGATTAAATCACGATTTTATTACCATAAATAAATAAATATTATTTTCGATATTTTATTAAAAGATTAAATGTATTTTTTATTTTTATTTTTGAAGCATGGTATCATGAGTGTTAATAATAAACTGATGGTTTGATTAATTACAGCTGTGTCCCGAATGGCGGGGCTGCGTGTAGCGCGATGACGGAGCTGCAGCCATCTCCAGCGGGATATCGCGGTCAGGATGAGGTTCCAGGTCCACCGACTCACCCGGTTGGGTTCGCAAAGTCCTATTCCTCTCATGGGCACCTCGAGACGTGTAATTACAGTATCCCTGGCTACCTGACTCAGCAGCAGCATATCGGCAACAAGCAGCAGCCACAAAGCGGATCCCGTGGATCAAGTCCGGGTGATAACTACCGCAGCAGAAAATCTGACAGGTGGAGTTCGGAGAACGATAGCAATCTTGGCGACAGTGCCATTGGCAGCAAGGCAATTACTAGTTACAATGAAGGATACAGCAAAAAAAACACTCCGGGCTACAAAAATGACAGCGGGTAAAAATATATTTATTGTTGTTATTATTGATATTTATTGTCTGTATAAACGGTTAAATAGTTAATGCTTTGTCATTTAGGTACAGCGAGAGTATCGGGTTCGACAGTTATAGCCTCCCGTTCAATGAAGCGGATGAAGCGTCTCCGCCTCCGACTCCGCCAGTGCGAGACGCCTCGAGCCTCAAGGGCGTCTGTTGCGGTCCAGGCCACGAAAAGTATCCCTCTTGGCCTTCCACCGCCTCGGAGCACCACCATCATCACCAGCATTATCCAGACAATGAAATTGACTCACCGAGTGCTGACGTTGAGTGCTCGCAGTCCGGATCTCACAGATCTAAATCCTGGACAGACGATACCAACTATCCTAAAGAGAAACCAGTGCAATACTCGAGGCCTCTTGCAAAACGACCCAATCCCACTTTTACCCAACAGGTGAGTCATTCTCGGAATTATTGACGAAATTAATCTCATCAAGAAATGAGATGAATTCAGTTTAAGTCTCAACCTCAGTCTCTACTTAAGCCGCTGGCTCGGCAGTCGCCAGTGAAATGAGATGTAAAAAAATTAAATTTTAAAAAAATAACTAGGATAATAAGAGTCTGTTGGTTGAGGTCTCTTTGGGAAAGTAAGACACGGACGAACCGCAGTGGAAAGACAATTAATCACCACTCCCACATTCTCCTTTCTCTCTTGCGTACTTCCTGACGTCATCTCTCGGACATAAGAGAGGAATAAAAAAATATTTTTACTACTCTTACACTCGTTGTACGTCCACTTCCCCACGGCTTAAGTAGATCAGGCTTATCCAGAGCCCATAATGAATCTCTGTCTCGGTAAATGTGTGCTCGAGCCTTTTAGATATTATATTTACAATATTTATGTATGTATATGTAATATGTTGTGTTTGGATCTATTGCCCATACACGTGGAATAGATAAATAAGGGAACTGAGGAATGAATATTTATGTACCGTTCCAGCTAAAGACCGTGATGGAGAGATGCGAGAAAATACCAACAGAGAATTACGAGTCCCGGGGCAGCAGGAGCAGCCTCGAGGAGGATCAGACTCGGCTCTGGCCGCGCGTTGATCGAGAGTCCAAGTCTCTGGGTCCCACCGATCCCGAGTATGTTGTTGCATCTTCTCCGTCCGAGCGTGATCAGCATCAACATCAACATCAGCAGCAGCAACAGCAGCAGAAACAGTCGCCTCAGACACTCAGTCATGCTGATCTTGAGGCGTACGTCAGAAATTATCACGATCCCCAAGTATCTCAGGTAAAAGTTTGTTTATTCGAGCATACTAATCCTCATTCACATCCACATCCACATTCTCATGATAATAATAATAACAACAACATCCATCAACAGCAACATTAACATTGATCTGTGTGTTTTTCCAGGTTGATATTTATCGGGAGACCACCTTAACTCAAGCCGGGTTGGAAGAGTACACTAGAGTCCAACACTCACAGCAGGCAAGTTACGCTCAATCTGAAGGCTATCACAGCTACGTCTCCAGTGTTGACTCTACTACCAATACTCCTTTTTTGGACCGGTAAGTATTTTATTTAAATGACAGTCTAACGCGTTTGCCGTTGTATATTTTATTGTTAATGGACTTTGTTGTGGATGTAGATTGCGACGTGATAGCGAAGCAGTTGCACAACGGACAGCGCCTTCCTGGGAAGAAACATCTCGTGAAGGGAGAGATAGCGTCGTAACAACATCAAGCGGCGGCAGTGCATCAAGCAGCGAAACTCTTAAATGGCACGGGTCCATGTCGGACGTTAGTGTTTCCTCGGGTCTGCCTACAAGGCAGGTGAACGGCGGCGACGTTTGGCCCCACGGGTCCATGTCAGATGTGAGCAGCGTCAACGGTGTTGTGACCAGCGGGATTAAAAAACATCTCGATAGCGATCATGACAAGTGGCAAGGATCTATGAGCGACGTCAGCTCATCTCTGATGATCAGCACTAAGCTGAGACACTCAAACAATATTAATAACAGCAACGGCAACAGCAACAGCAATGGCAACAGCAACAATAACATCAATATGAACAATAATGATAGCAAATGGCAAGAAAACAAATGGCAGGCGACGATGAACGACCGTAACTGTAAACAGATAAGCGGCAGGACTAGTTTACCATCAGTTATCAGTCACTACGCGTCAGTGAATGATGTTTGTCAAGCTAGTTCTGTAAGAGATGGTGGCAAGTGGCAGGATTCCAGTATAGATGAAGAAACACACGACAAGTCTAAAGGGATTCAGCGCGGCTGGGAGTCTTGTATTAATGTCGATCAAGCGAGATATAATCACAATTCACGACCTATGCCGCAGAGTTCAATGTCCCAGTCTCAGCTTCAGCATCAACATCACCAACAACAGTCCCAGCCACAACAGCACGGCTCAGACGATTGGAATCCGCTCCTCGGGTCTATGTCTGATGTCAGCCAGGCAAATATATCAATCCATGCTAGCAGTAAACAGCTCATTGCTCACAGCGCGCGAGTCCAAACGCCTCAGAGACATCATTCAGAGAGTGTTTTATATCTCGATAGAGAAAGAACGCTGAGAAAACTGTATCCGGTATCGACGACGAGCCAGCCGCGCGATGAACCTGGACAAACTAGGTACGTCTTTGTGCTCGACCACTCCGCTAGCTCTTTAATTTATTATTTAACTTATAAATAATATTTTTTTATGTTATTATTACTGCTGTTAATTATTTATTTATATATTTATTTACTTTTTATTGCAGAATATCCCCGGTATCGCCACAACAGACTCATTTATCAGTCGCTGAGAGAATTAATGAATTAGAAAAACAGCAGATGCGTTACACGTATTTAGATCCAGAGAAACGTCATCGTGTATCTGATCCGACGCTCAAGGCTATCCAGAAGAAAGCGCTGCTATCTTACTACGAGAGGCACCATCAATCTTCTTGGCGATCCGAGCCTCAGCTTGCCCAGGGTGTTGTAGTACCAGCACAAAGCCCTCCACCGCAGCCGCCGCCACGGCCTCGGCCTCCGTCCTCAAGGCGCGCCAGCTCCGCGTCCGACTACGCGAGTATCAGTTGGCGAGATAAAGCAAACGGCAGCTCGAGGAATCACAACGAATTACCTGGTCCCAAACACCAGCACAGCAACAGCTGCGGAAGCCTCTCGACTGACTTGCTGGGTCCAGTAATTGTCGGCCCTGCTATTTCTATTGATGACTGGGTGCCCGAAAGGCCGCCTAAGAAGCCGCATCTGCGCGCAGTTTTCAACGATCGAGTGCCAAGTCCAGATTTGCCGCCACCGTCTCCACCAACTGTTACCGAGAGCGAGGTATTGAATTGCGACGAGCCGCTTCCACCGCCTCCGCCACCCCTGGGTGAGCCTGATCGCAACCTCGAGGCTGCTGGCATCAAGGAGACCGATCAGCACGAAGAAATAAAGCGTCATCGAAGCCAGATTGAGCCCGGCTCTACGCGCAGATCCAAACACTCAAAGAGATCTTCTGATAGCAACAATAAATCATCAGCAGTAACATCGCCAGTATCATCTCCAACTAAAAATAACCCCAAGCAACAGCATACCGATGAGCATCATCCATTTATCCGTGCTGGTCCATTGAAGCCTTCAGACGCTGGCGAATTTACTTGCGATAATCCCAGCCTCGGCGGGTACGCTACGCACAGAGTAATAACAACTGGTAGATCTAGTCTTCGTTATCCAGCTGCGCAAAAACTTGTAGTAAATAGTCGTGTGGCAGCTTCTGCTGGTAGTTCCACTGCTGGTCCTGGTTCTGGTTCTGGTCCTGCTGCCGCTAAACGGATTTCTGAAGAACGCAATAATTTATCCCGACCACCAGCGCGATTACCAGACCTGGTATCAACAAGATACTCAAGTAGTGGAATCTGCGACTCGGGCAATCAACGGCCGGCATTGCAAGTGCCCGTCGAGTCACGCATAATTCGCCAGGAATCGATGCGGGTGGAGAGCACGAGAGTCGACGCCTCTGGTCTTGTGAAGATTGATGATAATCGATTGCTAGAGTCGTCAACAGGACAAAGACCTCAGCCTCAAGTGCCCAAGACTACCGGGTTAGACAAGACATCGTATGTGTCCCAGCAGCCACGACCCAATTATCTGCCTCTATCCGACATCAAGAATAACAACAACAACAACAACAACAACAACAACAATAATAATAATAATAATAATAACAATAAATATTCCGATGCGCTCGGGTACTCAGTCGGTACTGCAGTTAAGACTTCCTACGAAGCCAACGCAAAATTACTGGCAGAGGGAAATCCCCAGAAGTATCACGAGCCCCCGAAATACGTTGCTAATCGACATGGGGATGGAACGATGAGAAATTATTATGTTCTTCCTTCCAAGTACACTGACAGCTCGATCCAGTCGGCTCAACAGTGCACCGACAGATTCGCTACTTCACCGAGCTCGCCGCCTCCGCCTCTTGCCCCGAGACAAAATACTTGCTTGAGGAAATCACTGCCAGCGCCTCCGCGTCCTGCGCCTCCGCATTCCGTCCAAGGGTAAGTCAAAAAACTCATTTTATTCTGATTAATAACTATTAAACTTACTGTAATTACACTCTGTAATTACCTGGGTAGACGATCTTATTGGCCCCCGTGGCAACTCAATCCTTTTGATAATCATATAAATAATTATTGTGTCATATTTATATGCGCTGCAGATAATATGTTGAGTTAATATGCTTTATTTATTGATGCCGAGAGTTAACATTAATAAGAGGGGAGTTTATATAGGATCGAGAGAGCATTTAATTTATGTGTCATTATTATCGATTTTGCAATTATTTATTTATTTAAATGTCAGCTATTATTTATTAAAATTGTTTTATTTGAGCTTTCGGTATCGGCAAAATATTTTGACTGAAAATAATTTTAAAAATAAATACGAGCGGTCGTAATTTTTATTTTCATAAATGTGAGTTGATATCTAATTGTCATAAACATAAAAAATCAAATTCGCAGAGAAAGGGGGAAAAATTGACCTGTGGGGTAAAATGGGCATCTTAATTTTTTTTACTTTTTACAAAAAGACAACGACTCTGAAAATTTTCATTTAAATAATTTAATTAAAATCTTTTTCAAAACTTAAAAAAACATATTAGATATCAAATTTAATTATTGAGACATTAATTAATTTAATTACTTCTTTAAAAATTTTTAAAAGTTAATTAACATTTTTGCATTACAAAAGATTGGGAAAAAAATTTCGTAACTTTTTTTTATTGTGATTCTTAATGTACTCCATTAAAATTTTTTTTTAGTGCCCATTCTGCCCTCCCCTTATTTACAATTCATAAAATTGACCCCAGGGATCAAACTCTTTGTGAAGGATTTAAAAGGATCACAGGAGTAACCAAAACTAGAAACGCATTTAAACGAAAAAAATTTAATTAAAAAAAATATATTGTGCGTGATATTAAACAAAACTGAAAGCCTTGACCTTTGATGATTATTGAGATTAAAATAAAAAAAGTTAATACTTTCCCATTGTTTCTTAATAATCTCGGGTCGTAAAAATAATTTTTTCGCCTTCACGCACACTTGATACGTTTATAATAAGATTTATCGCACTGCGATCAAGGTCCTCAGATAAAAATTTCGTCCTACTTATTTGCTCCAGCGATCTATACAACTAAACATCGAAGATAACAGACAAGCTGGTAACTAAAACTCGAGTGAGTATAAGTATCTCGGGTTAAGTTAATTGCTCGAGGCGTCGGCTTCTGTTATTGAAATGTCCGTCAGACGGGTCAACAAGCACAACTGGTGTATAACGATACAGTTAACTCGGAATAGGAGCCATCAATCAAGGTGGAAAGAAATGCTCTGGCGTTGACCTACCCGCGGTTCAAAGGTGACCAACGAAATAGAATAATCCTCAACAACAATCGCTCTTAAAAGCAAAGTGATTTAGCTTTTTAACCGTTTCTCCACCCACTCAGGTGTGCAGAGATCCACAGGATGTAGGCTCGATCTCACGGGACGATAAGTCGTTTCACCTCAGCTTTTGTTTCCTCCTCGCTCTGATTGGATAACCGCGACTCTTGTACTGCTACTGTCTCTTGGCTTCCTCGTACACTCGGTCCCGCTCGAGGGACCTCGAGCATCCTCACAGTCAGAGTAGTCCACGCACCGGGAAAAGGTCCAATGACTCGACCCCGCTCTCTCCAACTTCTTCTTCTTCTTCTTACAATTTTTCATCAGAAATACTCCCTGAAGCTCAGTACTCACGACCTTCGAGGCAAAAACACCAACAATATGTCTCACTCGACAGATAATTCATTCTTTTATTTACACAGATAGTCGGTTAGTCGACTATCACACAGAGCCGAGTCGAGTCTCAGTTGACCTTCTCGATGAATCAGACTTGTAACTTATAACAGCCAACACTCCCACAGATTAACGACTAGCGGCAGTCTTACAATTTTTAATACTGCTTTCTATATTTCTACTCCATATTCTCAGCTCTATGTGTAATAACACACAACCATAAGAGTATATGTGTGTCTCTGCACATAATATATGTACGGCTTATCGTGTCGTTGGCAAGGAGGGCTGAATTATTCCAGCAAATATCAGTAGCAGTTATCCGATCCGTGAGCGTATAATATAATAGCCAACCCAAGTACCAGCGTCTGTTCAAGAGAACACATTTTCACTTTTCGTCGTACACAAGAGCTTCTGCTGCTGCTGCTGTTTTACCTCCTGCTACTTTATCAGGCCAGTATAATTGGCTGTAAATTCTTGGACGGTGTTATTAGAGTCTCCTGGGGTCTCAAGTTCTTCAACATCTTAGGATCACGATGGGAAATAAGAAAACTAACCCATAGGTGTATTGCCATGGTTATATATGTTAAGACTGAGTATAAGAGAAAAAAATAAAAAAAACAATATGGCAATTCAGGCATCAGTTACCAAGAGCGTTGTAAATCAAGCGGCGTTTTACGTTTAACGACTCTGCACGTGTCGTATTCCCCACGAGTACTTCACCTCGTCCTTCTGCGCCAACTCTTACTCCATCTCTCGTTGATCCTCAAAGTCTGGCTCACTTGATCGGCTGTCTAAGTACTCGATCAAAGGATAAAAGATAATAAAACATGAATTAAACTAGTTTAGAACCTGCACCTGCGGTTCATGTGACCTCGAAGACCCGACTGTCCTGTCCCGAGTTTTCACGATCGCAGATCATCGGGGATAAGAACTTAGTAACAAAGTGAAACCGAATTAACGCGTGACTCGAAGGTCATTGAATACGTCTTGGCATAAGTAAAAAATAATAAACGACTCAACGGCTCAGACAACTGTCCGTCCATGTGCGGTTTATTATACTCGATAAGAACAATATTTTTTTATTATTGTTATTGTTATTGTTATGTATTATTTAAATTCATACAAAACATTTATTATTGAGATTATTGTCAAGAGAATCGCATGCCAGTGTCATCGATACCTTAACAATGACGTGCCGTGGAATTTATTTGATAAGACAAGCTCTGTCTTCGAAGAGCAAAGGCAGATGGCCCGTGTTGAGATATTTTAAGGCCACGCGCGTGACAGCTGCTCGCCAGTACGTTATCTTTTTTTTTTTTTTTTATATAATATAATACAATACGAGTTCAATGCTTGATATACCTCCAGTTACTTTGTGCACTTGCAATTTTTATCGCTTTTAGTTTACTTTATTTTTTTTATCTTATTCTTAAACTTTTGTTGTGAGTTAATTTATTTGTAAATAGAAGGACAATGTGTTAGATGGCAGTTTTACAAAGACAATGACCGTAGACCGAGACTGTAGACCGGACATGGACTCTACAGAGCGTCTCGATCTCGAGAAACGGGATCGCTCTTTGGCGACACTCAGCCTTACTCGGGATGAACAAATTGTCCGGCATTATTACCGAGGTCTTGGTGAGCTGAGGTATTACCGTTACTGAGGTAGAATTGCTTGCAAGAAATATAAGACTTAAAGTCTGAGTTTTAGTCTGACTCTGAGCTGAGTCCGAGTGCTTCTTCTTTTACACAGAAATAAAAAATACAAATAATGATGGTAAAAAAAAGGGCAGTGAATTCGACAGCAAACCTAACACTCACCAGCACTCTTGTATCTTTGATCCTCGGGATTGCTGTAATTTTATTTTTTATTTCTAGCCCATTCTCGTTGGAATGTAGGAAGTCGATGATTTTACGTCACTTTAGAGAATTATTTTTTTAAAAAAATTCATAAATATAAAAAGTACTTATTGAAAATGTTTGTTGCGGGTCTTAAATAAAATTGTCCTATTGTTTTGAGCCAGTGAACTCGTTAAATGTGACCGGTAAAGTCGATGATAAAAAAAATAAATCACCTGAGCACTCGAGTCCCATTTGCGAGACACCCTGTAGAGCCTGTAAACTCAATGTTAGAATTGCTAATTTAGTTCCATGTTTTGACTCAAAGTTTTTCAACCAACTCATTACCTAATAAGATGTTACAATGACCAAATTACCTCTCATGAGAGTTCGTAGTCATTATGGCAGTATCATTGTCGCGCTCGTAAATATTGTAAAAACTAACGACGTTTTTGCTCGTCTGGTTTCTTACTCCTACATTTATTTTCAGCGAGTTCTGTTATGTTTGTTTAGTTTTATTTGGCGAAATAGGATTTACAATAAAACTCACGGAAAAGGAAGTGACCTTTCACTCATAGACGTAAATTATTATTTGTATCTCAGTAGTTGTGGAAAAATATTTACGCTTAGATGTCTTGCATTGCCACCGGGGGCGAGACTAAAATATCCAATAGAAATAACAATATATATATATATATATATGTATGACTTTTTCTTAAAGCCAACTAAATTTTATGATGTCACCTGTCGCTCGCGGTCTTTTTAAATTAAATATTTTTAAATATTTATTTAACCTCTTTGATAAATTATTCGAGTAAAAATATCAAATCTGCAGTAATATAAAGTCCAATAAAAAATATATATAAGGAAAAAAATAAAATGGAGTTAAAAAAAATATTTGAATAAATGAATTTTTTCCCAGGCCTGTTTTGCCCGTTTTTAAAGACTGATAATCCGTCAATACAGAAGGCAGTGGCCTCTTCTATCTCATGACCCTGGAGAAAAATAAGATACGTTATTTTATTAAGCCATAAACCAAAGAATTTAGACGATATCTGAGCGATAGTGACACAAGTTGGCCATAAAGTCTAGACTGATTTAAATTGTAAGCCAAGATTTAACGACAAGCTGATTTATCGATCGGACATGCTGTCGCTAGCTTATAAAATCTCACTTTGTCAGAGTTTTATTCAAACGGGAATTAAAAATAAACATTTAAATATTAAACAAACAGCCAATGGTTACTTATTACTTATCAGATTTTCGTGATATCATTTAAACAACGCAGTTTGTCGTGACGTGTCCTATTGGTAGTTTAAAAACATTAACATTTCTCTAGCTCCATATAATACATCCATACATATATGTAAATGTATCGAGAAATTTAGTAACACAACACACCGTCATATTGTATGCTCGTGATTTTAAAACTCGTCTCCTGCTGATCCAATAAACATTTACTTTTGTTTCTCTCTGGTTGTTTCTTCCTCGTCAGTCGCCATGGCAAGTAGAGTCAACTTTAACTTTAATATTAAATAAAGTTAAGTAAAGCAAAGCAAAGCAACCTAAGCAAAGCATAATATTCTTTATATACTGTACACCGAACCCCTCCACATTATTTTCATTACTACACGTTCGCCTCGAAGCGCTTGCGCTCTTAGCCCGTGGCACTCGTAGTTCCGCGGATCGTGTTCACTTGGTTGACAGCACCCGCGCCGCTTGCACGTGATACCGCGAACAGCACTTTGTCAACTATCTCTATCTCTCCCTTCCTTTCTCTATCTCTCCTCATTCACCCTCATACAGAAAACTCAATTCAAATTTTAAAAAATCATCACCAACTTAAATGTCTCGCCGGTCAAATGAACATTCGCGTACTGTCAAATTAATTATTATCTTACTACGTATCGGCCTTACAAAAGTGTCTTAGTTATTTAAATGTGACAGCTCAGTCCAGTGGTACTCAGTGATTAAACAATGAGCTTATATTTATTATTTATATAAATAAACAAATGATTTATTTTGGAATTTATAACAACCTAATGTGCAGCATCAACGCAATGGTTTTTGGGAGCAACAAATTTCGTATTAGAAGGTAATTTAAAAAAAAAAAAAAAAAAAAAAAAAAGCACATAAATAAAGCCGACAATTTGTTTATTTTTATTTACAAAATTAGGTCGTATTTATTTACTGAGAATGAGAAGTAAAACGAGTTGAATTACAAATACGACTAACGAGAGAGCAATAATTGGTGAGAATCATCGCAATGGTTTTACGGTGACCTCACTTTTATTATATTGTATCTTAGTATCGTGACAAAGAAAATAAAACTTTTAGCAATACAAGCTTGAATCATTAGACAGAAGACAGTAGACAGTAGACAGCAAATCTAATGGAGATGGTTGTACACTTGAGTACGTGGCTTTCGCGATGCGTGACCAACTGTAAAACTGTCTTTATCTACTATTTATATTTATCTGTACAGTATATACTGCTACTACTTCTGCTGCTCCTGGTCGCTCGCATGTCTGATCAATAACGCGCTACCTCTCCTTTGTGATATAATCCTGAGTATATATATAAATTTATTATCACATCAATATAACTTATATTAGATTAAAAAAAAAAAGTTTTAAAATTTAGTTAATGCTAAAAATTAGTGACGATAAATCAATCAAAGAAAATATGTACTAACGACCAACTAAACAAACATCGGCAACTACAATATTTATTACTTTCCTCGGTACAGTTGGTTCTTACACGATTACCCGATCGATACTTGTGCAATACCGCGAGATTGTAGACTCGATTATTAATTTTAATTTAATATAATTAAATATACCCGGGTATATTAGCGGTAATTGTAAATTGTGACCGTGTTTAATTAAGTAACCCGCCAAAAAATAGTCATTATCAGAGGCTGTAATTAAAGTGTCGCAAGTAGGGAGCCGATTTATTATTTAAATAAATTAATACACGTTTTTATGCACGTGGTTATTTATATAGATTCAATTAATAATCCACGTGGTAGACAGGTTATGTGGGTTTTACGATACGTGAGCGAATTGACCTCACTTAATGTAATACATTAGTGTAATATGCCAAGACGAAAGGAGGAACAGCCTGGGAAAACTCGTCTCCTACGTAAACTCCCTCAATACCGTTCACTTCGACTCATTGTTTTGCATTCAAAAGGATTAACTTGTCTTAAATTATAACCACACAGTCCTTATGTGTACATACTGTCTACAAATAATAATAATAATAATAATTATTATTATTATTATTTATATAATTTCTGTTTGAGGTAAATTTAACAAGTTATGATTCGGCTGACTTTTGACAGCAGAAAATTTAACAGAAAAATTAATTTTTTTATTGGAGATTTCATGAAAAAAATTTATAATTATGTAAAAAACTTGGTGATTATTTGTAAAGACTGAAGATGTCACGAGTTATGACGAAACGTAATGAAATTTAAATTTGAAATTTACAATAAAGTTGTGATCAGAGAGGCCATTGATTGATAATTTTTAAAAAAATTAGGCATTGATTGTGTAATAGAATTTTTAGCTAAAACGATGTAAAAGAAAAGTATGAAGAAATATCGATTTTTCACGGTGAAAATAGGTGGAGTACACGGAAGAAATAAAGTATTGTAGTAATAATACACCTGGATTTATTCGCGACAGGTTGATATTTGAAAGAGCAATTTTCACAATTTGTTTGAGTGATTAGTGTGATTGCAATAGTATGATAGTATTTTTATAATTTTTATCGTATAAACAAATTAACCGCGCAATAAATCATAAGTCATATTTAAAATACACACATCAAGTCTATAGTCAGTAGTTAAGTTTAATTATTATCTCGAATTACGGAAAAATTTTTCGCTTAATTGAGATTATTGATTACTGATAATCACAGATGCCGATTATCTTGTATTAAAATTTTTAGTTGATGTTAATAAATAGCGATCGCGAAGGCTGAGACAAGAGTAATACTGGATTATCATTGTTATTAAATTACAACATTAATTAGCAAAAACAATAAAAATAAATGAATAAATAATTTATTAATCATGTAACATAATCTTATCTTTAGACAACGTCCTTCTACAAATCATTCGTTGTCTATTACACAATCGTACATGCACAATAAAAATCCTCCTCAGGGCCACAGCTCGTCTTATATTAATAACAATAATCAACTACGGTAGTTACTCTTATTATCGGCATTCACTTAAGGGGAAGCTAATTGCAGTTACCTTGATCTCAACTAAAAAAATTACATGCATACATACATATCTATATATTAATGTAAGTAAATGATGGTTTCAACGTTATGATCCTTAGATCTACTCGATAAACACGTCCCAATTAACGTCCGATTAGATCATTGCAACCTGCCGCCCAATTACATCCAACTTTCTCTCCCTCTTTATTCGACTCGATCTTACACGAGTGCAATTTAAAGCCACCGTAGACTAGAGATGCCAGCAATGTGTGCGATGATGCAACAATAGTAAAAAATATTCGTAGAAATGGGCGCGTCAATGATCAAATGATTCTTTTGTATTGTATTTGTACACAAGTGAGAATATTAAATAATCAACGGCGCCTATAAGTCGCTCTACAAATTACTGTACCGTTCTATTCAGCCGTTTCACTTCCTCATTAATGTCTTGTCTGTAATTAATTAAGTCCACGAATAGAAGAAGCTGATAGCTAAGACTAGTTTACCCGTCTTTAAACGTCTTATTACTTCTTGCGAGTTGCAAATTGTTTCAACTTGCAGTTCTCAAAAATTAATCTTCACTTTTTCTCTTAATTATCAATATAATTAGTATTATTAATTAAAAACAATGTTAGCTTACTACGTACTTATGATGTCTCCATATTTTTCCACTCCCTAAAAGATAATTAACAAATGTCATAAGTCATGATAATTTTTTAGTTATTAATACTGTTAGACTAGAGAATTATTAAGCTCTAGTATAAGATTGAGACAAGTTAATTTCAACAAAGTAACTTATCATTATGAAAGAATGCTCAGTATCGCCAAGAAATTGAATTCTTACGGTGAGCGAAGATTGAATAACAAAACAATAGTGGTAATTCTTTCATTTATTTTATAATTATTTTTATCAAATATTTATTGCATCGTGTCTTGAGATCACGCCCAATTCGCGGTTGATTTTTTTTTTTATATAGATTATAATATAATATAATGCTCCGCAAGGAAAATTATAGTAAGAAAAAGTGAGAATGTCTGGTGTGCATCTGCCACAGCTGGATCTAGTTATTTTTCCGACAGGTGAATAACCCAATTGGACTTGATATTATTATTAATATTACAATACATTATTCTGCGATTAAAGTGCAGTTTTTAATTTTTAACACACAGTTTATATTAAAACTTGAGATGGGTAATAATCTGTTCTGATAGTGGGAGATTAGATTACGAGCATCTTATTTTTACACGGAAAAGATCAGGGTTAACAATAATAATACAGTAGGCAATGGGAAAAATAATTTTAATGGAAAGTTATCCGTAACTCAAAATTTGAAATTGGCGGCAAAATATAAATTTTAATGAATATAAATATTGATGTCAATTTTTTAAATTTATCTCTGATTTGAAAAGTTGTAACTGAATACATTTGAAAAAAAATTCTAATATCGCATGTGAGTTTAAAATTTAATATTCAAAAGTAGAACTGGATATTTGAATTGGTGGTTATTAATTTTTAGTAAATATTGGCTGCAAAACATAAATTTTAATGAATATAAATATTGACGTAAATTTAACAATTACTAAAAGTAATAACTACCAATTCGAATTTCCGGTTCTAATTTTGAATATTAAGTTTTAAACTCACATGCGATATTAGAATTTTTTTTCCAAATTTATTCAAAGCTACAACTTTTCAAATCAGAGATCAATTAAAAATTTTCTAATTCAAAAAATTAACAAACAATTGAAATTTAAAAAAATGCAAATTCTGTATTTGAATTTAAAATCTAATATTAATATTTGATTAGAAAATGTTCACTATCTTATAAGTGATCTCGGACTCTTTAGAAAGGAGGAAACACTAGATTTTTGGAGCGTTTCTATTTTAGTCTGGCATATTCTCTTTCGCAAATTTTTTTCTGTATAAAAATAAATAAATTTATTTTCGCTATCTATTGTGTAGGCGGGATCGATATAGAGTATTGAGCAAAGCGATATTTAAAAAAAAAAATAGAGATATCTATGGCTGGTATGCCGGCAATTGGTCTTGTAAATTGTCGAGTATTTTGTGTAATGTAACATGAAGCGTGTTATGTTTTGTATATATCGTTTATTTCCACCCAGTCGGCGAAAAAATAAAACGGACAAAATTACTCGGAATGCTGGTAATTTAATGTAATGTAAGTGTTTTGCATTGCGAAAATAGTGAAAATAGTGGGTACCTTTATTCTGATACAAATACTAATGTAAATGTGCAGCGATTGTTAAGCAGCCTTTAGATGAAAGTGTCCCGCCGATCTTGTGTCGGCTCCACGATTTTTAGTCGCGATTCAACGATCGAGAGATCTTTACGTCAGTTACACAGTTGACGGTTGATCAGTAATCCTATTTAAAATATAATCAACTGGATCTTCTTGAGAAAGTCTTAGTCATCAACAAACTCCTACTGTTTCGAAAATATTATTTATTTACGAGATCAGTAATCGTATATTCATCCAACTCTTACGATGTCAACCGAGTTAGAGAGCAGTAGCTTAGGCTATTTAATAGATCCTATAGATTACAACTTTTACTTTGATACAAAATACCTCCCACGAGCGATTAATTCCCTTGATAAACAAACTTTATTATTTTTATTACGAGGTGTGGGCTTAAATTACTTGTAGCAACTCAACCAATTAACTATTTACAATCCGTACTACATTCCATGCATCCACATTCTTTCCCACTTGTCATCATTCCAGTATCATTATTTTTCTTCCTCTTCTTCCTGTCTCGCGTGTCATATCACACTCGATTTGTTTCTCTTCTCAGGTATATGTATATATAGATATATTTAAATACATATTTTTATAACATCTTTTATAAATATGTAAACATACTTTTATCTTTTATTTCTAATTGGTATTGGTATTAAATTTAATAACTGATTATTATTATTATAATTATGACTGTGATGATGACTAATGGCCGGTGACTAATGACTAGCAATTAATTCAAGTATGCTTATTATTTAAATGAGCTGTGAATATTTTATTTGTGGTATCGATAGAACAAAACTAGCAACAAGTGTTCAGGTCAAAAAATGTCTAAGCGTGGGAAGGTCTCATTCTTTAATCACTTGTTATCAACCCGCATGGCAACTGCTCGTTATCGTGTCAACTTGACAATATGTCGCTATTATTTTTTATTATTTTTTTTAAAATTATTTTCGCTATTTAAAGGCATCTATTACGATGTTGGTTAGCAAAAAAAAATTATTTGCGTGTGAAAAATAAAAAGTAAAAAGTTTGGCGAAGGCAATTTTTTTTTTTTAGTTAGACTTGTTTCACGCGACTTAGTAATTAGAGTTGTTAAACGACTCGCATATTTACGAAGGCCGTTCTTTCTCTTACTCATTTTCTCTATAGTAGTTTTGTGTGTATTTGAGAGTCGTACGGATACATGGATACTTTGTGGAATGTCCAGTAAAGCCTGAGGATGAATCTGAGGCAAATAAACAGAGTAACGGAGAGAGTGATGCTGATAGTGAATGAGAAATTAAATGAGTGCAATAAACTCATTCATACCAGCAAAAAAAAAATGAAATGCAATAATAATAATAATAATAATAATAATAATAATAATAATAATAATAATAATAATAATAATAATAATAATAATAATAATAGTGATAAAATTATGTGGAATAAATCGGCACTGATCAATTGGAAAATAATTTTACGTCAATCCGATTTTTCCCATAATTTTAATTCTATAGTTCAAATTTTTATTTTCAAAATTTTGCTCAACAAAATTCAAAACAAATTTTTTTTTTATTCATTATTATTAGAAATTTTCAAATTTTATGTTCATAAAATCTTTTTGTTCGGAAAATTAAAGAAAATTTTTTTGAAAAGGGATCAGATTGGATTAAAATTATTTTCCATATTTTGTAAAAAAAGAAAAAAATTTTATCGGTAAAAATTCAAAGTACTTTTACAAAAAAAATAATGAGTATGTTAATATACTTTAGCGCCTTCGCAATACCAAACATATATACACACATATTTTACTAGAGTTCATTCTCGCCTTAATACATTTCCGTGAGGTGTAAATGACATAGTTAACAAAGAAAACTCTTCTAAAAAATTAATCCGCATAATTATCTTATTATTTATCTTAACTGTAAGAAAATTCTTGATATCTGACAAAATAATAATTAGGACCGAGGTTTTGTTGTAAAATCCATCCTCTATCCCTAAAAAATGCATCTTTTATTTTAAAATAATGATATTTAATTTCCGCGTTTTTTCCGTTCAAGTATTTGGTCATTAGCGTTACCATTAAATTAGTCTCCATTGACACTCCAGTCCTTAAAGAAACCGAAATAAAACGTGTCAAGATTTTTTATGACGTTTCGCGATGACGTAGGTACTATTTTTTTTTTTTTTTTTTTTTTTTTTTTTTTTTTTTTTCAAACAAAATAAAACAAGAGCAAAGTTTCTCTCTTGACACAGTTTTAATACATTAATCTGAGTCTCGGACGTACGGCACGCGGACAAATGGACAAACAAGACATTAACGGCACACATTTGACATAAATATATATATGGATATTATTTTTCTAATGAAACAAACAATTCACGATTTTAGTTTCAAATTTCTATTTTTTATAATTAAATTCAACAATCAAACGTCAAACCATAACTATTATTACAGTCCCGTAATTAAATCTCATAAATAAAATAAATAAGTAAATAAGACATTAAAATATTTTTATTACATATTTATTTTGAATTCTCGTTCTCAAGTTTATTATTTTACTATTTCTAACTATATATATTTATAGATGTATAAGGAATTTAGAATAGAATAATATTTATAAAATAAATCTTGTCGGATATTAAGAATAGAAAATTATGCGACAGTCAAAGTGAATAAGAGCCGCAATGTAATTACAGTAAACCGCATTGTCGGGTCGTATACTCGTTGATTATTGCGCAATCGTTAATACTATTTATGCGTACTGTTTTGTGTTTTCTACGTCAGTACAAATATATCTACATGTATATGTATATATATATGTATATGTATATGTGTACTGTAGTAAAAAGAAACAAGCACGATGACTAGTTTCACGAGGCGAAGGTTTTGACCTCTACCTTTATGTCCTCGGCATCTTTTATCTGTGCAATAGTATATACTACACAACTCAAAAAAAAAGGATCGAGGCAAAAAACAGAGACACATATATTTTTAAAAGTAACAGTTAACCATATAAAGTACTTTCATACATTTTTGGCACTCAAATCACGTTTTACTTTTAAAGATTTTGTTGCTGAAATAATAAGTCAGTGCAAAGACTTTTTTATGGATATGTATATGTATATATATGTATATATATATATATATATGTATCCCTACATTCCGGTTCGCTAGTAGATTACCACTATTACAATTTCTCATAATAATATATTATTATCTCAACTCTATTACGGTTATTATTATTACCCATTATTATTATTTTTTTTTTCTATTTTCATATTTTTTATTATTGAGTCAGACAATTTCTTCCGCCGTTATATCATAATATCAGAATAACATAGACAATAAATTATCTAATTGAATTGCCGAGAATTGACATATTTAATTCAATTTTTTTTTTAAATTAACTTGTTTTCAGTTTATATAGAAATGGAATATTTCGGTCGTGGTTTAAAAAAAAGTAAATATTTGAATAACAATGGAATGTTATTTTTATTTGATTTAGTGATAATGAATAAGATTGTGGATTTTATTTAATATTTTTAGATTTAAGTGACGGAAATTTGAATCACAAATTAACGGCCTTTATATTTTAAATGTTAATTATTTAAAAAAAAAAAAAAAAGAATGGCCATTCTTTTATCAGTAGTTTCTTATTGATCTTGACAATGATTTGTTTGGTGATTTTTAGTCTTAAAATATTTTAAAAAGGCGTTTGTAGTTTGCCTGGACTTTAAAGAGGTCAAAGAACTTTGATCACGTGGCAGTTTCTGTTAAGACGACAAACTTTGAGTTATGAGTCGATCGAAACTGGACCGGTGACAAAAAATGTCACGTAAATAATCGTTTTCGTTTTCTTTGAGTAAACTCACTTGCAGAACAATACTTTTAATAATGATAATAATAGTAATAATAAATAATAAATAAAAGCAACAGTAACTGAAACGGAAAGAATTGCGAGGGTAGGCGTGGCGCACCTTCCGTTCGTGATCCGAAGCCTCTGCATGCCAACTCGCGCCGCGAAACCTCCTGAGCCAGATCCTAAAATTAAATTTATTTAATTCAATAACCAAATGCCCATCTGATAAAAATCCACTTGTAGATCAATGACCCAACTCATCAATGTAACAAATAAATCGCGGGTATCAAAATCAACAGACTATTTTTGATTACCGCGATTAGTATCCATACCAAGGCTATTTTCACTTTTAAAAGTAATGCTAAGTACTGAAATAATTATCTAGTGACTCGTTAGCATTTAACTCCACAATGCCAGACTCTAGCGTATGTTTTAATAAAAATGCTGACAAATTGTTTTTTCATGTCGGCTGTATGTAATACCAAGGACGCGGGAATCGTTTTAGTTTTAGTTTCTTTTATTTTAAATCGGGTCGAGGTTCCCTTACTTATTTCCTGTCTTTCCCTGTGCTCAATCATATCGCGATACAAATATTAATTACCTTAACACAATAGATTACTTTCAATATATGTATACATATATATGAGTATTTGAATAACCATAAATTTGTAATTCTACCGTGTCATTGTTTATTTAACTCGGCATGTTGTTGAATTATGGGAATTTTTATAGTCAAAGAGTCTTCTGATTTTAACTGAGTACACATTAACAGTAATTCTATTCTTATAGAAGAGGAAGAGGCAAGTCGGTCTAGCGAGTAATTAAATCTTGTGGCTTTTGAACACCGTACACTATTTTTTTCTCTCCATACAATTAATTTAATTAGATATTTTTTTTCGACTACAATCAGATTCTAAAAATTATATTTAAAATTTTTTTAAATGCCCATTTTACCCCAATACTCAATGCAAGTACTTGGAGGTAATATTGGCATGTCAAAAAGAGACCGTTTCAAATTTCATTCAAATATATCACAAAAAATCCTCAGGTTTATCTTTTTTGGACTTTCAAGGAGAGCTTTTGCAGGACATTTTTTTTTCGTTCACTTTTTGAAAAAGTAGATTTGCCACTCATTCTGCAGTCTTCTCTTCCGCGATTTAAATGGATTCTTCTTTACTAAAAATGCCATGAAGCTTTAGCTCCTTGTTCTTTATTCAGTAATTTGAATTAAAATTTAAAAAAATATTGGGGAACCGTTCGCACGTCGTATTAAGGTCGTGTATATGTACAAGGTGTACAAATACAGGTGGACTGTATAGTACAGTAGTCACGATGTCTCTTGATAGCAGACAGACTTAATAAAGAGATTAAAATTCCATCAGAACATTAACTTTAGATCGATCCTTGTGGTGAGGTATTATAATAAGTATGAGTATGAGTGTAAGTATATAAATAAAAAGTAAATAAGCTCGATATGAATATATGCTACTGAACAAAGAGAATTAAATTAAATACATTAATATCTATACATCTGTATATTTATCCATCAATACAATCGCAGTAGGAATTAAAGACGTGTGGCGTGCGTACCCAGTAAATTCTTAAGGACGTCGTTAGTTCCATCTTTCGACTCTACTTGGACACACAACCGATCCAAGGAAATCCGTACGTGACTCGAATAGACTCGTCAATCCTTTATATTACCCGGGTATCGTAGTATCCCAGACTACTAAAGTGTACACACAAAAAGAGTTTACAGTGCGCACTTTAACCAGCACAATTTCACACTACACCGACAGTGCGTGATCTGAATTAAGTTCCCCCTTTTTTTGTTGGCTTCTCATCGCTTCATATATCGATAGTCCTCTTTCTTCTCGTACCTCCTACTCTTTGCGTCTTAACTTGTCCGCGTATGCTGAGCTTTGTTCAATGTTTAATTTATTTTCATGCCAAAATGTTATTTGCCGAGTCGATCGATCAATGCCACGATTAATCAAACGTCACATCAGCAAGTGCATTGTTCGCTGCTGAGAACAAAGCTATCAATATACACAAGCTCGTAAATCCATCCAAAACACTTTCCTTGATCTCAAAAAGGTTATCATTTTAAAATCATCACACCATTTTTTTTTTACAGCATAGTAATCATTATTATTGTTTTTTTTTTTTTTTGAACAAACAAAAGATTTTATTTAAATATTCATAAATCTTTTTTTTTAATCGAATTATTCAATGGAATCAAATAAAAAAAGGAGTTTTTACTTTCCAATAAAATTTGTAGCGAAACTATCGACTTTAGAAAAAAAATTTTCAAACAAAAATTGTAGGAAATTTAATTCTCTACAAAAAAGGTCTTCAAACTTATTAACGTATCTCTGATAGTTTCGAAGTTATCAAGAAAATAGATAAGGATTAAATTAATTTAAAAATAAGTGTTTAGATTTATTTTTTTATTTCAAGCCGTAATTACGTGGAAATAATTGAATGTACCGAAAAATGTAATGAGACCTTTTTTGTAGATAATTTTATTAGCTATAAAATTGTCTATATACATTTTTATCATATCTGTATTAGTTTCCCCGAAATTTTGATTTTTTTACAAAAACTAAAATGTTAATTTAAAAGTTTGTAATAAAAAAAAAAAAAAAAAAAAAAAAAAATAAAATAAAGTGACATTTAAGGTACTGTAGGAAAGAAAATTTATGATTGCGGTGAACGGACGTCACATCAATATCAAAGTCGGCATCTTATCTGAAAGAACGAGATATATGTAGTGTAGTAACACAACAATAATTCTCATTTCGGAGACACAAGGACTCGGTTTGTTGGCTAAAAGTTAAGTTTAAATAAACCGGGAATAAATTCAAGAGGTTCGTTCACTACCAGATGACTGTAGTCTTCCATATAAATCGAACGGTTTAATAACACGAAAAAAATAATAATGATAATAATAAATGTAAATTCGTGGGCATGAGATCAATATAATCCTGCAATCTTACGAATAGTAATGAAATCAATTATTATTGCATAAGTCATTAACGCGGTACCGTACAATGCCTTATCACGATCGAGCCTTTCTTTTCTTCTATTATTATATTTTTTTTTTTTATAATCCGTTACTTTAAATTCAATTAACCACCGATTCAATCAGCTGATAATTAAAGAGATCGATTGACAATCGATGCTAATGATTGTTTGATAGATAAATTTAATTAAATATATTTTACACTGACTTTTATTTTATCAGTTGCGAAATAACATCAGTATTATTTTTTATTGTTTATTTTTATCGATAATTTAATTTTATAATTAATAATTCCTCAAATTATTTTTAAGACATTCGTATAAATGAAATATTTTTTTCTTAATTTAAATTTTTAATTAAACAAAAAAATTTTTTTTTTTTTTGCAGAAGCCAATCAAAGGCATCCTACTTGGCATACAAACGTGAACGCGGCGCTCCCGATAGCGAAGGCAGCTACAAACGTACAATGTCACCAACAGCGCGACTGGAAGATTGGCCGCCCCCTCGAGACCGTGATGATCCAGTTTTGTTGCGCGTTACGCCGCACCACCCGCTTCACAATAATAATAATCATATCAACAACAACAATAACAAAAACAACTCAAGTCACAATGAGTTGGCAAAGTCTCACAGCGTCGACGCTCTTCATCATCGCATCGAAGAGCGCACGAACGCCCACTCGGTCGAGGTACTGGGTAAGCTGTCGCATGAACTCAGCAAAAAGCTGCAGGCCAGCGACACGCGACCCAGATCCGAAAGTAACAACAACAGCATTCTTAATAATAATAACAATAATAACAATAGTAATATTAATAATTCTAACAGTAATAATAATAACAATAATAATAATAATAACAACAACGAAGATCGGCTGCACCGGCAAATTGACAAGAGAGACCTCAAAGAACGCGTGTCGCCTCAGAGTGTTCAAGTTTTGAATGACAGAAACCGGCAGCTTGAACGCGAGCGTCGTAAGCTCGCGGCAAATTGTGAAACTATTGGAGAACCTGAATTACTTAATAGTGAGACTAAAAATGGTAACTTTTAATTAATTAATATTTTATGGGATAAAAATAATTCGTTAATTTTAATTATTTGCATGTCTAATAAATTTAATTTATTTTATTTTTCAGGAATCGAAGATTTTTATATTGAAAGAAGCGCAACTATTGAAATGACATCTCGAAATGTCGAATTGTTGAACCGTAGAAATATTTTGCCAGAAAAAAGACACTCGACAACTGGAACCACCACTGAAATTGATAATGACAATTCGTTGTCTTCAACATCAACGTCGACGTCAACTTCGAGCTCGCCATTTGCCGATAAATCGCCACCGACAACATCTCCGAGGTTTACAAAACTACACAAAAATGACCAAGTCCAGTTGAGATCACGCGGCGCCGTGCCGAGAAGATCCGGCAGCTGCTCGAGTTCCAGTTCCTCAAGATCTTCACTAGATCAAGGGTTAACGCACTCGCGTTCCTCGCCGTCTAAAATCTATTCCAACAGCAACTCACTGCAGAGTCGCAGCGAGCACAGGAAGTCACTTCCGGAGTTAGAGAACGTGAAGGAAACGTACCCGAGTCCGCGCAGCAAAGTGTCCAGTCCCGCGCAGACAGAGAGCTCGTGGATTAAATTGGGCGGCAGTCAAACGGAGAATCTGTTCATGAGTCGTCTGCGCCGGTCGCCTTCCTCGGGTTCAAGGTCCTCGTCTCTGTCAAGTGCCTCCAAGATTTCAAGCTCTTCTTCCTCTTTATCCCCGAGATACTCTCCAGTCGAAGGCAAAGTCGCCTCTCCCTGCGTGTCGCCGCAGCCCGGAATCGAGGGCCTCACTCTCGTGCAAAGAACTGAAGTTATTCTCCGCGTCAACACCACCACCATGGACGTCGCTTCGCAGACAGAAGCTCTGGACGAAGAGGAGCCCGTGAAAGAGATCAACCAGAGTCCGATGATTGCCGAGCCGCGGCGTAAACTCCCCGAGGAAATCGAGTGCGAGAAGTTAAGTCGGGACTTGGCCAATCAATTGGGACCCAACGATAAACTTGTTCCAATTCTAGGTTCGTATATATTACATATATATATATAGATTTATATTTAGTACCGTCACTTATTCTTCCTACGCATTTTCTTCCATATCGAGATGAAATTTTACTCAGCCTCAATCTTGATCTGCCTGCATTAAAACATATTTTATCTCTTGAACAAACAAAAAAAAGTAAATACAGAAGAGAAAAGGTGTAAAAAATATTTAGTTTATTTGAATAAAATTATTAATGAAGTTTAACGGTCGCTGCGTAGGATTGAAACCCACCAGCGAAGCCCGACAGTGCATCGGCCTTTTAATTTAATAAATACCAACACGCTTTTATCTACTAAACGTTTATTTGATTACGTCGCTTATGTTTCATTCACTTAAACGCATTCCTCGGAGCCTCAAGCATTAACCAGACCTCCAACTACTTAATCTACTTAAATATTTATAATATTTCAAACGCAAGTCTAATTTTAGTTGTAATTAAAATTTGAAATATAAAATATGCTGAATATTTTCAGTGCCAGTGCCAGAGTTGAAGAAGCCGACGGATTACGTGTCCGGTCTGTTCAGGGTTGAGACAACGCTGCAGCCGCGTCCGCGACGTCTGGTGTCAATGGAATCCACCGCGATATCCACTGCCACGGAAAACGGAACTGAGGACGATAGAAAGTAAGTTTGTGATTTTTTTACTGTAGCACGTGTTGTTGCGTGACGTCTCTCCACGTGGAACAGAGTTCATCACGGTCAAAATTTATTTATTTTATTCTTAAACTCTGATGTATTAGTTCCACTAGTTTGACTCCGGTATCTACAACCGGATCTACCGTTAACTCAAATTTTATTTTTTTATTTTTATTTTTATTTATTTTATTTTTACTCCAATCTCTCCAATGATTTATTAAACAATTTTTTAATAACTCAAAATCTAGTCAATCTTAAATTCTTAAAATTCCCGCGGCAATTTTTCAAATCCTTAAATAGATAAAAAAAAATCGCGACTATATTTTTTAACATTCGCAAAAATACTTGAAGCTTCTTTTAAAAACTAAATTTGCTATTCCCAATACTTGAAACCGCATATTTAACTCAGAAATCCATAAAATTCTCTTAATTATTGACCCCAGCAATTTATCTTGGTCATAAAAAGAATATTAAAATTACCCTGTTTCAACACAAGACATTAATCGTCATCGTCGTGAGTTAAAAACAAAGATTATCCATTTCTCTTTCTCTAGTACAGAGTACAGAGCTCGGTAAGATCACGCGTGGTCGATAACTCTCTTGGTCCGCGGGCCGGCCGCTCAAGGAGAGAGAAAGTGCACAGACCACCTAGAAAATTGCCCAATCATCACCATAAATGATATTGTCAACGTTACTCTACACTGTACAGTCTACACTTAACTCATACCCAATACTCTATACTCATAGCAGCAGTTCGCTTTAAGTAACCGTCTATAAAACGCCATCAGTTTCGCGCAACTTAAAAATACGGAAAAAATACCAGTGGAAATATTAGAGTTTTTAGTGTGAAAACAGGGCCCTCGGGTAAAAAACTTCAAGTATCGTACTTTGCACTGTAATTTAAACTTTTTCTTGTAGTAAAGTAATAAATTATAATTATTGATTCAAAATTTCCAGATTTCTAATATATTTTTAGTTGAATTAAATTATATTATGAATGAAACTTTATTAAGGACTGAAAAAAGTCACACTTCAAAAAGTCGGGAGTTAATTCAAAGTAATTACGGATTTTATTTAAATTCGAATTCATTCCGCCACTCAGAGTTCCGGGGTTTAAAAAAAAATCACTCAGCATAAGAAGTAAATAGGGAGTTTGTTTTTTCGGAGTGATCTGAATTTTATTTAAATTCGCTTTTACTCCGATTCGGACTTAATATTAAAATAAACTTCCTTTGAGGTGAATTGCACTCTAAGGACATTAAATAAATACAGTCAACTACTCCGGAAATTTTTTACAGTCTACATGAAACTGTAATAATTACTACGTCTTAAAATATTGTAATTTTTACAGTTTCGAAGCCGAGGAACTGCTGATATTTGAAACTGTAATTTTTCCACTCTTTTATTTCCGCGACCGGACTTCAATAACTCACCGGCTGTTAAATTAAGCCCGATCTTTATCAGTTAATCCTAATCAATCAATTTTATAACACATTTCAAACATGATATATCGATAAATATGAAGATAAACTAAAACTATAGCTACAATAACAACAACAACAACAATAATAATAAATAAATCAGTGATGCGGTCAGTAATTGAGTGTAAAATTATATCACGTGTTGAGAATCGTCAGCTAGTGTTCAATGTTTAAAGCATGATAAATTATTTTAAATCTTCTGTCACTTGCTATCTCTCTCATTCTTCATTTCTTCTTCTTATTATTTATAAATATATATATATAATATATATAAGAGAGAACTAGCAGTTAAAATAACTTATAACTGCCATTATCTACCTTAATGCATATTGATTCACCGATGATTCATCATTTGTGACGTAATCTTCCGTCAATATCTTTATTTAAAAATAAGATTTTATCTTTGTCTATTAAATATAAGTGTCTGTGTGTGTGTTATTTTTACATTGTTGAGTTATTGTTGTTATTAATTTTAATTTATTCATTTAAATAATTTATTTATTTATTTTTTTTTTTGATTTAGAAACGAGATGCCATCGACACCAAACATTCCATCAAACAACAGTAATAATAATAATAATAATATTAATAATAATAATAGTGATCAGAGTAGTCCGTTGTCACCAACATCAACGTATTTGACAACTTCGGAAGGCAAAGCAAGGTTCCTAACTCAATATTCTCAGGATATTGCTGATGTTAAAGTTACTAATGGCGTTGATACGCCGCAGAGTAACGACATTGATTTAAAGCAGAAGAAGGTAAATTTTAATTAATTATAAAAATAATATTTAAGATCTAGATTAAGAGAAATGTTGATCTTTTTGGGTCTTAAAATTTTGTTAAAGCAAAGAGAAGGTTTTCTAAATTGAATTTAATTTTGAGAATTGAAGGGTTGGATTTTTGTTAATTTGTTTTATATTTTTTTTTAGGAGGAATTGGTGATGAGGCTGGACAGAAAAGTTGTGGTGCTTAAAGCTGAGCAAGAAGCTGTCAAAGAAGAAGGAGAACTTAATGAAACGCTGGGTGCTAAAGTCGCGTCGAGGATTTCAGCGGTCGCGAGACCTGCGGAGGCCTCTAAGTATCGGTTGCATGTTGAAGAAGTCGGCAAGATAACGAGTCTTCTTTTGGGACTCAGTGGCAGACTTGCGAGAGCTGAAAATGCTCTCCATGGTATGCCTGCTGATCATTCTGAGAGAGTAAGTATTTTTTATAGTAATGTTGGTATTTTAAATGCTGGCTCTTGTCGGATGTGATACTGATAAGGATTTAATGGAATGTAAATTGATGGGTAATTTATAACGGTGACAAGTTTTTTAGTGGATAGTTTATTTAGATTTTTTTTACTGTCGAAATTTGCATTTCAAATTAATTGGATTGATTACATTTACTTCCGGTTTACTTTTTTATTTTAACTGATAGTTGAAAAAGTTTTTTTTCAGTTTAGAAAATTTTTTTGCTACGTCCTATTTATTGTTTTCGAGTAAAATTTTCATTAACTGATAAATTTATGTTGTTTTTTAAAATTTCTATCTTGGAAATGAAGACAAAAAAATTTATCTTTGTTAGTTTGGGAGAAAAGTGAACACGAAACATAAATATGATTATCGGAAAACTGCGTCCAAAGTTTATACAATTTATAAGATAATTTTATTTGTCTTCATAAAATAAAAAACATATATAAATATATTTATCTTGACATAAAAAATAAAATTTTTATTGTAAGTCTGAAATTTTCATCCTATTAAACTTGAAACTTAAATTTCGACGAAAGTATTGATGTTACATAAAAATTCATTGATGCCTTTTTTGTAGAATATTAAATTCTCTATAATAAAGTATTCTATAAATTTTCCCATAAACTCAATAGTTTACTCGCAATTTCAATTTTAAGCTCCTGAACTTTTCCTATCTTAAAAAAAGTTTGTTCCCGCCTTTAATTTCAAAATACTGAACAAACTATCAAGAATACGACAAAAATCAATCCGACCAATTTTACAGTAAATTAAATTTCCTATAAGAAAGTCTCTATCACTTTTATCACAACTCGAGTAGTTTAGCCACAATATCGATTGAAACTAACGCGCTACTATTTTATTACAGAAAATTTTAGAATCCAAGAGAGACAAATTACTCGAGCAATTAGAAGAAGCTAAAATCCTGAAGAGCAACATCGACAAGCGCAGTGTGAACGTATCAGCGATTCTCTCCAAGTATTTGAACGACGAGGAGTTCTTAGATTACCAGCATTTTATCAACATGAAGACCAAGCTGATAATGGACGGACGAGAAATCCAAGACAAAGTTAAACTCGGCGAGGAGCAGCTTGCGGCTCTTAAAGAAGCAATTGGCTAGTGATAATAATCTTCTATTTTAAACTAACAAACACTAATTATTTAACAAAAAATAAAGAAACGCTGTGACCGTGTGACCATTGAGTCAAATTAAAACCGCGACTCGCTAAAGTGTAATTGTATCTTAATTATTTTAAAAACTCTACGTAGACTATCTATAAAAGTATATAAATATATAAATAAATATGTAATACGTCGACGAGAGCGTGTTTCCTGCTTACAAGGTTCTTACCGATCGTGTTTTTTGTCTCTCGTAAGAATCTTGAGTGCCTAGTCCTTGTTAAGTTCGCGTCATCTCTCATTTTATTAGTAATTCTTTTCCATAACTATTTTTTTTTAATTATTATTTTATTTTATCTATTACTCCGGTCAAGATGCATCAGCATGTTAAGTAATAATCCGGGTTTAAACTCGAATGAAAATAATGATTGCTAAATTGTTCGCGCAGCCTTGATTTTATTTATGAAAGTTAATAAAAAATTTATTTCTTACAATTGTCTGTAATTTTTTTTTAATTGGATTCAGTGCAATATTTTGAGAAATAAAAATATATGTACAGGGTTAAATTGTACATTTATATTAATATGAAATGAATTTAATTGTAAATTAATTAAATGAGAGCGAGATGGATTTGCCATTATTGACAATTTAAAATTGATAAATGTTGAGCAACAATTAATGAGTATATATACATATATATGACTTAAAATAAATTGCGCAGCTGTGTGCGATTGCTGATGATGTGATCGCGAGAATAGGTCGGGCTTTGGATATAAAGCCTTGTTATTTGGTGCCTTTCTTATATACACATTGTGATATAAGCATAATAATAATAAAACTATATATTAATAATGATTATAATATTAATTATTATGATTGTTATTTTTTAAAAATAAACGTAATATAAAATATTATAAATGATAATTATTGTTTAAAATACTGTACTACTGGAAAAAGAAATAATAAATTTATGGAATAAGTAGTTTACGGCAATGTAAATATATCAAATTAAATATATGTTAACACGAGCCATTTTCACTCATTACAACACATGTAGATTAATCGAATTATTGATTATTAATTATTAATTATGATAATATACTTTGAAAATTATGTTTTTATTTTTATGTTAATTCTCTGCTGAGGATATTCCGCTTGTGATTTTTATTATTAAATAAAATACTGAAATCATGTGCTCTTGTACGTTTGCTGATGTCTTGTCTCCTGACTACAGTCACTTTTACACTAAGATATTCTTATTTTTAATTACTTGATTTCTTTTAGTAAATGTGATTGTAGTTAAGAAGACATTTCGTTATTTATTTCTCCTTAAACTTTTGATTTTGAAATTTTTTCGAGACCTAGATGAGTTGCAGCATCTCTAAAATCGACCTAGAAAATCTAATGATGGCTCGATCAAGCTAAAAATTGGTTTGGAACTAGATTTCAATGCCCTGAATCGAAATCAAGCAAAGTATGAACTAAGAATTCATATTGAAGCCACCCAGGGGGTCCCTAAGTGGTTAAACCCGTAAATCAGCAGATTTTTGTGAGTTTCTGCCGTTCATAGGCATTGCAAATTAATTTTTTCATTGAGTTAATTGATAATAATTAATTAAATATTAATATTATGACTGGAGCAATTGTGAATTCCGAAAGAGCATCTTGAGAGTAATTTTTCAGTATATCGTTCATCAAAATATATTAAATTTCCCGGCCAACTTCTCAGCTGTATAGTTTCCTTCACTAGCAGCTTTTAATAAAATGACTACCGAGCGCCGGTACATCGAACTGACTACTCCGGTCTTATCAACCCACAGTACTAACCCGTTTCCCAGAAGCTCCGCATACCTGAAGAGCAAACGTATCAAGTTCCTTTCACATTTAAAGTGCATGGATATCACCACTAAATTGTTAAAACCATTTTTTCCAACTTAAAAATAACTCGGCAAACAATTTAAATGTCGTTGGCCTTTTTAATCGACCCATCATCAAATTTATTTCCATTGTGTTCAATAATAAACTATCGATTCCAGCCGACAAAAAATAATTTAAACAATCAATGGGATATGGAGAATTATGCCCTGTATAAAAACGGCATCGATGAATTATTAAGTACACGGATAAATTGGCTTGCGTTTGAATAAAAGCTGACGCAGATGAATATGGAATCAAGGATGTAAATTTCATGGGCTGAAATATATATACAAGTACGATGAAAATAGTGATCTGCGTTGAGCATCCAGTGGGGTCCAGCAGAGCAGAGGGTTTTCGTCGTACCGGTACCGATGAAAAGAGAATTCCCAGCTTGCTCGCCACACTTTAACCAGCAGCACAAATGATAATTGCTATGATTCATCCAACTATGCAGCCCGTTTCCGATGCATTTATATGCATCACAAATAACGGCGTCCCACAGCCGCCAAGCGCCACTGACGTTATATTAACTGCATTCTCTTCCGTTTATAATATCATACCACTACCTTTTATATCTCTGTTTATTCCGTCTCTCTTCGTCAGATCCCTCCCATCCCGACGTCCTACCGTCCTTTGTATATAAATTTAAAAGCATCTACACCTCCCACACCAGCAACACCCTGAGATACAGGACATTTTTACATCCCGACTAATGCGTCTACCCGGCAGTCGTACCTCTTCTACTTCCACTTCCACTTCCTCAAACTCATCTCCAGCTCTTCTCTATCTCCTCGCGTTTATTACATTTTTTAAAAATATCATAACACTTTATATTATTTTTATTTTTAATAATTCTCTATACCGCACAATACAACTGTTTCATTTTAATATTTTTCCCAGTGTGTTTATCGAGTCGTATGTTGCCCGGTTATAATTTTTATTTTTTATATACAACCGCCCGCCCACATGTCGGCTAAACATTCTCAGCATTATCCTACAGGCGAGGACACTCGAATTTATTCGTCGAAAAAATTTTAACGTCTCTCATTCTCAACCCGCGAATCGTCCAAAAAACCATTTTCTCTTTTCATATATATCTATATATATTTCTACATCTCTACATCCTCATTCTCATCCTCATTCACATCAACATCCACATCCTCCACAATTCTCCATCCCCAGGTCCTTTGCCTCGACTGTATATGCCAGTGGCACGATTGCCAAGAAACCTAGTCGTACTCTGCATTTTTATTGGCGCATTACGCCGCAGTCGATCCCCAAACCAAAAACAGCCAAAGCATCCTGCCAGTCTCTTCCCCTCCCCCCCCCCTCTGAATCATAAAATGATTTACGCCTAGATAATTACTTGTCTCTCCTCTTTATCTTATCCCCAATACCCACATGCACACACGCACACATGAAACATAAACATACCCATTGTATTTAATTATAATTAGCCTGGCTCTAAAATTAATTAACGACAAATTAATTATCATTATCCATATCAGGCATCAACTTCCTGCGTGACCCGAAGCAGCCTTCATGGCCATTACTGCCACGTGTACATATATGCTCTGGTGTCTGTTGTCCCTAAATCCTTGACGACACCCGGAATGCCGTGTGTCCCTTGTCCGTCGAATATTATCGAGTTATTACTCGGGCACGAGCTCATCGCACCGAATAACTAACGTACCATAATCCCTCCCTCGTGGCAGACTCTCGAGCTAAACTACGGCCTGCGAGTTGGATCCGCTTTTGAAGCATGCGTTTGTACACCTTGGGAATGCCCGCACAAATATCTACATGGAAATATATAACGCGTGCCAGGACCCCGGTGCTCTCTGGACACCGATCATTTCTATAGCGAATGCATGTTGGCTCTGGTTCCTGCTCTGGCTCTGAATCTGGTTCTGGCTCTGGTCTGCCTACTGCAGCCATATAGTTTTCATCCATATTATCAAACTTTGTATAGAAGTACCGATCTAGCTCCCCACCCACCCTAGCGTCATATCAACTCATGATTGCACACATTCACAAGTTTGCTTGGCCTTTTTAAAAGTGGTGGCATGGAACCAGACGATGGCCGATCGACCTGGCTTATAAGTATGTAGACTCTGTCTAGAATATTTTATACCTTACACATTTTAATTCAGCGGGTTATTTATTTGTTTGTCACACACAACTCATCGATAAATATATGGAGCCCGGAAGTATCTGTCTGTCTTAGTCCCACCTTTATCTTGAGGATTTGTTTTTACCGGTTGCACTGTACCGCCTTCTAGTGCGCGCCGGTTCTGGTTGTCCCGGATGTGAATCCGCGTAATAATAAACGTTAACTTTAAAACGATAAAACAACGTCGTAGTCGTAGTCGCAGTCGGGACCGAAACCCGGGGGCACCGGGGTTTTGTCGCGAGATATATTGTCGGGGAGCCCAACTAGAGAGCAAGAACCAGCTGAGATAGAGAAGGAGCCGGGGACTGAGGGATGCGATCGATAGTCGACCGCCGGAAACTCTGAGAGCGCTTTTACCCTCTCTTTCTTGTGTTCGCGCTAAGAAACTTCCTACTCCCTCGTGTAAGAGGACTTTTGCTTCTGCCAATTACCATATTGCCCTCCATTAAAAACTATCACAAAAACGATGCTTCGGTTATTGCGATATCTAAACAGTTCTCCGGCAGTCTAATGTTAGCTATCATCTCAAATTATCTATCAGTTTTTTTAAATAAGACCGGGAAAAAATGGCTCTTTCTAAAAATTAAAAATTAATTATGGGTTCAGAGCAAACAAGAATCAATGTAAGGCTCAAAAAAGTGAATTACAAATTTTTTTGATAATTTAGCCCCAGTCTATCCTAAATATTGCACAGCAACCCAACAAAGCCCGATGATGAAATGTCACAGGGATGGCCAATATCCACAACAGAAGCGGAAACAATATGTCCAACAAGGGCTGATACAGAGTGAAATAGAGAAAACTAATTTAAACAATCTCCAAAATATTCTAAATGGTAAATATTTTCCGCGCATCCGAATCCAAGCGTCCAAGCGACCACCAGCCAGCTCAGCCCGATTCGACCAACCTCTCATTGGGTTTTATCGTATTAGTAAATATATACACATATATATACATAACTATGTACATGTTCCAGCGGTTAGTCGACTGGTGTGTACATGTCAGTTTGTCGCGTGTGTCTCTGTCATGCATGAGAGAGGATAGGACGGGAAACGAGTGATATGAAGTTATATTCTGATACGATACGCAACATCGTCCTCATATACTACAGTATAGTTGCGAATAAATATCATACAAAGCCAAAAAAAATACTTTTTTAAATGATAACTTTTTAGCAAACACACGCCCACACACGCAACTACACACATGCACAGATTAATAAGTATGAATGTAATTATGCAAATTTGAGAATCAATAGTCGCAACAAAAGTGTCATTAAAAATAATAGCCAGCTCGTGGCAGGAAATTCAAAAGATTGTGATCTAAAATAAAGCGAGCTCGAGTCAAGGATTGTTTGGTGGCGAGTTTACCTTACATTAATATAATATAATCAAAAACGGCGGTCCCTTGCACAACAGAGTGTCGGCTGAACGGTTTTCTCTAGCGATTACCGTCCGCAAGGACGTCGCCGAGCGTGGATTACCTTCTGGTGTGTTGACTGCACTTTCCAACTACGATCCATCTTGCTCCATGTTATGTTCTGCTTCCTCGGGGATCATAAGTGCGATCACGAATCTGTAACGAATAACTAAATTAACCATCACATCAAGCTGTTTGCCAACTAACATACATATATACGTATATAAATATACACACATACCCCTCTGCATATAAGAGTAAATATAATTATTTATGAGAGATGTATATATATGTATGCAGACATCTATATTTAAGATAAATTGGTAACTCGAGTCAATGAACAAACTAAACAGTAATTTATATTGACTTAAGAATGAATTAAACCTGACTAACAAGATGCGTTAACGTCAACGTCATCCAACCAACGAAAACTTAAATTGACTTGTCGAAATCACTGTCTGAGAATAAGAGTTAGTTATAGGTATAGTGTATTGCATTGCACAGTGAGTGAGGCTTCTTGTAAATGAGGATGGGATGTAAAAGAGATGGTGATGAATACTACTCCAACTACTACTACAACTACTCCTCCAGAAACTGGTATTTACAGTGGTAGTTATAATAGTAGTGATGGTAGACTGAAACTAGCGGACGATGCCTTTGGCAAATCACGCGGAGCGACACGTCGTTATCTCTAATTTCCACCCGGCTGTCGACTAGGACCAAGGTATAGCACCAGTACCGAAACCAGTAACACCACTGATGTCACTGAACCACCTACTCCCTTCAGCTCTGGCTGTTGGGCTAACGTGTACATTCAGTTTGCGTATAGACTAGGGCTTACTAACAGAGCTACAAAGTACAGAGGGTACTGAGTGCAGAACACTGAGTACTGAGTACTGGCTGTAAAGTGATGACAGAAACGCCAGAAGCACTAGGCTAAACCATTTCCATGATCGAGTCTATTAGCAATTACGTATAATCGCTCATCCGATCACCTAATAACCTGCAATCCACGGCCGGGGACATTCGAGCGCCGGATGCCTAAGTGACTAATTAATTCTTGTGGCTTTTAAGCTCCAATACTATTGTTTTTATTTTTACCCTCAGTTCTAAGGATCATTTAAAAATTCACTTGACGGTACAGTAAGAGAAATTTTTTTTTTAATTTTTGAGGTGTCCCATCATGCCCCAGTTTTCATTGATTGTTAAATTAGGTTACGCATGGACGCCGCTAATTCTTCTGTTTATATATGCATGTAATTAAACTATTTCTCACGTTGATAAATCTTTAACGCATATTGTACAGAGCGTAGCCTTGTCCGAGTTTATCTGATTCGCTGATTTGGACCTTGGAAACTGGCGGTATAAATAAATCTATAAAGTTTGTTTGCTCAGTTTTTTAGCTGGTTATAATTGTTTGGCACTTGGGTAAATCGATTGTGTTAAAGGTACACAGTTGCGATATAACTCGGTGGAGTAAATTGCTTCAGTAATTAGCGATCAGAATGCGAGCTAGGACCCACTGGCTCGGACTGAGAGTTGTGGAGAGAGTGAATGAGTGAGTGAGAAACAGCCAGGGTGAAGCAAGGGATAGCCGGATTGGAGTAGCTAGTAGCTGGTGTAGATATAGAACAGAGTAGAGTGGAGCAGAGATCTGATTCAATGGCTGCAAGTGCTCGTGCACAATCTTCTCGCTAAACACGATGCCGAGTTGAGCTAACTGTCGACCTATTTGCAAATTGGTTTTCCCGACGCCGAGCTGCGATAAACGGGCACACATTTATGAATATATATATACATACATATATAAAGTATGTACGTCCGATAGATAAACGACGTCGTGCGTTTGCTTGATTGAAACTCCAATGCCGTCGGACGGGTGCAAAGATGACGGAGTTTCAGATTAATTTATATTCAACCGTCATTTCTGATCCTAGGTCCCGCGAATCACGTCTGGATCACATGATTAATGTCTCATTTTTTTTTTTTTTGCTAGATATCTCCAAACCATAAAACACCTTATCGATATTTCCTATTTATAAAAAATTAACAACAATAATTAGCTTGAGAAGACGGAAAAATATTTTTAATTATTTTTGTTTTTCCTCGATATCTGAATCTGAGTCATCGATAAGCGTATTCTTGATTGTATATAAATATAATTTATAAGGAAAATTGAACGCAGTATGACAGTAATGTAATTCAAAGCTATTTTTTCTTAGTCAGGGCTTAGTCATCAGTCGACTGGACGCGGAATTTAATCGGCTGTGCTGAATGTGTGTATTAGTGTGTGCGAATGGTGTTGTGTTGGTTTTAAGTATGTGATTCATCGTATCGACTGTTGATGATTATAAACCCTAAATGTCACGGTGTAGAGTGCGGAGCGTAAACATCGACGTCTTCGCTTTCGCTGTAAATTCAATAGAGCACGCGCTGTTGCATGTTATCGTTTAAGTACTGAGATACTCTGTCTTGTCTTGTATTATGTGTGTAATGTTTTGTTAACCATTATGATATTCTGCATACTATTGTACATATATATATATAGAGGTGTATTTGTATACTGAGAACATTCATCTTCTTCACGTGTTATATCCAGCTGATTACGCATTTATTTGTTAATAATATTTATAGATGGAGATTGAGATGGAGATTTGAATAAATATTTTTATACCGGCCTGAGGGCTGATAATTATTTAAGACGTAAAAAATTTTTATGTTTAAATACTGCAGTCAGTAATTATTCGAGTTATGGTTGTAATAAGAACTCATGATAAATAAAAGACGTTTTTTCCATGCAATGGGTTTATGGTCTTATAATTTTGTAATGTCCCTGATATTTTTTGTTAACGATGGGATCAAAAATTTATTTTCCTGTTAATTATTAATTTTTAAAATTATTATCTTTTATAATTATGTGACTTTTTTGTAGCAATTAGAAATATTTTTCTTGGTACAATCGTATATTGAGTTTTTAAAATTAAATCATAAGAAATAGTGAAATTTTGGAAATTTGGTGAAAAATAATTTTTTATTTGAATTTTAATGAATTCCGTGAGATTTTTGGAATTGGCTCAAATTTAAAATACAAATTTTTTAAATTAAAATTTCAAATTTTGACAGATTAATAATTCACTTATTTTGTCAATGATCTTCATATATCTGAAGATATTATTTTTCAATAGTTTGATCATGCGCTCTTGAAAAATAGTTTTCTTGCGTCTTTCTTTAGAAAAAAAATAAAATAATAATAATTTCGATCTTTATATTTAAAAAATTAGGTCACGCAGATTAAAATGTCAAAACAAAAATTCAAATGTTTGATATTTATTACCTCCCAATTGAACTTGTCTCTTTGTCCTCAACTATAAAAAAAAAAAAATTTGATGACTTAAAACTTGAAATCTAAACATCAAACTGAAGTAATCTTATCTTATATAAGTAACGACTTTAAAACACATGTTCAAATTTCGATTTGATAGTTTAAAAAATTAAAAACTCATTAAAATTTTTTTTAACAGTGACTAACGTCTTATCGCTTTACTTGAAAAACTTTTAATTTAATTTTCCTCGTAATGACTGTCTATACCTTTTCTAAAATAACTGCAGTAAATAAAACTACTATACAGATTACGATTAAGATAAAGAAGCATTAACTCACCTACGCGTTTGAACTCACCGACCTCGGTCATTTCTCGTACCAGCTGTCCTAGTCTTTCAATACAATCCATTACATGGATACTTACACAACAAAACACATTATATTGCTACCATACTTACGTTGCATTGCACAAGACCGATGACAGATGACAGAATTCAGGATATTATCTGCTCGCAACTATTTTTATTAAATGGAAAGACTGACTCACTGTTACGTCCATTACTAAATGTTAAAGATCACGATCAATCTCGAAATTTGTCCTTAAATATTCAATGACAGCAGGAGGGGGTAAAACGGACCCCTATCATATTTTATAAATTAAAATTCCAAGGGGAAAAAGAGACCCCCAGAATTTTTTTCGAAAACGTCATGTATATAATGATTTTAAGAACGTCATTGGGTAATTCGGGCCACTTAAAATTTTACTCAAAAAATAAATTCCTCCCTTATTTTTATTTACCATTGGTATTTTCATTAATAAATCCTACGCTGCTAATTAAAATTGATTAGAATCACTTAATTTTTTTAAGGTGAATCTTTTTCGAAATTAGGATTTTTTACTGGCTGTCATTTTGACAGTTGATTTTTTATTTGGGGTCGAACATAAGTAGAATTAATGATATATTTTTTTTAGACAGACCCATTCTGCCCCCTCTCTTTTTAGTATATATTTATATTTATAAAGAACCTCGAGCATATCATCCATATTAACCCATAAATAAAAATGATAATGAAAATTGCTTGGTTTATTAATAAACCGGTTGCGTCGTGGGAGAATCGTTACCCAGCATAAAGGAATAATAATGATAATAAAAAAAGACGATTATATTTTTAACGACTCAGTGTGCCGTAAAACTAAGCGAATTGCATAACCTACTCATAAGATTTTATAGAAATAATTCCTTGATTCTTTTTTATTTTTTTTATTATTTTTCTAAAAGTACGTCGTAAGAAATAATGACCTCTTGTATTATTACTCATACCGATTATCGGGTTTTCGTGTCTTATCGGTACGCGACCGCAAGTACTCGGTAATGTGAATAGAAACAACCTTTTGTACAGTGAGAGAACAAAAGAGAGAGACGTTAAATATTTAAGGTGATATCTCGTTAAACTTATTAACAATTTGTAAACACACATTTCGTTGTGTTAAACCTCTGACAAATATCATATTGGAATTTTTTTCCTCCGTAATCGCCTTGGTATCTGAGGTATCGGATCTTAGGTCACGCTTGCCCGTACCCTTACCCCTAAATAACTTTCTTTTTGGCTCATAAAGTTGCCTGATTTTTTTACTACCCCAGTACAAGGCACAGAGAATAAGCCCGAGCTAATGCGGTAAGAAAACAAAAAAAAAAAAAAAAAATAAAAATAAAGTACTCAACTAAATAAGTTTTCATCCGCCATTAACGCTGACTGAATAAACTTGCAACACAAAAAATAAATAAAAAATAAAATGAAGCACCCGTTTTAGAGGGATGAAGGTAAGTTCAGAGAAGCTGAGTTTGTAAAAGTTTAATAAAAAAAAATATTCGCAGTCGTGGGAATTATTTTTCTCTTATATGATATGAATAATAATATTCTCGTACAATATCGAGTACGCAACAATCTCTTGAGAATATGCTAAGCTACGAATATATGCCTAGGTATATATATATACAAATATATGGTGGCTTCAATGTATAATAAGAGAGATGAGAGGACGTCTGTTGTATTGAGGAGTTTGAATAATCGTCTACAAGCCTCTACTCCTATTCGCGATTGCTATTGCCAAAGACTATAATAGTTTATATTTATATATTCATATATATGCTATCTTTAATCCGCGATAAAGAGGTAATCAGGCTTTATATGTAAAATGTAAAATTTTTTTTGTTGGATATAAAGAATAAAATTAACGTGGATTTATTTAGTAACTCGAGCTACGCTAGTTTTTATGAGTTACTTGTAAAATTACTCACCGGATATGAGATGTGTTGCACAATATATTGCTGCGTGTATATATGTATATAAAAATATATGTTGCACCTTTTCTTTTTCTCTCCAGTTGAAGCTCTAACGCGAAACGAGGATCGCGACCGTGACTCAGTCGTCAAAGCACGTACGGATTAATTGCATAGAAAAAGCGACAATACGCTAAGCAGAAAAAAATATATGTGTAAAAATAATAATAATAACATAAAAAATACATTAATGGCCTTTAATTTAAATATAAAGACCAGCAATTATTTATAATGATATTGTATGTTTTTTTTTTTTTTTTTTTTTTTAGAAAGATTATTATTTTAAATTTAATTGTTGTTGTTATTATTAATTTGTTAGTTGATGTTTAATATTTGAGAATGGGTAGAAGTTATTCATGTTGCATAATGTTATTGTACATTTAAGTGTTGAGATTAAGGAGTACATTCTTGTTGCTATTATTATTGTGTTGTTATTGTACAGTGTTGTGTTTATGTGTATTAATAGTAAGAGAATGTTTTGGAGGGGATTGAAAAAATTTGTAGGTCGATTGAGGCCGCATGCTTGCCATGAATGAACGAGTGATGTGAAAGGCTGAATAAAGAATTATTCCTACTTGTTTATTCTTCCTTTTTACTTTAAACAAAATTTATATATTTTTCATCGATTATATCATTGTATTTAATTCTATTTATTACTCAATTTTTTATGTCCCAAGAATATGAATTTTTGAAAATATTCAAATCATTTCAAATTTTTCTGGAGTGATCGGAAAGTTTCGAAATTTCCTGAAAATTGTACATTTTATTAATTTTTTGTAAAAACCAAAAATTTTGGATTTTACTGAAATTATTCAGATAATTTTTTGAGTTTCTAGTATGCTTTGAAAAATTTTCGATGAGACCTAATACCCGATCAGGAAATTAGTAACCGATAATTCGTGTATTTGTATATCAATATTTACTAAACTTGACTAAATATAGATATACAAATATATAGAGTAATCAAGTACTACTCATTTAAATTTGAAATAGTGAAAATAGTGACTATTCACTGTTTACTAGTGAAAAGTATGTCATTAATTCAAATAGTGGTATACTTTTCACTGACAATAAGTGGCTCTTCACTGCTAAATAGTAATTGTCACGTGATTTTCACTGATTCATTTTCAGAAAGTAGTTTTCTGATCGGGTACTTTTAACTTAAATTAGTGAAGTAATTTGGAAAATTTCCGTATACGTAATTTCTGAATGCATTACTAAGATTATATGTAGTGAGATTATAATTATTGTTATTATTCATGTATATTATTTTGTTTATCAGAGAGAAGGCTGTATGAAGTCGAAAGGAAAATAAGGCTCGAGGACGCTTCACGGATGAATGGACTTAAGCGAGTCACTTCTTTCATATATATGTATATGTATACTAAATATATATATCTCTTGAAGTTGTGAAATTTTTTTTTCCATAAAAAATAGAGGCTCCTCAGCACCCATCTACAATCAAGTGCTAAGAATGTAAAAACGAGTTTACTTTTGTGTGCTGTCACACTTATTTACACACATGTGAGAATAAAAGTGTCGGTGTAACATTGACCAAGTGTTTGATCGTGAGTTTTATTATTTTTTAACTTCGGTTTGGAAGCAAGGCTTGAGAAGTTTCTTCAAAACCCCCAGAGCTGCTGGTCATTGTCAAAAGTTATTCTGCTTCACTGACACTTTTAATTTTAAAAACTTCTTCCAAGTCCATTCACTTAATTACTATGCAAGCAAACGAATCTGACCACTGGTCAATTTAAAAAATTACTAATTAATGAAAAAATTTATGAATGCATATCAGCTGCCTAATTTTTAGTCAACTATCATTGAAAATTTTTGATTGATTATTATTATTAATTACTAAAAATATTTACTACCCATGGGATTAAAATATAAATTATGAATAATGTAATTATTTAAAAGTAAAACTCAGGTTTTGTAGTGCGAGGATTAAATTAAATGTAAGCTCATTCAATATTTACGAATACTTGTTAAAATAAATATTAATAAAAGTTATAAGAAGCTTATAATTCTATCGTATCAAAAATTCATTGACATTGTAGTTGCAAGAGAAATTTTTCGTGAAAAAAAAAAAAAATTCCACTACAAAAAAATCTCACGTCCCCATAAAAAAACTAAATATATTTTTTTCATTTTGATCATTGGTTTTTTTTTTTTAATTTGATGATTTGTTGATGCCAGCAATGGAATTTGGCACGAGGTATAATGAGGTTGGCTCTAAAATGAAATAAAAATTTTTTTTGATAGCTAATAAATTTATTATTTTTAAAATTTGGTAATCGGTATAATTTTGTTGAATGAAAAAAATAAATTAAAAGTCTGATGAAACAGAAAGAGATGGGCGTGAGAATAGACAGAAAAGTGATTTGTGGGAGTGTAAAATCGAGATGAAAGAGAGGAAGAAGGTGGTGAAGAGGCGAAAGAGGCGGTTTGCTCTAGTTGCATTGCATTGCATTGGAAACACAGTGAATAAGAGAAAATCTAAGGATCCAAGTCTCGCGCGCCCGGCCCTATTGTTGTTCCGCGTCCAAGAGGAAAGGACGCGAATGAACAGGGAGAGCCAGATAAAGGGAGTAGAGACCCGGAGATGGAACAAGAAGAATAAAATAAAAGAGTTTAAAGTAAGACGGGTTGAGTTTTAGCGCAATGCTGAATTTTCCGCGCCACTTGTCCAAGACAGACGCCACATTGGCTCAACCTTATACATGCGGACAGAGGCGGAACCCACTGGCAAAGTAACACAAGAGATAGAATAATAGAGGAAACTACAACGGGTCTTCTTTTCTTGGACGTCAAACCGCCGTTAAACGATCGCGGCTTGGCGCGAATTTTCGACTTTGTCTTCTGACCTGGAAAATTCACTATCTAGAGAAAACCAGGTCCCAGTTCTCGGCTCTAAGTCTTCAGTCTTCAGTTCTCAGTCTTCCTCTACCTTAAAGTGAGTGAGGACAATCGAATTAAAACTACGCGCGAAAAATGAAATTCAAAAATTATTATTTTCATTTCTCAGTTGGTCGAGCCAATGATTTAATCCCAAACATTGTGAAGTACTTTTTTTATTTATTTTTTTTTTTTTTTTCATATTCACAAGGACACTGTGGAGATACTGCATGAGATTAAGAGTGATACTTAAGTTTCTATAGTATGGGTGAATATTATTCAGTGCACACGCGAGTAGTTAACCAAGTCTCGGTGAATATGCTTGTCACGTAACGGGCATGTATCCTACCGCCGTTTTCGCTTTGCTCCTGTTTTCCGCCATCACCATCACTAGCACTACCACCATCAGCAGTACCTGTTCCAGTACCAATATCAATACCAGTACTCTACTACTACCACGAAAAGTACTAGTGGCTGTATGCTGCCAGAGTTTCGGGAACGACGAACGAGGGATCCAAGTTTTCAGAATTGCTAACGGGCTCGATGAGACCGAACCAACCATGTTCAAGAGTTTACAATAATGGTTAATGCAAGAATTTCACATACAGCTATTTACCTATACTTACCGCCAAGATAAACTATACGTTCATGTGACCATCTATACATATATTTATTATTCAAACCATAGTTCTCTCGATACATTTTTTTTAAACTCCAAGTGGACCCGCTAGTAAATCTCTAAAATTAGTAAATCTACGCTCAAAAAATTCCGTAATTTTTAAATTTAAATTTGAATTTTTTTTTTTGCCGCCTTTTTTTATTCAAATAGAAAACTGCTTTATTAACTTTTACTATATTTTTTTAGACTATATTACCCCCTTCGGTTGCCAAAAATAATTTCAATGAGTACGCAATCCATTAAAAAAAAAAAAAAAATAATGATAATAATAATAATAATGAAGGTCTTTGACCCCTGGTGAAAAATGTGAAAACGTAAAGAATAGAAGCTTAGAGAATGACTTATAAAATCATAGTCAGAGAGTGCAATGTCATGCTCGATTCGCGTGGCCCTTTGGGAGTCTTGTTCTTTTTCATCTGGCTCCCAACTTGTGTCTTGTCTTGGTTATTTTGAACCTCTTGTTGCTCTAGCGTCTACTCTGACTTCTCTAGTCTCAAAGCCCTCTGCTCATTCCAGGGAATCTTTTATTTCCCCATTTTTCCCTCAACTTATTTATTCTCCCTCTACATTACATATTTTTTACAGCATTTATTTTAACTCCAACAGTTGTGCTCAATCCAATTCTTCGGGCACTACAGAAATATGCACTGGCATCTCATTGTCAAGTAGATTTATTCCCAGCAACAATGATTCTGTCGGAAACGTATGGACGACATATCGATTTCCGGATTTGCTTTACTAGTGTTTTTGTTGCTGACTCCGCTGGAACGATTTGCGCGAATAAAGAAACGATGACAAGGCCAAAATAAAAAAGTGTCGATTAAACTGCCCACGCGTCCATTTTTTTTAACTTTGTTTTTTTTTTTTTTTTTATATTATTCACCTGAAATATTCCCGTATCACTTGCCATAAAACTTAACAACTCTCTCCACACTGGCACAAAAAAATACCAGAGTTACACACAAAAGTTATTTTTATTTCCAACAAAACTGGGAACGACAACCGGCAACCGGCAACCAGCAACCAGCAATTTTTTGTTTTTACGAACCTACAAATGTATTCTCACATTTTCTTTCTCCATACCCCGACTATGAAAACGGTCATCCCATATTTACACCTCGCAATTATGCATTCCATACCGGGCTTTTTTACTATTCCATACAAACCGCAGCAACTAACAGTCCTTCGAGAACAAGAAAAAGACCGTGTGCTACCATGCGGAAGCCACTTTCATGCAATAATATTACATATATATATTTACATCCACAAAGTTGTCTATACTTCTATACATATATGTATAAGTATATATATATTGGTATCCTAATCTGAGAAAATGTATAAGCAAGTAAGAGTACAGTGAGTGCTTTCATCCGCAACATCGACGATCGTTCGGTCACTTTAATGCCCGTACAATGACCTTGCCAGCTTCTGCACAGCTAACTGATACTTCTTTTGGTTTTAATCTACAGATAATGTGTGCTATGTTTTATCTAATGATCAAACTTTTATTGCTGCTAATTTCAACGGAGAACAGACGTCGCACATTTAAGATTTTCCTGATACCATTAATTATAACAGACATTTTTTTAATGCTCTCCAATAATTGCGATCACTTATCTATATATATAAATATATATATATATATAAGCCAAGCCAAATTAGACATTTAAAAATAAAATGGTACATAAAAATTTTTGACGTTTCTCTGGACAGCATAAAGTAGCCCCAATCGACAGCAAGAAAAAAATCAATTCCGTTTTCCCAGAAAAAGAAAAGACACATGTATAAATATAGTATTACAAATTTAGTATTGATAATTCATGAATAAATATTATTTATCCTAAAAATATTTCCATCGATGTATCGATTACTCCACAAATATATTTATAATATTACAGTGAATTAATTAATCCACCGCACATTCACTTTTATTAAGGTCGTCACCGCTTGACTACACTGAGATATTTTAGAATTTTCTCAACACGATGACGTAGACCTTGTAAAAATAGTCACGCTTTCAAATTATTATTTTCAATTGACAAATACTTTTCTTTAGTTTTTAATTTTTTATCTTCAATTACAAACAATGCCTGTAATGATGTAACTAAATATTTCCTTATTCTTAAGGCCTATACACATATATATACATACATAAATGTATAAAAAAAAGTATCTTGATGGTATAGAAGTGATGTCATAAAAATTACCGTGACCCGTATCTTAATGGCATCTATTTGCTTTTATAATCCGGCATTTACTATCTCAGACATTTTATATATTTATATATGTCATATAGGGGTCGTACAAGATCTCAATATAACTTGTACCATAAATGCTTGAGATGCTCGCTGTCTTTATCATCATCCATATATATATATATATATATAGTACGATTATTTAATATTATGTTGATCACAATAATTAACGATCTTTTAATACTGGCATCTGAACACGTTACTCGAGTCTGCAGCATTAATCGGCATTAAAGGCGCCCACCAAAACTGACTATCACATTTAATTCCAAGTAATTTGACCCGACAAAGTTAACCTCAGACTCCTCAAACCACCAATTGTTCTCATTGCCTTCTATTCGGGATTAAAAATAATTACGATACAACCGAGCGATTCACTCTGTAAATTATTACTCACATTTTTCATTCCCTGGCATTACGAGCAGGCACAATCGTCAATTGTCATGAAATATGTAATTTTTAATCATATGTCAGTACAATGGAGGACCGATCGCAATATTATTAAACATTAATTATTAGGCAAGGAATTTTCGGAATGCGTACATTAATTTTTACTTGTTAATTTGCTTTTCAATTGATAATTACGTCAGTATGTCCGGTATATTTATATAGAATTCTAATGACTATTGAATTATACAAATTAATGAGCGGGTGAATGAGTAAGAGGAAGAGGAGGAGTCTTTGTTTAAAATTCCTGATAATTATTTTGTTATTAAATATTTATTAGGGCTCTCATATATTTAAAAAAAAAAAATTAACTTGCAATCATTATAAATTTTCGTATAGTACGAAGTACAGAGCAAAATGTATGTAATATATATTTACATATATATAGTTACATCTGCTCACATATGTCAACGTCGATGTGGTTGCATCTACGTCACATAAATTCAAAATTTATTCATCCTTTTTTTACCCATATATGTTACATTTACTCGTCGCATATATGTATACATATACATATACATATATATGTACATAGGAAAAAAAAGTAATTTTGCCTCCGGCTAATTATTAAAAACGCCAGATTTAAAAATAAATATTAACTAATTGCGTTGGTGCTCAAAAGCGAAAAATTAATCATCACTTGACTCATCGTGCCCCAGTGTCCCTAAATACTTTCTAAGCAATTTACAAAAATAAAAATTATTTATTACACTAATAAACTTTTAATTGACAAGTTAGTTAAGATAATTGACTCTTACTCTCGACTAAGAGATCCCTCATCACGTTGAGATTTTTTTTAATCCATGTAGGTGTTAATTATTAGGACAGATTGATCAGGGTAAATGAGGCCTTAATTATACTTTGAGTATGTTCAATGTGTTGTACGAAGGGAATGTGTCACTCATCACCCGAATCATCCTCTTAATTAATATATATATATTTTTTGTCGAGGATTAGGTAAGCAGATTAAATTTGAGTGTATATTTAATAGGACGTAATATTTGTCTAGCCGTAATTGTTTTATTATACATAACGAGAGTGAGTAAGTTATAAATGCAATGCTAGTAGAGGACTGTGTTTCCATCTCTGAAATTTAGCTGATGGGTGATGGGGGTTGATGTTGATGTTGATGTTGTTATTGCTGTTCTCGGTGTTGTTGTTGCTGTTGATGTTGTACTTCTCGGCAAGATGGCCGGCTTAGGTGCATTAGCGTCGGAGATACCGTCGTTCTGTGTAGTCTTCAGCAAGACAATGCCCCAAGACGCCGCTAACAACAATACGCGGTAGGTATAACTACGATGTCATTTCCTCGGTACATTGCGCAGAGTTTAAAGGAGAGATCTTCGATTATCTCAACCTACTGGATGTCACCGACATGCGCCGGTCTCACTCTTGGTGTTAAGTATCTGCTTAATTTTATTATTTTATGTTACAGGCTGACAAGAAATATGTCGGAGTCCATGAGTCGGAGGACAAATTCAAGTGAAAATTTTTTTAATTATTTTTCTTGGGTCAATTGAATGGAAAACTGCTTAGAGAAAATTAGATATTTTTTTTTTAATTGATAATGAAAGAATTTAATAAAAATGTTGATTCATATATTTCATTAGATTGGTTTTGTTTCTATACAGAGTTCAATCAATGCGGATGACATATACTTTGATAAATCTGGTATTACGATTTAATACGAAATTAATTTAATAGTAATTGTAATAAATGAGCGAACGTTTGTAATTGAATATGATTAATACCTTGGGCTTTAATTTAATTTCATTTACAACTTTAATGAATTTTTTTTTTTTTTTTCATTATTTATTTTAATATTTTAAATTACATTATAATTAAAAAATATATTTTGTAGAGAGTCAGGGAAATTTACACCTAGAATTTTTTTTCATTAAAAATGCCGAGATTTTTACGTAAATCGTAATAATTGATAGATTTTTTTCCCGGGGTAAAATGGGCTGCCTAAATTTTTGTTTTATAAATTTGATTAAAAACCGAGCGAAATTTTTAACCCTGACTCATCCTACCCCGAGTTAACTCGCATAAAATATCGCATTCCCTTTACACACATTTATTCTCACAACACACAATAGCATCCAGTCAAGTAAAACTCGTGTCAGCAATACAGAAAAACAGAAACGTCGAATGTATAATTTATTTTTATCGTCAGCGGTTGTGGTGTCGATGGCTTCACGTCACATACCTTTGGTGCGTGACGCGTACGTGGCATTTCCACCAGCGGTAAGCCACATTATAAACCGCCAATGGAATTACGATTAAATAAACCAGAGAAAATAAAAAAAATAGTAAACACAATGTAAACCACGTGAAAGGCGATTCAAAAATTTTTATAAAAAATAATTAGGCCACGGTTTCAAATTTTATTTGTGATTATAATCAGCTGAAGGTTCGTATCATAAACTATGCATTGAAATTTGAACTTAATGCAGCATGAAAGTTTAGTCGGATCAAACAAATGAACAATCATAATTTAAATATAAATAAATATAAGGATGAGTGGAATAATTTAAATACGTAAAATAATTCACGAAATCATAAAGAGTGATTAATAATTCAAAGTTTCTTGATTTTCCCGCATATTATACACGTCGTGCCCGGAAGCTACTGGCATAGTCCTCAACGTCTTAACATTTCGTCGTTCCTTCCGGCTACAACTCTTCTTAGTTTATGAATGTATATACGTATATGTATATGTAATATATATACAGATTTTGTGGGTTCGCATTACCAGCTAGTAGAAGCCTGGATCTAAGGAACGCGCTACAGTCTTGTGGCATCTTAAGTACTAGCAAGAGTAAGATGAAGATGGAGGTGAGGATAAGGACGAGAATGAGGAGCAAGCAGAAGCAGTAAAGAGGACGAGCTTCTTGCTCTTTCGGAATGCTCTGCCAATTTCCTTAACCTCCACAAGCCAACGCCAGTGCTGTGCGCTCCTCTATCGCAAAACATACTGAATTGCTGCACAAGCTCAACACAAGATTTAACCCGTCCTCAACTTAAATTCTGCGGCCATTTACGACACCACCAGTTCTCAACTTACATTTTGTTTTATTTATTTCACCTTCTTGAATTAAATTTTTGATCGACTTTTTTTTTAACGCTCTGTACTATCATTCAACTCATCTACTGGCAGTCATTAGTTCGAATAATTGACTTTTTATGTGAAATTAACGAACCAGAGAAGTAAAATGGTTTTTTTTTTTCGTTCCTCAGGATTTACTGAAAATTTTCCCGTTAGGTTTTATCAAAGAGTGGCGGTCAGAGCCGTCGCTGATCTGACAGTATAATCTGAACGGGATAGCACGTGGCCACGTACTTTCCGTCATGAAACCGACCGCACGTTCCACAGATAAGAAACATCACTCTGGTTCAACAAGCGGACGTAAAACAAAAAGTAGACTGACCAAAATTTAGTAAATTGTTTTTTTGCTATTGGGAGCAGGTTTTAAACTTTAGTTAGTACTTGAAATTAGTAACGGCCTCAATCTACAATTAAAAAAAAAAAAGTCTCGAGGCCCGTTTTCATTTCAATTACATGAAAAGTTCTATGCTGGTAAATTTTTTAGTTTCCAAATTATTAAGTTTGAAAGAAAAAAGGGCTTTAGATTCTTGGTATGGATTCACATGGCTATTTGTACCGGAAGTCTTTTGAAGATAATTTGCTGTGAAAAATTAAGTTTTATTTATGGCTAATAAATTTATAGTTCGATACAGACCCGCATTATTTTTATATCCAGGGGTCGAAATTACCAGACATAAAGATCGGATCGGTAATGTGTTCGGACTGCTATCACAAGGACGAAAATTTTCATTTCGGCATCAAAAGTTAGAGTAAGTATACAGTATATAGTCTACAGTCTATAGTGTATAGTCTATTTGAAGGGTAGGCAATCACCGTGGCAAGTGACATCTTTTCTAAAGTAGAGTCATATCCCCAAGAGGGGAATTTCGTCCTTTTCTTTCTTGAGTAAACTCATGGAGCGATACGACTAGATGTCTTTTGCTCCATCCGTGCAATGGCAAATGCGCGTGCTACGGGGATCAATTGAATGCTACCGTTCCCATCGTACGACTAGTACTATACTGGCATGGGGGAGTGCCTCAAGTAATGGGAAATCAATAGGGCACCTCTGCTACTGCTGCTTTCCATCAGCCTTTTCCTTCTTTTTACCAATACAACCACCCCCGTCTTCTATCTTAGTCACTCACCCGCGAATGTCGATCGACTCATCACTCCTTCTCCCCTTCCTCCAAAGCGACCTGCTCGATGCGTCAAAGTTCAAAGGGCAAAATCCACTCCCATCACTCCTCCGTCTCTATCTTTGTCTCCATCTACCTTCTTTGATTAAGACAGACTCCATCCAACCGTCATGTACCACCACATGCCCCCTGTTTTCATTTTTCCCGAGCTCTGGCACCCCATTGACCCACTTACTTTGCAAATAATCACCGCAAATATTCATTTTTAACCACCACAAAGTAATCGATCACCCGAATACAAACGATCTCCGTTTAATTATTCAACTTCTTAGCCGTAATCCCGTCGCCATTTTCAGTGTAACACGTGTACCTATTTAGAGCCGGATGCTCTTTGCCATCGGCCATTTTGGGGACATTGCTTATTATGGGATAATCCGGGTACCAGATCGAGGATCAACATCCCGGCATTTTATATATCAACTGCGGAATATCGTGTCTCAGTATCGTTCTCAGTACAACAAAGACTTGCTACAAAAACCTTTTTTACCTCAGAGGTTATTTTTCTTTGCATCGTTATCCTACACTGTCATTCTTATTTTATATATCTTGTTTTACATATAATATATGTATAAAAAAAATAGTACGCCATTTGACTATAAATGTGGGTCAATGATACAAAAATATCAAACGAATATCATGAAAAATGATTCATCGCTGACCCGCTTATTTGAACCCGTTATAGCTTGAATATGTATGTGTATATACATTAAATATATATATATGCACATATTATACTGAAGATGATGATTTAACAATTTAACCAATGCAACTAATGTGATCCCAGCTGATTCCCGAGGGCTTTTCAGAGCCGGGAATATTAGGATCACGATCCATCTATGTTCTTGCCTGCATCCATTGAGTTAATATCACCGCCACACATCCGAGCTACTTGTGTCGGTAGAGAGAAGCCGGTGGTAGTGGCTAGGGAAGCTGACAGAGCTCTAGAATTGACCCTAGAGTCGAGTCCGGGCACTGGGGCTCCCCGCGGATCCTCCAGGATTATCGTAATAGTCTGGCGAGGTTTAACGTGCGCCTTCAGGACCCTCCAAGCCCGGACCACCTAACGTTTTCTACCCCTAAAACGCCGTCATCTCTATCATCACCACAAGCTACTCGAAATCATCACCATAACTAGCAGGCTTACGAGCTCTGTATCGATATTAGAGCCACACATTTCAGAAAGCCTGGAATTAACGATTTTTGTCGGCATGATGGAAAAGAACAAGGAAAATAATTTTTAAAAATTCTAACTCCATTTGTTTGCCCGGAACACAAAGGCTTCGTTACTTCCGCGGGACACGTTTTCCGGTAAAAATGGGGGATGAAAGTACAGTAGAACGTAGATCTACCACGTTTTTCCTACATCCTCAACTACTTTCTTATAATTTTTTTACTTTTATTGTCGCGGTCTTTTTATTTTTGTTCAACTTGTTTTCTTATTCTTCTACGTCTTCCTCATGGTGTGGCAGTAGTCTTACCTTACTCTTACTCTTTTTCATTCTTTTTCTGTCTGGGTAGACTGAGTTCTTCTGTCCTCAGCTCTCTCTCGTGCTCATGGAATGACGTTCCTTGCTCCAGTTAACATCGCAAGTCACGTCGTGTCGGAAGGGTTTTTCAACCGACCGGATGCCTGGCTGCGGGTGATACGTCGCTTTCTCGCGTAACGTCACCACGAGAAATAATGTCACAGGGATGAATAGGAGTATCCGACTACCATCATCACCATCATCATCATCATCATTGTCATTGTCATCATCATCAACAAAGAATTGGTTTACCATTACGGATGACTGCTACACCGAGGAGTCACGTCCTAATATCAGGAAATAAATAATACTAGAAAGTATTTGTGAAAATTACTCTCGTTCCTTTTTTCGTCTGATAAAAATTTTCAGTCCCATCACACTACTGCCGAAAATTATTATATGGTAAAAAAAATGAGAAAGAATAACCAGGGAAAAGAGTAAAAGGAGATAAAAAAGTAGTGTATTATTTTGAGAGGGTCGTTGATGTGGTGAAAGGAAAGAAAAAAAATATTGAGTGCTCTTTTCACCCCTTAACGTCCAACGGGGAATACTGGGATGACGACGTGAGTGTCGAGTTGACTGAGGTACTTGGGCCCCACGGGAAGGCGGAGGTGAATTGCGAAATTAACCGTTATGGAAACATTCTGCGGAGAGATTCCCAGCCCCCGAAAATGTTAACGGAGGATATAAACCGGGGTGAGGATGAGCGAGTAGCTAGTAGCTAGTAGCTAGTGCTCGTAATGGTTATAGGGGCCGTAACACACCGCGATGCGTCCAGAGAGCTCACCTTGTTTTTTAAGAAGACCGAGGGTTGAATAACGAAGAGAAAATATAATATGGGCGCAAAAAACAGCAGTGGTTGTACGGTAAACGAGTGTTGTTTAACGGAGAAATAAAACGAAATGTTTTATTTTTAAAAATGAATAAGAAGTCCTTTAAAACGGGAGATACAATGCAGCTACGCCTTATTCACCGCTGACTTGTTGACAAAAGGAAAGAATAATAAATAAACAATGAAACTGTGATTTTTTCTCAGGCTTTCCATCTACGCGCAGCTTTTTACCGTTAGTTTTTTTTTTTTTTTTGCTGATGTGCACACAAAACAACCCTCGCCCCTGCCCGTAGGAGGAATTTTTTGTAGCTGAGGACGGAAGCTGCGGCTGGAATTGTTCAGGAGAGGGAAAATTTTCAGGGTCTCACAAACGAGAGTCTTGAAAATGCGCCAAGAGTAAGACAGAGAGTTTTAAGTCACCGTAAAAGAGGACATAGACAGCCGGTAGATAGAGATAGAGAAGTAGAGAGGGAAGGAGAGAGATCGGGTTTGCATGCAAATGCCACCGCTTGGTAAATGTTTCCGCGCGATAAAAGTCTTGTACGGTACTCGGTGCTCGCGTGAATTTACGTGCTTTTGGACTTGGCCTTATGAGGGTTAGAGTGCACGTACGCTTCTGCCACCCTCGGGTTTATTTTTTTTTACAATCATGTATGCATGCTTTTGTGCATCCCCCGGCACGTGGCTTTAGTATGCGTACGAATTATTAAGAACTTGACTAAGCCACTTTCCCTCGTCCTTTTCTAAGACTATATATATATATATATATATATATATATACTCGACTTACACTCCCCCTCGACTCCCTCTCAGCCTCTTCTCTGTATTTTTTATATTACAACTCACACTGTCTGCACTCTTGCACTTGTCCCAGCATTATCAACTGCTCCAACTCACCCTTTATGCCCACACCCGAGGGATATCTTGTTCTTTTTGTCATTCCTGCAACAGGAATTTAAACGCTTACCACAAGAGTTGTTGTGGTTTGACTAAAAAAAATTACATCACATCATAATTTTGTGCTCTCATTTTTATTCCGAGGAATTTCCGTACAAGCCGAGTCGTTAAAAAAATAAATAAACAATAAAGTGTCTGACAGCTGCAACCATTGTTTAGTTGAATCCAATTATCTAGATGAATATAATGAATAATCGTTAATAGGATACAGCTATTTGCTCGAGCATTGAAAATAAAACTTAATGAGGGCAGATGTGATGACCATAAGTGAAATTGGTGCATGTCTCAGTCTCATAAGGGTTTTGATGCTGAGTCTGCTGTTGTTAAAAGTATATAGAATTTTACGATTTCCTCAATCTATATCTATATATATATATATATATATATATATATATATATATATATGTAGGGGAGACTATATAGGGCACGGCTGGATATCTAAGCAAGTAATTAATTCTTGTGGTTTTTGAGTACCGGAAATAATTCAAATTTATTTATTTCGAATGAATCTGTCATCATTTTATTTATATATTTCATGAAAAAAATTGTTCGAGGTAAAATGAAAAATTTTCAGTGACCCGTTTCACCCCAAGTATTTGATACGCTCAAAAATTTCTAGGCGCGAATTTCATAAAAACTGTAATGAAAAAAATTTTGCTTACCAAATTTTTCGACATTCCGTCATGCCTCGGTCTCCCCTATGTGTGCATGTGTACACAGGAATATATGTATATATGTATATAGACAAAAGGGGCTGGGAGGAGGTGAAATACAGAACTAATCGGGTGATTTTTCCAGCATCAGTCTGTGAATATCAACGGTGCTGGTGAGCCGCCGGCGTTAAGAACGACAAACGATCGACGATCCATCAGGCTCAACGCTCTACCCTATCTACTATCCTTTTCTCTTTACTCCCTTCCCCTTGCTCATTCTTTTACCCCATCCTCCCTTTCTTGCTCATTCTCATCTCGCTCAGAAACTCTGTTAACTTGTTTTTTGCAACCACTAAAACTCAGCATCAAAGTAAGACATATCTCTGGAGAATTTAACCCCGAAAGTAAGACAAATTGAATTATCGATATGAGTGTCAGTCTGAGTCCGCGGCGATCTCCGAGACTATTGTGGCCGCACCGGAAGTTGACAATGGGTATTGATATCGGTATCGGGAAAAACAATAGAGACTTTTTAAAATCAACTTGTACTTTTTTTGTCTTGTTTTATTTATCATTTTTTGTCCGGAGCTGAAATCTGTCGACGAAACATGGAGTAAAGAAACAACAAATGTATCGACGCGTATTTACTGGAGAGTGTATACGTTTCCGATCACTTATTAAAGGCTCCCCAGACGCCCGACACAAAATAAAGACTCGGGAAAAAAGAATAAACTTTTCTTTTTGACTTTTTTCTTTATTATTTTTTTATTCAACATTTAATATAATCATTTGAGAATAGCGAGAGGTGTAGCAGCAGGAAAAAAGGGTCTTTGTTATTTTAACGCAGCCGTGAGAGCTGCAAAAATGAGAGAAGAGGCTGGAGAGAAGAAATAAAGGAAAAGCGAAACGAACGGGTGCCGATGGGTTGTACAGTATAGAAAAGTAAAGAGGCAAGAGGAAAGAGGGCAGAGGCAGAGGGTGGAAGGAAAAGAGAAAAGGGTGTGAGGATAACAACGATGGAAAGTGAAGAAGAGAGAGGAAAATAAAAAAGGCGGAAGCAATATCGCACCGCGTGGCTGGAAACTCGTTTTGTCCATTAAAGCACGATTCCTTGTGCAAGTGCTACAGAGCACCTTCTTTTTTTCATCTCTTTTCATTTTTATTCTGCGTATCCTTACACCCCGGGCATCAATAAGACTACATTGTCTTTTTCCCTATGCTCGTATGACTGGCTAATAATTTCATATTTTTTATACTACAAAAAAAGTCACCGTCGAGGGGCGAAATGAGCACTCGTTTTTTTTTTAAACGCTACAAGAAAGCGGAACGAGCGAGGGGTAAAATGGACCACTTAAAAATTATTTACTAAAAGTTTTCAAAATTTTGATTAATCAGCAATTTTTTTTTCTTTTTTGTCTGTCTTCGAGAAGTAAGAACTTGGAAAAAAATTTTCACCCCTCTATTTCTGACGGAGCCCATTTTACCGTACTTAGAATTTTTTGTGACAATGACGGGGTCGTTTTGATATCAAATGTTCGTTTGGCGAAAAAAAATTCGGAATAGCAAAAAAAAAAAAAAATCGTAATAATCGGGAATTTTTTTCCGAGAGGCTCATTTTACCTCCTTCTCATATATTTTATTGGAATATTTTGACGTGATTTAACTTTGTTTGAAAACGTAAATAAAATATTTCGCTGATATCCCCAGAGATTTTTTGCGATACTGAGTAAAATTTTTCTCATGTATACCGAAAATACAATATACATCTACAGATATATATTTATGTATATATTTAACTGTTTACTGTTGGCGGTAGACTGGAGTGTAGACTGTAGATTGTTGAGAAAACCGAACGTCGAGAGGATGAGTTAGAGTTCCAGAGGGTTGTGCGGAAAAATAAGAGGCTGCTACTGAATTTACGATTCCGAGGCAGCGGTGGCTGAGTACCCGTCGACTTTCGGCCGCTGTTGGCACGCGTACCTGAGTTAAGATATATATGTGGCGGGACTGAACCAAGGGAGGAGTTAAGACTGTGGGTCGCGGGGGTGAGAGGCTGATGGGTTGAGGGAGTTGTTATGCATAAATTGAGCAGACGAACTTGCAGCATTTTTCTCCAGAGTCTGCAGCGTTCGCCCGGGCTTTATGGGCCATCATGAAGATCGAGAGCCAGAGAAATTAAATCGAGCCTCCCGGGATCTCGAAAAATTAGTCACGGACTCGTGCGTGAATAAAATAACGACCCTAATGGCCCGAGTAACTTGTTGAAATTAGCCTCTCGGTATAAAGAATTAAACTCCGAGGAAATTTTAAAAATAACTTTTCTGATGGATAAGGACTTTAACAAGTGTATTTAACTTGCACAAGTGTTTGTTATTATTTGTTGAGTTTTATTATCCCTATTATTATTATTATTATTATTATTATTTTTATTATTATTATTATTATTATTATTATTATTATGTTTATCTGTTTCCTTTGGAAGTAAGATGAGAAAGGAAGCATTGAGGTGAGTAATTTGAACATTCTGACCCACTAATGCTGATCCTGTTAAATCGGATTAAATTCAAAGTGTGACACTCGTCTTAGTCTTAACTCTGATATTTAAATCTTGTCTTTATCTGTAATTTTTTTTTTTATGAAATCATTTAATCAGATTTTATTTTGTTGTCTAAGGAGTAAAAAAATTCGGTACGACAAAATAGCCTGGGATAAAGAAAATAAATAGGAATACTTTAGTAGAAAATTAAGGAGGGAGAGCTAAATTGCGATCTTTGTGTTCCAGATTCAACATCAACCCCTTTTTTTTAGTTACCCTCACTTAACTCGGCGTACGCACTTATCTGAAAAGGTAAAGAGAAAGGAGCGAGAGGGAAGGGAAAGGCCTCCGGGTTCCTCTAATTGATGCTTCCTTGGCACTGGCCTCTCACCCCAACGCAATCCAGAGCTGCAGGGAATAAACGAGACTCGCTTCTATTATTTTTTTTCCTTTGAACAGTCTTTATTTAGATTTTTTTGTCCCGTTCCCCTGCCTGGGGACAAACTTGGACGATCACCCCGGATAGGGAAATTAAATGCTTGTGCTTTAGCAACGATATCACTTGTAAGATAGCAAACTTACGAGATTGCGTGAGCGACTTCATGGAGTTTAAAAAAAATCCAACATGCGATGATTACTCAATTGTTATCTCGCTCATAAGTTCCAATCTACGGTAATCTGTACACAAGAAAATTTTCCATTCCGCGATAGTTACAGATCAGAGGTGAAAAAATACGAAATCTGACAACTGAGAAAATATAAACTTATACGGGGAATCGGATTGATGATGGCTTTTATTGTAACATAGAGCTCCCGCATTGAAAGTTGTCATCGTTTACTTAACGAGTAAATTCTTATATTCATAGGCTGTGTGTTGAGTATCCACTTGAGTGAACCCTCGTTGTACGCAAGAGATAGATTGAGTGTGAAAAAAATAAGATTTCGGAATCGTCAACAGAAATCGTCCCTGCCGATTTGTAGATATGAGGGTCCAGCTATACCTACATACATATATATATAGATAAATATATAGCTAGACACTTTCTACCCTTATGGATGTACATCTATATAGATTGTCCGTAGTCTGGATGCAATCCCATTCTGAGCACATGAAGGGTGATATTTGATACGTAAACAAACAGATCGCATTGGGCTTTTTTTCGTACTATTGCTTATCGAGCCGCTCGGGTATAAATTCTGATTTATCGTATTAATTTTATCTCTTAATACTCTGTATGTATGGTAAATAAGTGTAAACAGATTTTTTATAAATTAATACGCGCATTGTTTCGTTTGGGTGCGAGCGATAATAATATATATATATATATATATATCGGATGATAATAGTACGATACATTCTTTTGTTCAGAGTTTGTCGTGCATGGAAAGAGTCCGGAGGATTTTCACCGAGTAGTGACTACCGGCTTAGCACCGGCATCTGGACTGGCGCGATAGGATTATACAAGATTAAGGCATTTTACAGTATAGAGTCCTCGGGCCGTTAATAATAATCGTGGATACGGTTTCGGACCGCAGGAACGCTAAGATCGTACGGTGATAAACTGATAGGACTTCAACGTGTTGCCGTCGATCTGACGAATATTTATCATATTTTTTTCATACAAAAGTCCTTTTACTCGGACGCCATGGAATTACTTTATCTGGCTAATTTCTCTTCACTCCTGTCTCTTCTAAACTCTGTTCTTTATTTACTTTTTTAAACTCCTTCTCCATCTCCATTTACAATTTCATCTCCCCGTCCTTGTCTTTGTAATTTTTTTTATCTCCCTTGACGAAGAAGACAATGAAAAAAATAAATTAAAACTCATTGGACATAAATTAATCCTCTAAATACTCGGCATCAACTAAAGAAATAAAAAAATCACGGATTATTTTTTTTTTATATGTAATCCTTTTGACTGAATATAAACTAAACGTTTTAATTCTCATATTAAAAAATTCAAATTATTTTATTTTAATTTAAATTTAAATTTATTTTAAAAAATCATGATAATAAAAAATAAAAACAAAAAAAAAAATTCTGCCCTCGTCTAAATTAATGTTTCAAAATTAATTTTTGTCAAAATATTTTTAAAAAAATAATTGTCTAATTTATTTCATAAAAAATTCTCGACAAAAAATAAATTTAAAAACATTAATTTGGCTCAGAATTTGTGGCTTCATTTTTCCACTACATATTCTAAATTTTGCCAAAAAAAAAAATAACATTTATTATCATTATTTTTTTTTTTATTTTCAAGTAATAGAATGTTTAAAGTAAATTTTGAACAACAAGGCCAGCGGCGTTAAATTCTTCAATTCATCTTCGTGTGTATAATGGAAATAGACGTGGATAACAGAGAGTAGTAAACTTCTCTTCGGCCTCGTCCCACAAATTCCTGCGGCTTCAAGGATATGCGAGTGTATGCTGGTGATGATGGCGCGACATGCACCAGCAACAGCAACAGCACCAGTACCAGCTTGGCGTCTAGTGATTCTACTCATCCTCATATATATACATATATATATATACATATGTTATGTAGGATGTGTGCTGAGTATATAATATAACATATAACATATATAACACATACAATAATATAAGAGCAGAGAAGTACACATCTAGCGAAATAACCGTTGAGCTGAGCCAAGCGTGCGTTGTCGTAGCCGTCGACGTTATACGTTCTGCGTTTAGTTGTACTCAACGCCTAGTGTACTGTTCTCGTGGTTCTGAGGGCCGTCCTAGAATAATAGTTGACACGAATGGTTCACACGCTTAGGCACGACTAATGTGCGCCAGTATGTCGGCTCATTGCTGTGCACCAACTCTAAGCATTATGCAACCTGAATTACGTCACTTTATCCGTGTTTCTCCTCATCGTTAAATTCTTATTTATGTCTGAGACTCTGCTCATACACACATACACGCACATACCCCTGTAGTATATTATTATTGTTATTATATTTTATTTGTATGGCCACCGATGCCTATTGTGTTAGGGACACTTGTGACGATGCATCCGCCACCAAGATTATTAAATATATATATTTATATATATTTTTATTTTCATATTCGTATAATAATAATGAAGAACCGAACGTCGTAGAGTGAGAGGTTTTTAAAGAAAAAAAATTAACACGCGATTTAGTAATTTACGTCTTTCGAGAGTTGTTTTGCGCATGTATATATATGTATATATATATTAATGACGGAAATTTGTTTTCAGAAAAATAATAATAATAATAACAAATAATGTAAATTAAGTAATGATTCGGGTTTCGTGCTTCCGATTACGAAAATAATATCGCGGTTTATATTTATATTTATATGTATACATGTATTTGTTTATGTTAATGGTAATGTGAATGTAAATGTTACTGTCGTCTCTTCACAAATTAAATGACACTATTTTAATTGTAATAGTATTTATGTGGCTTTGGGTAATTAAGTTGTTACTGTTGTTATTTTTTTTTTTTTTAGGGAGGTAGAAAAAAATAAAAAAGTAATAAGTAAAGAGGAAAAATACGAAGTCGGTATAATGTATCGTAACGAGGTTCGTGGAAATGTCATAAAGTCGCCGGAAGGACCTTTAACGATCATAACATAGATAAGTTAAATGATTATTTGTCCCTGAATATTATTTTTTATTTTAAAAAACTCTGTTACGTGTTTTTACATTTATTTTTTGTTTTTATAATTAATTTTTAAAATATACTAATTTTATTTATGAAACTTTTATTTTATATTTTTTTTTTTTTGTTACTTTTAGTAGAGTTTTATAAAAATAACTGTAAAATGGATTTGAAATATAGTCGATCATGGTCAACAATATAAATAGAAAAACTTGGGGTATGAATAAAAAAAATTTGGCTCAATTTACCCTAGAATTGTTTTCGTTCGATTTTCCGTATTCAAAAAATAATTTTTTAAAAATAAATTATTTTTCTTTCTAAAAATTTCGGAGTTGCGGCATCGCCAGGTGGCCAACTTGCCACAGTTTTCTCTAAGCATCAAAATAAACTTTTCTTAAAAAAATTTTTTTTCGGCAGTTTTTCGATATTTAAAAAATAAATATCATATTAAATAATCGGTCTTTTGTAATTGAATTATTTTTTTTTTTTACTGATTTAATTCGTGTATGATATAATTAAATATGAGCTCATGTTTGCAAAGGATTAACATCACGATTACTCGTATTTATTTTTTATCCAAAATATTTCGCTGATGCCGAAAACTTTTACCACTCAGATAAAATAAATTATCTCAATAAATTACAGCATGTATTTAAATAAATAATTATAATGATACTCGAGTTAAAATTAAACTTCATAAAATTAATAAAACTTTCTCCCCCCAAAAAGTTTTGTTCAAACGGTTAATAAATGCCAGTCATTAATTCTCTCACTGTTATTTTTTTTTTTTTATTCGTAATGTAATTATTGCGAAATTCAAAATCTGTTGAAACAGTTTCTGCGAGTCGTTTGTCTCTCAAAACGAATTTTAATATTTCAATTGAATGCTTCCAGGGATATTTGGCTCGGGTTTCAGTTCCGCGATGTCCACTGTACGCAGATCGAGCGTCCCATTGTCGAATAGAAATAAAAAATTTCGTGAAAAAAAGAGTAAAAAATATATAAAACAGAGAGAACGCGGGTGAAAACAGTGAGAGTAAGAGCGAGACGGAAGCTGGATCGCGGAGCGCGTAGTTTTCGAGAAAGCTGGGCTACGTTCCAAATGCACATGAACACAAGAATAAAAAGTAGGAGGGGTAATATTGATGGCGCCAGGCATTCTAACCCGGTTCGGCAAGAGAGTAAGAGGTCGAACGTACAACCTACAGCGTATTCAAGACACTCGTTGGACAATCACGGTATAGTAATACCTATATAAGAGACGATACCCTCACAGCCTTACCACATTACACATATATATGTATATATATATGTACATATGTATAGAGGAGGTTAAGATACATCGCTCTGGTCCAGGAGTATAAGTTTACTTAGGTCAGGAAGTCCAAGGTATAGATTCGCTTAAATTTATGGTACAGTCGATTCATTATTTTTAACATACAGCCAGTCGTTGATCCATAGTCCACGGAATATAAATATTGAGTTTGCATTTTAAAATAAATAACTGATCTAAATTAATGATTTTGACATCACAAGGCCACTGTCGAATTTTATCTATTTATTAATAGATTACTAAGTCGCGAGGACGCAGAATAGGTGAACGTTCTAACTTCTTAGCTCTAATTAAAATGTAAACACTCTATTGAAGATTAAATTTAATCTTCTCATTAAATATCTAATAATACTCAGCAATGAAAATCTCGCGGTTTAATACCACTATTTTTATGCAATAAAATAATTAGAGCGGTTTAATTTTTTTACTCGGCTGTCAAGTCAACTATATGAAATATATATTTTTGAAAATGAAAGTGACCTTACGTGAAATTTATTAGCGCATAAAGTTATTGCTCATGGTAGGAATGTCAATGAAATGATAATAAATTTTAATTTTTATGCAGAACTAGGGCGCCATTTTTCGAAATTTAAGAAAAAATATTTGACTCCAATAGAAATAAATGTAAAAAAAATTTGGATATTAAATTACGAACAGTGGGGCGCCGAAAACATAAAAGTATTTTGTTTGAGATGTTGTTTAGTCTTCAAACTTTACAACTAAAACTAAAATTTAAAATTATGCTATTCGGACAAAGAAGCTATTGAAAAAAATGAAAAAGCCACAACAAATTGTAGCCTTGGATATTTATAATTTATACGCCTAAACAAAAAATATTTCGTGCAGATATTGCTATCGTGGTCCTTACCAGCGGATGTGGCGCATATGTCCAATCAAGTGACGTTAGTGGCCGAGTACTCACAATAGTTCCGTCGGAAACGAGACTCGATAACTTGCACATTTGCTCCCTCTCAATTACTGCCATCTTCTCATCTCTTCACTCCCTCTCTCTCTCTCTCTCTCTCTTATTTTCTAAAAAAGAACAATAAACGATTACGAATCTTTGGCATTCTCATACGATACATTTGTTATGCTTAACTTTTATTTACTAACATTCTTAATCTATGAATCATTTTCTAGGCGCGTTGCATATAAATTTCATTCTTAACAGTCATTCATATTAAAAAAAAATCTATGCAAAGAATTAATTTTTGAATTTATTAGCAGCCGAGTCGCATGACAGCCACTCTGAAGTTTATTGAACAAAAAAAAAAAAACTTTTTCGGACTAATCCATCTTACCCCGGATTTTTTATAATATTTAAAGTAGCAGACACTAGACATTTTTTTTATTTTCCAAACAATTTACATGAAAATAAAATATGTACAGATTTTTTATGTGCAATTTTTGAAATTTTTTTCTATAAATATTTTATTTCCTTATTCAAAAGAAATTAATATTTTTGAAGTCTGCTACTTCCCTTATGATTTTTTTTTCTCATTGACATCAGTGTAAAATTCCATTAAATTTGCAATAGAGGAAAAAAATTAACATCCGTTAAAAAACCACACGTTCAATTATCCGAATTTAAAAATAACAATTTTTTATTATGAAAATAACTCATTTACTGAAAATATATATTATCAATTTACATTGATATCCCTTAATGAATATTTAATGTGTATACTAATGACAGAGAAATTCTTTCGATAATTAACATTCCTCTGACAATTAATATCACAGTACAACGTATACGTACTCTCAGTAGTATGTTGTATATCTATTCCTACATAATGCTCTGTACTGTATACATATACATATACATATACATATACATATATATACATTGAATAGTGAATACAGTAATATCCACATAATGCTCCATACCGTTTAGTTATCGATGGTGACAAGCAAAGAGAGAGATAAAAGTTTGACTAGTGCTGCCACCGAAAAATATCGCGGCCGCCGGCAGCGACGCAAACGCCGGCGATTGGAGCAGCCTTTTGTTCGGGCATCGTCGTGTGTCTTCGGAACGGGTCGAGGGTCTCCGCACGCCATACCGCCACACGGAACGTCAGTCACTCTTCAGCACTCGGGCAGGGGAGTTTGTGCGTTCCAGCTAAAAAATACGTGATCGCATAGTTACCTTACACCGTAACTATCACTTTTAGTTGATCTCGTAGCTTGTATCTTAACTCTTATCTCTTATCCGCGAGATCGGAGCCAACGAATCGGGTTTTAATGGTTACTCTAACAGTACTATCTACTAATTAAGTAGAACACCATTTTATTTTCCGTACGTCGGATCCTAATGCCGTTACTACTAACCGATGGATACGCTCTGTAGTTTATTGTTATTTTAAACTCTTGACTGTATTAACAGTGAGTGTCTAATTATTTAGTTATCTTATGCCGCGGGAATTTTAAATTTTAAATATTAATAGTGTAGTATAAAGTAGGATATTATTTAAAAGGATAAAACAAGTGATTTTGTATATTTTTTATCAAGAGTGACTTCCGTGACATCACGAAGAGTGAATTCAAGGTTGGTTACGAAGCCGGTTGCCGGCTTACGTTTCACGTGGTGAGGAGATTTTTCTTGTTCTCCTCCTACTTCTCATCGTCATCATCATCATCTCATTCTAACTCTACTCCAATTTAGTTGCCGGGTTCTGGCTGCATATGATGGATACACTCGCGTTAAAAACGCGTCTCCACGTCCTCAGAACTCACTGTGGACCTCTTGCTACAAGTAAACTCTGATCACCGATTATTTAACAGTGCGCGCAAGTGTTGATATTATTATTTAATAAATAATAATAATAATAATAATAATAATTGGTGGGTAATCTGGATTGGGTATCTCGAGCTAAGATATTTGATACTACAGAGCGCGCGGTCATATTGATATTTAAATAAAAAAAAAAAAAAAATAATAATAATCGTGATCGTCGGTCAAGTGTACAGACCGGTTCCGATGGTCAGTCACAAGTGCGGATTTTTTTACCAAGTGTCCAACATTAAAATATTGAGCGTTTACTCATTAGCGTTTGAAATCCGCGGGTGTTGATCGTGAAGTGAGCAGTTTATTAACAAATAGTTAACCATTTTGTATAGTAAAGTATTGAAAGTGTGGGTGGATAAGCTATTATTTGAATATATATATATACACATATATATATTTATTTGTTAATTAATTATCAATAAGACAACCATGGATATCCTGCCGAGCGGGAATATATTTAGAGAGTTGCAGGACATTCATGATACCGGATATTTTTCGGCGCAGCCGTCGCTCGAGGATCACTGGCAACAGGTAAGTGAGAGATCAATGCTTCTACGACCTATATATACATACACTTATACATATACATATACATATACCATTATTATCATCATAATCTTCCGCTAATAGCTCTGTACTACAGCATTGGCATTAAGCGCGTGCTTAATGTTGCCACAAACATCTACAACAGCATCCATATACACACATACATGTACAAATCCACATATATAAGGAGATTACATTTGCAAAAGTTAAATCAGAGTCACGAGTTAAGTATTCGCGCCGAAAACAAGCAAAACGTGTTTGATTAGAAATCTTGTTAAGGTGACCTCAGACTTGGGTCTTGAAGTCTTGGATAAAATCATACATTACTATATATGTACATTTATATATATATTTTTTTGTGTATATCAAGAAATGTTAGATTTAATATACGTAAGAGTGCAGTCGATGAGTTTACGATTTAAATTTCTTAAGAACTTTCAAGCGTAACGGCCGTTACATTGCTGTTTTTTATTTTTATTTTATTAAAATACTCAGCCGTTTCATTATACCATTGACTAAGTTATGAGTCTGGTCGACAAAAAAAAAACGTTATATGAATTTTTTAATTTTTTACGCACGTGCATATAAATATCTATGTGTCTATCAATGTATTCATTTATAGTTTGTACATATATATTATATATATATGTAGATAGATAGATAGATAGATATATGTGTGTAGTATATATGTATAAATATAAGGATACATAATAAGAATTATACGAGTCACGGTACGTCGATTATACGTGAGAGAAGTTGCGTGGGTGCGTACGCACTCAGTTACTCACGTGCGCACGCACATATTATACAAGAATACGTTGAACCGGTCTTGATATTAAACAACGTGGTTAAGATAACGAAAAGGTAAAATCGGAGGTCAAAAATGCTCGATGCATTGTAAATTAAAATATGTTTTTTTATTGTGTTGGGGATATAGGCTGTGTGAGTATGAGTGTGCGGATGTTTTTATAAAGATGGGCTACCGTTATACATATATATTTATAAAAGTAATATTGTACATGTTATTTTTATCCATGAAAATTATTCAAAGGGATTCACGGCGTATGTTTGGCGCCCAAGTCTATGTTTAATGTCTCGCTGGTAGTGTTGCCTTGACGCCGATTCAAATTTAATATTTATGTGCAGCGCTGTGTGCGAACCAACTGGTACGTGCGGTGATGGATAGATTTCTCGCTTTATATTTATATATAATAGGCCATAAAGAGAGGGAATGGGAAAAGTGAGAGAGAGGGAGAGCGTTGGAGGGAGACAACAGTCGGGGGTCGACGCAGATTCGCCATCGTGGAAATTAAAGTTTTCTGTCCTGTGTCACCTGCGAGCGCACTGAGTGACGAACCCTGTTACATATAATACCGAAATGAGGGATGGAGAGAAAGAGAACTCGCTGTGGAAAATGGGATGATGGCGCTTCCATATGCAATTTTACAGATTGGATCCGGACGTCATTTCGGGGCTCGTGTCGCTCCGATCACGCGTCACTGAATGCCGAAATTTGGTTCTTTTTTTCACAATATTTTCGATACATTTATATACATATTCAATATACATATTATTGTGACATTTATTACTCCATTTTTTTAATTTCCCGCCTCAACCTCAACTTCAAAGCCTCCAAAAATCTCAGCATAGTAAAAAAATTTAAAAAAAATTTATTTAAAAAATTCCCGCTCTATTTCGATCCTAGAAAATTTTTAAATATCCAAAGAACAAGAACCGTTTAAAAAATACGTATGAGTAAAAAACTATAAACCTGAAACGCGCATTAGTTTTCCACCTGCTGGCTATTATTTTCGTAACAGTTTATCCCTCAGTCCTTACTGTCATCGACTGTGTAGAGACCTATGAAACAATGCCGTAGTGTACAATGCTCCGCAATGTGAATTCTGTGAAAGATGTACCTTCTTTATTTTTTTTTTTCAATGTGCGTGTCTTGTGTCACAATACCAACACACCAACATCAACATTAACATTCACATTCACATCTACATTCACATACTCGCTGCGGAGTTAACACACTAGTAGCAGCAGCAGCAGTAGAGTAAAAGTAGTACATATGTGTATTATACTCATCCTCTTTTTCTCCTCTGCGCCTCTTGAGTGTCTATGGAAAAGTGCTATTGTTAATCCTCGATGACCCCAACCTCTTTCTGGATTCATCAGACCTTGTCATGACCTTCCATTCTCATTCATTCCGTAGTCTATACATCGCTATGTACTCTCTCCATTCCATTCTGTTGACGAAATCAACTGTCATGCATTTTACTATAATCATCTATTGTTAATTATCATTATTATTATAAAGTAATAATTGCCGTGAAACTTAATTTATGTTAATTTCCGTAGCACAACAGAGTAGAAAACTGTTTATACAAAATAATTTATCCCATTTATTAGTTGAAAACCGTAAATTTTTTGTTATAAAAGTTAACTTGGAGGCACGCAATGGATAATGACGCTCAAAACGACCGCAGAATTTGCTCTAGCAACGGTCGAACTCGAGCCATGTCGGTCCGCCGTTCAATTTGTTTTATCGGCTCTCTGTTTTCTCTCGTACTCTTCTCGGTTCCTATCCAATCTATAGGTATACAGCCACCTACATCACCGTCGTCTGTCTCTGTCCCTGGTCTGCTCCCAGCATCCGCAGAGATGGAGCACTCGCAAACGCCGTTTCCCTCCCCCTCTCTCCCACACAGCTCATCGCGAGGCGGGCTAATTCGAGCGTGACTATCTGGACGAATTATCCCCGGCACTCGGCACCCCTGGACTACCGACAAAACGGATCCCCATTCCCGGTATCAAACGAATAACGCGAGTTTGTTTATGTGATTCCTCTCCCCAATTTTACGACTATTCAAACTATCTACCATCTAATTTTTTTTTCTTTCATTCTCCCATTCATCAATACTATTTTTTTTATTTTTACGTTTATTTACGGAGGTTAAATTATTTCTTGGTAAATATTGTAACGATTGATGTTGAATCGATTTACGTTCACTTGCCAGAGTTTATTTGTTTACGTTGTGGTAAAAAGAGGGACCACTTGCCCAGTTATTTTTTATTTTTAGATCCTATGGATGAGCTTCGGTTAAATTTATTTTTTTTTCTTAATAAAGTGGAGCGGGAAATGTTTTTCAATTTTAAATATACGACGACCGTATTTTTTTATTTTATTTAATTCTAGTTCCTATTGTCGAATAAGTGAAATTTAATAGACAGTATAGTTTACATGCGTCGTAAGTGCCAGTAGGTTTAATAGTGTCGTATGTGTGGATGAGTGTGTTTGAGGTCAATCGAGCATTTGCCACCTGCTGCGCTTTCCGTACTTGCGTTACCAATTCAAGGATCAACTGTTTGTCACTTGATTAAGAGCTAATCAAAGCTCCCTTACATCCACTTCTGTGCAAATTTAAACTTAAAAAAAAATGGCGACGTTTTAAAATATAATAGCAAAAGTTGATTTACTTAATTCAATTGTCTCATGAAATTTTTTTGAATGGTCAACTCGGATAATAAGATAGAAAAATAATGCGAGTTGATACCCGGGTAAAAAAGCGTTATAGCTCTTGGATAGAAGCGTCAGCGTCAAGGTGGATTAAATTGCACTTCGTTAAGGTCCTCTTTCACCTTTTTCTCCCTGTACCACTTTACTTTCCCGCTTATACTTTTACCTTTACTTTGTTAATACCCCAGTCTTCTTTTATTGCCAATCGTTTTACACCGTCTCCTTCATTAGATAAAGAAAATATTCGCCTGCAATAAATAACTAATAATTTTTATCGCTCTTATCTTTGGCGTCGCCATTTTTATCTCCACCCTCTCGCCTCATTCCTCATCACTCGTTGGAAAATATCATTTTTTCTCTTCGCATTTACTAATCCGACTGTAAGGGTCTCCGTCAACTCGACTTGTTCTTTTTATATATATATATATATATATATATATATATATATATATATATATATATATATATATATATATATATATATATATATATATATATATATATATATATATATATATATATATATATATATATATATATACCTATATCTATATATTTTTTATTCTTCTACCCAGAGTACAACGACGATGAGTTGATCTTCCGTCACTCTTTCATTATTCGAGTGTTTCATTTCTGCCTCGTCAGACATCTCCGCTATATTCCACTATATATATGTATATAACATATATATAACATAAATTGTCGAGGAGAAAAAATAATATGCGATGAGATGAGAACTAACAACTTGACATCGATTCATCCAGCAATCCCTCAACTTAAAAACTCTCCCTCTTCATACATACATATATATAATAAATATATATTATATTATTTAATTACCACTTGGTCGGATTTAAAATCCACTTCTAGTAGTTTTCAATCTCGACTTAATACTTTATAATTTTTCTATTTATAATATATCACATTCATGCTACTAAAATAATTTTCAACTCTTAACTCTGGCATTCAGAACGAATACAATCCATCAGTCGATCCGTCTATTAATACGAGAAGAACAGACGGCTTATTATTCTCAGCCGCGACTTTTCGCGCAGACTCACTCACCCGACATCGATCGCTTCTCTCTTTCAGGCTCGATAAAAAAATATAATGCATACAATAAACCAACTTAATTTTTATAAGATTTCTTCGTCTGGGTGAACTAAATTTAATGAGCAAATAGAATTAAGCTGACACTGTGTAAATTTTTTTTTTTTTTTTTTTCGAATTCTCATGTGTACACAATACAGTGTTGATCAGCACAGTTGGCTCGCGCGTGTTCTCACGGCCTGGTTGATAAGTCGTGGACTTAAACTTCTTCCTTATTATTTGCTGTCTCTACTTAACTCGTACTCACGAGTACCGAGTACTTATACACTGTACATATACACGATTAGATGAGTTTCTATTCGCGATACGAGACTCAGACGCAAGCGTTAATGGGTTTCCAGCTCTGTAAATACATTAGACGTGTACAATATACATATATATATATATATATATATATATATATATATATATATATATATATATATATATATGGAACGAGTCAAAGCGCAAGTCCTTGTTCTGTTTAAATTATCTGCTACAGTTGAGTGTCTAATTATTATTACAAAGACCCAAAAGTAAATCCGTTAAAAAATTCCTCACGTCTGATTTTACTCAACAATCGACCGGTTTTTTATTTTCACTTTTAAAAATATGTATATATATATATATATGAGTTTTTTTTTCATCCTTTCGTCAATTAACTTTCCAATTTGTCCACCAATATTTTATTGGCATTTCATCAGGATTTTTATTATAATGAAATCCCGGAAGTACGGACTCGAAAATTAAATAAAACAAAATTTAAGTGACGTCATATGAATTTAATGCCGTGATTTATTAGAATTATTAGTCTATAAATTCCACCGGTGATAAACTAAATTAGTAAGCTACCGTCATATCATATAGTTTACACATATACACGTATACATATATATGTATATATTAACTTTAGAAGTCGAAAGTTATTGAATGCTCCGTCATTGTTGATGTCTCTATTTTAAGTATCTAAAACTAGAACAAACGGTTTATAAGAAAAATTTCTGTCACATCAAAATCATATAAAGAAGGTCGGGGCACAACGGGGCATCTAAAAATTTCTTTTGGAGTTCAGTAAAACCGAGCTCCAAAAGATTTTTACGTCACTCAAGATAAATAAATCGTTTAAATTAAAAATATCAGTGAATCATTGGAGATTTTAAAAATTCTTAAAATAATTGACGTGGATAAAAACGAACCGTATTCGCGCACGAGAACTACTGAAGAATCAATTACACGTGTCCGTCGTGCCCCAGTCTCCAGCGTCACAGTATATTTAAATTATACGTAACAGGTAATTAGTACAGAATTCGTAGATAATAAATAACCAATTAAGTCTTGAATTGATAATTAATTGATTATCAACGGATGACTGCACAAGTAATAATGTGCTCGACTATTGATTTGTTATTTTAATAACAACTAATTAATTTTAAAAACCGCAAAGTATATTTCGATTTCCACGTTAATTTGCATCAAGGACGGAACGCTTCCGCTTTATCCGCGCGCATCATTATATCATTTCCGGCTTCATTAAAGCGTGTCTGTAACAAAATTTTCTCTTCTCGGCTCTCGCCTGGTGTTGTGTACTACGCGATACGATGTGTGTGAATATTTGCTCGTACCAGTTATATATATTTATATATTTATATGTGTGTATAGGAGTATCGTCGAGAAAATCGTGTTTTTAGTTGGCATGTGGCTGAACGGTAAGCCATTGAGGGGATCGGATGGAGTCGCGGCAAAGTTGGTATTGTGTTGGAAACACGCGACGGGTTTCAAGGTGGAAGAAAGAAGAATCGTTAAGAGTGTGGGTTAAAAAGAGAATAACCAAGTAAAGAGAGCGTATTGAGAGAGTAGTTGTGTGTGCCAAGGGGGAAAGTCTGGGACTACGGCGACTACACGAGCCTTTGCGGCTGGCTGGAATCGAAACGGTGCAACTCGGAAAACTGATATTGATCGCCGGCCGGCAAGTGTACTACCAGCGGCCTGGTTCCGTTCCATTCCCTTTTTCCCTCTCGCTTCCTTCGTCTCGTTTCTCTACTACACTACACTATGTTCTGTTGTATACTATACCCTACTATACTCTACTCTACTCTCTCGCTGGCTCTCTCACACTATTCACCATTACTCCATCATCCGCGTGCATGCTTGCAACCAGCACTTGCCCACGCTGGAATAGGCAACGAGACGTTCATTCTCGTGAACCGGTACCCGCTCTATATATATGTACACCTAGGTATATATATATCATGAGTACACTCGCAACACGTGTGCCTAGGATAAGAGTCTGCGAATGTTTCTACATTTTTTTTAACGTTCGTTAATTTATAAACCCAAACGAGTTTACTTTTTAAACCATTCCCACTTAAATATCGTTTATTTAATTACGCGTCACTGTACTATTTATTTACTTTTTTTTTAATTTCATACTCCATTTACCATTTATTGAGTTTAATTATTTCTCACTAAAAAATCAGAACCAGGCTTCGCCGTATTTCGACTTTTTAATTACTAATTTTTATTAATTATTTTTAAAATTCATTCATTATCGTCGAAAAATTCGGAGCAGCATGAGACGTCAGTTAAAAATTTTAATTTATATGCCTAAGAGAGGATGAGGTAAAATGAACAGTTTCAAAAAAATTTTCCTAAAAATTTTGCTTCATCCAGAGACTATAGACGAAAATTATTTGACAAAACAAAAATTTTCATTATCATTTTGCTGCGAGTTTCCCAATTATTGCGATTATTATTATCGTGATAATTCTAAAGATAATAATTATTATTATGGTAATTATAGCGCGAAACATAAGTTCATTAGTTGAAATACAAGACAAGGTACATTGTGACATATTGAATTTTAGTAAATTAGCAGGACACACAAAGTTGTCTCGTTATATATGAGTTTAGTATCTCCAACGGGTCATGTGAACAGACTGAGGACTAGAGTAATGCCGGTTAGCCAATCTGTTTGCACGACATTGTTAATTGTCACTTGCACCTACTTTTCAGATGGGACGGTTATATTCACACAATTCGTGTACGTCAACCAGGTCAAGTAATGAGAGAGCATTAATTCAAAAGGCCTAAAAAAACATCTCAACATAAACTCATTAATAATACACGTTTTTAAATATTTTTTAGACTGAGTAGCTCAGGTCAGCTTGGCCCAACTCAGCTATACTCGTATCACCGTTCTGTGCACCACGTAAATTATACTTTTTCCACTACACTTTTCGCCTTCAATTCACGGCTTACGATTCGGTCTTCCTAGTTTGGAGGAAATAAATCCGTGGAACCGTTAAGACCATTCTCTATCCTTTATAAATTTTTTTTTGTCCGTTTCTTTTTTCAGTTTGTCCCCTACCCCGTCTTCCTCAATAGCCAGCTCTCTTACTCAGTCTCTTTTATCTTGCACAATTCTTTTTCATTCCATCTGAATCGTCCAAGCGAGCGATAATAAAATAATTCTCTACCACAATGGGCACTGCTCGGGTGATATAGTAATTCAAAGTGGTTGATGGCTAGAGAAAAGAAACCACCCAGTTATCTATGCTCTTTTCACAGTCTTATCATTGTTATAAGTTATAACGTTTTTTTATTTACTTTTTTTTATATAATATAATAATTTTATTATTTTTTTATTACTCCCGTCTCGTTTAAACCTCCTCAGAAACAATTAAAAATTCATATCCTAATTATTTTAAATAGCAACTTTATTTATCCCTCAATATTTAATCCCTCGCGAGTGCATTGTATTAAAATTATCCGAATAAATTTAAGAAGAGGTGAAAAAAAAAAAAAAAACATTATTTACTTGGCAGACTCTTAAAATATACAAGAGAAGAGGAGGTATAGTAACAACTTGGGTACTCCTCGTGTATTGGGTTGAAAAAACATCAGGGTGACTTGAGTTTAAAGAGTACCGAGTATAGCTGTACAGCGAGGAGGGATATGAGGGTGGATAAGGTGAAGTAGATGAGCAGTAGAGAGTGGTTGTGCTAATGCACTTCCTTCCTGTCTGGAGTTTGTAACGACTGCACGCTAAAAAGCCTCTAACACCCTCCGGGAAATACCGACCTCTTTTTTAAATCTATTTACCCTACTTCACTCTTAATAATCGATACTATCCTTCCTTCCGTTTTTCATCCTAATAACCTTAAGCATTTTTTAAATTATACTTCCATTGTTACATTTATTAATTATTTAACTACATGGGTAAAAGGCGACGGACTGGTAATAATAGTCACCGCGGGCAAAAAAAAAGATAACATAATTTCAAAATAAAAATTAAAAATTTTTCTTTTGATTATTGTTGTTATTTTTGCTGTATAAATATAAAAATATATAAGATGAATAGGCAGAGGGTGGAGGATTGTTGTAGAGATAATATATTAAGAAGGGTAAACGTGTCGAGTATTTTGGCCCTTGGGTTTACTTGCTAAACATCTGGTTTGCATCCAGTGAATGTTTTGAAACCGATGCAAGACGCGTTGTGTTGCGGGTTTTCATGACTCTGAGCAGGCATTATTATATTATATATATGTATATATATAGAGATGAAGGATTCTCTTTCTTGTCTGTACTCTGTCTCTACTCTTTAGCTCTGCTAGATACCAGAGATACTAACTACACAGTACAGTAATGTAGTGCTGTGGCTGCGTTGAGTATTTCGAGATGCGCGGGTACAAAACCCTTTCGGTAAGACGTATATGTGTATCAGGACGTTATCTCAAGCAACCCTCGTAAATTAAGATCTAAGATATATATATCGGGGGAGAGGATGTACCCTGGGGTTGAAATGAAACAGCTGGAAATCATTTCCGTCAGTCGAGGAATAATGTAAACAAGATGAAAACACAAGATTTTTAGTTTCAGATAATAATAATAATAAACCTTGGGGTATTCAATATCAGCTGGAGCTTGAATTTCGGTATAAAAATATTTTTCCTGATACTTTTTATTTTTAATATTCAAATTTTTGTCTAAAATGGCTCAGAATTTTTATTAATTACTTCTACAATTATTTTTAAGCAATTTGAGATATCCAGGACTTTTTTTTTCAAGACAACCCATTTTGCTGGAAAATGAAAAAGATTTTGCTTAATCAAGATAATAAAAAAAATGCATTTTTTCCATGGCGAACTCATTTTGTTCGGCCCTTTCCTTCTTAATTAACTTGAATTTTTTCGAGCGTTTATTTAAATCTCCAACGAATTGTAGTTGAGTAAAATTAATGAACTATCTGGGTAATTATTTTTCGAGTACTGGATACTGATGAATTTAAAATATAAAAAAAGGGTTGAATTCAAGTAACAGGCAATTAAAGTCATTTAAATTATTTTAAAAAGAGTTAGCCGTGTTTCGAAAAATGTTTATTTATACTAAAATAATTAAAGTACTCGATCTTTTTTGGTCGGATCGAGCAGTTATTTAAGACACGAGGTTGAAATAAATAGCCAGCTTTTGCTGACTGCAAACTACTTTCTCTTTTCTCATCACCGCCGTCATCTCGGCAACTCTCTCAGACGACCATGAACGTAAGGAGCATAACGTGCGCGTCTTTCGCTCACGAGGGGGCGGATTCGCTTTAATTTTAGCCTACCCATATACCATACCAAACTGAGGAAGAGTAAGAGCCCGAGAATGAGAGAGAGAGAGAGAGGGAGAGAGAAATAGACGAGCCGAAGGCATGCACGTACAAGTCGCAGCCCCTGTCGCCTTTGCAGCCGGCCTTGGCATCGTAGACGCATTATTCATACCTTAATGAATTCTCTCGCACCCTCGGACCTCGAGACTCAAAAAATATATATCCTTCAGCTCCACCTCCACCTCCACCTCCATCTTATTTTTTACTCCATTCCGAGTAATTTTTTCCGTCATCTGAATCCTAGATTAAGTAATTCTGCGACGTCCGCATCAATATCTGTCACCCGAACTCGCTTCTTTATGAGACACGTTTTCATCTCGGATTTTTCTTTCAACACCTGTTTGTCGCGTTGAGCATAGCCAGCATTTATCACTTGCCTTCATAATCTCTCTTCATCGTGTTATGGAAAAAATAAAACAAGACTAAATAAAATAATAATTTAAAACGTCATGTCGGGCGCACAGCGGGTTACAAATGAGGTGTAAAAATAAGAGAGTAGAATGGTGTATACACTCGAGCGGATGTATGCATAGTGAAGACTATACGATAAAAAGTTTAAGAACAAAAGAGTAAAAAAAAGTATATAGTGGTTAGTTATCGGCTGGAAGAGTATCCAGGAAAGGGGAAAAGGGATGAGGCTGCTAAGGGATGAGCGGCAGAACCCGCGCCGCAGTATATGAGGTTAGTTAGTCGACCCCGTGAGCTGCATATTAAAAATATTCAAATGCTGAGAGCTCCGTTACCGCTCCAGTCAGCCTGGTTTTACTTCCTTTCTTTCTTCTTGGCTTGTTCTCACCCTCGTCCTCTTCCTCGCCCCCTTACTCTTGCCCTCATCGGGCTGCGTCGCAGTCGTCAAGTCCGGCTGCAATTTACAGGCAGGGTTGCGGCGCCTCCCGAGTGATAGTGAAAATTATATTTATGAAACAATGCTGCCGGTTGCAGTGTCTAAATTTTATTTTATTTTTTTTTATTTTTACTTTAACTTCCCACACCAATCTACCACTCACGACTAATTTTTTTTATCATCATTCCTTTTTTACGCCAAACTCATTTATATTCTTTCTCCAGCAGCATTTACTACTGGTTCTTCTCTATTGCCCTGCGGTTTACGACCCTCTCGTCTCTTTTTCTCTTTGTCTCTATCTCTGTCTCTGTCTCTATCTCTGTCTCTCACTATTTCTATCTCCATCTGGCTTTTCGTATTCCTCTCGCACCGTGTTTTCACCCTTGACGTATTGTACGCTCGACGTTGTCGGACAATGTCTGGATCCGAACGCGCCAGACGTTAGAATGCATTTATGCAGCTGAGGCTGTGCTGCAGATAAGGAATGACAACCAAGCCACCACTATATCCACCACCATCTCTATATCATTCCCATGCCACACCACCGGCGCAAACCCTACTCAATTTTCTTGCCAACATAATATTATACAGAGTACAGAATGCAGAGTACAGAGGGTGCATTTAACTACACTAACGACTTATACAATAAACAATTTAGACAATACACAGACTGTTACTCTTAGCAACACAATATTAAGTAATGCCTGCCTACAAACTCATTATTAAATCTATCAGCACACATGGCTGTCTCAATCCCAGTTATAGTCTCTGTTACAGTCTCTGCCTCTTCCTCTGCCTCCATCTTTACCTCTGTCTCGATTACATGATCGATGCTCGAGGCGAAATTTATCTCGGTGAATAAAAGACAACGATGCAGCTTGTCAACCTTGGCCAAGTTCGCTCACCGACTTTCTTAAGTTGCCTCCTCGGCACTTATTCCGATATCTCCTCTCCCTTTTCTTCATTATTTTTTTTTTCTTTTTTTTTTTATCCACTCTCTCACTTGCTCACCCACTTATTCAGCTGGTGGTGTCTCTCTTACTCCTTGGCATCAAGTCACGACAGTCAGTAATCGATAGACCATAAATGTGTCGCTTACACATCAACAACATTGTGTCTCGAGGACAATTGACAGTAGTGGAATTCCAGTGGATCGAATCCACCGTTACATGCAACGGCAACGACAACGGCAACGACGACTACACCAACTATTACAACGACGTAACAAAAATTCTTGTATAATTTTTTTTTAGTCTGTAGCCCATTGGACCGTAAACCGTTAGCATTTCTTCTTTATACTTGAGCAGACTTGAGTTAAAAAGAGAAATTGAAATGCATGTGTACAGATAATGGATAAAAGAGCTGAGGAAATATTTAGAAGAAGAGTCAGAGAATAGAAAAAAAAGTGCATAGGTGAATAAGGAGTAAAATAAAATAAAGAAGAGAAGTAAGTAAAGAAATGTGAAATGGGAAGACGCAGGCTCTATTCGATTTGCATACTCGTAGCTGAAAGAGAGGTAGCACCAAAACCAGAAACGTGGAGTTTCTTGTGCTGCTCTTATCCTTATTCTCGGAGTGGCTCGAGACATCTACGACTCTGCACACACCTTTGTGTAAGGATACGGATACATGTGCTTGTGGGATATAAACCCGCACATGAGTACGTATCGCTATCGTGTACTCAATATTTACATGAACGAACAGATACATGCGATGCACGTAACACTCGGCTCGATGTCGCTCCCATGTACTCTGTGCTATATCTGCAGAGAGATATGTGCAGATATAGATATAGATATAGATATAGACAGGAGTGTGTATCTTAGTACCTGGGATATCGATACATTGGATTTCGTTGTGAACACGTGTATCGAGTAAGACTCCCTCGCAGTACCTTTATGGCTGTATCCAATTCCTGATACTGATGTTGCAAGACCGCAGCAAATTCTACCGGGTATATTTACGTGTAAATATATATGTGGACTAGAATGGTCATAAGTGGATGTGGGGTTAAAGGAGAGGTAGTAAATGTTGCCGAGTTTTGCGATAATAAATAAATATGAAGCCCGGACTCCTCCTATTCAACTAAATATTACTCGGCGAGATTTAATTGCAGTCAGACTCGGAGTTTAAGTTTTAGTTTTGGTTGCAGTTGGATTCGTCACTATTTATGAGTTTCCTTTTAATGACACATTAATCTGACAAATATTTGATACCAGAGTAAACAAGTATAATATAATGATCACATTTACAAGTTAAAGTTGTTTAACTGTTGAAAACAATTGGCCCATATTTTAGTGCTTAATTTTAAGTGATAAATGGGAGGACGGAAAATGCCAAATGGCAAGAGTTCTAACTACGCTATTCTACCTAACATTACTACACATGGTACTGTATATGTACGTTATGTTACAGTAGTTGAGCCACCAGCAGCATTTATACAGAGCAGAGATCTCTGGTGGTATAAATGTGCCTGTAGTTGCATGTGCCAGCCCCAATGAGCGCCAGGGGAAACTTTATTGCCCTAGCTCTCAAGTCGTTACTCCTGATTTGCATTTGTTATTATAATTGGGAATAATCGATGCCCGCCACGTTGCAGTCCTCGGGTCCTAAACTAGACCATACTCACACTTACATCCACATACACAAATATATTTATCAAGTCAACTAGTGCCGGGGGTTGGGGTTGGGGTTGGGGTTGGAGATTCTAGATGCATTCATGGAAATGGATTCTGATTATATTTAAGGCCACTATGCATTCATTATCTTTCTCTCTCTTTCAATGTATATATAGATTTATACACCGAGACCGTGACTCTAATAACAAACATTGAACGATAATAGCATGAAACCCCGTAAAATGAACGTGATTGCAATGGAAAGGACTTAAACAAAACAATTTTATTTTAAAATATATCATACATGTTATTGAACTTGAATATTAAACATTTTATTATTTATAATTTTAAATCCTATCCAATTTAAATTATTTTATTTAGGACACTATTGTAATTTTAAACAATATTTTATTGAAGCCAATTTAATATTAAATTTATATTGATATACGTCACACACAGTTTTTCACTTGACCGCGCGCACATAAAATAATTAAAAAAAAAAAAAATGAAATTTAATAATTTACAAAAAAATACTCTGACCGATTTAATGACTTTTTTTATATTCAAAGTAAAAGTTATGTTTTGTCCAAAATTCAAATATTTGGCGGTTAAATTTAAATGGGAGTGAATGAAAAAGTAGATGGGGTTTATTTAATAGATAAATAAAATAGATGGTTGGGTTAATGAATTTTGTTTGAAAGATAAATTATTCGGTTGCAACTCTGCGGATTGCTATGCAGCAAAGTTTGGTTTAAATACACGGGCGGTGTAGGGACAGATATATTCCGGTATGAGAGCTTGAGTTGTGAGTTATGTGTGCGCAGACGGGAAAGAGAGGAAACAACTTGGTAAATCAGAGTAATTCATCCAGAACCTCAACATCTACATTTACCTTAATTCATCGGTACACTTCCGACATTTACAAGCTCTTGGAGTGCTTACACGCGATACGGGCAGGGTCACAGGTGAAGGAGCAGGTGCGTTAATTGTAAAGTCAAATTGAGCGGCGGGTTTCAGGATCTATACTTGCGCTGCTGTGATGCATTTACACCGGGTATGTTAATAGAGGACAGGAGAGACAGAAAGGGAGAGGGAACGGTCTATGAACGGATTAGGATCCACGTACTTGCTGGTCTGTGGAATATGTGTGGATGTGTGTTGTTGGCAATAGGGCTATCAAAAGAATATATGTATATTTAGAGGAGGATGTCCGTCATGCTCGAGGGGCCTTGCAAATGTATCCTTCTCGTGGGAGCCGTCAAGCTCGATGGGCAAGGGCGAGGACAAATGAGGAAGGGAAACTCTACACTCCTCATATAAATTTGCCCTACATTTCAATGCCCCTCATTCTCATATGATGTATACTTATATATATTAGGGTGTATCTGAGAAAATTTTTTTTATGCCGCTGAAAAAATCGTCAATGGAAAATATTTTTTTCACCAGATGTTAAATGATATTCATTTTATCATACTTGCGTTCATATTTTTTTTATGAGATTGAGAAATAAATTTTGCAAGAATTTTTCATTTGGTGAAATTTTTTTGCAATCAGTTAACTTAAATATTATCTGCTGTGGATCTTTAAATAATTTTTATGATTTTTATACAATGTACAAAAATATGACAGATGCTTCTGTCACATCAAAAGACCCTTTAATTTGACATTATAGTCAAAATATTTTTCATGCGTCAAAATAAACCATACACTTTTCAAAACTGCTTCTACCCAGCTATTGATTTTAAAAAATATTTAATAAAAAAATAATGGATAAAATTTTATATTTTTCTACAAAAGGGTCGAATAGTCATTTCTTATTTTTCATCGAAAAAATTAGAAGGGAAAAATTTTACTTTATAGTAATATAATAAAATTTCTATGAACACGTGGCAAAATAAAATGAAGCATAATTTGCATTTAATTTCATTTTACAAAAAATTGATAATTAAAAAAAATATAATTCTCTGCTCAACAATTTTTTTTATCAAATTAAAAAAAAACCCATCGCTTTGATTATCATAAAATGTATATTTATAAATTCCGTCTTCAAAGCGACGTTCATTCCATAATATCGACAATATTTTCCTTTAATTCAATTAGACTTTGTGTGATTTCACTGGTCAATCAATATTTGATTGATTAAATAACTAAAAAAAAAAAAAAAGAAAAAATGAAATAATAAAAAAATGGTTGCATCCTTTTAAAATGCAACTCTGAAAACTTTAGCAAGTGATGCACAATATATTTTTCCATTTCATGTTCATTCCGAAACAAAAATCATGAATATTCATTCAACGACGTGGAATACGTTTATATCTCGAGTATTTTATATATCTGCTGCTATTCGTTTGGTTTGCCTAGATATTTTTTTTTTTTTCAGTATTATTATTATTACTACTATTGTTATTATCATTATTATTTTATATTATTTTTATATTCACCCTCTTGCGATCGTTTCTCTTCCGTCCAACAAAACTGGCTCGGGCTCTCCCTCTCGCTCACTTTCGCCCGTTTCCCGTTAAACCGGGGAATTTTCCATCGGCAAGTTTTCGATGAGCAACGAGGCCGAAGTCGAATCGTGTTCGTTTGATGGATAACCTGAGGCGAAGTGAAGTACTTTTACCTCATCAGGGCTCACGGAGTATAAGAACCGTTATAGATCGAGTCTGAAGGAGTATCGGGAAACTTGGACGAAGAACCAGAAACAGAACCAGAGGAAGAGGAAGAGGATAAGACGAACAAGAAGAAGAAGAGAACAAGAAGATGAAGACAACTACCCCCATGTTGGAAAGTAGACGGGGATGTAAGATCAGTCTTGGTGAGTTGGAACAGGCGATTGCAAGAAACTCGTCAAGACAGCAGAGACGAGGAGGCTATCGATTTTCAACGTTCTGTCTGATGGTGTCTCTAAGAAGAAAAACTAATGTTATAACTATATATCTGCTCATTCTTTTTGCGTTACAGTTACTTTTTCTTAAAGTTCTTTCTCGATTCCCGGCCCCCGACCCCGACCCCGACGCTTTTAGATTCTGGCCAAACACGCTCAAGAAAAATATTGCCGCGTCGGCAGGACTTTAATTCCCACGTGGATATTTTTTAACTACTTTCCTTCGTTTCTTATAATTTTTTTTTTTTTTATCAAGATCCTGAAAGATCTCATTTTTATTTATTTTTTACATCTTATTCAAAAACTTTAAACATGGATTTGTTTTTACGCCTTTTAAATTTAAATAATGACTACTCGTCAAGCACTCGCTTAACCGGTAGAAGGAACAAAATCTGTATATATTTTTCTTTGTTGGTTTTTGTTGGTACTCGAGGATGTTATTTCAGTATTTTTGTTGAGCTGAATTGAAATATTGCTGGTTTGGTATTACGACCAACTAGCGAAGGGAAGATTCACGTGCCAGCGAGGAGTCTAGTGCCGACTTTACTATTTCTGGCGATTACCGAAACTCGGCAGCATCGGGCAGACCTCGTTTCCGCTACTCTGCTGCTGTACTGCTTCGAGTAATTCACTCGCCCCGGATTTCCTCCTGAATTCCGCTGGTTCCTCTTTGAGTAGAGCTCTCGAGTCTCTAGGTAACGTCATCTAGTTTGTCTCTGATGTACTCGACCCTCATTTCTCCAGCCTCCTTCCGCCCCCGGCCTCTTGTTCTTGTTATACTCACTGCTCGCATTACCATCTTCATAACGACCGTTCAGAAATGTCTAACTTTTCACACTGAAAAATATTTCATTTCCCATAATCTTCTTTTTTCTCCACTTATAACTTTATTTCTCCAGAAATTAAATTCTGCAGTTTTATTCAGTTTTAAATTAACCGTCAATTCATATTCTGCAGGAAGAGAAATTTTTTTTTTGCAAACTTTGTGATTTATTTTTAATGGCTGATAGTCTACCTACTGATTATTTATTATTAAATGTTTGTTGGCATGACTTAACTGCAGCACAAGCACATGCTTTCATTCATCCACAAAAATTAGTCGCTCGAACAATAGAAAAGAGATTAAACAATACCATAAATAATGACCATAAATCACTGTGATTTAAATTTGTGAAAATTACAATTAAAGCGCCAAGTATTCAATTAAATACCGGATTTTAAATTTACCAATACCAACATTCATCATCGTTATCATGAATATGAGTTACCAAAATACGGAATAATTTAAAACAAAACTGAAAATCAATAGAAATAATTTAAAAAATAAAATTTATATTTTTTAGCACCCCTATCCTATTAATATCTCATGCATTTTATGCTCACATAAGACTCCTCCATTCCTTAAACCCCCAATATACTGAGCTATACACAAGGATATCTATAAATATACCCATGATTTCATCTATTTTATTTTTACAAACCATATCCGTAACTTGCTACCATACTAAACATTTTTATTTTTCTTACACTAAATATACACTCGTAGCCATACATACAATGTATGTATATATATATATATATATCTATGAATTTTTTGCCTCGCAATTGTTATTTCTCGTCTTCTTTTTCTCCGGCATCCGAGTGTCATAATACGATATTCTTGTGACGAGATTGGGCCCTCGGTAATGGAGTTTGCGTGTAAGAGCAAGGGAGAGAGATTTAGCTCGAGTTTTTTCTCATCGGCGGTGAACGACGAGCTAGGCAGACAAGATGATGGGAGGTTTGGGAGGTGGATTAAGCCGAGAGAAGAGCGACATTGAATAAGGCTCTGAAAAAAGGGGTTCTCAAGACGAATAAAAACTCTAAGAATATATACATGTATATTTATATATATATATATATGATGAGTGAACGAGTATATAAGAAGTAAAAGCAGTGGCAGGGGTTGGGGTGGTAGTGCATAAAACGGTGCAAGCGCTAATTTTATTTAGTGTTAGCGGGACGTTGAATGTTAGTAATAGGTCTACCGACGCCACTCGCGAATCGATATTATGTTCACAGTAACTCGATGCAGCGTATAGTATATGTATATATATATATATATATATATATATAAGTGCTATGTAGATACAGAAGAGTGAATGGGGGCGTAATAAAGGGGCACAGAAGTGTGAGGGAAAGACGCTGGTAACGAAAGTGAGAGGCGCAGGGTGAAGTTGATAAACAGTCTACAGTACAGTTCATCCTACACACTCTTAACGAAGGTAGTGTAGGGGACTGCCGCTCACTGTTGCTTGCTCTCCATGCTTGATAAGAGAAAAAAAGTTACGAGAACCTTTCTCTTGTCCCTTTTTATAGCTATAGCAAGCAAACGCGGCGGAGGGTGAAAGCCCGAGCTGAAAGAAGAACCAGAGCACTGCTCACGCGCGGATATTAACACCTTCGAGCGAGGAAAACGAATTACTCGGCTCTTGTGTGTGTGTCGGTGGCAGTGGCAACGTTGCCCCAGGGGGATAATGGAAAGAGAGTGTGTAAGCTAGGTGACACAACCGTAAGAGGAATATGTGTCGGAATGAATGTGCCGACTGGCGGGTGCACCGTACCCGGTATGTATTTATACCTTACATATGCCAGCTAGAAAAATAACCGCGGCGTTCAACACTGCAGGCTGAAAAGTCTGAGAGAACAAAGGCCGCACACTGGCGAGCATCGCGTATGTCCATTACATTAATAAGGATTTAAACAGCTGTTAAATGCTTGAAAATATTTTTACTCCTTGTCGTTCCAAGGCAAGGAGTCTTAAATAATATTTATTATTTACTCTCACTGTGGATCTAACGCTCCCAGTATGTGAAGATATCTGGCGTCTTAATCTTGAGCTTTACCTCGCTGGGGCGAATTTCGTTCGCTCCAGATCTTCCGTAAGTTAAGATCTCTTCAAGTGTTATTTTCGCCGGCAGTGTCTCGACTGTAGTTGTGCCAGTAGTTGTAGCTTAGCGGGCGTGTAGTATGGCGTCTTGATATTTTTACGAGTAGAGTGCAAAGCAGTAGTTTCTCTTATAGTGCTTGCTGGTGTTTCTGTTTCTGCTTCTGCTTCTGCTTCTACTTCTACTTTTGCTTATACTCATATATATATATATACTTGTAGATGGCTCGTATTTGTGCTGTTACTGTTGCTTTTGCCTCATATATCGCGCATGTGCTGCACTTAAAGAAAGACAAGTGAGTATAAGTGAGTATAAGGGTTAAGATGGAATAGTAGAAATAGGTACTGGTGGAATAGGAGCTTTTCAAGAACCAGACGACGTACTAAGAAGACGTGTGTGTTGATACATAAGTCTGGCTTGGGGTGAATTATTGCTCAGGACTTGCTCAGGAGTTGGCTTATTCGCGTGCTTCCTTCTAGAGCTGGCTGCGTTGATCTTAAGAGACCAGACTATAACTGACGAGCATTATGATGAGAACCAAGTGCAAGATAAAAATTTTTATTGTTACTTATATGTGTATTCGCGATGACTTGTGCTGCACAAGCATTAGGATCCACTCGTTAAATTATGACTTGGGCTGTTGGTTCTTGTTTTTAAAGTTTACCTCACTCTCGAGAATCCGAGATCCGGGTGAATAGAAAATAACGAGGCAAGTTTTCTTTATCGAAAAATATAATCGTTATTTTGTTGTTAAATTCTGACAAATATATTTGTGGTACATAATTGCTGCTCATTTAAATGACCAACAAGAATAAAAATATTATAAAAATAATAATAATAAGAGATTGATATCGCGGACATAAAGTGGCTTTCTCAAAACTCCAATTAAGCCGGTTGGTTATTTTTCTTGATCGATAAATTTCCACGATGAGTGGAGGGTTTTGTATTATTTATGTATGAAGAAGGACGGTGAGCCATAACCAGCGTCATATATGTCGTGAATACGACGCAATAATCGTTACGATGCTTTTCGCGTCCTGGCTTACAACCGTGGCAGCCTCGATTCAAACAACCGGCTGGGAATTGCGTAACCGCCTGACTGGCAACTCGCTTCGATGAATTCGCTTCGGATGATCTTACCCACACATTTCTCTCCCGTCATACATTTGAATATATATATATACATACATACATACATATGTATACTCTTATGCCGCAGAGGATCACGATCCACTGCTCAAACTGCGAAGTTGAAGAAGCAGAATAACCAGTTGCTACGATTAAAGATACTTGGGAGATGAAAAACGCACACTTGCCTTTTTTTATTACACCCGTACATAATCACAATTCATTTAAGCTTTTAAATTATAATAACAATAACACCCATAACCATAATAACCGTAATAGCTTATTTATCAATGATTAAAATATATGCTCGGCTCTCGATTGTTCGAGATGAGGTAATGGGGTATTAAGAAATACTACACCGTAAGTTTTTTTTTTTACTGATAGCGGCAGTGTAATAACGAGGCCATGGAACAATGAACGTATTTAATGCACCAGAAGAGAAGTTAACTCACTTATCGGTCATAGCCTAGATTCTTACCTGCCCGGCACTCGTCTCCTCAGACATTATAATCGACACTTGTCGTTTACCCATTATGGGGAGACTGGGGCACGACGGAATACAAGACAAAGTTTTCTTCTTTTTTTTTTTTTCCAAATCTCTGAGTTATCCCTCGTGATCTAGATCCGTTTTATACTCGAGTATAGAAGCTAAGCTTTATTTCTCATGACTATATTTTACTTTGAGTAGACCAAGTCTCAGTATAGTCTTATTCTAACAGCAAACATATGCCATCACACTTGGATTCCATTCGTTATTCGTTATGTGTTATATTTAATGGGTTATGTGTGCATATATATGTATATACTCGTTCATCTTAACGGCTTGTAGCGTAAAAATGTGTGTGTATGTTTACGCAATGAGATACGACAATCCAAGTCACCTCTTTTTACCTCATTCGTCTTATCCAAGACGTCGTGACGCGTCGTCTTCTTCTTGCCGAGTCGCAGGTGGCAGCTTTTGTTTGCCCTCTTCTCTAAACATGATAGATTCGCTTATAAATATGTCGCGATGGAATACAAGTGTTCGGTATTAGCTACCATCACCATCGGTATTTATAAATATTTAAGTGCATTTTTAATAATATTTGAGTTACGTAAATATAATTATAGTTCAAGAGAATAGATGACAGTGTTTGTTCGCACTGGAGTAGGGGGAACGAGAAACAACCCACATATGGAGCGACGAAAAATAAATATTATGATAATAATCATAGTCAAGAATCATTAAATATAACTCGGATTTATAATTTAATAGTTTGCGAGATTCTATTGGAGTAGAATTTTTTATCAGTTTATTTTTTATGATATCGTTCAACCGGGAAAATTATTGGGTCTATTTACATTTTACTTATCAGTGAGAGAGTATTGCATACCATGGGATATATGACTGAGTAATCGGGGTGAAACGGGTCACAGAAAATTAAACAAAAAAGTAATAAGATTATTTAATAAAGCCCTGATACTTTTACCCTAGATATATATCAAGTATTTTGTTCCAGACGAGTTCCTACACGTAATAATACGTGAAAGTAGTTTCATTTTTGGTGGTAAGTTATGTGCTCCGAGGTCACCGTGTCGAGAGACAAAAATACTCGGTTATATTATTGTTATGGAGGTTTTTTGTTCTACAGCATAGCACCGAGTTTCCGAGATTGACAATTCAAGGAAAACGCGCGTCGCCGTAGTGTCGGCCCGATTTCATTAGTTTCTTATATACTTAATACATATCTCCGTATTTTCTTGCCTCACTCCCTTATCATTCCTCCTCCCCCTGTTCCCTTCTCTTTCTCACTCTCACTCTTTTATTTTTCTGTCATCTCTTCATGTTCTGTCAGTGTCATTTTATTTACGACGACGTTAAGAACGAAAGGGTCCAATTGCCGGAGATCTTGTGTGTATATGGGTATATATATATATATATATATATATATATGTATGTACCAATCTCACTTGGTATTTACTTTTGATAAGAGATAAGAAAAACATCGTAAACTTTATCCTGCGTATGTACTAGAGTTTTAATGCACGAAATTATTTAGTTTTATAGCAAACTCGTTTTGTATATTTGCCTACCCGTGACTTTTGATATTTATTGATTTTTCCTTCTTCTGAAACTTTTCTCACTGCGATGCTTACTTTCCTCATGCAATTTAATTCTGTTTTTCATCCCTATTCACCTTAGACCGTTTTATTTTTTTTTCATTCACATTTAATTTAAAACTGTTTTCTTATTAGCTAATCATCCACTCGTCGAAATAAAACGTTGAGCGAGTAAATGAAAAAGTACAATTTTATTTTAAGTCGGATTTAGTTGGACTTCTTTTCGACTTGGAGCTATTTTTCCAGAGCTAAGAAGCTTTTCCACTAGATATATATATATATACTCATATTTATTTTATTTTATTTTTACTCTTTAAAAAGTACACTGCAGACTTTACCTGAAGACATAATAAAATTTTAAATTTATCGCTCTTACATTCTCCTTCAAACATCAAGATATTTTTTTATATTATTCCCGTTAGAAATATATATTTCATTTTAAACTAAATATATTTTTACTAAAAAGAGTATTATGTCTTCTATCGAATTACCATTCATCGAAGAAATACCTTTTTATTTGCCAGTGGATAGGTCGCAACTCATTTGTCCTCAGTGCTTACAATTCTTTATTCCGAGACCAAGACCGAGACCGAAACCGAGACAGAAAAAGATAAAGAAGAAAAATAACTCCATACTTGTGTGTCTCTAGGATAGCAATCTTGGAAATTGCTGGACGAACACGGAGGATATAAAATTGATTGGTCCGGAAGATATCGCGTCAGCTGTCCCGCGGTCACGTTTCCTCAACTACCAACTTTTTATCCTTCTTTTTCCTATGCGACTTTTTACCTTTTTTCGGTTTTATCTTTCTTTCATCTGCTCACGTCGACTTATGACTTAATCATATATTCACTTTCACAGAGATAGGGATCAAATTATACCCGAATTGATTTAGTCAGGCCCGGGCAAAATGACCTTTCAGAAAATCCATTTTTTTCATCTCAGATATACCAAATTTTTTACTTTTCTATGGGTTTCAAATACATAAGGCCAGTTTTGAATTTCTGCCGAAAAATTATTTTCGTTACGCCATTTTACCCAGCCCTCCACTTGAGAAATCGAATCACTTTTAAAAAATTCGGTGTTGCAGTCGCGAAAACTTTTCTAGAAATAAATGTAAAATTTTTTTTCATTCTCTTCGCAGTACAACAAATTTTTCAGACGACATTGTAAATTATGAAAGCAAATGTTGTATCCATACACTAAATTCTTGTGTATTTAGCGAATACATCGTGTACTGGTAAGACAAAGCCTAGTGAGCAAGTTAATAGAACAAGCGAGAAAGCAGAGTACTGAGAAGTATGAGAGAAAAGCATTGAATCGTCAAATAAAATCATTCCGCTCAGCTTCTTCAATACTACAAAACGCAGTATATAGCAACGGTGCGTCTTCTCAACCGGATATTGCCAGACGAAATTATTTTATTTCTCTAGAAACTCTTGAGTCTAGTCACCGTTATGTGTATACTATAGCCAGTATTTCACTCGGTTTAATTTTTTCCATGCGCCGATGGAAACTTTGAAGAAAAATTTTTTAAAACCTTGATAAAGAATAAAAAAAAAAAAAAATACTACTCTCCATTATATTCACGACACTCTTTATTATTATTTTTCTCTCGCTCAACGAAATTACTTATGACTGGCTGGAAACTTGTCAACTTATTGCACGTGTGCCTTGTCGTCTTTTTTGTCACTCGAGCTATACGGCTTGCAAACTCGTCAAATATTTCATCGTTCATTTTTTATTCATCACCAGTTGCTTATTAAACACATAATAAGCTTAAGAATTCGCTATTTACAAATTATTATTGTATATCATTATCATTATCATACCCAGCACTTTTTTTACCGCCGGTTTACATTCATTTTTACTCGCGATTTATTCAATTCTTCAAGTTTTTATTTCATTAGTTAATTAGTTTATTTAATTAATTAATTAAATTATTTATCATTATGTTATTCTACGGAATTTTTTATTTTTCTGAAAAAAAACCCACACTTGAAAGTAATAAGTATAAAATGAAAAAAAAAAAAAAAAAAAAAACGCGACACAGTTGCCTTTCACTCGACATTTTTCCACTTTATGTCACAATATATTTTCTCCGTCCCTCAATGTATACATCTATCTTCTCACTCACTATATCTGTTGATTCTCTTCTTCTTCTTTTTCTTCTCTTCCTCATGCTCTGTCTCATCCACACCAACATAATCCAATTCGTTGTGTTCCACAACGGGAATAAGCCAGATGCTCCCACATGCATTCCATCCTATTGTGTGTGATGTGGGCATACATACGAGAAAATTCAATTGAGCTGTTTTATACTCATATGTATATAAATGTAAATATAAATATAAATGTGCTTGTAAGAAGCTCAGAAAACTAGATTTTCCAGGGAAAAAAATCAAAATTTCGATTTGCGAAATGGATACCCTGAAAAAATTTACTGATTTTTTCCATTTTTTGGAAAACAATAGATTACCCTATTGAAAAATCCATGGAATAATCCAGCATTAATTTCTATAAATGTCCCTATAGAAGAGTCTCGATGCCCCGTTTCCCATATGGGTTTCTTTTGTATGCGAAAATTTAGTAATTGTCAGGTAATTTTCTTTTATTACGGAAAATTGAAATTCTACAATTAGGACAGACATTTTTCAATGGAATTAGTAATTATTTATCATGAAAAGCCATTTTTTTAATTCAAATTGTGTTTTTTTTGGTATTACTAATTTTTCAGCCCGATTTTTCTCGAGTATTTTGTAAAAATTCCATTGCAATCTAAAACGAACTTATGAATTATTTAGATTGGAGGAATAAATAAATTTATAAATTCGATACTGAATCGGGGATAAGAATAAATAAGCGAGAAAGGGAAAGAGATAGATTAAAGAGTATAAAGTGGTAGAAGAAAAAGATTTAGTTTAGAAAAGTGAACAAATTGTCGTGCACTTTTCGAGCTTACTCAAAGAAGGAAAAGTGTATTCTGTTTACTCTATTCTATATATCTGTAGATTTAATATATATGTATATATGTCTACAGTTTACGTGATTCTCTTGGTCTACTTGTGATAGAAGTCCAACTAAGTCCATTCCCTTTTTCACACCCCCAAGATCCACGAGCTGATCCTACGATCGAGCCACTGAGACCTTCGACCTTTGAAATCGTCTTCGATTTTATTCACTATTGGAAAATAAATAAATCTAACTCGAAAATAGCTATATCCGATTTATTTCACAGACTTTTCTCAACACTCCCATGTCAGTTCAGATCTTTTTTTTCTTTTTTATTAAAGTTTAACTAAAATAGTGTTGCTACTTTATATTTTTTTATTTTCCATTCAATAATTCATTCTGTTCAGCCGAAAATAAGTCTCCTAGAAATGAACATTCACTAAAATAAAATTAACATAAACTTTTGTGAAGCAACGTACTAAGAAAGTGTAACCGAAAAAACGAAATGTCACTGAATAGAAGCAAAGTCCCAAGCAAAAGGGTAAAATTAAAAAAAAAATTGTAGACCAGGGAATTGTAACCTTTGTACTGAGAGCACAAACTGTGAATCCGGTTGTTTCTATGCTCTGTCTGTAGACTGGGCCCACCTCTTCCTGCCGGCACTGTGTTCGCTAGCTCACTAAACTGCGTTGCTTTTTTCATAAAAAAGAATAAAAAAAATGATGCATCATTTTTGCCGCATCGAAAATCTCATCAAATAATTTCATTGAAACCCGGGTACTTGGTATTCAGAGTGCGGTCCATTATGACCGTGTGGAGTTTTCAAATCCGGGTCAACATTCGAAACCAATCCAGTGAAGATGAAATATATTGTATAAGAGACGGTAGTTTCCCGAATTACCTAAATCGTAAATCTACAAACGTGCCAAGTGTACTAGTGCTGGTACTAGTACTTGTACAAGTACACTACATACAGTATAAAGTAGAGAGTACTGAGGAGATACGCAAGCAAGTGGAAAAGATGAAGGTGTTACAGAATCCAGGATAAAGCTTTGGTATACAGTAAAATGGCTTTAAATCCTTCTTGACAAGGTTTAAATCTTAAAATGGTGACCATCTCTAACTCTATTTCCGATTGTCTTCTCAGGCAACATACATATAAACATATCACTTGGGAAAGTGAATTAAAGTAACATATTATAAATAAGAGACGGAAAATTTATCAGTTTTTAATAAAAAAAATTTTGCGCTCCGTTTTACCTCGAGTACTTCATCACCCGAAAAGTCACGGAAATTTAAAAATAAATAATTCTTGATATAAAAAAATTTTCTTTCTTCAGCAAATTTTTGGAGCGTCCCGACATACCCCATCTCCTATATATATTCAAACAGACATACTTATACTCGTATCATACTTTAGCTTATTCTTGGTCTCGTACTCAAGACAATAGAATTCCGATATCTTTTCTCTCTTATTACGCTATAGGTATATATCAGGGGTTTTATTTTTCAATGCCGTCTCGATGAACAACAAATCGCATCGTGATATGATGGCATTCAGTATAGTACATCAGTACTAAATTGCACTCCATAGAGGCGAGTTAAGAGATATATAGTTTATCATCAAGTATTTGCGGCGCATTTACTGCGATATTAAACCCGAGCGATGAATTCTGTGAAATGAAGCGTATTTGCTGGCAGTCTAGTGTACACACTCTATACTCTGCACAATGACGTGTAAATCTGTGTAATAATTCTCAGTAATAGATTATAGATAATAGATAATATATAATCGATTCTCGGCGTCTCGGAAACGATATTTAAGTAGAACAAATATAAGTATTCATACTTGAGCGATTACGAAAATAAATTTACAGACATTTATTGCTGAAATTATTTAATCAAGTGGAAAAAAAAATTAAAGCTAACATCGAACGTCAAAAATGTGGATCTCGGAGGAAGGAATTTTCGGCAGAAGCTTAACTTTTTACCCTCATTTCTTTTGCAATATACGGGATCCTCTATTACAGAAACAAGGTCCACATAATATTATTCTAGGCGACAGTTTGCTTTTTTATTTCATATAATACAGAATTTTAAAGAGAAACTGAAGCTGCAAAAAAATGGAGCCAGCGTGAACGAATTTTTAAAAATGAGAATAAATATAAAAATAAAAATGAAAGTTTGAGCAAAAGCAAAAACAAAAGCAAGTGAACCAGAGGGTAAAGAATAAGGGAGAGAGATCGAATCTCTGTCCCTCGAGCGTACGCATTCGATTCAGAGGGAAAAATACAGAGGCTGTTTATTTTAGGTCCTCCTTATGTAGATATATGTGCTCTTGTTTTTTTTTTTTTTGTTGAGAGCTAAGAGCTGGTTTAGCTATGTCCTTTGTGAGGCTCGCATCGGGGAATCCCTCGCGCGAATCCCGGTTATTCGCCCTCTTGGCCTTTCGTCCTCACGCAAATTACATCGCAACCCCCGGGACATGGAACCGGGGACCTGGGACTCGAGACGGTAGGACGGGGACGTAGCAGGTGCACGAGTATCTACGGAGGATCCTCTGAATCGTCGTCAAGAGGAATATAGTTACTGCACGGGTTATCCGTAACGCGCTGCATTAGCATAATATCTAAAGAGCTCCATGGGCGACGTGCGACGAGCAAAGAGGGCTGGGGAAATTCCCTACCTTTGTGTCTGTGTGGGTAACTCTAACCTTCGAGTTAAAAAAAGTTTAACATTCTTATTACACATAAATTTCTATACTATCTTAATGTTTTCGCGGTAATTCAATTTTTTTTTAAATTTAATCATTGGTATCTACTTTAAAGATTGGAGCAAAAAAATAAAAATAATTTCATTTTCAAGTCTCAGTTGCTTATTTCACAGGATAAAAATCCTTTTATACTCAAGAGTTTGAAAAAAAATTTTCAAGTCACTTTAAAAAATGTTTTGGTATTTTTCAGTTAAATTTTACGATGCAAAAGAAAGTTCACGTGAAATTATTGAAAATTGAAAATTGGAACATTTAAAATAGTTTATTTTTGAGTTAAATTAATTAGTTATCATACCTGGAATAAATTATTTATTCATATTTCAACGAATTGTTCAAAGTTTTATCGTAAAAGCGAAGTTAAGGGCTTAAAGTTAGAGAATTAATGGTCTGTACACATATATATGAATATATATATACACATATATATGAATATATATATACAGGAAGTGCAGGCATAAACTGTATATTTCAACAGACTTTATTTGAGTGACCGTGTGTGTCATCGCGGATATCCCCAGTATAAACATTCGAGTGTATAACTTTTCGGGAAATAACAAAAAAATATATGAAATCACGGAACGGGCAACATGTGACGCCGGTTGACTTAAAATAATAACAACTCATCGTTGTGGAGAGATGCCGGAGGTAGACTTTGGCGCCCAAGTTATCACCAATTTCCGATCTATAATAAATAATAATGACACTGAAAATATAAATATTTTATTTTGTTCAAGGAATACGACAGCTATCAAATTTTAGTTCGCATTTAAACAATTATAAAAAGAATTTAGCTTGACAATGAGTCAGAGTACGGTGGGTTTGATCATAATTGCGTAAAACTGGCGAGTCGAAAAACCGCAGGGTGAGAGAGGGTGAGAGCGAGGGCTGGAGACAGTGTCGCTGGGATATATAATAGCACTAGAACTATATATATATATATATATATATATATATATATATATATATATGTATAGAGAGAGAATGGTTTGTGGCTGGTGCGATAAAATTCTGGCGTTAATCAGAATCTTGTTTCCACAAGAGAGACGCGCATTCGCCCGCGGGACTCGCTAACGAGGGGGCCGCCCTGCCCGCCATTGTGACCATTTACACAATTACATACATTTCCGTTTCCCTCTGGGCTTTTTCTTTGCCACTAATACACTAAAATTGTCAACGTTTTACACCAATAACTCCCACATTGCTAAAAAAAAAATATAACAAAATAACAGATAATTTTTTTCCCGCTTATTTCTTCCCCTGAACCTCAACCCTCTTTACCCTGGTTTTGTTCTTATATTAGAGCTGTTTCATAGGAAAAAACAAAATAAAAAAGTAAAGTGGCGTTCTGAGAATCGCGAGTGACTCAGCTCGTGAATTCTCTGTGTGTGTGAGTCCTGCGTTGTGTTGAGTGAGATCTGCGTGCGCTTGCGTGACGGGGTAGTTGAACGCAGCGATGGTGACGTTGGCAATAGAGCTTAGGTCCCGGGGGTGTGTTGGAAAGAGGGACAGAGACGAATAGAAGGAACGGAAGAGGAGCGGGAAGGGAGAAAGCCAGGAAGGGCGAACAGGAAAAGGTGTGGGAGTCACAACACATTTGAGGGCCAAAGTGCGTGTGAGCCCGAGTACTGGTGTCAGTGAGAGAGACCAAGGAACGGTAATGTGTTGGTGCGTGTCGGTGCGTGCACACGTGTTATTGATCGTCCCAACTCGCTGTGCGTTAATGCTGGCAGGCTGCAGGGGTGCCAACCGCATTCTCGCTAACTCTATTCTCTTAGGAACCACGCTGTCGACTCATGCACAGGTGGAATCCTATATGAAGGTCATACACATTTGTGCGCCATATATACATGTACATATACCCTTTTATATACATATATATACCTGAGATGTGTGTTCTCTCACTATATTTGCATGTTGCTGAGTACGCGTTACATAACCCCCATTCTCTCCCTTTCATAGCTCGTATATTGCGTACTATGTTCTCCGCATATATGAACATCAGAGCATATATTCTCCAAATGTCACTCTATGCTCGATATGAAAATTTTCATTACTCTGTATTACACATTGTTTTATTTATTTTTTATATCGTTTACTCCAAGCGCTAATTGTGAAAGTTGCCTTTGGGTAAAAGAAAAATTACTCAGGCTATATATATATAAATGTGTAATAAAATAAAGTTATTAATTGTAAATGCAGTTGAGTAGTGCGTGAAAAAGCTCAACTTGCTGAGTTGTTCAAATAGATATAGTGGAGAGTAGTTTCATTGTATTCTCGTAGCACGTACTCACAACACAGAACTGCGTCATTTCTTTGCCCCATGTCATTACTTGTACATGTTCTTTGTATATACTATATATAAATATATATATTAAACTCAACACTACTACGCTGGCGTTACTACTTTTGCTAGGGCTACGACTACCAAAGTCTCTTTTTACTCCTCCCCTTACTCATTTTGCGAACACGCAAGGGTACTTTTTTCACAGCAATTGCTCACCACACACTACATATATGAATTTCCTCACGATTCATATAAATTGCTGGTGTGAAGAAAAAAATGATATGTCAATTTTCATTTTTATTTTTGTAAATCGAGAAGGCTGCGTCAAAAGCGTGTCCGAAATTTCGATCAATATCATGTTCAGTTTAATTACAAATACCTTTTTGTAGATAATTACCATGAAAAATTTTTTGTTTACCAAATGCGTATTGAATATCGATACAGAGGTATTGAAAAATTCAAAATATGACTAAAGTGCAATATTTCATTTTTCTTTCAATTCAACAAATGTATCATGTAACTCGTACATTTTATTTAACCAGATTAAAAATATAATTTAATAGACTATCCATTTGTGAAAAAAAATTTTACGAAATTATTTGACCGTAAGGTAAAAACTGCGTTGCGCTACATCGGCGCCACGGGGTGATTTGGGTCACTCACAATTTTTCACAAAAAATTTAAAAATCTAAAATATAAAAACTTCAATTTTTTTTTTGCACAAGGGGCTATTTCGCCCCATACTTTGAATTTTTTCTGTGCCTGGGTATCAATACCGAATACTTCTTCGGGGAGTAAAAAAAAAAGTAAAAAATTGGTGGAAAGAACTCACACTATCGACATTTTTTCTCAGGGGGTCTATTTTGTTCCTTATTCATCTATATATACATATATATACCGTACAAAAAAATAGAATTGTACATTTATTAATTGCAACGACCCCTTGGGGTGATTCACCTGGCAGTACGTACTCCCTTTGTATGAATTTACTTCTCGTGACGGATGAAAATCACATGCACCCTCAACTATCTTTCTCTGTCCCTCTCCCTCTGAAAATAAAGCCTAGCTCTATTTGATGATGATATCTCTCATCCACACAGTTATACTCACACACGGAGCGAAACAAACGGATTTGCACATGCACAAGACACATGCTGGTGAATAGGCGCCTCAATATGATCTACAGCCGATCTGCGGCCAGAAACACACAGGAACGTTTGCAAACACACTGATTATGATGATAATAATATTATTGTTCATGTGTTTGCGGATTAGTTGAGTAGAAAAGTGGAGTGACAAACGAATAGACGCACATGTGTATTAATGATCGTGATCACCGTTTTCCTTGGACGTTTCAATGATTATACTGCGGCTTTTGTGGAAATCAATTTGGCATGTTCGTGCACCTGGAAAACCTTCACTCGTAAACCGAGCTTCAAGCTCGGCATTGTGTTTTCGGTAGCAGTTGCGTGTGTTTACCACCAGAGGGAGTCCAAATGACTTTGAAATTTACCGCAATGCCGCCGCATTATGCATTAATTTGTCGACGTTATCCATTATAAATATATACTGCCTACTACACAGTGTAAATAATCTTTGATTAAAGCTGTATATCAGTAATGATTAGTTAATTTCACCAGTGCGTGTGTTAACAATAAAGTACAGTATCGAATTAAATTCGCTTTAGATTTTTTTTCTTTTCGTTACTTCAAAGAATAAAACCGAGGAAGCGAAAATTTGCCCAGGGCTATTTTACTGCACGCACGCATTTGCCGTCTCCCTGTGTGCATGTGTGGGTACATAGTGAAGTACACACACATGAATACATTGATGTTCATTAAATCCCCCACGTTTATAAGTCGGCAAGTCCGGGGAAAGTACCTAATGATACAGAGGGCGATTAAAAGCTACTGAGTACGTCATTTGGCTTCATCAGTTCAGTCCGAAAATTCATTGCTATCATATCTCGTATGTAATATACGTATACATATATAGATATAAATATAAATATATGTATTATTGCCGGTACGTTATACACAAGTGAGTATGTTCTTTGATCTAATTATAGGTCAGAAACCCTTCAAGATCATCCGCTGTATTGTTTTCCCCATACGATAAACCAACATGAGCATTAAGCTGAGATTGGTTTTCTAAAATTATATTTAAAATACCTCTTTGATATACACTAAGAAAATTCTCATCCTACAAATCCACTGAATAATCAATTTCATCCGACAACATAATGATTTACATTTATATAGTGATAAAATATTTTATATAAAATTGAATAAAACGAGACGGATTTTGTATATAAACATCCGCACAAAAGCCACCCACGTTCCCACGTTCGCATGTAAATGTTGCCTGATATCGTATAATGCGTTACATACACAAAAGTCTTACACTTGGTAACATACCAATACCAAAACTTGTACAACTCTATACATTCATATACATAGATACATATGTATATATATGTATATAAACAAGTAGACTTTTGAATTGCGCTGGGTTTAAAAACATGGCGGATGCCATTACTAGAGACTCAAATAACGTAGCTTACAATAAAGTGCTCACGATGTCCTATAATACTGTCGTAAGTATGTAGCGACACCCGTCCCGTTTATATTCGCACAAACACCTACACCTACACAGGTTTTAGTGTACGTACACATAATTTACAACACATGTGTATTAGCAGCATCAATGATATCAACAAAGATACAGGAGCGACAACAGCCAATACAAGTATTGCGACAACACACTGAGAGTGCGCGGTTTGCTTAGATGTTTTGTGTACATGAGTCAGAGTTCTCTATCCATATGATACTATTCCATCGGTGTCTCAGTGTAGAGCATTCATGGCTACTATCATCACCACTCGTGATTGGATTGTATGAGTAGTTTTCCTACTGTTTGCTTCTACTTCTATCTCTGCTTCTACTCTCACTCAACCTCCTGATCCTGATTTTGCTCCTGCTTCTGGCGATTTGGTCTGGATCTTCCTCAGAGCTGCCTCTGGAGAGAACCAACCAACCAAACTTACAGCAACATCTATATCTCCATATACATTTAGAGCTTATTTACCAGAAGACAGAGAGAGAGAAAGTGGATGCCAGGGGGTAAAACGAGGAAACACACATGGCGATTGGGGCTGGTGAAGATGCGCAATACTATTTTAAAAGCAACATGAAACTCCGTTAGCTAGTAAACATAAGCTTATATCTTTACGCTCTTCTTATTTCTTTTATATATGTGTATATCTATATATATGTATGCAGACTTGTGGGCCATTGATGCTTGACGTCAATGCTCTTTTTCCAGTGGAGCGCGAGCAGCAAAGCACGTTTGCATATATGGCATAGTGTTTTCTAGGTAGCTTAATGCTGCTAAGACGTTAGTCTTGGTTATCGCGAGCCAGACTTGGCTATAGAGCGACAACTATCTGGGGTATATTCGCTGATTTTACGCTTAAACTGCTGATACTTTTTCGTTTAATCTGCATAAACGATCTGAGATCGCTTTGTGTGTTACGCTGGAAAGCTATATTGGACAGTGTTATGGGCCCATTCGAAATAATTGCTATTGTCGGGGTTGAATTGTCTTACGGATATTGACATTTAAACTTGCGTGTTTAAGCTTTCGAAATAACTACTGGAGATAGTTTAAGTTTATAGCGGTTGTAATTTATTTTTAAATCAACACTGACAGTTTTATGTTATTGATTCTCAGTCGATAGTGATTACCAATCGCCAATTGATAGTCACGAGCGGTAGTTTTTTTTGTATTGCACACTGATAGAAATGGGGAGAGAATTTTATGCTGGAATTAATTCAAATATTTATTTTGCGACTCTAATTGCAGTATATATTTTTATTACGCTAATATTGAATGAATGTATGAAAATTTATCAAAACCGGGTAAAAAAAAAATTTGAGTTTTCCTTGAATGTTTGCTGGCGCGACTTTTCCCTGAGGTAAAAACACAAGTTTTTATTAAATGAAAAATTTTTTTGAATAAACGGTAGACAATGTATTAACCAATAACATTAAAAGTTAAAAAATATTTGCTTTATTTTAATTTCCAGCATGACTCTAATTAAATTCTGGAAAACAATATTTAATTAAATACATTCTCTATTAAAATTGATTCAAAAAAATTAAATAGCAGAAACAACATCTCTAATAATAGCATTCAACACAATAGACTACATCATTATTAAGTCACTGAATTCGTTTATTGGTATAGCTTTCAAAACGCATTATTGAGAAAAAAGTGAGGGGTTTGTTAGCCGTTAGTTGTTATTAATATAAAATTCATGCGGACATGATAACATAATATAAAAGTGAATCGTGTGTGCAGCAAAACAGCGACGACACAAGAACTCAACTCGCGAGGATTTCTCTCACATACTCTCTGTTCTCTCGTTCCCTAAATTAATTATAAGAGCCATCATTTATTTTCATTTCCCTCTATACTAATGAATGTGAACATCCCCTCTGATGTTTTGCTGCCGCTAAAATTTTATACAGACGTACGCAATGATATTAAAAAAAAGTAAATAAAAAACGGGTGTGAGCTCTTAGTAAGAGGAAAAAAATTTTATAAAATAATCTCTTGTTCGAAAAAGTCAAAGTTTACTGCTAATGGTATTTCCGTAAATTAAATTTCAATCATACATATATATTTATATATCTATATATATATGTTAATAAAATTTTTCGCTATTGATAAAAAATTTTTTATTCGTGTCGAGAGTTTCGCTTTTCTCAGGCGTCATCTCACTTCAGATACATATACATTATATATATATGTATATGTGTTTGCGAGAAAGCTCACTTAGACATAAGTCTTGTAGTAAGGAAAAGAGTGTAAGAGATAAACAGACGGAGAAAGCCAGGAGAAGAGTAATGGGCCACACTGGTAGAGAAGGTTTTTGCCGAGTTTCGCGAAGATGAAGCCGTCGTGTAATTACTGGGCTCGTTAGGCGAACGAGGTACGAGAACGGTAGCATCCAGCACGCCAGTGTCAGTGGGACTCGTATTTAATTAGTGTTATCGTCGTGCGTACATACCAGAGAGTCTCTGAGCTTAATTTAAGACCCTCTCCTCTCCTCGCCCCTCCTTCCATTATATTCTTGTTATTGTTATTATACTGTTGTTTGTTATTATTTTCCATTTTCTATCCCTCTCTTTGTCGAGCATTTTTTCGCTACATTATTTTTATCAACAGTTGTAACCCTCGTTGAATTACGCGTGTTGCAATTCAAACGGTCTCACATTTCATATACATAAAGATACGCTTTTTTTAACCGCGTGCTGGGCATTTTTGAGGCGAATTCCTTTTACAAGATAATAACTGCTACCCAGATATGTAATTACGCTTGCGTAATTGTATCCTCTGACCATAACACGCAAACTTTTATTTTTCAATACTTTGGCTCTTTGTGGCTCGACGTTACATTCGAAAATTGTTTTCGCTTACTTTGTATGCGCTGCTGAACTTAAACATTTTATACATATTTACCCAAGGCAACCTACCGATTGATGCGGAGATAATTGTAATTTTACATCGCTATAAATAATTATAGGGAATTGCAAATAGATATTAATCGAATCTTTGGAGCTTCAATGAGTTTAATAATTTATTAGTTGTAAATGTGGATTTAAATAATAAATGTAAGCTAGCAGGCAGCAATTAATGACTGGTGTGAGCGTTTGATGACCAGTATGTGCCAAATTACCGGTGGTTGCATTTCGTTATTTCATAGGGATGTTATTAATATTGCTATTATAGGTTTGTTTATTAAATACTTTTGTAAATATATACTTGCGTTTAGTTACGCTTTATAAATTATTCAATTTTATTTAGACATTTCAAATTGTAATTTAAGGTTTGATTGGCGTTTACAAACAACCAGTCATCCACCGGGTTCGCGTACGCGACCGTATCCTTACACATTACTGCAACCTGGTTTTTTGCCTCCCAATCAATCACGGGTGTTTTATTCAATTAGTATAATCAAAGCAAAAAAATATTAATTACCAATCTTGAGGCCTTGTAAACATGACACCTAGTACTTAAATTATCATCCATTCAAAATAATATTAATCATTAGTAAAAATCCTCGATTTTGACAAAACTCTACAGTTTCATATCATCCAAAAATTTAAATGTATTCGACGGTATTCTATTTAACGATGGTAATTATTGAATGTAACTTTACCCTATAAATATAACTAAAAAAACTTTTCTAGCTTTCTAATTATTAAACAGGTTTTTTTATTTGTCGTGAGCTTTTTGTTGTATAATTGATGATGCTCTCACACGTCGTTATACATGAGTACATAATGCAAAGGCACGTGCACTGAGCGTATTTGAGTTAGCTGTACTCGTCCATTTATACACTCACACACACACAACACACCCCCACACTCTCTCTCTCTCTCTCATCACATCTACGTACACATAAACCAACACATGCTGTCACTTTGTAGCAATAATGGAGAAGAAAGGTTGAACCTTTTGATCTCCGTACTCATGCATGACGTCATCGCCGTATATTCCGTATATAATCCATCTCTTTTTATTTATTTTACTCTCCTCACCCATTTAAACTGAACTAAACTCTCAACTCAACTCTTCATCTATGCATCTATATATCTACACTCATACAGACACACACACACAGACACACATTTACTCAGAACTCTTTCGTTGGTCTATCGAAATACCAAAACGGCGGGTCTAACAGAGGCACTCACGTTCGTTATTGGGATATTGTGTAGGGAGGGCAGACATCCAGCGCGTTCCACTTACTGAGAACCGGTTTAACTCTCTGGTAGGACCCCTATCACCCTATCGGTCCATTTGTTGCCGTTCTCCTCTTCGTAACTGCTTCGTTTACGTTTTTTTTTACTCAATACAGCGTTTCATTTCTCATTTTTTAGCCCGACTGTTGGATAAATTTAATGTTAGGTAATCATTTATTTCTAGAATTGGCACACCGCACACCACTGTAACCGTATTATCGTCGCAAGATAATAAAACGCTTCGTATAAATTATCGCCATTGATTGATAATTCGCTTATGATGTCAAGTGGAATTATAGCTGATAGATAAATAAGTACATCAGAATGTCTAATAAATAAAAATAAATAAAGTTTACAAGTTGTCTTTCTTTTTACTGTGTGACATTTGATACGCGGGTCCATGTGTTGGTGCTCAATGTGTGCGCACGAGTTATCAAGAGTGTGTAGCTCGTGTAGGAACAGAAAAAGCAAGCGTATATCGCGACACCCACGGTAATCACCGAGATGTCATTTGTTTTTGCGCGATCTTATCAGCGGCGTTGTTGGTTATCAGTCGCAGAATTTATCGCTGTATGTGCGCGCATCGACGCTGCTGAACAAAACTAAAATACAGCGAAGGAAAACGTTAATACTCGTTGCACAGCATTAATACATCCTTGACATGATTCACATATTTATTTAGTTTTTTTACACGCAACAACTTCACACGCTAATTAATTTATTCTTGCATGTTTCAGGTGAGCAAATTCCCAGATCAGATCACGCGGGTCAAAAATTTCCACTCCATGTCCGAATAAACATCAGCTTAAGTATAATTTATACAATTTACATTGAAGTTGCCTGAATGTACCTATAAGGTCGCTTTTTGTCAACTGGTTTCCCATTTCCGAGGCCCACTTCTTCAACCGGGTTACCGATTTTAAAACATGACTCATTGCAACATATATTCTCGAAAGCTTGCCAACCTTTTTTATTTTTTCTTCGTCATTCTTTATCTTCAGATATTTCTTCAAGCTGAGAAGACTTATCGCGCGTTACCCGGGGATTACTGTAGCGATCTAAAACTTTTTAGTTGGCTCACTTTTTATTCCTTTTTCTAGTAACCCTTCTCCCTTCATTCCCTCCTACATTCCATGGCGCCTCGCAAACCGTCCGACCAACTTAAATATCTCAGTAAGTCACCGCGAACCATTCATCCTGGTGTATGTATATGTATATGCAGACAGAAAAGTGGTATGTGAACTCCATAAATACCCGTGTGTACTGAATTCAGTGCAGCATGCATGCTCTAGTATTCTGGTTTTAAAGCTACAATGTAACCATTTTCCTCATATCGAAGTACGTGAACCATATATTCGTAAATTTTACACGAGCAATAGATCAAAAAGCCTCAGAATCCTCATCACCAAAACCATTACCGCACATATGCCCACTAACGTTTTCCAAAAGCCAAAAGGTGAGAAGCCTGGACGTTAATACTTTTTCCCCAAGTTTGGCTAAGCCATTGGTAATTAACGATAGCTCGTTACTTTCTGCATCTGCAGTACCAGATATCAGGATATGGGAGCTGAGCTAGACTTATTGACAGTTATGTCCGTTAGCAGATCAGATGGGTTTAGATTTAGGCGCCCCGGTCATTAGTGATGCTTTCCATTTGGCCTAATCTTTCGAGAGATTTATAGTATGAATCAATTGTAGAATCGCAATGCATTTTTTTATGCATTTAAAATAAGGGACTCAAAGTTCCGCGTATGAACTATGAACTATAGATCCAAAAGTTGCAGTTGTAAAAGTTATGAGTGCAAATGTCAGAGCTATATATATAAATACAAAGATGAGGATGTACGACGTGAGTTCATAATGTGATAATAAATCGTCTGAAAGTTTTTTCAGAGCCGATCGAATAAGTGCATATAGTTCTATATATGTATAAATATATCTGGCTATATCTCAACCACCTACTGTCCCTCTACTCTTGCTGTTGTGTTATCAACCATGTGAGGGTGGTACTGTGTACAATATCTACGGTCTATAATGTAAAGTATATTGCAATAGTATGGTAGTAGTAATAGTAGTAGTAGATGTACTATACGTTATTTCTCGGAACTCAGGTATATAACTTTATGCCGTGGTGTATATATGAATATAAATAGCTTGGGTACATGTGAGTATAACCAAAGGATCATAACCCTGATGCATTCTATACACCCACCTATGTTGGTATAAACATATATATTTTTAGATAATATATAGGCTACACAACTTACCAATTGGAATGTGTCAAGTATTATCAATGGCTATCCATAAACTTTTGTACCCTTAGTCATAATATTATACAGCAATATGTATTAAATATGTATGAATAACTGGCTATATATTTATATATATATGCTTGTGAAAAATAGTCAAACCTAGTATTTTCGAATTTATTATTAAAAATTACAGGCGTTTCAATACAAATATAAATAGTTGAAAAGTAGTAGGGCAAAATAGGCCTCAAATAAGTATTTGGTATTAATGTCACTGGGATGAAAAAAAAAGTTATGCGGGGCAAAGTTGGCCACTAATAAAATTTGAATTTCGTAATAAAATATATTTCGTAATGGTCTTTTAAATCAAACTTGAAAAATAAAAAGTGAAAAATAATTTTTTGATACAAACGTCAAATATTTTACAACTCCAATATATATATGATGTTAGTTATTTTTTTTTTTTATAAATAAATAAAAACTTTGATTATCTATATTGTTGCGTAATGGTTGTGCAGAAAAATGTGGGGTGTGAAAAATAAAAAGTGTCGAACGATAAAAACGGTATTATATATTTAGCTCGTTAAATGCTTTGGAGAAAAATGACTCAATAAAACATAATATTATATTTATCGTAACACATGTTGTCGTAAATGCTGTAGTGTAGCTGTATGTATCGAAGCATAAGAGCATTAAGTGACGTGGATATAAGCTCACTTCTTTCGAATTGCGTCGTCGCTAATCCGTTTGCTCGTAAATCGACTCCGTTCATTGTTAGGTTTTAGACCGAGAGGGAAAAAGAGGGAGGCAAGTAAATACTGGACCTTTTATTTACTTTTTTTTTTTTTTTTTTTCATTTCATCCCCGGTATTTCTTCCTTTATTTCTTCTGGGCTTTAAAATCAATCTCTTCCGCACCTCTTGCTTCTGCTGCTGTCGATAAACACTACCACACATCTTGCTGGCTTTTTTTTATTTTGTTTTTACCGCTCGAATCCTTTTACTTGTTAAATCCCATCAGTCGATCGATCAATCGTCAGCTGATGACATTTTAGTTGGCTCTCGGAATTGTCTTATCTATCTTGGACAATTTATTTTTATTCTTAACGATCTACTGAGCAGACCAGGCCACAATGGACCTTGAGAAATAATTTCGACTAGATAAAATGTCAAATATAATTTCAGCGCTCGTTATTAGTCTAGAGTTTCGAGTTGTAAATTTAAAAATAAGCAGGCAAAGTAATACTTGAAAAAAAAAAAAAAAAAAAAATCTATTTGCAAATGTCTTGAGTTGTTAATTTAGCCTCTGTGTAGATGTTGTATAATAAGTGAGACAACAATGTGTAAATTAAACAGCGAGTCATAGGAAGAAACGCAGACATTGTGTGACAGAGGCCTACGACCTCATACAGCTTTCACTCGGTGTCTCTGTGTCTGGTTGATTTCTGTTTAGAAACTGTGTCAGTCCAATAGCCCCGAGGCACTCATGCTATTTAGCAAGAAGAAACAAATAAAAAAAAAAAATAATAAAAATAATAATTTTTCTAGCAGTATTTACATATCACGAAATTCTTAATATATATTCAAAAATAAGAAGATAAAATATTCCTATTGTCCGGAATTGATTTCTCCAATATCCATAATTTATAAAAATCAGAGGCTCACGATAGCAGGGTTGGGAGCGGAAACGGGATGAGATGAAATATTTCCCAAGGTAAACGTACTTTTATATCACATCACATATCACAAATCCATATGCGGATACGCATAAAGCTTATAAACGTACAGTAGGTGGAAAATAGATTCGTTCGAGACAGAATTGATATCGGACGTACCAGATTTATCATCTTGTCTGATTATGGGACTCGAGGAGAGCAAGTCTAGGAGCGAGCTGTGCGCTTTATACATCTGGTGGATTCTCAGCACCCTCGACGTGCATCTCTCTATTCTCCATTCTCCACTCTATGCTCAATGCTCGACTACAACTCCCTTTCCGTTTTCTGAGCCCCGGTACCAGCGATCGAATCTCCGATATGTTCTATCAATCACTCTACTATGTTCTCTTAAACCCACACACCGACACACCTACAGACATTCAGAGATTCAGCCATCCCCTTACACACGAGCATGTTCCAATATCGTTGACCATCTGAATGACAATTGTCTTGCAGCAATTTAATCAAATCCATTATGGACAACACAATGTATAATAATACACTCTCTCTTTGATTCGTTGATTAAAATTACGGTCATGAAAAGCCTAATTAATTTTTATTTTACCTCAAGTACATAAATTTTAGGGCGTAATGTAATTTATCTGAATAAAGTGAAGTAGAAATAGAAGCGGGAGTAGTAGGAGTAGAGCAGTAAGAGCAACAACAGCCGAGTGTAGCGGGAGTATAAGCATGGAGAAAGGGATATATTCTCAGTTTCAGCTCGGCAGCCATGATTTACGTCCCAGAGGGGTCTCGGGCCACGGTTACAATGGGAGAATAATGAAGGCTCAGACCGGTCCAGCCGCAGGAGCTGTCCGGTCTCGGGAGGCCCGGCTTAGCAAATTAGAAGGAGAATGGACGAGAAGCGTGGACACGTAAGCGTGGGTTACTTGGCTCTATACCTATATGCCCTCGTACTCAGTACATGTAGGGCTTCTTTGCTACTCTCAGCGATTACCCACCGGGTGTATGTACAGATGAGAATGTAGAGTGCAGGGTGTAGGGTGTAGTTGTAGGTTACAACGATGAGAGGAAGGAGAAACAAGGGGCTATATATTGTGACCGCTCAAAGTAACCCCCTGGTGCAGAATGTAGACTGTTGAGTATGTTGGGCTATTGTGTACCGGCGAGTGCTCACTGAGTGCAACGCTGGCCCAATCCTTGGCTCTTCCTACTTCTGTACATGGGAAAATTTTAGCCGCAGCAATTTATAACAGAGCTATATAACTATAAGTGTTGAAAGATGTACAGATAAAATAAAAGCTGAAGCTCGGGATCTTGTGAATTATATTCTGCACCCTTTGTTGGTAATTCATGCCGTAGGTGGACGTGAGTAGTGTGGGTTGGAGTTTAGTTGAATGTGACGAAAATTTTGAAAACCTGATAAGCTTATAGTTGAAAGTTTAAATGCTCGTTTGACTTGGCGTGAGGCAGCGCTTAAACTCCATTTGAATATACCGGGGGTTGGTGGACGGGGTGTGCATGTGAATTACACCATGTTTACATGATTTAGTGTTGTTGGTGAGTGTACATGAGCCTGGGAAACTGGGTGTTCTTCTTGAGAGGTGGTAGACCAGGGTGTGCGTGAAGTGCACGAGCTCACGGGTCTAAGACTTTCTACAGAGAAACTGCCTGGAGGAAGACGGATGACAATGTGTTGTATAGTTTCCATTTACTCTTGGACCCAGGAGTTTCTAGAGCTCTGATGCCGAAGCTCGGGAGCGTTTATACTCGACGGTAGGAAGTGTCGTGACTGCCAAGTTTACCTAACTGATTTTCCCTCTTTGTCAAATGGAAAAGGCAAATGCCTCTTGTGTGTAACTCCGGCTCTTGTCTCTCTTTATTAAAGTTACTGTGGCTGGTTATTTCGCATCGCGAGTGGAGTAGACTTGCTCGTTCTTGGTCTCTATGGAAACCCTGCCCGTCGAGGGTAGACGAGAGCCAAGTGTCTCCGAACTAAAGTTAAAAAAATTAAGAACCAACAAAATATATCGCACAAAGACGTTAATGTACCGGGGGCTTATAGGCTCCTGGTTTTGGTCTTGGTTTTGGTCTTAGTCTTGGTCTCGCTGACCGTGTGTAGCAAAGTCGAGTGAGCCGGGCTGTAGCTCGAGGGTATGGTCGCCCGATTAATCTAGTAATCCGTAATGGATCTATATCAACTTTAATGGATGCAAGAGAGCTATTTTCATCGGCTTATATGTTGATGTAGATGTATGTTTATTATTACATCACAAAATATTCAATAGAAGGTCCAGTCTGTTGTGTAGTACACATACTGTGTATATAAGATGAGAATATAACAACGAGCACTTGATTCTCGCATCGCCATTACCAACTCCTGTACAATCTCGTCGGTTGAAAGAAACGACAGACTCGTTGCGAAAGCAACGGCTAGATCAAATAGGCTTTCAAGGAACCCGGTGGATGGAGCAAAAGCAGAACCAGCAGCAGCAGATATCTTGTAAGAGCATCATCTTGGCAGTCTTCGGTCCCTGTCTTTCTCAAGGTAAATATCACCCGGACCGGAAGAATTACTCTCATCCTCTCCTTCACTTTATCCTCCCAGCTTTTTTCTCGTCTCCCGGCTCTTGTCGTGGAATATAGGGGTAAAAAACAGAGGAAACCTTGAATCGCCGTATTCGGAGCAATCGACCGACTAGTATGCGAACAGAGCACTCTTGACGATGCTGGCTGCTGTTGCTGAAAACGCGAGGGATGGGAAGCACATTGTATGGCAATTTTCTTCTTCTTCTTTTTCTTCTTCAACTTAGCTCTCTGTCTCTACTCTACCGGTCTGATGCGATGACCGTCTGCTGCCTGAATGCTGGCTGCTTGTTGAACACGAAAAAAATTTCCATCGATTTACTCAATTGAATTGTAAACCAATTGGGTTTAGTCCTCACTAGAATCCTCTCTATAACGTACATAAAGATGCTCGATATTACGTGAGCGTTTTATTCCACGACAAACTCAATTTAAGCTTTTCCTAATTTATTCATCAAAACTGTTGTTTAATTCAACTTTGGTGCTTTGAACGCCACTCGATAAGTTGATGGTAATACTACATTAGTTGTTCTTGCTGGAAACTATGGGTGACACTCACTCGCCAAGAAATTTTACTTATATTCAGATTACACTGAATATTGTAGCAGCCACCCCAACTTAAACTTTGAACGGAAAACTTAGCCCACCGCGGATTAGGTGCACGTGCTTTGCGTGCGTGCGCATATTTTACAGACACTTGTTTGTCCAAGAATATATATTATGGGAAAGGTAGGTGTTAAAACGGTGATAGGGTCCAAACCATCATCACTTAAGTCCTTGATCCTTACTCAACTCTCGTGCGAAAATATATATCTCACATCAGTCTATACATATATATGTGTATAAATATTTTTGTTCTTGGTCAATGTCATCTTAATGGTTTTGGGATCCAGCATGAAAATGGAATAAATTTATTTTCGTTGAAATATTCGTGCTGAGAGAAAGAATGAGAAGGATTTGTAAATGGGAATAAATATCGTGTGAATGTATGGTTGTGTGAATGTGCATCTGTAGTTGTATCTATAAAATTGGAGGAAATATATAGAACGAGAATAAAAGTGAATGTAGGATGAATAAAAGGTAAAAAAAAAAAAAAGAAAAATGTAGAAAAGCATGAAAACTATGAGGAATGCAATGGCAGTGAATGGGATGGACTCAAAGAGTATTTCCTAATGACTGGTGAAGGGTGCAGATGGGTTGGGGGCTGTAGGACGAGCTGATGGTAGCAGGGGTAGATAGAGGGATTGGCAGACGGTCGATATGCCGACATACTAATGACCCGTACGGAGTCGGGGCCAACAGACTGCTGGCTAGACGCAATGGCACCACGCTCTGACGGCCAGTTTTCCCTCAATTATAAATTGAATTACTCGGCTCTACGACTACGACTACTCTACTCTACTCTACTCTGTTCAGCTCTGCTCTCTACTCATCCTTCAGCACGAACTTTCAAAATTGCCACGTGCTCTTCTCTTCTCGAGAAAAAAAAGCTACCAAACTGACGAGTTTTTAAATAACCAAGTTATGATTGCATTTTTATGATGACTCATCTGTCATTGAGATCGTCATTGATTAGTTCGGGCGTCGATGACTACACCGGAAGACGTCTTACTCATTTCGAAAATATATTTCCCTCCTCGGCGCTATTACTGCTATCACGTAATGACTAATTTATAAATAATTAAACGACTCGTTAAATTTTTAACGACGCAAAATTAACTTAGTGCTCTACCGCTACGTAATATATATTTAATTTCAGTAAATATATGACGGAACATAATTGTAGATAAGATACGAGAGAGTTATAAAAAGCTTTATATTTATCAGGACCAAACAAAGCAATAAAACATTTAATTCACTTTAATGAGTTAACTTATTCTTCAGTATTTACTCAAGAAAATAAATAATAATATAAAATTGATAACCGAATAAAAAGTTGGATAAGAATAAGAAAATTTAACAAGTTATCCCTCTCGAATTCTCGACATGAATATTCCTCGACTGATTCAATGGCACACTCGACTCAGGAAGTTGGGTGAATCAGGTTTAAAATGGTATTCGAACGTGACACTCGCGGAAATGCGGCAAGTAAATGCCGTTTCATAATTTCCGGTTGGCAGAAAAAGCCGACCCTGATCCGGTTTTCGCATGCTTGAGCTTCGTTTTACACCAGCCAGCCAGACAACCAACCAACCGACTGCCTCGTTCTTGCTCTTGGTTGTTCGCAGTGCGTGAAAATTTCGAATTAATTGAAACTCAATGCAATTTCCCGTAGCTCAGGCTTTTAGTCCAATACCTTACCTCCAGATCCATATATCTCTCCATCTATATCTAAATCTGAACTCACAATCACATTCACATCTGCCATTAGCTCGGTAATTATTTAATAATGCTTAATAGACACTAATTACTTTGCTTAATTGTTTTATTTGAGGTACTATTATAAGCCGAGTAGATAAGTTTATAGACAAGAGTTCGCTTCAACGAATAGATGAAACGTCGTATTTTTGCTGATTTAGAACTACTCTCGACAGTGCTCGCGCACTTACATGACACATGCTCGTATACTCATACATTTATATGTCATTTGCCCGTATTGTCATGTAGCTAAACTCATCTGTCCACCTACGAATGTAGAATCTAGTAAACTCATGCTTCCTACTCATTTTAGATCCAGGAAGTGACGTTGAGTTTATTATAACATCCCGTTCGGCAAAAGTATATATGAATGTATGTATATAATGAACTGTCATTCTCTTTTATAAGACCTATCATCAACTTTTGTGCCCTTGCTTCTGATAATGTTCACTGCTGATGATGAGCAGTCACATGCAAGCCTGCCTCAGTATTTTTGTACAATAGTTTTATCAACTTGGACAATGTTTGATGAATAATTAAAAGGAAAATTCGGCTTTTCTGTGTCGAATGATATTTATACAAGATATAAATATTGTGTAGAACTGGTGATGAAGGAAGTAGTGAACAGTCGAGAACTTATAGCTGACAATAATGGAAAATTTAACATTAAACTTCAAAGACTAGTTGGCGGACTTGATTAAAACCTTGAAATTATTGATGGCATTATAAATGCTTCTACGCTTGTTGTTGATTCGTGGGTTTTTTTTGGGATAAGTTATGCTTTGAATTTCCAGCTCGTGATTTGCAAACATTTCGATCTGGTTCTTAGGGGTATTGGAATTGCTTCAAAGACAGGCTCGTGGGTCCATAATATTTCCTTGCCTTCAGAGTGGAACAATTGAATGTAAATTGAATGGGTATTAATATAATAGATAAATCGTAGAATTATAAAATTCAGTGAATGAAATTAAGAGCAAAGCGGCACGTTTGTAGAGAAAGAATATTCAATAGTAAGAGTATTCAAATTTTTGATCAATTAACAAATATGAATAATCATCAGCATTTCTCAAAAGTGTGATATTTCATAAATATTAATTCCGTAATTGGCCGACAAAGTGATTTACGTTGCGAATAAAAGTTGCCGCATTATTTACAACCGAGTGCATTCCCATGAGATTGCATGACGCCATCAGTGTTACTTTTTCCTCCCGTTCGTGATTTCTACCTTCAGCTCAGATACCTCTGGAGAGTCTGCCAGTGAATCCTACTTTTATAATATTTTTCACACACACAAAAAAAAAAAAAAAAAAATATAAATCTGTCGACTGGATAACCCCAAACATTTGTCTTATTGCAAATGCTCTGGTTTTTATTTTATTTTATGCCGTTGTTTTTATTTTTTTTATTTTTTATTTTGTTTTTGTTATTGGAATGAAAGAACAGAATTGTTAACTTAGCTATTTTACCGGCGAATAGTTTGGCAATAAATCTTTTCGTAGAACCGTTGTTAAGCCCAACAATAAATCCAATTCCGATCGATGATACAACTGGTTGGTACTTTACGTATATAACACTTGCTTGTGATTTCTATTCCTGTATTATAACCTCCTCTACATTCTGCACTCTACACTTGTCTACGTCGTTACAAAATTCGGTCACATATCTTCCTACAGAGCTCTCCCCTCTTATCCATACAATCCAATACCTATTCAACTGGCTCTCTCCTTTTTATTATCCCTTTTTTCAGCTGTCTCTTCTAGTTTTCCCATTCTAACCGAAATACGAATCCTCTGGCCACACCAACACTCACGCGTACATCGTTACACTTACCGCAACGAAATCAATACGACAACGACTACGACAAGAACGAAAACGAGAACGAGAACAAGTTTGTCGCGATTCCGCTCTTCCCCACCTCTTTCCTCAGTTCTCGCTTGAAAAAACCACCATCTACTCAAACATTTTTTAAGACAATCCAATACCCTTTACATAAGCTAAGTTTCCTTCAATAAACTGACGTCATTGATTGTTTTCTGTTACAGGTAAGAAGCAATATCACTGTCTACTGTTTTCTGTCTACACTTCCCTTGTGATCTAGAAGTAAGTTGATCTGGATCCACCTTTCATCCTTAGTCTAGGAAATAATATCCAAAAGTACAGAGAGTGAAGAAGAAAGCGAGTTTCGTTGAAAATAGTTAAGTAAAGTAAAGTAAAGCAAAGTGAAGTGAAGCTGAAGAAGCTAGCTAGAGACTAGAGCAAGGCAAATTTCCCGTCCAATTTCGCATCCACCGCACAGCTGTTGCTGAAGTCTTAAATCAATTGCTGTCGGGCTAAGGTTGCACTCAACTCCATAATTAGTTGGGAGGAAGACTTGCCGAATAGTACTCCTGTGCGGCTTCGTTCTCCTTCGTTTCTATCTTCCATCCTCGGTCGTCTCTTATTTAAACTTTTACTCCTCTTTCTCTTCCAAGCTTCAATTTAATATCTTAACACTCGTTTAACAGCGCGTCTCTCTTGGAAAATTTGTCCTGTTACCATTGGCAAGTGGCAAACTTCACCTGAGCTACTATTAGCTACTCAAAGTTTCTGCATTTACAACTCTTATCCTACCTACAGCCGTCTACTCAACTTTCTTAAACTCAAACCACCGACTTATACAGTTATACTCTATACTGTACTTTTTATTCAACTTACAATTGGATTTGTTATTCTCACGTCTTAGAATTACACGACACTAAATATCTGTAGCTATAAATCTTGTTTTATTTGTCTATGATTTATATTAATAATTATAAAATTAACTGGGTCAGTTTCGTGAGCTCGTCGATGCTCTGAACTCAACTGAGGAACGACTCGAAATTCAGTGAAATTAAAATTTCAGGAAAAACAAAACTCTTGAACCCTGATAAACAAACACGGACCTCCTCGTTATTCCGACGGCAGTATCTTAATCAAGCCAATTAGCGTCTTATCAACCAAGAGCTAGACTCGGTTCGAGATATTAATAATGACAAGGCATAAGTTGTTGGTAAAGTTTTAAAAACAAAAGTTTAAATAAAATATAAGTACAAAGTTTAGTAATTTTATTTGTAAATAAAATTAAGCGATACACTCAGCTGTGTAGTAGAAGAGAAGACGTCTTGATCATTTTGTTCGACGTTCATTTCCACTTGACAAATGTAATTAGTCTTCGTCAGTAAACGCTAAATCAGTTTCCAAGTTTCCTATCGGCTCTGTACACTGCAGTGTGTGTGTGTGGCTTGAGTTGCTAGAGCAAAATTAAACCTAGTCTATACGAGTATATATAGATATATCGGGAGATATTATAAAGGTTCGATTCGTCCAGAGTATCCAGTACCAGCAACACCAGCATTAGCTCCACCTCCATCACCGCAGCAGGGCATCTCGTGGATCGTTAGTTCTCTCGTTTTCAACGCAATTAGTCTTGGTCACCAGGCGAAATCAGGCCTCGCAACTGGATCTATCTCGGTGTAGTGTGAGCCTTTAGGTCCTATCGATCTAGGGTCATCGATCATGCCCTAATTCACCGTTTCCAGATTGAATCAGCCCCTTTTAAATTTATTTCACCAGCGTACAATCTTAATTACCGATAACCCAATATCAGATTCAAAATATGTTAAAAGTATTATTACCAACGTAATTATAGTGAAATTCCGCTTCACCCAGTCATTATACACACCTAAACCTTAGCTGAGAAGCGTGTTGTAAACAATGATGATGTCATTAATTTAGAATTTTATTTCCGTACACTTTCGGTCGCCCAGCATCACCACACTGTAACTGGAGAAATTCAGAGGATGACGTCATTGCTGAGAAATAACTTGTTTATTGATTATTTCGAGTGTGAAATTAAACGGGCAAACGTCATCGTTTATTTTAAAATGTCGAAAATCAAGTCAAGCCCGAGTTTATATTTCTATATATATAAAATATTTCTCATTTTGTCTTTCTCTTGCTTTCTGTCTCTCTCTTTTTATCTTGATTCTTGTCACCTTTAGATACTTTCTATCTTTATATTTTCCCCAGCATCCCGGAGGGATTGACCCCTTTGGTTGCATCACAGAACACCTGTACCAATCGATTAATCGATCCCGTCTCTGCGTCCCTCGCGTCAAACGTGACCCCAGGAGATTTTTGTTCTCAAAGTTTATCAAGTGCTCGGTTGCTTTCTACACACAGTCAAAGAAAGCGCTGTCACATTTACATTTAACGTTTATATTTACATATTTTTATTGAATAAATTATATTTTTAAACAAAGAATCTGGATTAAATGAGATTGGGCCAGTTTTAGTTTAACGTTATCCCCGGCATCGTGCAATAATGTAACAAGCCTCGATATCTAATAAGGTCGGGCGATCGAATCGTCGTGGTTACACTATGGCGGACTCGGCGAGTGTAGAACAAACGGGGAGGTCTCGATAAACGAAATTTATCACGAGCCGAGCCAAAGCCCGTACGTGACTATCTAAGCCAGACCGGATAATTTACCTCAAGCGATATCTCCGGGGCATAATTCGAAGAGATATTTTCGACGAGGGGCTGCAAGGAGAGGAGACACCAGTTTCCCTATACACACACACCTACTTCCAATACTACACCAAATAGATTTTCCTATTCGCTTCTATGTCATTCTCCAATTATACAAGAGATTTTACTCGATCTCCGTCGTGCCAAAGCTACAACACTGACAATCACTCATATATATCCCAGCAAATCACCGCACATTTTCTAGACCATAAACGCAGTATCAGTTTATACGAGCTAGCAACTCTTGATAAGATACCTCGTTTGATATATTGCGTACAACTATTTAGATATCAAAAGTACTCTGTCTTTTCTGCTGATCACGTCTCAGATAATATTCATGCCCACAGATATTCTTTTGCCGTTTACTCTTTAATTGCTTCTCTACAATTTGATCATACCTTCTTTCCTTATTTTTTTATATCTTACTGATATAATTCCGTTTGATATCTTTCGCCAATTACTGCCGAGTGACCCAACAGCCACACGTGCACACATAAGATTTTATTTACGACGTGCAAAAGGAGTACCAAATGATTATTTTTTACTTTCGGTTTATTTTTCATCCGTAATCGTATTACATTGTTAGCTCGGAAAGTGGGTCACTAAAAAAAAAGGCAATAATAATAAGGTTACAAAGAGCTGGATTTAGTGATCAATGGATAAAGTGTTATTGAATATAACGAATCTAGAACTAACAGAGACGTTTTATTAAATGTAATGTAAATATTTGGACTGTCAGAGTTTTTGATCGGTCGTTAATGCAATGCTCGTAGACATCAGTGAGAGTAAGAGTATTATTCTGGCGAAATAGTAAGTAGTCTAGCGTGTATGCCGAAGAATTACTGGTGTAGCAGTAAAAGTAGGCTAAGTGCCCGTCATGGTGTCTAGATGGTTAGGGTAACTTTGAGTGTAGCAACGCAGAATGGGATATCAAGTGACAGATAGTGTTGCTTTTTCCCTCTTGTATTTGCGCTGGATGCCTACATGCTGAAGAAGTTGATGCGTGAGGAAAGAGAAGGGACAGGGGGTTATCATTATTTGAAGCTACGCGGTGGTGCGAGCTCTGGGGAGTGAACTGAGAATAAAGACACTCTCCGAAGGCAATAAGTAGAGACAGAGGGTTCGGATATATGGTTTAGTGTGCTGAAGAAAGCCAACAAGGGGCTGCGGTAACAGGGTCAGGTTGCCAGCGACGTTGCCACGTTGCTCAAAATCTCTAAAAGATTCCCCATACACTATTTTCCATCCACCACAATCCACACCACACACGCTATAATATCCTAGCGAGCCTTCGAGTGAGAAACTGAGATACCTGTTCTCAGAACTGTCCAATCTTCGATCAGTCTTTATACCCCGAGTTTTTGTTTATTTTCTGACTCGGGGAACTCGACGTTGCCAAGTCTTAGCGCCGGTTTATGTCTTGTCTATTCTCTGCCCATTTTATCAACCTGCTCGCTCACGTAATTATACAAATCAGGTATGACAGGCTAATATTTTCTGGTCCCTTGATTCTGAGAGATTCTATTCGAGAAATCTCGATGTTGTTGAGCTAATTATCCTAGAAAATCCGAGTCAATAGTCCCGAGCCTGCAAGTGAGAGTTTTGTTACCTTCATATGCGGTTTCTTTGTTATGAAAACATATATTTATATATATTTTAGCTCAAGCTCACAAGACGGCAGGTTTCATTCAATACCGAGTATCAGGTGCACTATTGTATTTTTTCTTTATTACCCTACAACGGTGAGTCATGGTAAATATTACCGAAGCCGCAGGTGCTCCGTCAACTCACCTGAAATAAGAGAACCCCAGTGCTGTTTTTAGCTATATATAGTGCACTAATGCTTTCTATACAACCTAATGTTCTTTTTTGTCTCCTGCCTTTGTGTTTATATTTACACACACTCACACATGTAACCAATATTTTTATCTGACGTGACAAGTCCATGGTGAATCCACTTCTAGGGAGCTAGTCGTATTTTCGGAGTCAGTTAAAAAAAAAAAAAAAAAAAAAAAAAAGACAAAGAAAAAAAAACCAATAAAAAAGGCCAAATAATAAAGAACCGGGGGATAACGATCGAGCCAGGTATTATGAAGGAATTTTTTTAACGCAGGTATAAAATACTTGACGCACAGTAAAGTGTTTTTTTAGAATCCATAGAAATTTTAATAGCATCAAAAAGATAAAAACGTTTTTTAAAAATTACAATAGTAAAAAAAGTCAAACAATAGATTGTAATAGTACGTCTGATTGTATGGTTACTATCTTTCATTATTTCTCTTCACCTGTATACTTTGCTGTGTATATATATATATGTATATATATGTATATATAGCTGGGACTGAGAGAGAAATCGTGAATGAGTCGGTCATTGACTTTACCCGTCTGTTGTAAGAGCAGTCGCGTACTCTGGCTGTAGAGTACTATGTAGTGAACTTTGGTGGGGGAATTGTATGGGAGAGTTTGTGCCTTCTTCAGCATTGAATTTCTCAGCTATCGTGGTTCCTAGGCCGTGAGTGCGGTTAACTCTGTCTTTTTTGTCCTTGTGCGGTTGGCAAACCTGACTCCTCTTCTCCAGTGTTATGTGTGGCATAATGCCTCTTCGCGCGTACCGTTTCACGTTGCACCATTGTAAAGCTTCCCCTCGGTTCCTCGGCGCAGCACACTTACCCATTGTCGAAGAAAGTCCCTTCTCTCCATATAGCACAATACACATGAACCTTTTCAGCGTATGTGCTATGGAATCCCGTGCGGCAGACCAGGAGGACTCTGGCTGACTACACTAGTACCAACCGAGAAAACTCAACGTACATCCAATAGATCAAGTACTCACGCATGTACCCACGTTGAGGGCGCTCTTATCTCCCTCGCAGCACGTCGCCACGTGTGTGCCTTCATTGTCTCGGTTCAGTGTGCTGCTGCGGGATTTCGACTCTGTTTGCTGGGTTCTAAAAAAATTCTATTGTATGCCGGATCACTGAAAAAACCCGCTTCAATTATTGAGTCTCGAAAAAAGTTATAAATGGCATCGTAATTATATAACAAGTCACAACCATCTCTATATATGTACACATATTTTTTATTTCGAATAAATATTGATGAGCAATGATTTGTAGATTTTTCTTTCCACAAGACTCGTCAATTGACTGGTTGAATTGAAAGGGCGCCAGTGCAATCGTTGACGTACATACTGTAACTGCTGTTACTGGTTCTGATACTGATGCTGATGATGCTGGAATAGGAGGGAGAGCTCGTTGGCAATTCATGTACACATTTGCTCTCTTTTTTCCTCTCTCTTTGGCTCTTTTCCTCTGATGCCGCACAGCATCACTGGCAGTTGCGTTATAAGATTAATGAACAAACAGCTCTCTTGTCGTTGGTTCGTGTATATGCAAGTGTGTGGGTATTAATCTGTGTGCTCGTTTGCCCCTCGTACCAAGAGGGCACGCGGATGAGATGAGAACCAAACATGGCTGCACCCGCAGGGCCAGCGTGCATGCATGATGCAACACGCAACCATGGGATTTACAATCGGGATCCATTATGCGCCATACACAACGGGACAAGTCGTAAGCTATATAAAGCCTGTTTATTTAACGTCCTTTTTTTTTTTTTATTATTATTATTATTATGATATCGCCAGGCATCGAGCTTGTAAGATATTTTCTCATTAATGCAGAGTATCGTATAAACTTGGGTTAATGTAGTCATGCTTTATTTTGTTTACAAAATAAATATTTTTTGTTGAAAACTACTTAGTTGAGGTAATTTTTAATAACGTTATTCTCTGGCGATTCTCATTTACAAAGTGGGCTTTAATGAAATTTTATTATGATTATCTCATTCACGAAAAAATTTTTAATTATCATAAAAACGTTATAAAGTTATTTCAGTAGCATTAATTTGAGATATGCTTTGGCTAAGGATCGGAGTTTCTGGACTTTGTTATCGTCGGAAGTGAGGTTAGGTCACTAGACGCAGACGATGGAGATGGAGATGGAGAATGAAGATGGAGTAGTAGGGAAGTATAACGAATGGAGAAAAGGAAAGTGATCAATGAAGAAGGGTTTCAGAACAACCGAAAGTTCTCGTCGAACAGTGAAGCTATTGTTTCGTGGTTTGAATCACTTTGGCATGAGGTCCAAACCACAAGGCACACCATGTTATATAGTGCGCGCATCAGAAATCCTTTCCCTTTCGGTCTTTGCTCTTTATTCTATATAATTGTATCCCTGGCACTTCTTCCAGCATTTGTTCAGCCATCGCGTGCAGCCGCCAGAAAATTATAACATAAAATTCAAAATTGTTTTGCAGCACTTGTGTGTTATTTTCATAAGTTATTATTTTCAATAAAAACATTCCCGTGGGATATAAAGAGTGTTTTTTGTGATTGGATAAATAAAAAGAGGTAAGTGGGTGCTGGAAAAAATTTGACGCTGGAAATCAATGCCCGACGAAACGTGATGCGATGATTCGTATAAAGTTCATGAATTATTCGTTATACTATGAAGGAAACGAAAAAGAGGAGAATAAAAAGTGAAAGGATGAGAATAGATACAAATTTTTAGAGAAATATTTTTCATGTAAAGTCGAATACTTGAGATTTTCGTTTCACTGAGTAGAATTGCAGTCTTCCTGCTTCGATTCATTTTTTGCAAAACACTCAACATACATATATATGTATCCATGTATTGAAAAAATTGTTGCAGCGGTCGAGAGCGAGAAAAGACTGAAAATAAATAAAAGTACATAGAAGAAGAAGGCGAATATGCCGGCGAAGAGCGAGGCGAAAACAGCTTACAAGTTTGAAAAGGAATTTTCGCGAGTTTTCTTCCCGGTTCAAAAATGATACTCACAGTCCCGGAAACGCGAGAAGCGGGAGCGTGAAATCTTCTCTCTTGGACCGTTTGACGTCTTCGACACGAAGAATTTCCATAGCATAGACACGGTTATAAATAAATTTTTATTTCACACCTTTCGTTAAATATTTCACATTATTTTTTTCTCAGAAATTTTAATATAACAGACTAATATTTATAGACTCAACGATAAATTTATTTCGGACCGTTTTGATGCTTCTTTTAAGCACACTCACACGCACATGTGCCCACAGACACACAATCACCTAAATATGTTTGGTTGATACTTAACAGATCCCATCGGACATTCAACAGGACCTTTTATGGCGCGGGTCATAGAGAGGAACACAATTTGCTAACAAGCTAATTCAAACACGAGCTCATTGTCCAGCATGAATGAGTTTCTTTGAATATTTTAAGTGACACCCAAAAGAAATTATAAACCGGTATAGTACATCAACAACAATAATAACTTTTATTGTACATATATGTATGTGTATATCGAGCCTCATGCATATATAATGAGACTAAGTGGTAGGAAATGTATACTTATACGTATATATAGATGTATGTAGTTGATGTGATGACATACGTAGTGTATCGGTTCGATTACCACTTACACACGTCGTCGCCGTACTGAGTCTTGTTGATATTCTCGTGTTTTCAAGTCCACTATATACATAATGTATACATATATATAGATAGAGACGACGATGGACGCAACAGCGTTGGAGTTTGTCGAATGTAGTTGGAGATTCGCGTGAACGATCAACTCGACAGAGGCGGCTAACACAATTGTCCGGACTAAATCCTCCCGGTAATTCAATGCCCACTCGCGCTTCCACGGGTTTATAACGGCGTGCGCGTCGTTTGTGTCTGTGTGCACGTGTGCGAAAGCGTTTCATTGTCGCTTTGACAAAGAGGATATAAAGAGGATGATGGAGAGCAAGAGAGGCTCACAATCCAGTAGCAGATAGATAGACAGATAGAAACGTTAATGGCGGGACAAACGGACGCGAGTAGTTCCACTGATCGGCGCTCTGATCGATTGTAGAGTCGTTGAACGTTTCGAATGGGAAATCGCGGAATTAATATTCCCAGGGGCGAATAAGAGCCAGAAATCTCTGAGTCCACGATTTCGCCAGGGCTAATTTCCCCGAGGAAATTCACCAACGCGAATCGATATAACAGGCCACGCCTACTACAGGACAAATAAACCAAAATAAAGAGTTTAACAGAGACAGAGCCCAAGACTCACGACTGGTAACGTGAAATCTACCTGTCCCCCACATTGCCACCCTTCCTCGTATTTCATTTTCTGCTCTACTCACTCATAAATATAAAATAATATCTTCGGCAGGTTTTATTGTCTTCATTTAGCAGAATGTAGACAATTGTTGATTGCTAAATATTTTAGTTAGAAAATAAATATAAATCAGTTTGAAGCTCGTGCTGGTTAAAGCAGAGGTGGTAGTTGTCCTCGTTCTGAAGCTACCAAGAACCGCTCGCTCGACGGGGCACCTGTTGGCTTCGTTCAAGCTTATTCTCTCGTGTTTCATTTCGTCCCTTTTATTCCTTTCTCGGCGTGACTCGAAATCTCGACGAAGGAACTTGATTTCCTCCACCGACCCTAGATCTTTCAGAGTAGCTAGATATAGATATAGATGTAATAAGTAGTGCTCATAATTTTGAGAATTTGTATGGAAACAAGCCCTTGCGCACAACGAGTCATAAACTCGGTGATTTTGTCAGGAAATATATAACAAGTAGTCTACTATACCCTCTTCCTTTATCAATAGTAACTGGAATTTCCTGGAAAAGCTCTCGGTTCGTATACTCTCGATAGTCTACCCTTCCGATACCAGCTACTCCTCTGCTCAAAAGGGGGAATGCGCGAGTAATTGGATTTCTATCTTTTTCTATCTCTTCATTTAGGTGACTCCGGTTCTTTCACTTCCTAGTTCAATTAGAAATTCAAATTCGGAGCCCAGGCAATGTCTCTACCGTGCGTTCTCTTGTCCTTCTGTCTGACGGCTGGCTGAGTAATTTTTTTTTATTTATTTATTTACCTTTGTTCCGACGTCAGCAAAGAAACAAAAAGTCTAAATCCGATTTCATTTCAATTGGTGTCCTTTAAATTTCCCCGACTCAAATGCAGTCGCGCATAAAAAAATGAAAGGTTAAATATTGAAATTTAAAATTTATTATTATAAAAGTCTGCAATGAATTTTTCGTTTTTGTATGTATTTATTGTACAACTTTTGCGTGCGACATTGAAGTGAGATATTGTAATTTAGTTTTAGTTTGTAGCACTCGTACGTCAACACCGAATACACACTTTCTGAATATCACGTTGACCTCTAGCTGCGCTTTGGCCCCTCTTTCCTCTTCCCATTTTCCTCGTTCCTCTTCTGTCTGCTGTCTAATATTTCGTAGCATTTTCCCAGGACAAAAGTTTGTAAGCCAGTACGCTTGTTGTTTTCGCTTGTGCAATTAATTCCGGTAATTCTGCGGCGGCTGGACGACATACACAGCATTAACAGTCTGTATATAAGCCCCGTACGTCAAGAGACAAACTTGATGGGATGAGAATGAGAATTTTAATATCAAAGCAACCAAAAATTAATCAAACTTGATTTAAATTAAAAGCATTAGTACAACAATGATGATAAGAATTTTTTAATCTTTAATCTCTTATAACGGAAATGAAAACGACTCACTAAAGAATAGTATTTTTCATATATTTTTTACCTGAATTTTTTTGCAATATTTAAAATTTTTTACTTGCACATTTATTGGAAATTAATTTTTTTTTTTCAAGTCATTCAAATATCCTAATAAAAAATAGTTGAGAATTATATCAGCTCTATATATATGTAGGATTTACATAAATCTTAAATTTGAAATTAAAAATTTTGATTTTCAATAAAAATCTGCAGATTTAAAATTAAAAAAAAAAAATTAGATCTGCATTATTTTTCCTCGTTGTAATTTACAACAAAAAAAATTTTTTTTTTTTACAATTCTTGATATCAAGTTCCGTCATGTGTCCAGAACCATAAAAAAATTTCAAGTACCATAATTGTCAAGGGAATTGTAAAAAAAACTTCATCTTTATGCCATCGTGCTTAACACACTCAAGTCACGATAGGACAGCTAACATAAAAGATGACAAGAAAAGAATCAAACCGAGTGCGTCAGGATAATTGGTTATTGGTCCGACGTACTTTTCAATTTAGCATAAAAAAAAACGTCTACTCAAATTCATCCAAAACATTTTCATCTATATTAATTTATTTGTTTATTATTATTATCATTATTATTATATATATAAAAAAAAAAATCAGTTTTATCCGTTTTCAAATTCCAGCGAATAAATAGATATTATCAGTAATTAAAAACGAGTATGGCTCTCTAATTGGCAAGTGGAGCCTCGACAGGCTCAATCCCCAATATGTAATGTAAAATATTCTCCAGCCGTCGAGTCGCATCAATCAGCCTTGCGCCGAGGAATTTTACATAATTGATTACGTCGCGTTGTCTGTTGATATCGGCAAACGAGAATGAACGATCGATTACGCGAGGCGAGAGAATTATAACGGTCTACTCTCGTCTACATCTACCCCGCACTCACACAATCACACGAATACCCAACACAATACACCAAACTAGACAACAACGTGGGATATAGCGCAATATAACCCAAGTGAAACAAGACACGAATAAAAAGCTAATAAAAAAGTTAATAAATAAAACAGGCTTGTATACTTTATTGAGTAAATTATGTAATGAAATTAATCATTAAAATTATTGCCGGCCTTGGATATGAATTAATATAGTGATAAACATTACAAAGAACCCCGCGGAGTAAAAGGTTATATTTGAATTGCGATATTTCGCAGAAAAAAATAAAAATAATAATTAATAATGCTAACTCTATTATTTGAATTTGGTTGACAAAGGGAAATATGTTGTAAGCACATGTAAAAAATAATGGAGCACAAGGAACAAATAAACGTCGATGTAATTGTCTCTCAGTATTGTATTATTATTTAACATTTGAAATTAACCATCTGACAGTTGGTTGGTAAAGTAAAACTGCAAGTGTTTCGAGTGAATCGATTTATGTAATATGAGGAGCCTAGATGGCAAACATGATGCCTGAAAGCATCATCATCCGCGTGTTATGTCATCGCACCTGTTATTGCTGCTCTACCTGGTCATGGGGATCGGGCAGTTGCTAACTATTTCCACGATCAGCGAGGCAGGAGGGAATACGCGATAGTCTGTATATGCACATATACATACATATATTTATTTATGAATATGAATGTGAGTATATGTGTGGACACGAGTGAGTAAAACACATACAGACTTGGTGATACGTTATGTACGTGACACAATTTCCATTTTTAGACGCTCGCGTCTCTGTCGAGCGTAAACGAGAACGCACAGTACCCTCGAGAGGTAAATGCTTAGACCGCTGACGTTTAAATCCTGGAGTTTCTGGATAAACAATAATAAAGAGTGAATAATAAAACTGAGGTAATTACTCGGGTTTTTATGAAACTAAATAATATTTTTTGAGCATATAATAATATAAAGTTTAAATTTTTTAGTGGTTTATTATACTTCAGTTTATTTATGTTTTTATTTTGTTTTTATCTCATTATGAACGAGAATGATATTTAATCCGAGTTGGCAGTTTAGTTTCCTTGACTTGGTTTTCTAAGAACTCGGGTATTTTTAATATATAATATTTAATATTTATTATAATAGACGTGTCATTAAAAGAAATCCATGCCAGCTATTTCTTATAATTAAAAACAAATATAAACATTAAATATATAGGATCTATAATCACGTTCCCAGTAGCATGTTAATTTCACAATATATACCAGCATTCGCGAGTGTGCTTGACGCGAATTCACATGCACATGTCGGGTTGAGTTAACCTGTGCCGACACACACACACACACGCGCTCACACGCACACAGCACTCTCATTTGGTCGCGTATACGTAATTAACAAGCCGTGGAAGGCTCGTAGAGCTGCATTAAAATGCCACACTCGCGAATTTCGTGGCCTGGGCTTATATTCCTGCGGGGGACAGACACATCCACACATCCACACACTCACTTATGTACTAGAGTATATGCATACCAATTCAGGCTCGTAAATTTTATCAGGAGCATCCTCTCGACGCGACCTGCTTACTGCCTACACACCGGCATCCTGATCTCCGCGGCCCATTAGGTGGTTCAGTTACCCGAGTAAAATAACCATTTCATCACGACAATCAAATCTATTCAAACTACCTATTCTATATACATATATACGGTATATACTAAGCAGTCGCCGTTTTATTCTTCGCACATACGGTTACTCTAACTTCCTTTTCTACCTCCATAAAAATGTATTTAAACAAATTTACGTTACTGTTATTCCAATAGACGAAAATGTATGATAATTATCATTTTATTTCAACAATTTGAGTGGAAATAAATTATCGATGTAGCATTAAATTGAAAAAGGAGATTTCAATTAACTCTAGTTAACGACCGAGTCAATGACTCGGTTTTTTTTATATTTTCGGACAAAATGAATTGAAGCGGTAAAAATAAAAAAGGGGTGAGGTAGAATAAAGTGGAGGAAGCGAAAGAGAGGTAGTAATAGAGTGTAGTAAAGTAAAACGTTAGTGAATCTTAATCGTCTATCTCGGTCGGTGTCTCTAGGTTTTATTCGTTCCTCTAGCCCATCAGAGTATATACAGTGATATTCTGAAGCTGTTGGTACTGTTGGCTTAGTCTCGCGAGCGCAGCAATTATGCCAGGGTTTTGTCGCGGTACGGCGTTTACGGCCGGGTTTTATTGCCTCCTCGGCTTGTAAATTGTCGCTTCGAGATCCGCGGATAAGGCGATTAGCCTTTTCCTTTTGCGCGTCTACGTGGCTGCTGGTTCCATCTCTTTTTCTTGCCCTCAATCCCCTTCTCTGTATCCTGTTTCTCCTGCTCTATCTTCACTGTTGTAATTGCTCCAGGCAAATCTGTGTTTCAATTGTCATTCTGCTATCATTACTCTTTCCCATACTTACTTTAAAACCCATTCATCCTCTTGTTTACTCATTTTTTTTTGACCCATTACCCATTACCCAACGTGCTATTTACAGTGGCCATTAAAATAGCTCACAATCACTGACAGAATAATCAAGTGCCCATAACTATTACCTTAAATAGTTATTCAAACTTGTGTCATACACTTAAAGCGGCATTATTCCTCTAAGTACTTTTAACTTACTCCATTTCAATTGACGTCTTAACTAATAGCACCGAGTTTCCCTTGGTCTTACAGAGCTTCTTAACGTTTATACACGAGACTCGATCTCAAAACCTCTACCAGCGGTTTGCCACGATCGCAATCTATCTATCTATCTATCTGTCTGTCTCTATTTCTCTATTCCCTCTCAGCCCATTCCGAGGATCCCCGATCCTTATTACCCACGATTACTTTTCGTAGCATACAGTCTAACCGTCAGTCTGCGGTTTCGTTGGTTAACCTGAATCTCAACGAATGCAAAGGGCTAGGAACCCTTTCTCAGTAGTTACAACAATTCAGCTGGCTCGTCATTCCATAGGTATTTAATCGGTGGACCCAACAAACGAAATTCCATAAATTCCAGCTCCACTATTCCCTTCACACTGTTGACGGCCACGGAGTAATTAATTTTATGATATAAGGCCTTTTATCTGTCTGGCATCCGTAGATCCTCCGACAAGTGCATCCATTTACAAAATGTGTTAACTAATTGTTGTTGTAATCCTCTAAGTGGTATATAAACAGGAATAGATACTGAAACAATGAGCAGAACACATCCGAATAACGGGTATCTGATGATTGCATGTCTGACAGACATGCCGGTTGATTATCATCTTGTTAAGTTAAGGAAAAAATCTCGAGGTCAAGACCTTGTCTTAGAATAATCGTCAACATCCCGTTTACATTTGAGCATCGCGGACACTGGAATCCAACCAGTTGTATAATAAGTGCCTCGTAAATAATAATAAATTCACATACGCTCGTGCATCGCCAAGAAATACTTTTATATAATTTTGAAAAATGATCCGTAATCAATCTTTTAGTACATGGCATCAGTTATGATGTGTGCTACATCGCAGGTATGCATTTCCGAGCTATTTTAAGCACGCGGAAGCTGAATTATTGTACAATCCCGAAGGAAAATCTCTTAATAGGTTCCCAGCAATAATTCCGGTTGTTATTTTATCTGGGCGAGTTATATCTCTAGTTCATACATGTGGATCCAAAGGATAATCACTAATGTACCATCCTGCTGGTATAGATCTATATATATATATATATTTATATATGTATGTATATGTATTAAGTATCATACATTATATATATTATAAAGTGTTGCAAAGCGAAGAGCAAGTTAACTGGCGTTGTTCACTCTTTGCATATACTAAAGCAAACTTTGCTCTTATAGTTTTGACCTTATTTAATCTATGAAACTACCGAAGCAAGAGTTAAGTTTTAACTAAAAAGATAAAAATCTAAATTACGGCAAATAAAATTTTAAATAGTTAACAAAGTATATTTATTTATAAAATTTTGTTTAATATTGGAGCGAAAAAAGTTTATGGTGAGAGGGCATGGAGCAATAAGAGGAGCCAGGAAACGGTAGAAAAGTTAAATAAATAGCGAGTCGAAAATAAAATTGTTCAAGGGAATACAAACTGATTCGTTTGGACGTTAGGTATCCAATAAAGTATTGGACGTCTATAAATTGCCATTGGCTTTTGATCGTGTGTGTTTGCTTAGTTGGCTGGGTGCTGGATGCTGGTAACTGGTAACTGGAGATACTTTCGAGACACGTGGACAGAAAAAGAAGAGGTGGTAACTAGAGGTGGATATGAAAGAAGCCAGCGGAAGAGGGAATTATGAGGGTTGAAACGTGAAAAATAAAGCTAAAAAGGTCTACATTCTATCTCAATGTAACTTTTCATCAACTCCGAGAAACTGCCAACGGACTTTAGTTTCTTAATTTTTAAATTTACTACTTCTGGTTCTTCTATTACTTCATCATCTCCTTCTATTTCTGAAGGGTGGAACAGTGTAAGGAGAATTCTCACGTAGTCGAAGGTAATTGCGAAGGTAGTGCCCAGGTGGGCTTAACACGTTAAACTTTTCGAGTTTAATCTGGATGTAGTCCGTAATGAAAGATAATATTGCTGGTGAAGCTACAGAAACAGTTCGCGTCAAAGTGATGACACAAAAATTCGAATTATAACCACGGAATGGAGTTTATTGTTCGCTGGGATGTGGAATTTAATTTTTAGCAGTACGCGTGCGAGCAGAGAAGGCATGGAATTTGTTCATGGATGAACTGAAATTTCCAGGGAATTTTTTGGGGTGCGAAAGTTAAAGAGACGCAGGCGGAAAGGGGCTCGTATGCGGTGCCAATGAGACAACATTGGTAACAGCTGTGACACCGAAAGAGCTTCGTATGTATACTTGTACTCGCATCGCTTACTCAATGGGACAAGTCGAATCGACGTTGACAGAAGAGAATTGGGGATGGGAACAGAATGGAATTGTGATTGTATGTTTCGCGTGACATGATTCGAGTACTTACAATAATACCGCGAACTTTACACTGAATTGAATAAGGAATAAATGAAAATTTTTTAACTTGTCATGAGAGAAAATATATATTGAGTTTTTTTTGTAAAAAATTTTAAATCATCTGTATGAGACAACTGAAATTTTTTTAATATTACGATTTATAGTGAAAACTTGTGACCAATAAAAAAAATATCAGCCTGTGAAAAAGTCGTTCAACAATTATTTTAAATAAAAAAAAGCGGAAAAATTCATAGCTCAATAAATTTTTAGTTCCGGGCATTATTAAAAATTTTAACTTTCACCTCGATTAACAAGCGAAAATAAATAATCCCAGTATGTTGTTTAGAATTTGTCAGAGCTTACTAACTTTTTATCACAAATTTTTTTATTCATCGTTCCGTTTTATTCTCTCTCCTATTCTATTTGTCATTGGGAGAACTTTCATTGGTAGCTTGTTACAAATTTGAATTAAATCGAGATCGAGTAAAATGAAAAATAAAATAAAATAAATAAACAATACAAAATAAAACAACAAAACGCACACCTGAAAATTGTTGAAAATTCCAGGATTGTCACGTAGTTGTGAATGTTTTTGTATGCATACAGTGACACTTAACCATGTGCGTATCATTTTTTTTTCCTATATCCAACTGGCTCACGTGCCAAATGAAAAACAATCATCTCTATAGCTTTATACCGCTCATACTCTCTCGCTCGCTCACTCTTTTGCTCACTATCTGAACTGAATATAAATTTATTGTTATTTGTTAGCTGGAAATTTTTTTTTTCCCTTTTTTCTCTACTGCGATACACACAACATCCAATGAGAATCCACGAGATTGACTTTTGTTACTTTTTCACATCTTTTTATTCCCTTTTCTTTTATCCTTAATACATAAATGTATATATATTTTATTAAAAAAAAATTTAGCCGTCATTGTAAAAAAGATACAGTCTCGTTAACAAGACTCCAGAGTGTGTGAAACGACGTAGAAATATCCCAACGTATATCCCGAATTGCTCGTTCGAGTATCAGAGATGTATTTTATTCGTTAACATGCTCATAAAATTGTTGGATAGGAGAGACTACTCGCAAATCTGTGACACGACGCGTTATATTCGGCTGCACCATACACTATGAATTGTATACGGTGCACATATATATGCGCAAGTGTAACCATAGATACGAGAGGTTCTGATCGATTTTAAAATGTCTAAATAAAGGACAATACTGTGAAAGTGAGAGAAAAGGGTCGAAAAAAAAGATAACGCACATGAAAAAGGGATTTTTTGTTGTGTTTACAGGACTGGAAAAAGGGACAAAATAATATAAGAAATAATATTTTAGATTGCGTGCAAACAATAGGAAACTAGTGGACTTGGGGCTGGATGTTATTGAGTACTGGATATGGGACATGGTAGTGATTATAGTGTACATATAAGTGAACGGCGACGGCAGATTGTACGGAGCTTTAACGAATTGTCAATATCGATATATATATAGATACGTAAGCTTGTTTACTACACCTGGGTCTAAATTGGTAGCCTATGGCAGCCTGGTCCAATTAACTGTCGGATTTATTTCATGAAGAATTTTCAAAGGGATACTGTACTCGGTTGGTTATAATTTAACGATGCTATAAATAATTATAGGGAATTGCAAATAGATATTAATCGAATCTTTGAAGCTTCAATGAGTTTAATAATTTATTAGTTGTAAATGTGGATTTAAATAATAAATGTAAGCTAGCAGGCAGCAATTAATGACTGGTGTGAGCGTTTGATGACCAGTATGTGCCAAATTACCGGTGGTTGCATTTCGTTATTTCATAGGGATGTTATTAATATTGCTATTATAGGTTTGTTTATTAAATACTTTTGTAAATATATACCTGCGTTTAGTTACGCTTTATGAATTATTCAATTTTATTTAGACATTTCAAATTGTAATTTAAGGTTTGATTGGCGTTTACAAACAACCAGTCATCCACCGGGTTCGCGTACGCGACCGTATCCTTACACGTTACTGCAACCTGGTTTTTTTGCCTCCCAATTAATCACGGGTGTTTTATTCAATTAGTATAATCAAAGCAAAAAAATATTAATTATCAATCTTGAATCCTTGTAAACATGACACCTAGTACTTAAATTATCATCCATTCAAAATAGCATTAATCATTAGTAAAAATCCTCGATTTTGACAAAACTGTCAACTCAGTTCCAATTTCACCCAATTTCAAGTCATCCTGCCATTACTAGGCATCATTACTTTGTCCGACATTAAAATTAACACAAATAAATTATCGTATCCATTAAAAGTCAAACTTCCTTCGCACACAAACCAGTAATCGTAAAAAAATGTATCTAATTAGAGAAATAAAGCAGACAAAAAACACGTCGCCGGTTATTGGAGGTAAAATAATAGCTTATGCATCGTTCGACTGGCAATAGAGCGGCTTACTTGTCGAAGTTTGTGTGCCGGGTAGCATCTAGCTCAATAGTTAAAGTACCTATTCCAATAGGCAGCGTACTATTACGATGAACAATTTGTATCCAGGGATGGAGTTGTAGGCGAGGGTGTCGACCACAATGCCAGCAGCTTCCAGTACGTGCAACGTTTCATTATTCAGGCCGGGCCATTCGCTTTGCGGGCAAAACGATGTAGGACACACGACGCGGCTCCAAACAGAATCGAAGCTCCGAACCAAGCTTTTCTCTACCCAACTGCTATTACAAACCAATACTACAACCGTTTTAATGGCCTCAAGGCTAAATGGTTATCACATCGTTAATTAACGTCACAACTTTGTTTATAATTTATCCAGAGTCCGCACTCTACTCTAGAATCCTAAACAACTTGTTATACATTTTTCGGGCTCTAAATTTTAATTTTAATTCGTTCTTTACGAGGAACATTAAATTTTATCGTATATTATATTTTATAACATGGTATAATGCAGTGCAAAAGCGCTTTATAAAGAGATTATGGTATGCAACACAGTCCATTCAACATTTTCGTCGCTCTGAAATAATTAAATCCTCGGCCAATTACAATTAGCCTGGTAATGTCTAATAAAAAAAAAAAAAAAAAACGGCAACGTGATTAAAATCCGCAACACCGCGGGCCGTCTAAAAAAATTAAAAATACCCTAACTAGCTAGCTGGCGACCTACCGGACCAGAGAATGAATTAAATGAAGAATATTTGTTTTATGATAACAATTTACAAGGATGCATGTTCGTCAGAAATGTCCGGAAGGTGAGAGATGAGAGATGATGGAAGTTGTCAGCAACAGAACATAGAACCTTGGGTCTGAAAGCTTGACATGGCACAGTAGGACACACACATTCCTCAGTATACATATACGTGGAAGAGCAGAGGTACGACAAACTCTGGTATGCCGAGGTGAGCAACGGCATCCGATATATTCTGGCTGATGAGTCGGCGGTTGATTCGCGATCCTGCGTACCAGTCTCGAAAGACCTGATTCTTCGAATCCTTGGTACGTTCTTCGCATCCTAACCGAGGGCAATTCAAATGTTGCTTTTAGATATTTACTATCCAAAAATTCTTTTGCCCAAATATTTAATTTTAATTGAACAGTGGTTAAGATTATTATATTTCGGTTAAATATAAATTGGCAAAATTTTAATTGAAAATATATTCATTTCGATTGTTTGGCTTTAATCGATTCTCTTTTATATATTTAACCTACTTTTCGTTAGTTTCTGTATTCTTTCAACCATTTATTGCTAAGATTTATTTTATGAATATCATTTTCCCGATTTTAATAACTAGACATTTTAATTACCAAGTCATTATTAATTATTATTTATTTTTAAAAAAGTTTCACTTAGTTTTTGATGGCTCAAAATATAACTGAAAAATTTTATTGATTTTATTTTATCTTGAAATATTAAAGACTCAAGCTTATCGTCGATTATTAATATTTTACAATTTTTAGATAATACAAAAAAATTTTATCATTTCTTTTAATTACTATTCATAAGAAATGGAAAAAATGAATATTTAAAGAAGTTCATAAAAAATTAAATCTGCATTTCTACAATTTTCTGTTCTTACTTTCCTTGATGTATATTTTACCAGACATAAATTCTTAATAATTATGCAAAATTTAATTTTTTCTTTATCATAAAAAAAATTCTGTCATTAATTATCACCTCAGTATCCACAGATTACGCAAAATTTGAAAAAATAACATCAATTTTTCAACATACAAAACTCATTAACAGCATAATAGTTCATGTATTTTCTATCTCACTTATTTCCAATCACATTTCTGCATTAATGTCTTAGGAATGTAGAAAAGTTTAGTTGAAAATCAATTACCCAAGATAATGATGAACATTGTATTCCATGTAATCATAATTTATAGCAATTATAGATAGCTGACTACGACAATAAAATGAAAATAACTAATGATAAATTTATAGCCCATTAATAGTTAGAAAAAATAGAAAAAAAAAAAAAAACATTATCTATTCATAAATGATATCACAACAATTAATCATCACTTAGTCATCATTAGTCATGTATTTAAATGTATTCAAAAAATTCAACGACACGATCAATTATATATATATATATATATATATATATATTTATATATACTAATGAAGGTTACTCGTGTCTCATAAAAAAAAAAATTTATGAATGAAAAATTAAACTGCATAATAAATAACAGCTTAACGTGTAAAGAGGAAATAATATGTGATGTATTCACCAATATATATATAAATATATAAATATACTTAAAGCTAGTATCTAATCACAGTCTATAAATAGCCGGCGAGTTTAGCCTTTACATTAGTCAATCGTACTCGATGCAAGGCTGCTGGTAACACGAACCCGTGGGACGACCTACGACCACTGTATAAATATATGTGTACACATATGTATGTGTGTATATCTATCTACATGTGTTGTAATATTGTATACCGAGAGTAGGATCCTTTACTTAAGCATCTATCAGTCGCCTTTACACACTCGCACACATTCATAGTCCATCAAGCCATACTCCAGTGTCATTCCGCGACTACTTAAGCGGTCGTTAACTTAATTAACTGACGGACGTGGCTGCGGTCCTCGACTCTATCGTGAAATCCCTATCGTATGAGAGGAAGAGAAGAGACAGAGAAAGTATATAAATTCAGAAAGGGTCCTCGACAACTACTATTACGTTTTACAAAGGCATAAATCTACTCTATGTCTATATACATACATATATATGAGTGTGTATGAATGTATGGATGTAATAGTCGATTGCAGTCAACTTGATGTTTCCTCTTAGCTCTGAGCTAAACCACCGTGAAATAAACTTTGAATAATAATAAATGTTTTATTTATTTTATTGAGTTTAACTTTTGTCGAAAAAAAAAAAGAATTTTATAATTAATTTTATGGAATTCGAGATACAAAGAAGAGCAGAAAAAAAAACAGTGGAGACTCTTGAGTCTCATCCATTTCTTTTTAGAAACGAATTTACGTCACAAGTGTGTTTTCAAAGGCTCCCGAATACGAAATTGAATTGGTTGGAAAGTCGGAAGCAGGAAAATGCAAAATGCAGACTGCAAACCACATTGTGCAAAGAAAGGGAGAGAGCTTGGATGAAAATGGAGGTGTCTTAGAGCAGCTGAGCAAACAGGGTTTCCGTATATATTTTCGTAGATCTAGAGTCCGAGAGCTAAGAAGGGAAGCTGAGAAAAAAGGGTCAAAAAATAAGGTGGAAAACTACCCGTTCGTTTCCTCTCTGGTGTGTCACGTTCGGCTTTTCACGAGATTGTGGTCATACTTTAAATTCGGTTTAATACTTTCCCATTTCCTATCCGCGCGTTCGTGAAAAAAAGATAAGGTAAAGCCGAACTTGGTATTATTTTCACTTGTCAAGAAAATTCTCTAAATGGATGCATTGGGAAAGAATTTTTGTTTTTTGTGCTCATGAGCACTCGATTGTGTAAAGTGGTGCCTTAGTTTCTTTGGTCTACCAAGAATCAACACCGTTACCAAAAGCATTTGAATCTACCTGTTGGATTTAACTTCTCTTTAGATGCGATTGCTACTTGAGAAAATTTTTACGCATGACAACTTCCTATGCAAAAAAAACTTATTTGGTTACGGCATTTTTTAGCCACAGTTTGAAAACCACAATAATTATTTCTGTTTCAGTTAGTTATAATTTTTTTTTCCTGTTTTATCTGTAAGACAGAGAAGAAAAGATGTTTCTCAACTAAAAGTAATTGTATGTAATTAAAAGTAAGAACGATATTCACCGGAAGCTAACACACCAGAATAAAGTCGTTACAACCCCTTAAATCTCATCTTGTAGACTTTCTTAAGACCCTTTTCATCACCCGGCTAAATACGATATCGCAATGCCTTTTCTTCAGTGATATATATTTTCTGCGCAGAATATCTGAACACGAAAAAACAAAAAAAAAACATATTCCAGTAATGAAATTGTCTAAACTGATGAAAACAAACGTTGAGATAAATAAGTTGAGGTTATATATAAAAGAATAAGAAAAATCAATGCACGGTTATTAGTTCGCGTTCCCAAAAGAAGATGTCACTATCTTATTCGTCTTCGTTCCCGGCAATAATATTTCTTTAATTGCAAATTTAAGGCTATAGAATATGCATTAAATTTTTTTGATTAGTCTCGAGTATAGATAAAAAAAATTAATTGTTTCCGGATTACAATTAAAGCAGGTATAATTAACATTATCGATCACCGAGTTCTCGTTATGTTTAAAAAAGGCAAAGGCTCGCTACATGAAAATTAGTGAAGCTTTAATCGCTTTTAATGGCTCGGACCGTCCTCAAAATTAGAACGTATGAGCCGGTGAAAGGGAAAGGGTAAAATTAGCGGAGCTTTAATCGACCGGGAATATAACCCCCTCTGGTATTATAATCTCATTGACCTTTTCATTTCTCTCTACACTACACACTATCCATGTATTGTAGACGTACTCTACAGACATACCCTTGTTCTTTGTCTTTTTTATCAACGTTTTTGCAGTCTCAACTAATGTTATCTGGATATAGGGTTTGATACAGGGCGATTATGATTCGTTTTATGCAAATCGTAACCCGTGTTAAGAACTTTGGATCTATATTTATATACATTTATGTATTCTTTTTTCTCCTTCGTCTAGATATCTTTCGGCAGTTTTAAATTAACGATTAAACTTGTAATACCCTTTTATAAGTACGCGAAACCAATGGAAATTTACCGAAATTAAGTAGAGTATCATTTTTAATCCAATGTTCCTACTTATACTTTTTAATTTTTTCTTCGTCTCTGTATCGTAATTATGCCGTAACAAATTGAAGCTCTAATGAAGCTGAAGAGTAATATTTATCTACTTTTTCTAAAATTAAGCTTCGAAAATTAATTTAATTTACACAAGATCCGATGTGTAAATTTTTTTTTTAAATTGCAATTATCTATTTTTAAAATTGTTTTTTTTTTTTTTTTTTAATGTAATAACTTTAATTACTCGAGTATATTTATCACATCGATTTCCCGAATCGCTAACTAACTACACTTTAAATTTAACGTTATTTTGTAAAATAATTAAACTAAAATTCGAGTGAGTAAAAATAAAAATAAACTCGAGTATTGATTGAAAATAATAAATATTAATATCTCTCGGAGATGATACGTTATTTGATGGCACTTATGAATAACATAACCGAGTCAAAAGTTTAATCTCTAGCTGTTTTATTTAAATGCCAGCTATTAAAATGTTAAACGCGTGTGGCACTTACCCATGCTGTTATTGTTGTTATTCAATAAAATATATTATACAATACAATATACAGATATATGATGATTCTTTTGAATTATAAAAATAACTTGATGAATTGTCAGAGAGACGTTAAATTATTTCCAGCAATAATAAGATAAAAATTACAGCACAAAGCTTTGCTAGTTCTCGTTAGCATTATTATAGCCATTATTGTTGTTGTTGTTGTTTTTGTATCACAAACTTTTCATTCGCTGTTATTAAATCCATCAACTGGATAGAATCACCATCGAAGCCATTTGTATGACCATTACGAGGACACATTGCGCACATTAACCGAATAGAAGAGAATATAGCTGTTAGCGTTAAAAAAATAACCGTGGATTTTTATCAGTTTGATATCATGTTTGTTTGTTTGTTTGTTTGTTTGCTCGCATGTTTGTTCCTCCTGCATGTATGTATAGGTTAGCTCAATATCAAGCACTCCAGCTCAATATAGCTCTCGAGTACGGTGCACAATGCCCAATTGTATAAATAAATACATATCGCGATTAAATACTAAATATGAGTAATAAATAAATGAACGAAATTTCACGAATTATTTAAAAAAAGTCGAGGCGAAAATAATAAAAGTCAATAGGAAGTGAGACAGCAGTACATTGTACCAGCTAGTGTTGTATGAATGGAAACGCGGAGGGATGAGTCAGTGAATTGAACGACGTCTGACTAGACACGGAATATATCTACGTTTCTTCCGGGGAAGCATCGGCTCGACGAGTGTATTGTGTTGCACAGTGAATACAAGGGCGTTGCGGGGTTAGAATGGAGAAGGGAAGCTGGAGCTGGTTGGCGGGTAACACTGAGTTGAGAGAAAGGTCGATTCAAGACAAAGCTCTCTTCGACGGGTTCGAGTTTCTGCTGGGGACATGTCTGACAATAAGGTGTCGCTGAGAAGACTCCTGGAGATTCAAATCGTGGTTTCTTCGTCTTGTCATTCCTTGGCAAAGTAAGGCCTCTAACTCGGGTTAATTTTCATCCGGGAAATCAACGAGCATCCCTTTCCTTTTGGTCCCCGTCTGGGGCTTTCCTTTGCTCAATTGTCGAGAGTACAGACCAATTTAATATTTCGCGCCAATATTAAGTTAATAACTTTATTTTCTAGCTTCGTGGCTGCTGAGTGAAACATAAAGGAAGAGTAGTAGAGGTGTGAGGAGTAGAGAATTGGATGATAAATTTTGTTGGTTAATTTTGGATCAATGTGAAATTTCATAAAAGACATTTAAGGTTTTTTTTTTTTTTTTTTTTTTTTTTTTTTTTTTTTTTTTCAAGTTCTGCAACACACATTTTGATAGGGACATTTAGCAATAGTTGAGTTGATGGAGATGTTATTGCGTCTGGAGAAGTAATAGCACACACACTGGAATGGCACTTGTTCGCTGGTAGTCTTGTCTTGCTGAATCTGCGAGGACGTTTTGCGAGCGTGATAAAGAGTCGAGTTACAGCCTTGTCCGTGCCAACAAGCTAACTGTGTGAGCCGCTATATAAATGTGGTTGTTACTGCTAGAAAGACATGAGTTGGGAGTTGTGTGTAGGGAAAATCGAGATAGCTGACAGAGAGGAAGATATTTTTCTTCCTTGTCCCTCTTTTTGCGGCCCCTACTGCTCCTCCTACATCTACGAGCACCTCGAACTCATTCTCTTGTTACTATATTCGCGAGGGTCGTAACGGAACTTTGCGAGAAAGTTAGCGCCGAGTTCGAGTCCCGTATGGCCTCCTAGAAAGCTCCTCCTGCTGATAGGGTCTCTCAGGACCCCAAAGAAAATACGAATAAGACTTTTTTCCCTCTTTTTTATCCTCCCCAAACAAGTTTTCTCCACCTTCGGCATCCCTACCACCAGCTCAACTTCTATTAAATCCAATAATGCCAATAAAATCTTTTCCAAGTCACATTTTTTTTTTGTCTTACAACAAATGTCGTTAACAATATTACGCTTTGTTTTTCCTAAATGCAATACCAACTTCCCTCTTTTCCATTAGCACACATTTTTAGTCATAAACAATTGAATCTGTAATAACCTCCATTGTTCATTGTTTGTTACAGGTGAGTGACATTTATCGACGCCGAGTAATTTCGTAAGTAGGTGGGTATGGATCGTGGACAGAGGACTGAACACAGGACAGAGCGGAGAGTAATCAGTACTCGACAGCAGAAGAGCATTGAAAGTCGAAGAATGCCCGTGGCGCGTGGTTAACTCCAAGCTAATCCTCCTCGCATTGAGGCGATGCTGTAGTGAGCAGTGTGGTGGTTCTGTGTGTGCATAAACCAGAAGCCATAGCACACTCACGGAAATGAAACTCTTCAACCCTTTAGAGTGTTGGACGAGTAAGCCAGCAGGCTGGTCTATTCACAATCTAATCTGGGCCAATGAAATTCTCGTTCACACTAGTGAATGAAGCGCTTAGTAGCCTCTATAAGACTAGGGATAAAAGTTACGAGAATAGCCTTCTCGTCAGTAGATTTTTAAAAGCATTGAACCAATTATAATCATTCTTACCGCTGAGCGATCGATTACGAAACTAAATAGCACATAATAATCAACTAAACGGTTGATCGATAATCGGGTTGTCTCATAGCGACAGATCACTTGATCCAGTTCCTAGAGCGATAGCAATAGCATCACAACTACCCCCGAGCTACGTGTCTCACGTCGTCAATTCAAACTCATGATTCGTCGCACTGCGTCATCGCAAATAGCGCAGCAGAACCATTGGAGCTTCGTATACATATGTGACCTCGTCATCCCTGTGTCATCATCAATCCCCGTTCCCAATGCTCCCCTTTGTCCTCCTGCCTTTAGTTTTGCGCTCTGGTCTTCCCTCCCCTGGCGGCCCTTCGTCTCCACTCACAACCGCGATTCATCGTGTATCTCACTGCGGATGAGTGCAAGAGCGAGAGGATCGGACAAGTGTGTGCATTCGCCATGCTGCTGCATGACCGATCGAACTCCATACTACACTCTCTGTCACGTACAGAGTAGACCGTTTGTCGTTCACCCTCCTCTCTGCTCCTCAATTTACTCTCTGATGTAGTTGCACATCCACACAAACATCACACACATCACATGCTGGTAACTATAATCCCCTAGATTTGATCATATTTCATTTTAGTTACAGCACGTACACAGCCTTGTCATCTGATTATGAATAAGATTTAATATTTAGTCATCACTATTTGGATTATCATCATTACTATCATTATTAATTTTTATCATCTCAATTGTGTTGTTCCTCATCGTTATGCCTCATTCGCTGCAGTATACAAAAGATATTGCTTCCAGAATTACGCTCAACTTTAAAAAATAGCTTTACATCTCACGACGATCACCGAGTCCGAGCATCGCTGCCATTATCGCTTTCTTTTATTTCTATTCCTTTGACTGATACCCGAAACTATACAAGTCTATAGGACCGTCGTCAAGATAAAGCCGATGAAAAGCGCGAGTTGACTAATTACGTTACGCGCGCTGTCTTGTAGAACCAGGCCACTGTCTACATTTTACAACTTGTCCAATTAATTATTCCACAAGTTTGCTTGCAGTAATTTAACTGTCATTTTTTATACTCTTATCATTATCCGTAATCTTTCATTGAATTTTAAATCGCTGAGGGTGTCTTGGTACATCGAACAAATAGTTTCTTACAAATAACGCATTTTATTGCGGTGCCTTTGCCTTTCGTTTATCAAAATCAGTCTCGTCTGGTCTATCATGCAGGAAATAAAACGATAAGACATGATTGATGTCACTTAATGTGTTTACAGATATTTAATATTCCTAGGTACGTAGATAAGGTAGATAGCAGATAGGCGGGATTCGGGTTTAAAAAAAATGTATAAAGATTATAAACTCCAGTCAATAACCAAGCGCCGTAGTCACGATGAGTGACGCGATCTTTAATAGCTTGCGATGCCAGGTGATTGAGAAAATTGTGGATTGAAGGGTATAATCGGGCTAATATCTTCCGTACGTACCATACCCATCCCTCTTGGAGACTTGCTCGCTCTCTCACTCTCTCGGGTCTTTATATTTAGATAAAAGAGCAAAGAAAAGGACGGAACGATGTGACGAAAGGGTATGAGCTGAAATCCCCGGTTTTAAATTTCCTCCAGTTCATTTTTCACGGTAGTGAGTCGTGTTTAAACCTCCATATCTTCAATCATTCGGGTACACTCTATACTCATAACGTCCTCATTGGGTTCCTTATGACTTATGACGAATTTAAAGTTAAGTCATCTGGTGAATATAAGATTTAGCTTGAGAAAAATTTACGATCCATTGGAGTGAAATAAATTAGACGATAGTTGTCATGAGCCAAGTCATGCAGAACGGGACAGTTGTGTATGTTGCGTGGAAGCCAACGAGAGCAAGTGAAGGCTATTCAAGAATTTCGTGACATGGATGATGAAAGGGAGGAAGGGGAGTGAGAGGAGTAAAAAGGACGGAGACAAGTTTGTCTTGACGTGGTGGAGTTAACAAGACAATTGTAGATGAACCCGACATACTCGCGGGTAAGCAGACTGTCGTAGGCGGCGTATCCATGATTACCCATGATTTCTCTTTCGTCTTTTTAGCCTCATCTCCTTTCTTAGGTTTATTTTCTTTCATCATCATCATTCCTCTTTTGCGAACCTTCCACGCCTCTTCATCGTTACACTCGTGTTCCTTATGAATTATGGAAATTAATACACTCGAGTTGGCAAACTCTCCGTTAATTCGTTCTCCTCGAGCCTGCTCTTTTGCATTCCACTTTTTTTTACTACTTATTTTATACACCTTCTCACAGTGTCTAGTAGTTAAAACTTGCTCGCCGAATGCGATAACTAGGATCTTTTTTGAATTTCCCGTCCCTAGACTTGACCATGATCCGGTGGAACGAAGCATCATCTTGGCATGAGAATCCGTTTTTTCGTGTTTAGTAACCCGGCCGCCATATTTTGCCCGTAAATTTTTTATTCACAAAAAAAAAAAAAAATGAGTGTCGCAAAAGAAGAATTTTCATTAGCACCTCAAACAGTTGATGCTTCAATTTATTATTTAAAATTTACTCAATTAATGTACCTGGTAAAATTGTAAACAGTATCGGGTTTTTAATGCACCTGAATGTAATTCGTTTATAAATTTTGTTTTACATTGCTAATGGACATTCTGTTGTTTGTGATAATACACTTATCGGACTCTCGAATTCTAGCTAAAAAATTAACGACTTTCACGAGTGTTTTCACTGGCGCTCCACCCTCGTCATCCGGCGTCATATTATATGCCGCTCAATATTGTCAACGAATAATAAAAGAGAAGAGAAGAGAAACTCGGTCTGTAAACACAGGGTATACGCGCAGCATGTCGAGCATATAATAAAATTCATAGCCTTTTATTGGAGATGGATGTATAAAATAGTAAAGGCGCGAAGACACTTTAAAACTTGTTGGTATATATGTGTTATGTTGAGTAGTCTATAAACGCGTGTATGTGTGTGTGCGTTACACAGGAGTTCGTCACCCCTTCATCTCATTGTTTACCACCAAAAAGGGTCGTTGAGACGCCTGTAATGATAACTTGTTCACTCTATCAGCCATTAAAATTTAATTGTGATGTTTTTAAGTCAAGAAGGGGTTGCAAGGACGGGGATAACTCGTAAACAGGGGTTGCACAAGAGCTCACTTCACTTGGTCTCTTTGTGGCACTGGTTGCACGCTTAAAGCTGCTCAATTCTTTTAATAATTTACGGTCTTCAAATAAACTTGAGACAAGAAATTGAATTATTTCTTTTACTAAGCGTTCGGGGTGATAGAAAGAAACGTACTACAGAGGGCAAAAGTCAGAAAATATACATAAATTAAAATTTTCACTGTTTTCATTCCCCCTTTACTCCTCTTTTCTTAAACCGAAATATCTTCTCAAAGTCGTCGTGCTCAAACTACAAACTTACCGAGTAAATTTTTATGTATATGCACTTACGCTATAAAGTATAAGACTGCTCGTGCATTGTTTAAGACATCTATACAGCAATACACTCATATCTTGAGTTATATGTTCTCGACGTTCGTCGGTTGTCTGGGCTGTTATTGCTACTGCCAACGCAGTCTTCTTGGAAATAAAATATATTTTTTACCTTCTCGAGGTTCAGAAGAATAAATAAAAAGAAAAGGGAAAAAAATAAAAGGTTCCTTTTTTGCTAGTACTGTCCGCCAAATTTGTCCACGCTTGGAGAAACTTCTACTAACTTTTATAAAAGATTATATTTTCCTCACTAAAGAGGGATGAAAGCCACTGGTTTGCTACTTGGCTTTTTGTTATACTAGTTAGAAGAATATTGTTGGATACTTTTACTCGGATCTTTAAAAATACCTCTTGCTTTTTTTCATTACATTGTATGATCGGCATTTCATTCTTTTCATTCTAACTTAAAGTTTTTATAATAAAAACATTAGTGAAGTTAACCCAAAGAAACTTGACGTAAGAATACTACTGTACCTCATAATAATAATAAAGTCAAACGAAAATCAATATGATCGCTGGAGCATCGGCGAAGATACCGAAATAAGTAAAATGTTACAGAAAATATTAGCGTTGAAGAATCGAGCGGGCTTGTGTACTTTAAAAAAGTATAACTTTTGATACGTAGACTCTCGCAAGCAAGAAGCGCAGCAAGAATCCTTATATTTCAAATTAAAGGAAAATTTCAAATACTTTCTTCAGAAGTTTTAACCCTCAACATAACCTCTCACTCTTATATGCATAATTTTTATCCTCTCCCACCCTCTGTGCCCTTTTCCGTCAAGTTGTTTCTCTGTCGTCTATCCGAATTGCGGTCTAGCGATGCACTCATCCCTGGAGCAGGTTCCCCTCCCACGAAATCCTTCTCCCAGTATTTAAACTTTCCAAATTGAAATTGTTTTCGATATCCAGGTGAGTGCTCTCCAAAGACGATGCTGAGAAGCGAAAGGAAATTGCCATTCAGTCTTTCTTTTTTCGTATAAAATTTACTTTTTTCGCCCTCCAACTAATCTTTCAAAAAGTACTAAAATTTACCTCATCATTTTAATTCCCTCATTTTCACAAAATCTTACCACTTTCCGACAAACTTTTATGCCTCTATTTCTCCTGGAAACTTATCTCGCGGCATTTTAACACCACTTACACCCCCGTAGTTACAACTGAATATAGACGCCGGTTCTTAAACGAACCGTCCAACTTTTCATATGCATCACGTATGCATAATCTACGTAACCCATGCGTCTTACATTCGCGATAACTTAAACTATTTAAAAGTACGTTTTCTCTTTTCCTTCTCTTTTCTCCTCAGCACGACAATAATTAAGTGATTTACGGGGCATTTACGTGAAGGCGAGTTTCTTAAATATTTTTTCTCATTTTACGCTCTTCATTGTTTACAAGTTTTAATGCAAAACGTGTTTTCCAATTGCACGTACTGCACCGTCATTATTTCCAATGTAGGTTGATCGTTCAGCTCTCCCCTTCTCCGTTAGCATTTGTTCTGTTGTTTCTTCAATAAACTTGGCTCCTTTTCTCATGGCTCGCATAATAATACACTGGATAATATATGTCACAGAATATATACCGTAAACTTGAATTATATTTTAACCGTAGAATGTCACCCATCAATTCGTTCATTCATTTTTACTTCAGCTAACCAACACCATCATCGCCCTGATCATGATTACGCTGCATAATTGATTAAAAAAAATGTATAACCAGACTTGTAACTTTTTTTACGCTGATAAAAAATAATTAATTCAAAACAACCTATGTCCTGTGAAGTTAATAACTAAAGTTATACCACCACGAGCAACAGCCAAGTCCAATTTGGTTGTGTTGCAGTCGGTACTTGCAGCAGCGAGTCGCGTATAAATAACTAATCTCAAATCCCGGCATATCGAGAAAACTTTGATCAGTTTGCGGGACGCGCGGTCTCTCCCTTTACCCCTGGCTCTCCTGTCCTCCATGACTACCTCATCCTCGCCTCGGCTCCTCGTACTGCGGGACCCTCGACATGCATACTTTATGTGGTTACATCAAGTACGCAAAGTTTCACCGTCACGGCTCAATAGCTCTCACTCTCCTCCGACACACTGTATTACACTCCGTCTCGCTTGCTTACAACTTTTTATAACTCTGTCTTGTTTGTTTTTTATTTTTTCGTTACCTTGACTAGCCGCTCACTTCTTCTCAGCCGCGAAAGTGTAAACATCATGTTTTCTTAATCTTTATACTCTCTCCGCACCCACTGACATCAGCACAATCCCCGCCGCTGGCTGACTCACTTGCTGAGGAATTCTCGTCCATTGGACAATTCAATACATAACATGCGTGTATTGCAAATTATATTTATCTTATGATGGAGATTGACAAGAGAAAAAAAAAACAAATTTTGACTGGAGATCAAGATAAAAACATCTCGCAACATCTATTCAGGTCGTGTTTTTTCTTATTTTCGAATGCTCTGCGCTTACTCTTTCATCATTAAAACATTCGACATAGAAAGTTTAATTAAGACGGGATAGGGATGTCTATAGAGTTTAAATGAAAATATTAAGTCAAAAGGCAACATTGTAGCAAGAGTTGACGTTCATTGCAACAGGAGGAAAATTTTGACTTTGCTTTTCTTCCTCCTCACGTTGGCTTTATAAGACGGGCAGTGGGTGTTTATTAAGTCAGACCGTGACTTGCCTTATCTTTAGCCGCTCGTTTCCCCCATTCCTATCCGAGTTTCCCACCCACTTGCTTCTTCTTCTTCTTTTACCGGGGGTGAACGTTATGTTGGAGTGTGCCGACCGTAAATTCATATCTCGAATAATTTTCACCCGGTGGCCGTTGCGCAGACCACCATCGGAGGCTGCTTTTGGCCAACAGCCAGCGGCTCTCGTAACTTTCTCTTCTCTCGACGATTCATCTCCATCCTGCATACCTTTTCTTCTTCGTCTTTTACTCCCTCCCCCCAACCAAGTGCATACACACATTTTATCAACGTACATATTTAACCATATATTCACTTTTTTAACATTTTACCACGTACCTTAATCACTCTTTAAACAAATTCGTCAATTACCATTTCACATTTAACCTTTTTTTGCTCCTCTTTATTCTCTTAAATTAAATTCCAACCGTTTAAATGAATGAATAAATAAATAACCCAAATTTATATAAATTTATGCCACGATTCCTTCAATTCGTGTATCAACAATTTTTTTTTTTTCACTTTCTCTTTACCGTATACATATATATATATATATATATATATATATATATATATATATATATATATATATATATTCCTTGTTGTCATTCTTCCGTCTCTTTGTTTGTGCTTTTCATTCCCGAAGCACAACCGAGCGCGGAACTCGTTTCAGACACAAAGCACGAGTAAAATGCAAACACACGAGACGTTTGCAGGGCAAAGGAGGAAACAGGGCCAGGAAAGTCGAGGAGTTCCTGCACTGAGAAAAGTACGTCATGGGGTTGTGCAGATACTACACTATTTTAATGACAAAAAGTCACTGGTTGTTCAAAGTGAAATAGTAGTAAGACAAACGTACAACGCGAAAATAAAAATTTCGGAAAAAAGTTTATGCATCGAGGACCAAAGTAGATTTTCCATTCATAGTTCCACCAACAACAATAATAATAACAGTAATTTATTAACGTCTAGAATGATAAATGCTGAAATTTTTATTGCCGATCAATTATAACTTTCATCTACATGATGAATTTCTTTTCTTGATGAAGGGTGTACATAAAAACCAAGTGACATATCTTGTTATTGGATGAGAAAGCCGAGTCTTCATAAAAATGGAAATCCCTTAGGAAGACGCATAGCCGTTATATACATATATATATACAAAAAATATTTTTTTTCTCCTTTAGATTCTGTCCGATCGGCAATACGGCTTACGTCAGGGGCTGAATAAAGGGAAGAGGGGGGTAGAGGGGTTGAGAAGGAGAAACAGCCCCTTCGGGAGGCCCCTTGGACGTAGTCAGAATGATATTAGTATTCCGCGAATGATACGGGCAACCTCGGTGGTGTTTCCGGCGCGTGCATATGAGCCTCGTTCTTTTATCCTTCTTGTTCGTAGGTTGGTTGACTGGTTGCGTGAGTTACCGTGACTACGACAAGGGGACGGGAAAACGCGGATAAAATATAAAATGGCCTATACGGCGTTGCGAAAATCCTCAGCGCCTGATGCGAAAAGGAGCTTCTTTATATCTCCTTTCCTATTCAGCGGAGTCCTCCTCCCGCAGATGGTTGACGGTATGACGGAAGTGTCACGCCGCTCGATGCTCATAGAATATTGAAATAGATGTCGCCCTAACCAGCAACAACACTATTGTTAACTCCGATCGGTTTTTTTATTTTTATCACCAACGAAAATAATATGATACCAAAAAAGAAAGTTTCATTTCTGCAAGTACAATGGAGATCATTACTGCATAAGGTAGTTTGCATACTAATCATCAGCAGTCTGACACTCGATTCTGTTGATTCGATTACTAGTCGTGTCGCGCGAATGGGCTTAATGACGTTTGCTAGGCGATACTTGCACTAGGATGATTCTCTATTACGAAGTATCTATCTATGTCTATACATAATTGTACACTGCATGAATATGACGGGTAGATATATGTATATGAGTGTGCGTCCATGTGTGCGTACTATATATACGCAAGGTAATAATACGCGGGCCATTCCACAGGGGGCCAATGATGAGATAGCACACAGCATACAATCGGTCTCATCTCTCTCGAGATCTCTTGCAACCCGTGATCCTGGAAATGCCAGCCGACATACAGTCTCGAGAGATCGATCGTTACCTCGGCTTCAAAATTTCAATCTTCCTTCTTCTCCTCCTATCCTGCCACTGCTAGTGATATATCATCCCCATGTTAATGTTAAACTTTAAGACAAAACAACAAATATCCACTACATCCATGTACCCATGGCAGCGGAATAAAAAGTAATAGACGGATGGAAATAGCTACGTACGTGATTACCGTAACATATCAAGTACCAGAGAAACAAGAAGAGAATTACATGGAATAGCATCAACAGGATTCGAATCCCATATACCCTTTAGTACCCTTCATCTCTCGAGATGCAGTGGATTCTCGTGCTGGAATCCGATCTCGCTCTCTCTAAACCTAGTTTGCATATTAACGATTAACCGATCCTCTATTCAAGATAGATCCAACCAGTCTCTGCTGTACTTCTCTCGCTGATGGTTTATCCCTCAATCTCTTCATCCCTTCAGTAGACTACCCACTGACGACACTCCTGATTCCGCAGCATATGCCGACGATTTTCCATTCGAGCGTCAAATTTGCCTCTACTGCCTCACCCACCCCGTCGATATAATAATACATCTATAGACAGATATATATCTATACTGTAACCCTCGAATTTCTCTTGTGAGCGTAAGTACATTTGGCCAATACTTCACATGTGTATTGTCATAATTGTATTTGGATACAAACTGATGTTCGGCGTCTAGCTTTCATGCGGAAATATTCACATGAAAAAACACTAAAATTATTAAAGCTCTACATCAATATTTTCAAACTCCAATAAAACTTTTACAGATTGCTACAGATAACTTTTGTTGAACGAAAAACTAAATAACAAAAAAAAACTAGGGGATGATTATTTTTCTTTCGACCTTAGTTGCTTTTTTTCCCTATACTTGCAAAAAAACTATTTTCGGTGGAAATATATATATATTTATATATCAGAGCTAGCCCTCTAATATATAGGAGTAATTAAATTTGTGACAAAGTGTATTAGCGTGACAGCTCTATCTCGTTGTGATTAGAGACAATCTTATTGTATTAATGTAGAAAAAATAAATTATTATCATAAAATAATTGGAACAGAAAATTAATGGTAACACAACTCACTGATTGCATTACTAATTAATTTTTCAATAAGATTATTTATGATTGACATACTTGATAGAAATTTTTATTACGACGTAAAAAATTTAGTTGACAGACTACTTACTATTTTTTTTCCCGTCCTGATGTTGCAATTTAACCAGCTGTAGCTTGGACGTGTGCGTCATCCAGTAGCGTGTATATGAACCTTCTGACCCTCGTTTATAAGCAAGAGGGTTGGTTGGTTTCTTGGTAACACACGCAAACATGCGATAAAGTAGTGAGTCATTTCTAAAAAAAAAAAAATAAAAAAAAAATATATATATGTGTACATATATATTAAACATAGTTTGTAACTCGGGCAAATAATTTATTAGTCGGTGAAAAATTCAACGCACATGGGAGCCCGAATAGAAGGGAATAGTGAAATAAATTAATAATAAAATTGAAAAGTTATTTATTATTATTTTTATTTCATCAGAATAATATTATAAGTTTTATGCGCGGGAAAAGTGTGAAAAGGTGTATTAAATATTGGATTTGAAAAAAAAAAAAAAATAGGGGAGGAATGAAATGGAAATGGAGACGTGTAATAGGAACCGCGCAACACAAGAGACTGGAGAGTAAATGTACAGGACAAAAAAGTTGACACCGAGAGAGAAGAAAACTGTGAGCTCTGCACAGTAGGATGTTTGCCTCTCACCAGTCACACACCATCATCCCCAATCTTTTTCTTTTTCCACTCTCTTCTCGTTGAAGCAAATCCAATTATTCGGTACGGGACCGCAAGCTTTCACGGTCTCGTTTGAACTCGTCTATTTATATACACTCTTTTCCTACACTCTTACTCTTTTCCCTCTTCATACACACTCACGTACCGCAAGTTTGAGGAACTTTGACGCTCAAGTACCACCAGGGGACAGGGAACAGGGGGCTTGCTATCGTGTTTAACACAATGTGTGTTGAACGAGAGTCAGCGGTTGTTCCTAACCACGCGTGGAGATCAACGACGTGGCCAAGTGGTTTCGTGTCGGCAAATCACGCGCTGTTGCAACGCAAAATTTACTCGAGCATTATCGTGTTTCCAGATCAACTCATTCAACAACAACAACCCTCATACCTGCCCTCCCTTCTTCCTTCTCCTCTCCCCCTCGTCCTCATATATTCTGTATGCACACACATACATATACAAATATATTTGTCATCATATACATATGTATATGTATAAATATATGTTCAATGTATAAATAGATTATTTATTCACTTCCGTCATCCAAGTTTCCGTTTCAATATTTAAAGCTAATAACACAATTATTATTATCATTAAAACTTTAACATTATCCATCGTTTCCACTCATTACTATTACAAGATAATTATTTATAACGTTTTTGTTGCTATTTAAAATCAAGCTCTTGCTATAAAATACTCATAACAATACACCGCTCTCGTCGTTAATATTGTAGAGTACTATAGTATAGTATTGCGCTGAAGCAGAAATTAACCACTTGATATTATCAACATAAACGTGGATATAAATGTCGAGTGTAATACACGCATGTACACTGCGCCAACAAATATGCTGCGAAATATCATTTTATTCAGGAGTGCTAGCTTTCGAGAGGCATTATGCGCCATGCCCTGGTGAAGTTACTATCACTGTCTGGGGCTGCTGCTGTTGATGCTGGCACACTACTGCTGATGCAGCTGGCCATTATGCAGAGACAATCTAATCATATGGTCAAGGTAAAGAGAGGGTTGGAATTTGTAAACTGACAGACGAATTTATCAGCCACTTCTAACAATAAGCTTTGAATTTGAAAGCATTCCGAACTCGGAGTGCAGACAGAGTGATACAAAAATGGATTTTATGATTCAGAGTTGATGTTTGGCTGTAAATGGATTCAATTCAGAGTTGATTAGTGATCAAACATGATTATCAATGGAAAAGCATCGTTAAATAATTATTTACTGGATAATCATTCAGCGGCGCTTTTGTTTCTTTGTGGACTTGTCACCCCAAAGGCTGATAGGTGTCTGTTGGTGTGGGGAGTACACTCTAGTTTATGGATAACAAAAAGGGACGGGAGAGACACTAAATTTAAAAATCCGACAAACAACGAGATTCACATATAACTGAATCGCTCAGGTGTATGTACGGGATAAACATAAATAATTGTCAGGCATTTTCGGTCACCGAATAAACGATACGTCCCGAGCATCCGATAGTAATAATTTCAATGAGCGCTGCCACTGAACACCGCCCAATTTTATATCATCACCAGTCCGGAGAGCCATTGTGATAAATATTTAAATAAATAAAGTTGATTTTTCATTTATCATATTTATGAAAACTTTAACTGACAACAAAATATATGTGTACGGGTAAAATATACCGAGAAAAATAGCTCAACTTTATTTAAAACTTCTGAAGAAGAGAAAAGAATACGGATGATGGGAATTGAAAATCGTGAGGGATTTTTATTGAATTCAAGAAAAGAAGCCACGAGCATACGGATAAATTTATGATTAAATTTGTTTATTGTTTCGTGAGTGAAATTCGAGCGTGATGGATAAAATAGATGCCTTAGTAATAATAGTCAGAGGGCTGACGAACGCAAGTGATTAGTTTCATTGGAGCTCAAAAGTTTATTAAGTTAATACTTGAGGGACTTTGCAGTGAATGTTTGTAGCTTGACAGTAAGTTGAAGTGTCGGCAGGATAGAGTAAAGGCTTTAGCTTTAAACTAGCACATGAGAGTTTGAACGGGTCTCTCTTACGTAAAGACATGTCGCGCCGGAAACGTTGCGTCGCATTACCGAGTTTTAATTAACACAGCTGTGGGGACTGGTATCTGCTCTCTCGTGTGATGATGTATACACTACAGGCACATAGTAGGTACGACGAGTACGTTGAGCCATTAAGGCACGGCAATTCTGCACAAGCAAATCCACATAAGGAAGCTATTGATCTATCATTTTCACTTATCGCTATTTCTCGGTCCGTGTTGCACCAGCTTATTTACACGGTTTTAATGACGTGCCATCCAGTTACGAAATTGTAAACACATTTCATGAAAAAGACCGCTCGAATCACTCTTGAGAACCAGTATAGATTACCACCACCCATATGGAAAGAATGTTCTTTACGATGGAATTAATTTTCCTGTCACATTTCCGTTTCCTTCGTATATATTTACCATTAGATTTACTCTCATCCCATTTTATTTAGACATTTCATCAAGTAAATAATACATTAATATATCTATATATATACATATATAGATTCAAATATGAATATAAATATAAATATGAATGTGCATGTACAGTATAGAGAGTACATAGTTCGAAGTATGAAGCAGTGAATAAGTATAAGTAAAAGGAGAAGAAATATTTTTTATTTTACTTTTTGCCATCCTTTCTCCTGACAACACATTTGAGAGCATTGAATTCTATCTTCTATTTTTAAAAATAAAATTTTCTCAACTGCAAAGAGAGATGACGCTGAGTTGAAACTGGCTCACAAAAGAAATATTCACGACGCCGGTATATACATGTACATTTATATACATATGTGAAGAGAATGTATAAAAAATAAAAATCTAACGACGAAAAGGGATCCATGATTTTTTTAAAGACCGCATGGGGCAGCTTTTTTGTTGCCTTTACACTTTTAAACTCGATTAATTTATGCTTATTAATTCACTTATTGTTGATTACTTGTACACCAGCATTAATTGCGAGATTTAAACAACTATTTAATTAAAATAAAAATAATTTTGCCGTTAGAGTAGTAGTAGTAGTAGTCCGAAAAAGTGGATAAAACACCGATGACAGAGAATAGGTGTTAAAGTTGATTGGCTAAGCATTTAAATGTGTGTATATTTTTATACCGACATGAGTGTATTTATGTATGTAGAAGCGTTGTTGTACAAACACGTTATTGTGCCGGGTATATTTAGAGCTGGTGTGTGATGACGAAGAGAGGATTTTGTCGAATAACGCTTGCGTATGGGAATATAGAGAGCACACGCGTGCGAATCAACCCGGTATATTGAGAGAAGAGACAGGAAATTGCAAATTGCCAACAGGCATACATGGGTAACATTCGGCTGGTTGAAAACGTTGTCCAACTCTGTTGGATACAAAATAATCAGATGAAGAGGGAGCCATGCTGGCTAGATAGCTCTCCACCATGGAAACGAGTTGTGAGTTGAATCTGTAAATTGAGATTGGTTTCAAGTTTGATGAGAAGTTATGGATAACCGACTCAACTGTACATCAATCCTCCCCTCACCGGAAGCCTCTGATAATTCAATTTAATTGATATGAAAAGCCGTATTTCTATTACTATTACTGTTATTATTATCATTATTTCAAGTCTGCGTTTTCGCTGATCAACTGTCGGATTATTAAATTATCAAGCATTCGTAAAACATTATTTTCAATCAATGGTTTATTAATTTAAATGGCAATTTATGTTTTGCTGATGCGATTCTCGGCATGAATTGATTAAAAATTTACTGTGTGATTTTTGTCGAAACCAGTGGATCAAGACTGTTGTGATCAGACACGACGTTAACTGGCTTAAAGCTCCAGAGCTTTCTTCTCCTTGAGGTATGTCATGTCGATTAAAGTGTCTTGAGACAAGAGCTGGTGAAATGAGAGCAAGGGCTTGTCGCCAAGGGCAACGGTAAGACTTAAAATGAGTAAAAAAAACTATAAAGAAAAAGAAAAACACTGCGAGAGTGGTTTATCTTCTTACCCATACTTCGCGACTGAAAAGAGTAGTGGAGTTGTTTTACAAAAAAGGAGTCAAGTGGTTGGCCGCTTTACGATGAATATTTTTGTTTTTTTATCTTAATGCTGTTTTTACAATGTCAAGTAATAATATTATGATAATTAGTTGTTTTAGCCGGCTTAAGAGTTGATAAATAATTAATATTAAATGCTGGATGTTGGATGTTACTAAGCGTATTTTTATTTTTTTGTTACAGGTAAGCTGAGGAAAAGTTTTTTTATAAACGGCTATTCTGGCTTTGTGGTGGAAATCATTAAGAGGTACATGTTTCAAATACTATAAAGAAATATATATATATGTATATTTGGGATTGGTTTTGTAATCCGGGTTTTAATTAAATGATATAACTTGAAGCTCAGGATTCGAGGCGAATCCACTGAAAGTTTAATCGGTAATGCAGTGATATCGAAATTGGAAGTTAGGAAATAAGAAACGAGGTATGAGGGATGGGAAGAGAGGGCCTGAATTTTGTGTACCGGGGGGAGTGTTACGGTGACAGTAGCGCAAGAAACCCGCCGAGGGTGAAATTAGCCCTTTCCTTTAGTTCCTGAAGCAGAGGCATAATTCACGCCTTTCCATTATCCTCTGCTCGTTTTCCCGTGAATTCTCTTTCCCTACCCCCCTAACTCATCTATGCAACGTCATCCCTCGAGCTGTTTATACTCGTGTAGCATCCGGCGAACTGCTCGGCTTATACACTCTCTTGTAGTCTAAAAGCATGCTTAAGTATATCTATGGATACGAGACACAGGAAAAAGGCTCATCATCTTGGCTTGCATTTTCTTACCGCTAAAATATAAAGAGTCGTTGAGAAGAAGCTTCGCTGGGTTTTATTAATCGTCTTTCTTTTTATTAATCATCAAAGGACGAGGATCTTGTTCGGTAAATATTTTAACATCATTTGTCGGTAATTTTTCAATTAGTTATCTTAAAGGTAAAGCAAGCCTTGAACGTTTTAATTTTTTTTTAACTAATAAATTGCAATTAAGATTAAAATTAAACCCAAGCTCAATGGGCGCTCTGATAGTTTATTTTTCCTATAGATCAGAGAAAATTAACGGCTTATCCAATTGAAAAGGACAATTTGATATGTAGACAGTAATCTAAGCATACGAGGTAGAGAAAACCGCAACTATTCTCATGGTCGAACCCATCTCCATGGAATATTTGGCTTTCCCTCGTCCAGAGTACTGCGAAAACCGTTTTGGTCATATGACGGGATTTTAATACGATTACCAACGGATTCGTGTGGTAACCTGCGTGCTTTTAACCAAATGGACCATCTACAACAGGGACACTGTACTCGGAACAACATTAAATGAGAGAGAAGGGAGTAGAAAAGGGTAGAGTACCTTTCCCACTTGATTTTAAACCTCGTTGGTATTGTCCGGGCAAAACTAAAAGGAAACGTGTTACGTGCTCGAAAGGAAGACATGTTAGCTATGAAATTAGACACGAGCTCTAAAGTTATGTGTACATTCGCCAACCAATGGCTTCTAAACTGTTCTCCGACTCATTTAATTACACATTGCCTAATTTATTTACATTAATGTACAAAATATTGCACTAATGTACAAAATATATTCACACCATCATTTTCAAATTTTCATCAGAGGCTTGTATGTTAACAACTTTTTCCAAAGGCCGGTCTGGCAAACAGCTGCTATGACAGCGCTCGAAAATACTGGTTTTGTTGATACTCCATATGTCTGTTGATTTTCCGGAAAATCTAAATCATCGACACGAGAGCTCTTTTGCTGCTAATCGATGCTAACGACTCTTTGATAACTTATCCGTTACTTTAATTTCCTCATTATAAATTCTTCTATTTTGGTCTTGAGCTTCTGAAGCTTTTAATTTTTTATTAAATATCGGAAACTACTTTCTGTCCGTACAGAATTATTATCTATTTTTTACGCTCACTGAACGAGTTATAAAATCAATCAATCTCTGTAATACTTTTAAATATCTTATAAATCTTTGGTAAAAGTATGAATAAATAATCCATATTTTTAATAAATATAACACACTCAGGGTATGAAAGTGATAAATACTGTGTAAGAAAAAAGTTAAATAAAAAATATAGTTAACGGTAGGTTGGATGCTGGCTGGGCTGTGTGAGTTTTTTGCAGTATACCTGTGTGAATTTACACACTTGACTATACTTTAACATACCCTCCAGGCAGGGAGAGCGAAAAGGGGCCAGAGCAAAGTAAAAACTCGTAAACATCGTCAACCCCTTGCGCTCAGCTACTATACATGGCTTAGTCAACATAAACCACTGTGTGTTGTCTTGGCGGTGAAATTCTACAAGCTAGTACTATTTTTCTCACTTTGCAACTTGCAGTATAAATTACTGTCTAGTGACTGTTCCCTGTTGTTATTTTTTTTTTATTATTATTATTGTTTCAAGTTTTTTCTTTTTTGTGTTTTATGCTTTCGGTCCAGGTTTGTTGCTTTTAACGCGCGTGTTTTCTACATTTCCCGTTACCTGTAATCTCACGTGAGTAAAATCTATCACTTAGGATTTTTTTACAGTCCCTGGGTACGTCAATTTACAGTTATAGTTTTAGAAACAAGATAAAAAATATTGAATATGAGTATTTACAACCCTTTAGAAACAGTAATAGTTTATTAAATGTTTTAACAACTGACCAGATGTTTGCGTGCACGTTGAATAACTTCACTTCCGGTTACTTTCATGATAGCCATTTACCGGCTACAATCCTAATACAGCAATCTCAATTTTTTCCGTTGATTTTTTTGTTTTTTAAGGGAACAAAAAGTAAAATAATAGGGGAATAAAAGGGAAAAAAAAATAACAAACGGGTATTTTAAATGGAAGAAAAAATATTTGATAGACAATAAACGAATTTTCTATGACATCTCTCGTGTATTCAATCGCACGAATAAAATCTCTCGCGACTAAAATCGGACGTCAGTTGAGAGAGCGATCCAATTTATCAATCCGCCAATTAATGGAGGTATTCGCAGAGAGTGTGAAAGAGTGCGATTCGGAGCTGGCGTATGCCATAGTGCAGAGTGTGGAGTGTAGAGTGTAGAATTCAGAGTATATAGAGCAGGGTTGATAGTAGATAGTAGGTGTAGAGAATAGAGAGACGCTGTGTAGGAAAAGCTGTGAATAGTGTGCTGCTGGAGTAAATCGATATCCATTCCTAATTCACTGGCGGCAGTAGATCGGAATTTAAATACTCTGGCCCGTATTCACGTAACTCTGAGGGGCAGAGTGAGTATTGCAGCTCGATAACGGATGAGCTTTCGGGTCACCAAAGAGACGATAGCGCTGGCAACAGGAGACAGAGTCGTCGTCATCATCGTAGTCTTGGTATCTCTCATTTCCACCGGCATCCGAACCCTCCTGAGTTAACTATTGCAGCCAAGGGTGACTTGAAGGATTAGTCTCAAGGTCTAATTATTTGAGCGAGCTACCCTCTAGGATTTTCTCTAGTTAAATCATCCGGAAGATTTTACGCTTCCTCGTTCAAACCACGTGCTTCAGCTGAAAAGTTAATCTCATTTCCCAGCAAAGTTATCCACCATTTTCATCTCTTCTATTTTATCTTTACGCTTTTATCTTTTTTTTTTTTTCATATTTCTTTAAATTTTATATTTGCCATTAAACTTTGCGCCGTATTATTTATCTGCATTGTTCTATGATGTGCACATTTTTTATGATTGCCGTGTTGAGCCGTGAAAAATAAAGCATACGAGCAATAAGAGTGTGTATATAAGCACTTGATTTTTTCCCTTGTTCACTTCTCGACGATTTTTATCTCCACAGACAGAAAAGAGTGTGTGTTTACAACAAGGAAGACCTGCTGTGACTCGCACCTACAGAACAATAAATAACATCAGGAGAAAGGGTGCCTTGGATTCGATTTGTTTTCCCTTGAGCTTCACAGTCGGGTGCGAACGATGCCGATCAATCGTCGTTGCGAAAGGGGTTGCGTTGGTGAGGGAGCCTAACGCTGTTTCTCTCGGTCTCGCTTACTTTGCTTCGACAGCTCAACAGCAGGGGAGGTGAACCGGATGCCGAACCTGCCAAGCCTTCTCTGCACAACGTGCTAACGGAAGTTTATGTCCAAAGGGAGCCTTGATACCAGGTCATTGGACGACGGAGCTTTCATTAACGACAACCTTTCGGTCGACTCCATTCTGTCCGAATCCTGATCCTCAATAGGGCTACCAGGCTCGTCAATAACCATCCCTTTATGTCAATTGTTGATCACCCATTTGGCGCAACGACTGTCAGTCCACCAGACGGTTTATTGCATCTATTTTTCATATTTAATAGCCCTACATCTCGCTATTATCTTGGGCTCGACAACCGGGGGGCTGTCTCACAAGCTCTAGAGGAAAATTCCTGAACCGCTCACTCACGATGTGACTCTATGTCATCTATAAGTTATGGCCAGCAAGTCTCACTGCCTGGAAAAAGCTACTTAAAACTTTTTAAATGTCCCCTAAGTGACGTTATGAGGCAATTATTTGCGTTTCCTTCCTTTCGGTTTCCACTCGAGTGCCAGACTCGTTTTTCCAGGTTATTCCATATTTTTTGCCTAGCATTCAGATTTAAACTTTATTTTTTTTTTCACTTTTTCATGTTTTCAAGCATTCCCGCAAAAAACTTTCCAACTATATTTTCATTCGCATGCTGTTAAAAAACTATGAGCGACTTGTGAATGTGGATGTTTGTAGAATTAGGGCTGATAGTACTAGTGTACAAACTATGCCGAGTCGGTGGTAGTTTTTAATGCATGATTATGTGAATGAATCTCGCGTTGAGGGGTCTCTAAGCTCTACGGCTCGTAAGCCCCACTACGCGTGCACTAAAATCGATAGGCTTGCGTTCATGCTTCGCGTTATCCTACCTGCAGTTTGCGCAAGTTTCAACGCGCCATGTCGTGTTTTTCTTTTCTTTTCTTTTTTTTTTTTTTTTTTTTTTCTCTTTTATATACCTTTCAAGAATGCAAATTGAAATTTTTAATTGGCTCACATTATCTTCATTGTGTGTACTTTTAGTTTACCGAAGAAATATTAAAAAAAGAGCTTTAAAATTTATTTTAAAACTTATTTCGGTTCTTTAAAAAGATGGCGGTGTTTTGTAGAGATAAAGAAGAGATATCTGATATATTGTATCCGATACACGTATTATCCATCATCTCAGTTGTAACGCCCGGTGCATACGATATCCCAGCGGCACATTCATGGATATGATATCGAGACGCCGAGAATATTGCTTTGAAAGTCTCTTGGGAGTTTTGACGATAGCCAGACGATAGTGCACTTCTTACTTCAACAGCTCTCACCTTATTGCTAAACTACCCAAGCTCTCAGAGACATATTTTTGTCTCAATGCCATTTCCTTTTTTCCTGGCTCTCCCCTACCTCCGCTCTATTTTACTCTGTCGATACACTCTAGCTTGTAAATTCTAATAAACAAATGAAAGATTTGGAAATTGCCGCGTCCAAGTATTCGAAAAAAAAGCTCAGTTAAATTACAATTTTTTTTATTGAATATTCTTGTGTAAGTATGTACCTTTAAGTTGCTCTAAGGAACTATATAGACGCGGTTTCTTGGTTATAAGTTAACCATAGAAAAGTTGGCTGGTCTTAGCGGCGTATAGCTATATAGATGAAAAGGACGACGACAACGAGTTCCAGGACTTTAATTCACCCCCCGGCGGATCCGCAACCCCCGTTTGGCTACCACCGAGGGATTAGAACTCCAGCAGCAACTGCATAAGCTGCAGTGGTTGTAGTGCCAGTAGGAGGAGTAGTAGGAGGAGCAGCCAAGAGAGAGATAGAGGTGATGAAAATAAGGCGAGTGTTGTGAGAGGCAGGGTATACGAAATGCATGTTTTTCTTGCGGAAGTTTAACGTAACAGCGCGCAGAGTTACACCGCGACTAAAACTACCACGCTGTTATATTTTAAAGGAGAGCTTTGCTTACTCACAGTTCCCTCGCCAGATCGTTAGTACAAGCAAGAGTTTAAGCGTTAGCCGTTTGTCACGATTCTATCCTTATGTACATGAACAGCATCTTAAAGTCTACATGTCCTCTACCAACACGGATACATCGGTTGTATATTTGTTAGCAATTTCCATCTACTGCAGCCGCGAGATTCAAACTTGGCAAAAAATTTTAAATATTAATCCGAGTGTGTTGAACAGACTGAGGAAAATAAACGTAAGTTATGGTCAGCAATGATATTAAATGTTGGCGCTTTATATTGTGCGTTAAAAACACACTGAGCCAATAATTTTGCCGAGATGGAGAATATGCGGCTGGACATTTCTCCAGTCAGTTACTTCAGAATATCCATTAGTTACAACAGCGGCACTGTTGACGAAGCAGAGTATTTCCCTTGTGTACAGCGTCTGGCTTACCTCACCCCTTCGTTACTACCCTCTTTGTGGCGTCCCTCGTGTATCGCCTTGGTACGACGTACGACGCGCGTGTACCTTTGCCGTTTATTTGCCGGAAGCACAGAAGTAAGAGTGGGACGAGGGAGAAGACATTGCATATAATGTACACACACCCAGACTGATGTGTACATTTACATGGACGTCTACCTCTACATACACGGCTGTGTATATATGTGAAATAAATATATGTATATATATATATTCCCCTGGTCGATTGAATTTCATGATGGAATAGCAACAACCCTCGGGATCGTCAGCACGAATCAATTTCGCATCGCGGTTAAATTGCTCTTATCCCGTGCAGATCTCGATGCGATTAATAAATACTTGAGTGTATGAGTAGCAGTTGTAGGGAGAAGGCTACAGACGTAGAGTAAAATGGAATGAGCGAGGAGAAATTCCCTGTAAAAAGATGAATTTTAACCCCTTGAAAAAACACTGGGGCAATTAATTTAGTTATTCCCCTTTGATTATTCTTGTAAGTGTTTCTCAGAATTATGAAATTCTCGGTTGATGGCTCGGTGGGTCGTTTTGAAAACAATATTAACGTTGTTAAAGCTGTGAATTGTAAATTAAAGTGTGTATAACTTTGAATGTGAAAGCGGGGATGCGAAACAAAGAGGATGCTGGTGGCAAGGGTTTGATGATAGTCCCAGAAGTAGGAGAAGAGATATGAACAACAGAGTCGAGAGTGTTGGTGACTGGGATATATCCTATCGGACGAAAATCCGGACAGTGTTAATTTTCCAGTGGACGATCGCATGCCGGAAACTCACGAGCACACCCTGCATCAGCTTGAATAAGAGAGGCTTGCACGAGGGTTACAATAGACTGGGCAAATGCAATATAGAGTTCGGTTGGAGGCGGGTATAAGGGTGCCGTAGTCTATGGTCTCGTCTGAAATTATTGTTGATTAAAGGCATTGTCGATGTGCTTCGGTATACTCTGATGCATTTTCCCAACCAACTTGGAGATTAACCCTCTGTAAACTGTCCTTTACCACCTCTCTTATCACTACTCACTGCTTGCAAGTCACTCGTCAATAAAATATTCACTATTTACTAATTTCAATGCTTGGCTGTCTCCTGGGACCGAATCAACGTGCGTAAATCTGCTGCTGCATAAACCAGTGGTACTCAATGTTCTCGCGCACACAAAGGGGTGAGCGAGAAATGAATAAATGAGAAAAAGAGAGAGTATTGACGGACGTGTGTGTCAGGGCGCGAGAGGTCGTATGTCACAGGATGGTAAAATTAGAGGAAACCAACGAGCAGCAGCCCCTTGACAGCTTTCAATTTCACGGCCGGGGCACTTTCCCCAGTGCGTTCTGTCCTCTGGACCAGTGTCTCGTCTCTCTTACTGGTGCTCATCATACTCTGCTAGCTGCCCAGGGTTCAGTGCGAATATATATATATATATGTCCATTATATGGTCTTGTGTGCACTTGAAAGCTTTCGGTGTCTGTTCCGAGTCAAACTTGACTGCGTTAACGAATTCACATCACTGGGTATCATTGACTCTCGCTGTCACTCAGACTTTCACTACCCACTTTAGCTTTTAACACATATTCATAATTTAACCCAAGTGTCCGAATCGTACTTACAGCGTTTCCTCATTCAATAGAAACTCTAAAGAATAAATACTAGTTTTAATGTCCAAATGAATTTATTATTTTATGACCGAGTATTTCACGTACGAGCAGAGCTTTCTAAAAAGCCTACACGCATTGCACACATGGGTCTGTGTTTATACGTTATTTTTCCTGCTCGCTCGTAAATCGTTTTGATGGGGTGATTTTTCAGTCAACATTCACGTCAACTTTATAGTAGTAGTTGGTTGAATGTCTGCGTATATAATACTGAAAAAGGTCGAGAGGGCAACGTAGAAACTATAGACTAACTTGATTGAGGTACTAAGACACCTTAGAGAGAAGAGATTGGGAACGGCTGAGGTTGAAAGCGAAAAAGGGTCTTATGAAAGACGTAACAAACCCTCCCCCATTGTTGCCTCGGGCTCAGCAGACTACATAATCATTGCCACGGGAAAGATGAACACCACGAAATCTTTATATCTCGGTATAATGACGTCGTTATACCAACGACACACATAACAAGAATAATCAGATATTTTAGTCGTTACTCTACAAAAGCGGATTTAATAAAATACAGATATTAAAGTAAATAAATAAAATCCAGTGTAGAGGATATATTAAATGCAAATGTACATTTCATTTAGCTCTGTTGATATTTACCTTGGAGCTCGTACGTCTCTAAATAACGATAACAGTAACAAAATATATAAATCATAATTGTTTCCTCTTGAATTGTCCGATAGATGGATAGATAGATAATAGTGTAAAAAAATGATAAAACGAGAGAGAGGAGATAACGTTAATCCAATAACAAAATCCACTTAAGTGAATTTAAGAACGCGTGTATGTGGTATTCGGATTTAATCATGCCAGAGTATTAGTAGCAAAGAGGGATATATACATACATATATTAGATAAATGTAGGTGGACGAAAATAAAGCTCCTACCGAGTGGATTAAGAGTGCGCACGTCGTTCCTCCTATCCTTTCCATTCCTTATACTTCCTTCCTCGCATTTTCTTTCTTAATCTTTAAGGTTTATCGAGGCCGACGTAAATCTGCCGCGGGGCGCCAGACCCTCTCCACATCTCTTATCGACTAAGTCCGCCCTTTTCTTCCTCTTACTTGGAATCTGTTTCCCTCTTTCTTTTACTCCGTACCACACACTCATGTCTCTAGTTTAGTTTTCCCTCCGACGCACACGTGCGATTTTAGAGAGCAAGCCAACTCCATCGATCAATACTCGAGTATCATACGCTAAAAGATCTTTTAAAAAAATTCATAGTCCACTCAATGCTTCTGCGACTATTACTGTTAATAATAGACATTAATATTATTTCTGTTTCCGTTCTATAAATAATTGCTTCCAAATGTTTCAATATATTATCCCTGTTGGTTCAACTTTTTTGCCTTATACCTCTTGTTTTCCGGCAAACATTTGAGTAATTCAGGTCAAATGGACTCGGGTTCTATGCCCACGACACAGAGAGCGTCATAGACGTGGACGTAAATAATTCACGAGGAAAGGCGCCGCTGTTAGAGGGGTCGTCATGGCGACAGATTACGATGAAAGAGAGAAACGGACAAAAAAATAATAAAAGAAAGAAAATCTACTTACTCTCGTCTTCAAGAAATCTACTACTCAATTCTTTGTTTATAGTGCTACTCTCTTTCTCAAAGGAAAAGCACAGCATTTATTCCGACGAATTCCTCCGACGCGGTGGCACTGCCTGGTAATTTAGTTCATCCTTTTTCCCTCTTACCCACTGAGAAACAAACACGGTTTTAAGATTCCTATTTTATGAATCCCTTCATTTCAATCTAGCTTGTTTTCGCTAGCTGCTTGCCTTTTTTCATTTTTCACAAGACCTTTAAAATTAATAATTGTTCGAGGCGTAATAAAACATGAATGCATTTACGAAATAACCTTTGATTCATGAAATAAAGTTTACGCTTCTGATGTTCTTCATATAGCTCAGCTATGTAAGCATACAGTTATGTAGTACATGGAGTCTTTCATAAAAAAAAAAAAAAAAAAAAAAAAAAAAACCCAAGGTGAAATGCAACAAGCCGTCTATTCAGTGTCTGCGAGTGTCTTAATCAGTATAACCAGGGCTCCGTACTTTCACGGCCTAATTCGCCAGAACACAAGTTCTCTTTAAAGCTTTTGATCGTGCTTACCAAGTTCTCTGGCTGATTCACTGGCTTTAAGCTGACGTCCACATATTGCTATCATAAATATTTACCTAGACTTGCCAACCACCTTTCTGTGCAATATATGTTTCTATGTGTGTTACATGCAGTTTGTTGGAACAAACACTTGGATAAATTTTTAACGACTTTTCAGTTTAATTGCTAGAACGTGAAAAGTGATTTTTTGGCGACGTAAAAAATAAATTAATCTGTAAGATCAAGTTAAAATTAAAGTGTAGGTAGGTAGTACGCCGGATTTATATATAAATATAGAGAGAAGGTATTCCAGGCGAGGGAGAGCCGGTGAGTGGATTTTTTTTTATTTCTGCTTATTGAAAGCCGCGTGGAACTTGAATTAGAGAAACACTCGACCGAGGTAGATGCAATTTCTTTTCAATTACATCTCCTTGACTTGAAGAGGAATGGTAAAAGCTCAATGAGAGCCGGGTCGCTATTTTTTATTTACAATTTTTCATTTAGTTTTTTTGAGAATAGACTTTGAAATAAAATGTAATCTCGGATAAAAAAGGCCTCAATCCCCAATGAGTAGATCAGCTGCGCAAGTACACAAAGAAATAATGCACACAAGGATGTTTCGAGTTTGTTGCCCAAGAGGGTGCACTTGTCCCACACACCGGCGAGGTAATTTCACTCGAAAATAGCGAATGATGAATTTCATAAACTCAAGTATTGCCGCTATAACTTGTGAGATAACCAAACAAAGCTACCACAGTCCTCGAGGGATATACTGGATACAACTGGTTTTCCTCTCACCAGCTCTACACATTTATCAACCCTCACTTCTTCAATTTATCTCTTTCAATAATTCCAAAAATTCACGATATTTAACGTGATTATGAAAAAGCTTTCCGGAATAAAATTCCCTTTTTTTTGCCATCTTCACGCTTGGCATATTTTACAAAATAGTTTCTTTTATAATTTTCTCCAGTACACTGGAAACAATTAAAAATTCATAAATTACATCATGAAAATAGTTTTTTAAATAACAGGGATGCCTTTCCTTTAGAAAAATTTGTTTATAAAATAACTATCAGAGACTCGGATAATATTATATAAACAATTTTTAATATTAGAATACACCTAACTCGATATTTTGCTTTGTGCATTTTTATAAAGTATGAAAAAAAGAAGCCAGCAATTTTAAAAAAATTAATTAAAAATTATAACTTAAAAGCTCGAGATAGAGGAGGACGATCAACAACTGCCGGGCTATTAACCATCTGGTGTTCACTAGCGATAATAATTTAACAGCACCTCATCGATTGAATCATACTCCTTTCTCTCATCTCACTACTCGTTCTATTCCTTTTGGTCCTGTCGCTCACAGAGGTTTTCTCTTTAGTCCTCTCTTTCGCTCCTCGCCCGTAAGTTCTTGCCGGTTTTTCTTTACGGCGGTATATGCGCGTGCAATTACGTTTGTTTGCCCTCGAGTGAAGATCCCAAGCAATCCCTTGGATCCATTAAGATTCCACCCGGACCAGCGATCGATTCTGCCTCCAGATAGCGGACGCACGCTCGTTGACGAGGGTCACACGGCAACCACCTCTTATTTTAAATTTTATATTTTTTATTTTTTCATCTTCACCCTTTTTCTTTTACTCCGCATCGTCAACCTTTGAGATTGCATCGGTGATTCGCTATTACTCTCAGTCTCTCACCACCTGCGCGACTTCCATCTCCCATCATCGGTAAAAGTAAAAGACGATGAAAAACCCGCTATATTATAATATACCCGCGACTACCGTTCGGTACTTGATGTATTCATTTTTTCTTGTTCTCCTTTATGATAATATCTCCGAGCTTTACTTTATTAAAATACAGTGTGAGCAGAATAGATTGAATATGGAAATAAATTTACTACAAATATAAAAGAGACCGATTTCAAACAATGTTCAATCAAATATATAGCTTGCAATCATTAGTCTTGTTCTTTTTCCTCCAGATAATCTTAACCTATCGCAACGCTACTGGTTATAGTCAAAAGCTATAATTTTTAAATGGAGCGTTACAGCAGAACCGACGAAGCAGATCGTAGCTTTTAAAACTACGGTTAATGGGCAACGAAAACTGCATGTCCGCCAAAACTATAGAACACCCGTAAGACCTTGTTCAAGAGCATTGCTGGGTAGAATCGAGTTTCTGGTCGAGTGAGCGAACCAGAGATCGTGCTCAATGTAGCCTGAATTTGAAAAGGGCCGGCCTTAGCAGAAAGGATTGATTTATTCGAAATTCAACGTGGAATAGACTTTGACACAAGTTGCACCGCGAGCTTTTCCTCATTTACACTCACTTTGTAGGTGCATGAGCTAACTAACCATCGAATATTAATTTCCCTTTGCTTTATACGTTCCAATGACTATATATTCATCAGTTTCCGCTAAAGTTGGATATATCTTTGTTCAGCGATCGTTATTTCATTAAAAAATTTAAAAAGAGTTAAATTAAAATAATTATTGGTTGAGAAAGCGGAAGAGATGAAAGAAGAATTGATTTGCGATGAAGGACTCTTATCTAAAGAGTCCACGGACATTTTTGCTCAGATTTAAGCATCATGACTAGAGGAGAGATAGAACGGAGGGGTAAACCTGGGCGGTAGCGAATGACTACTCGAGTTATTCGCAGAGAGTAGGATTTCGATGAATCTCAGCTTTTTCAACCGTTCGAACAATTTAGGTTTTTTATAATTTTTTTTTTTTTTTTATTGAAGCGGGACAGCAGTCCAGAAAAGAGAATACGCTCCCCGCATTCCAACGTGGCGAAAAGTTTTCGCGTCACTCAGAACGACCGGGTTGGCAAATTAATGAGATTCCTTTCTTTCTGTCAGGAAAATATTCTACCGCTACCTACCAAAATCCTCTCTTTCCACACTTTTTCTCTTCTCGCCACCCCGTTCAGTTCTTGGGAGTACGTTCATTTTATCGCAGAACGCGTCCAGAGTCCAGTCGAGTAGGAGCTCGCTTAGAAACGTCAAACTTTGTCTGAAAAAGTTTGACGCCTTTCTCTCCGAGAACACTTCCATAGATTGTTCCCCTTCGTGCCGATTTCAAACTCACTTTGGATGTGGGATTCCCACTGAAACTGAGTACCAATACTCGGCCGTCATCGTCCATCTTCGTTTCATTTATCGGTTTGCTTTTCACCCTTTTTATTACAACGAAAAAAAGACTTAGACGAGTGCCGAATAAACTTCTCGATCTATTTGTACAACGATAGTAAATAATTTTTTTTATCTCATTTTCTTCACTTGTCTCATTAATTTATTTTTTAATTTACTGTTTTTTTCTCCTCTCTATCTTCCAATCTTTATCTAATTTTTTTTCTTCACTAATTTTGCTCTTTTTTTAAAAACTTTCTTCACTCTTTCCACGTCTTTAGATCCTCCAAACGACATTTTCAAAGGAAAAAGAGTTTTGTTGCGACAAAGAAGAATCCCAGGTAAGACCCGGTCTCACAGAAATCTCATTAATTTGTCGAAGAAAGAATACGAGTAGTAAAGCGAGAGTTAATGGAGGAAAGATGAAGGAAACGATAGATAGTACGCGAGGAGGACCAAGAAACTTTTCGAACCGTCTCGTGATAAGTTTTGTTGACAACTTCTCTTCTCTTTCATTCACTTATTATTTCCTCATCTTGCCTTCTCGCTTCATATCTATATATATATATACCTATATACTCTAAGCTGACATATTATAAAGTAAAGGTGAAATGCACGTCGTCATTTAGTCTAGGATAGAGCTAATTCAAGCTTTCGCTCGTTAGAAAAAGGGTCACAAGTTTACTCAGAACTATCATTAGATTAAAAAGTCTAAAATTTATCATTAGCATCAAAATTTATTTAAACTCATTATCAATCGATTCATCACCCATCGACATCTAATTATAAATTGAAAGTCTTGAGAGTATCATACTCAATGGTTGCGCTATGATAGCACAGAAAACGGATCAAAGATGAAAAGGAAATGCCGATAAAGGTAACCGCCGATTGACTCTGCTCTCATCAAAGACCAAAGACTCCAATACTTGTGGCTTCTGCAATAGCTGTCTATCTGCTAGCAATAGCAGTATCAATGGCACTACTATTCTTTTAGTACTTTGAGTTAATTCTCAGAGGGCCAGACAATGTCTAAGAGCCAGTGGTTAGCAGCAAGTTATGCGACAAATTAAACTGGAGCCCATTTAACGGGCTCATACTTTTCCCGACATTTATTGGCATTTAATAATCTTTTAAGTTTAACAATCTATCGGATACTTATCATTCTTTAGCTAAATTCAACTGTCCATTCCATCTCAAAATGTCCCTGCGACAACTCATAAAAAACTTTTTTTTATTAAATAATTTAGTGAAACTTTAATAATAATAAATGTCTGGATGGTTAAAATGACAACGAGTCCAGCGTAAATTGATAGTATTAATCACAAGTATCATCAATGGTTTAATGTACAGGCGTGATGTGTGGGTGTGTATGTGTGTACACCTAGTCTGATTGAGTAAATTTCCCGCACGTTGATGCGTCGTATAGATTGACAGAATAATGCACGGCTAATGCAGTAACGAGAGAGACGGAATTATAATAGAGAACCTATTGCCTCGGATTACTAACCGTGATAATTCAAACACGTTGTTTTAGAATAACCTTGCTGATCGTATCAACACCTAGGTAGCCAACATAAACTATCTATTCTGCTCTTCTGCTTGGTAATTACTGCCATGGCTAAAAAAACATAACAACAATACGGAATAAAGTTAAATAAACGAGGGAGCCTGAAATAGAGTAAGCGAAAACAAGTTTAAATGAATTAACAGTGCATTTAAATTATTTATCGAATCACGTATTTTGTGTCGATGCCAGATAAAATTACCTAGTGCTTTCTATCATTACTAAAATTGTTTTATATAAATTTAGCTTGTTTAATTGTCTCTGGAGGGAAAATATTTGAATGTGGATAATAGATAGTTTATAATAGTTGGGATTTAACGTGGGCACGGAGAAAAATAAATTATTTTTCGTTGACGATGGGTTTGTTCGAAGTGATGTATGTTGGACATAAAAGGAGATGTTGATGTTGATGTTGATTTTCTTCACGAGCCGGGTTTCTTTTATGCTCGTATGTGCTGGTGATACCAGTTGGCGAATTTACTCATAATGAATCTGAGCATATGCGTTGCAGGATCGTTAATGTCGTAAATACCTTTCAGCCTCGGCAACGTCGCAATGGTAATTAACGATCGTACGTATCGGTTGTTGTAATTCCAGCGACTAGTATGCTCGGATAATTAATGCGATTCCTCGTTGGTAACCGGGCGAGAAATTTCATTTCGTTTGTACGCTCTCTCACTCTGAAACTCTCTGGCTCTGACTCTGACTCTAGTTCTGGCTCTGGCTCTGGTTCTGATTCTCTGGGCTCTTGCTTCAACTCTCCCTTTTCCGCACACAAGCCCTCTAGCCAATTGGGTTGTTAACCTCTCCATGATTTATTGAGATTATAAGGTCGAGTGCATTTTATTATTGCTTTGTTCAGTTATGAAAATAATTCGATTAGCAATAAGAAAATAATATATGTTATATATATTTATAACTGGCGCTTTGGGATAAAAATTTTGTTTTAGTGTCGAAATAAATTCTGATCCTCGACATTTGTTCCAACGTTATAATATTTATTATCAACGTTGATACTTGTGATTTATAAAAAATGTGTTAGAGTTGTAAAAATATAATAAATAGTGATATACATATATGCATGTCCGTGTTGAGTCTATACGGCCTGTACACCACTCGAGTTCCGTTCCGCGCCCAGTGCACCCCCATATCCATTACTACTTTATAATCCAACTTTGTCTGCGGACAAGAGTAAAGTCGAAATGTACAGTATGTTATATACATGGAAAACTTTTCCCAACGGCAACGAGCTTCGAACTCGCACAACTGCAAGCGTTAACTACTACCTATATACTACCAGAAATTTTACTATTGCAGTAGCTGGAGTTGCTCTAGTAGATGTGATAGTGGTAGTAGCAGTAGTCGGAGGACTTGAACTCGCTTGCACAGCTTTTTATACCATTTGCATCCTCGGATATCGAGCAAATGTTTCGTACACTTTGTCAAGTTCGTGTATAATTATATTCAGAGTATTCTCAATTAGTAGCTTAATTTTATAACATCATGTAGGTTATGTTAAATAATTATATTACTATTGCTTTTATTATAATAACTGTATTTAAAGTTTAGATTTATTCTTGTAGTTTTGATTGATCAACGTTGGAACAAACTATTTTTAAAATTGCGGAAAATATGGAATACGTTATTTTGAGAATATTTATGATAAAACCAAGTATGAGTCATCAAGCATCAATACGGGCGGGATTATTGCTATATTGGTAGCTAAAGATCGATCGGAATTCTGGAATTGAGAAGCCGAAGGCTCGACAGCGGTTGCATTCCGCGGACAGATAGAGGTCTATCGTCTCCCCCGTTCATCCCTCTCTCCTTCTCTAACGTACAATCCCTCCGGCAATAGTGGATGCGGTTCACTGCGGAATGATCGATTTCGAGAGATCAAGATCAACCGTACTCTCGATTGTCGATGTGTCTATAACACACATGCACACACTTACTCACTGGCACAGATGCAACAAGGCCCAAATTAACTTTATCTACTGAAAAACTCCTCAGCCATTTAATCTAACAATTGACTATTATCCAAACAATCCGGCCATCTATTTCATTTTCTTGTACTCCCTCGTCTTATTTTTATTTACTCCATTATCGTGAAATAAGTACCTCGATAAAAGAAAATCAACTGACATAAAACCTGTTTTATTGCTTATTTTATTATATATTCTCAATTTCCTGGCGAATTGATTTATGCCGGAAAAAAGGACTGATTGGTTATTCAAACCTTCCGCGACGTTCTTTAATGAATCATATTTATTCCAAGCTAGACATTTATTTATCGCTCATCCAGCACCCTTGTCACTTACACTAAAGTATTAAGATTTATAAATTAAATATACTGCCATTAATTGCCAACAGATGAAAAAAAAAAAAAAAAAAAAAAAAAAAAAAAGAAAAAATATGTCATAATAAAATAATCGGTATCCAAGATTTACGGTTCTTATAAAATATATGTTTAAGTCTTGAGAGAATTGATATAAAAAATCTAAAAAGTCAAAATGAACGTGAATAAATTGCCGTTTCGTCGTTTTCTTTATGTAAGCTTGCATTTAATTCATGCGAAAATATAAAAGCCCCAATTTAGTATGCAAATGCTGGTACTGCTGCCAGTGGATGGAGAGGCTGCTGGGGGGTGAACGCTCAGAGTAATACAGTACCAGAAGCATCAACTGTTTGGTTGCTGTATAGTAGTTTATGGTAAGAGTAGGATTGGAAGTAGAGTGCCAGTGGTAGTGGTAGAGGTAGTGGTAAAGCCACTAGTTGTGGTGGTAGTAGTGATGCTGGATTAGAGGAGCGATAAACAGAAAGCCAAGTATAACGGCGTATAAAGGAGACAGACTGCGTGGAATCGGCAGAGATTCTGCTGGGGAAAACGCGGAGGACGAAGGGCAGGAAGGCGGTGGGTGGATCAAGGATGAGGGTTGAGGAATCACGAAAGGCCTAGGCAAGGCGGCCCAACTCAGAGGAAGCTTTCACGGTATAATCAAGATGTTTGTTGATGCTGAGTGCAGATCGAAAAGTGGGGTTTCAAATAAATCTAAAAAGAAAAGGGATGAAGGATGAGAAGTAGAGGATAGAGAAATTTTTTTCCCTTGGCGCAGTGTTTATGGGAATGCTGAAAGCAAATACACTGGGAATTTCTAAAGAGTAATAGGTGTTTACTGAAAATTACGACGAATAAATAAATATTTTTCAGCGGGTTTTTTTTTTTTTCAACTTTTTTTGGATTAAAAGAAGGAAATAGGCTTTATTTAGTTCTAGGAGATGTGGATGATGGAGCTATTCACTTTTAGAATGACTTTAGACTGTAGACTATAGACTATGAGCGAGTCTTAGTGCGGATTTACTGCCTTCAGCCTTACAGCGCTTTCTGTAATGAAGAGGTTGATGATGTTGGGAATGGCATTTAGTGTAGGATAGTGCCAATCCCGTTGACGGCTGCCTCTCTGGCGTTTCGTGCTCCCAAAGCCGTTTTACGAGCCTACCATCTGTACTGAGTAGTTAACTCTTTACGGCGCCACGAGCTTGTGGGTTTTGTGCTGAAAATTTATCATTTCATTCTATCCCAGATTAATTTAGACACTTATTAATTTTTTTAAGCATTTTTTATGCCCTCAAAAATGTAAAGTAAGTGTCAAGTAATGACCAGAAGAATAAAACGAACATTTTAAAATGAAAAGATTTACGGGTTTTTAAATTTATGCTGAATATGTTGATGACTGAGGATTTTAGGGTTCGACAAGCGAAAAAATATTTCTTTCACATCATCAACCGGCTACCTTACATCGAATGTTAAAATATATTTTTATGAAGAGTAAAAAATTAAGTACCTTTTAGTGTTAACGCGGCAAAGGTATTATCTGGTGGTAAGAACGATTCACAGAAAACCATCAAGTTACCAATGGATTACCTCGGGATGTTTTATGCGGATTTTAATACGAATATCCTTTTATTCACACTTATATACCTACAAACTAGCATTGCATATTCTTATCCTGGCTCACCAGTCTTTCAAGGAATGAGGAACTAAAAAAAGGAGAGTAATCGATTTGGATTTAAGAGAGGACAAAAGGGATAGATATCAATCAGTATATACATATATATATATATATATATATATATATATATATATATATATATGCCAGGAGGAACGAAGAGGATTTAGCCACATCACTACTCTACAGCCAGTTACGAATCCTAGGACCAGACGACTCCTTCCCTCTTTTTTTCCTCCCAACCTCTATCCTCCAGCTCTACTCTACCTCTACTTCTACTTCTGTCTCTGCCTTACTTGGATAATCGAGGTTCTTCTAAAATGCCGATTCCAAGCTCTGTCACGTGACTCGGAATACTCGATCCATCCAATTCGTTCTCGGCCCTCCGGAGACGCATAAAAATGGCGAATTATTCATGCGCTATTAAATTTCTACTGTTCAATGACGAATGGTTCAATGCGCGATATTATTCCTCTCCTCAGCCTCTTTTTTCTTATTTCACCGTAGATACTTTTTCAGCCTTTTTTCGTCTCTTCAAACACTCATCTGGTGCTTTAGAGGAAAAAAAAAGTTTGACGGTGGATAAAATAAGTAAAAATAAAATAAAAAAAAAAAAAAAAAGAAATAGAATTTCGTCAAGTACTTTTTCATTTAAATACAGAATTGAGATATCGTGCCTGAACGATGACATTTTCACGTTATTGTAATGTTGCAAGATTGGCATGGTCGACGACAGACATAAATGCAAAAGTACTATTGTAAATGTGCCGTATAGAGGATGATAGTTTGATCGTTGTAGCCGCCAGCCAGATAAAATTCCCTTGGTTAGAAACATCAACGTGAGATTGGTCTTGTAATATCTCTAAGCAACCTACTCACAAACTTCATGACTTTTTTATCTCTGTACTCTATACTTCTTACTGTTAGCAGGCGAAAAAAAATATATGTATACATATATATTCGAGTAATTTGATACTTATATCGGTACAGGAGCAATCCCTTTGCTTATTTGCTCAATTCCCTAGAGAAACTCGAGTTGAATCAAAAAAGCTTGTCAGAAAATTTTAACGTCAAAAAAACGTGTGTGTGTATTACTAAAACGTCACAACTTTCCTAATGCCTGAGATTGAATTTTAAAACTCACTTTTCTTATAATACACACAAGACGGTGATTGTGACAAGAAAAGAATTCTGGGTAAAACATTTTATTTATTCATAAAAAAATTTAAAACCTGAATAAATTTAAAATTTCATAGAGAGTTGTTCGTAGTCGGGGTGAAATTAAAGCTACAGACAACTCGTCTTGTCGAAATGTAATCAACAAACTAGTGATTCATAGGTCGTCAAAACGGCAACTTCAACAGTGCGACACAGATCCGACAGTAGTCTGGCTAATAATTCTCCTCGAGATAAATGAAAAGAGACGCGAGCGACAAGGAGTCTGGGGGTGGAAGGGAAAGAAGTGAAGAAAGAGAACAGGGGTTAGTACAAGCTAACTCAGAGGTTTCGTTCCGCTTTGCGACGTACAGGCGACCTGGTTGAATTATGCATTGTCCAAGAGACCCGAGCTGCGGAGTAACGAAACCTAGTTCGTAGTGTTAACGAGCCGAGTTGTCGGGTGCCAGAGGACTAGAGTGCAGAACGCACAGAGCAGATAAAATAGCGAAAGAAATATAAATGAAGAAATAATATAACGGTGGTGCGAGAGAGCAACCGAGACACGGAGGAAAATGTTGAGGGTTTAATTTATTGTTAAACTTTTTTAGTTTTTTCAAGTTAAATAAATGAATGTTTGTGAATAAAAAATAAAAAAAAGTTGCCGCTCATTAATCGGGCTAGTGGGGTAGAGTAGGAGTGTAAATATTGTGTGTAGCAGCGAGGTATCTCGTAAACAAAAAACTCCGGGATTGTGTGACCTCTAGCTACGGGATTCCTGACTCCAGTAGTATGGAGTAGGCTAAATACTCGTGTGGTACTGCTACCATATTTTAGTTAAAATTGCTGGACTGAATATTCGAATGCAACCCAAGTCCACCCTCATCGTTTTCACCGACCCGCTTCCCACCCCACCTGCCGGTGCAATCGTAATTTCGTGAAACAAGCAGAACTCGTTAATTGTTCCGTTTCCTGGTCCACGTGACTGGAGTATCGAACTATCCATCGCTTCCTTTAGAAGACCTCTCTGTTCCTCTGATGCAGAGCAGCGGCTGCCGTAGCAGACTAGTGTCTCACCCTCGCAACGTAGCTGTTGCTTTTTTCCGCTCACTGCCTCCGCACTCTTTTTCTCTCGCTTTTTTCCAATTATTTCCGTACTTTGTACAGTAATTATTGCAACTCTCTCTTTCTTTAACTCCCTCTCACTCGACAAACTTGCTTTACTATTCTGTACGCTTGTTGCCACAACAATCCACCAAAAAAACTAAATAAATATAAAACTACATAAACACGTTTTAGCTGATGTGAGTAAACACATCTGTTTTATTTTTTATTTAAACTATTTTTAATTTTCTTATGGTTAAATTGTCCTGGTAAATGTATCAATTATGTTTTTTAATTGATGTCAAGTTTAATTAATTTATTAGCGCGAATTAATTATACAAGTAATTCTAAAATTACTTTTTAATAAATTTTGCTATTATTGGCGAATGCTTGGATAAAAAATAGATAGTGAGAAAAATCTAAATCATCATTAGCTTCGTAGAATTTTTCCCTGGTAATTTTTAATTAAAAATCATTGTAGACTCGTTAAAAAAATAAAATTTTTTCGGGGGTGTCCTGTTGCTGATTATGGAGACCAACATTGTTACGAAATCAAGCATCAGAATTTTGATTAAGATGAAAGTTAATCCTGGTATAAAATGGATGTATAGTTGAGTTAGCTACTAATCAAAAAGTAGTGTCTGTAAATGTAAAATCCCTCTTAGCTCTTATCACTCAGTGCTCAGTTACTCAGTACTCTACGGCAATACTCGAGTAATGTAACAGCAGCAATAGCAGCGTAGCCTCCATCCGAGCGGCTCTAAAATTATGGCCGTGGGTTCGAACTACGTAGAAACCGTTTTCGCTCGACTCGGGATCGGGATTTATGTTTGTCGACGTCCGGAAACCGTTGCGACGCTCCTAGAAGCTGCTCGCTTACCTACACACACTTAGACATACATTCATGTATATATATATATATAGAAATATACTGGCAATACACCAGAAATGAGGGAGTTTCATGCAGTTTCAATCTAAAAAGCCATTTCTTTTTTACGTCCCTCCCTATATTATGCAGAGTAAAAAAGTAAAAAATAAACAGGCATCTATAAAAGTGCAGATAAAAAAAAATTAATAATAATTCCGGAGTATAATTACTAGCAGCAAAGCTATTGAGAATAATATATCTTCCATCATTATCCATTACTTCTTAGACTTTAAAAAGAGATGCCGCTAAATCTATCTCTGTTTACAATCGTAAAAACGTGCGTCCCGATGTTTTCCTTATGGAAATAAAAAAAAAAAAAAAAAAAAACACACAGAATGATAAAAAGGCATAATGAACGATACCAGGATTTCGCCCTTAAAGCTTCTCGTTTAACGAGGGAATATCATATCTATTGTAAAAAGTCGTAAAGTGCCTCATTAAAACGGTTCTGGGGGTGGTTTTTTTATGAATGATAAACCTCGCGCCATTCTCCACCACCTGTCCCTTATATATTATATTTAGCCGGGCCCCTTGATGCCCTTTGTGATGCTTTGAGGATGCCATAGTCTAGTTTACTACCCACAGCTTCAAAGAATAAGAATACATCTACATCAGCTTCTATATAAATTTTATAATCTTACGACAGCTCTCACAAATGTCTGGATGGTGGTATTCTGATGCGCACCAGCAATCCTATTCATTATCAACGTTGCCGAGATATGGTAAGGGGAGGAAAGAGAAGACAAGGGAGTGGCATTCACATTCGCATTCGCATTTGGTGGATTTGGTTTAGTGTATGTATATACCACACTATATAGCATACAGTGAGAGAGATCCTTGGCATGAGAATCCTTCAAGACCAGAGGCTGAGTTCTAGAATCCGTCGTTATATGCAGTTCATGTCCCCAAGATAGGATGTCACGTCACTAGAACGTGAGTCCTTCCTCTGACCCCTCCGCCGCTGGCTCTGTTATCTACCTCAGCAAGTGTGTGGACGTGTGTTCTAATATGAGTTTCAGTGTGTCTAGGTAACGCGTCTTCCACGTGCAAGAATATATGCTCCACGTACGCCAGCACTCAGTCTTTAGAGACTGGATAATACGAGGATGTACGTTTGTATGAATGTAGGCATCTGCGGATGTCTGTGGCGAGAAAGAATGAGCCAGCGAATGAGAGAATGTAGAGTAGTACCTCTCTGGTGTGACATCCATAATGTCTATCTATTCAGTGCTCGGACGAGTGGTGCTTCTGACAGCACATGAATTTAAACTTCAATGTGTATTGTCGCTGGTTAAATTAATACACACAATTCAGTCATCATGTTATTTAATAAACGCCTTGCGTCAACTTGATCTTGTTGCTTCATATTTATATTTATACATCCATACATATAAGCTGGTCATTTTTTTTGTTTCGACACGAGTTGGAAATAAATAAAAAGTCTACAAGAATTCGGAGCAATATTCATACGCTCCGATATAGACACTTGAGAGATCTCTCGGCATTTCTTGATGTTGAGTGGAATGGATGACGTATCGACATCTTGCCACCCTCGCTTTTCCCTCCAATATTCACTACGCTACAGCTATAACACTCACACACACTCACACACACACACACCCAGTACTTGGGACACATTTCTCGCCATTTATCTACAATAGAAAGCTCACTATATATTTTCCTATTTTCTCTTTCTGTATATTTTCCTCGCCTCGCTCTACTATCACTCTCTCTCGCTCTATCCACGAAGCGACACGACGGATACATATTTCACGATGCACCGGACTGACGATACACGCGTTTTAGCCTTCGCTTTACTACCATCCCCGTGCTCAATACTCCCTCAACAATTCTACTGTCGAATTGTGTACACGTAAACTAGAGTCTAAAAATAAATAAAACTCGACATGTATATATATATATATATATATCTACGATGTAGATGTACACTTTGTATCGAATCATGTGCACAGGGATGTCATCGAAATTTATATATAGCTACAACGCTTTCTTTATTTCCAAATACATCTTTTCAACCTTTACATTCCGATAATTTATTAATACTATAGATCAAAATAATCAATATATTTAACCCGATTTACTGGCTGCGGATCATTAGCTGGCATAGTAATGCTCAAACTTAAATAAATAAATTTTTTTTATTGACATCTGGGAAAAATATTAACCCAAACGCGCGGTTTATACACTTACACTGCACTGGAGTGTAGTCTATTAACCATAAAAATCCCGTATTTTCGGGGTCGTTTTTTTTTTTTTTTTGGGAATTTTCCACCTGCGTGAACGTGAATCAACTAAAGCTCCAGCCCACTGTAGCATTATTCCCTATGACTGACATGTTGGTCGATGTAACGCGTCATGTTTGTTCACTGCGGTGAAGGGTTTGCACGGCTTTAAAAAACGAGTGAAGGGTAGTTTCGCACATTCATTCGAAAAAAACTAGAAATAAAAAAATAAATAAAAATACCGTGAAAAAAAAAACTCTTGATGGGAGACATGAGTGCACACACACACACACACACACATACACAAGTCGTTCTCTGAATGACGCCGATCGGGACAAAAAAATCACGTAACGCGAACGGGCTCGATAGCCATCGATGTTTGGCAAGCTAAAGGGATTTTTATGATTGAAACTAGATCCATCATTGCGATTAGTAACTCGTTACTTTAAACTTTTCTGAATTATTATCGCACAGGGCGCTTGGCAATGAACGCTGCAGTTTTAATTCTCTGAACTCGTAATTAAATTATTAATTACATAAAGTGTACTTGGTAATTAATAAGATGACGTCAGAATATGAAGTAAATTGTTTAAAGGCAGTACAGATATATTTATATATATATATATAGTGGGTAAAAAATGTAAGAAACTTTAGATTGAATTAGTCATTGTCTCAAGCTATTTGTGCATTAAGCCTGACACATCTGTCGCAACTGGCGTTATTACGCGGCGGTGAAGAGAAAAACACATATATGTAAGAAGCTAAATTAGTCGTAAGTCAGCGGAGGTTGGGCTTGTTAGTGACGTTAACCCTGACCTCGAGAGCACGAACGCCGTTTAAAATCTACCACAATTGGGTATGGTATTTGTATTTTTATGTGGATATATTTTTATTAAGACTGGAAATGAAAAAAAAAGTGCTGTGGGTTCCAAGTGGGTCTTTGGGATATTTTAGTGAGCAAACATTAAAGCCGAAAGGGCTATCACGGTTGTCGACGGAAAAATTTCACAATAGACAATGGCCGCAAATGAAATAAATTCGCAGGTTTACGGCACCCTTAAAGTTGTGGGAATCTTTTTAACGGCTTGGCATTTTGCCATCGCGTTATTTTATTTTTTATTTTATTTAACCGTCTTTCTCTTCCTTATATTCTTATGCTCTATGTTTTCTGCCCGAGGGCATTGACGCTCTCTCGTGAGCGCTGGAGAGTAAGGATGAACGCGAATATAAGTATTAAAGGAGACCGAGAAAAGTGACTGAGAAAGACAAGTTGTGAGGACTGAAGACTGAGGGCTGGGGAGAAGGGGGAGGAAGGGAAGGGAGGAGAAAATAGTTGTGGAAAGAAATGACCATGAAGTGTATGACAAAGAAGAAAATGTTGAGGGAATGAGAGAGTTTGAGAGTAGTAGCAGTTATCATTCATTTTCTCTCAAGCGGAGCCGCGAGAAAGCTCTGTTAATGACAGTCGCCTGGAATTACGGCTCAACTTCTCATTCGTGAACTCGGGGAAGGCTAGGGTGAAAGGGAGTCCAACAGAGAAAGAGTGAGTGAGTGAAAGAAAGAAAGAAAGAGAGATAGCAAGACAAGCTCACCGTGCAGAACTTGAAGATTATCTCCACCCTCGAGTACTTGACGCTCTCCTATTTTTTCCGTCCGCTTTCTACTCGCGCTCGACTATTCGGCCGTACCTCATCTACTATACACTTCCCCTAACTATCACATCATCTTTGTTCCTCTTACTCTCACTCTCACTCTTCCGCTTTTTTTATTTCCTCCTCTCTACCTGATCTACAACACAAGCGCCCAAGAGGATGGTTTATCTCGTCGTTACTACCAGGTCTCACTCTAATTGTTTCAGCTGAATTTTCCCGCCATTTTTATTCCATCACACTTATATATATTTTAAACATACACCTTTTAGTATTCCCTCGGAAAAATTGCTCACACATCTTTTCAAAAAATCCCACTGAATACCAAAACATTTAAAAATAATAATTCCAACCCCATTTACTATTCACAAGTTTTAGCTCCTACTTCTGTTATAAAAATTTTTTTTACAAGTCCGTAGTTTATGTTAAAAAAAAAAAAAAATAAAAATTTATTTTATTATCTTACCGAGCTGGAAATGAACAAATATTCGCCTGTGCAGCCCACATAACTCGTACTCTTTTTCATCCCCTCAGGGCAGCCACAAGCGCCCTCGGTAGCTCTCTCACTTAAAAACTTACTTGATGTATCTCTCGAGATGCTTATTACAGTGTCTATGGAAATAAAAAGTAATAAATTAATTAAAGAGAACATTAGGTTAACAAAAGCAGTACTTTTTTACTGCAAAATATAACGAGCGGTCATTTTTACTCAAGATAATGAGTATTTTTAGTAAAACAAACTTGATTTTCCAGGAGATAATTATTTAGAGACAGCTTTAAATTCTCTGAGCTCAAGTAAATATCTCTTGAATTATTAACACTATTTTAAATTTAATGGCGCCAATAACAAAATAAATAACGTAAAATGTAGCATGGCAATGTGTGTATACAGCAGATAGTTTATGTACATAGACCGTTAGTAATGCTATCTTACAAAAGTCATAAAGTTTCGGGTCACTTAACTAGAAAGCTCGCTGGTAGCTGCTAGCTGGTTACTTTTCTTACACTGCATGGAAAAGTCTTACGGACCGTTAACCAGAGAACACTGAATTCACTGTCAGTTTAATATTTATTCATGAAACAATAAAAAAATAACCAGTAAAAAAATATAAAACTACTGGGGACCGTCTAGTTGACTTGTCAATATTTTAAAAGTCATTTTTTTCCTCGTAAATTTTTTTTTCCACCACAAAGCCACCTACTGTCGTTTGTAAATCGAAATGAATGATTCAGGAGCGTTAATTAATTGAATGTAAATTTTTTCAGACTTGCTATGAGATGGAGAGGTACCTGAAAGATGAACCTAAGCTACAATCGTACAAAAAACTGCCCACGGAGCTGGACACGGCGCCTTGGAACCTTTTCAGAGCGCCACCGCTCTCGTGGACTGCGACGACTTGCACCACTACCGCACAGTATGAATCCCAAATCAAAATGGAGGTAAATCTATTTTTATCTAGCTGCCTATCTATCTATATATTTATATGGACAGTAATTGCTTTAGTTTAGTCTAGTTTATTTTATTTAGTTGGGTAGTTATTGTTTTATTGCCCGCTAGATTGGAAATTCAAATTAAAGTTACGTGGAGTACAAAATAAGTTACTTTTGCAGGTGACCGCATCACCAGATGACAGGGATCCCCTGTGTTTGGATGACATCAAATTCAGTCCTGGTGACCACAACCACAATGGACGAGACAGGGATTTGCTTGATCGTCATCTCGATTCCCTCTCTATGTCATCTGCGAGCTCAGCGTGCTCCGCTCTTTCATGGGACAGCTCGCCGACCCTATCATGTCGGGCGCTTATTTTGAAAAAAGAGCCCAGTGAAGATTTGGAAGAGGATGAAGAGCATGAGGTTGTTATTATTATTATTATTATTATTATTATTATTATTATTATTACTATTATTATTTGGTTAAAATGAGACAATTTGATCTGGACCGGGTCAGTGAACTTTTAAAAATCCGAATTGAGTCAATGATTATTTTTTTTTATCTACTGCTCCGAAAACTTCTTAGTCGAGCAGTGATCAAAGGCCATAATCGATATCAATAATTGAATAAATTGAGGAACTGGTCGACAAACGCTTTGAAGTTAAAAAAAAAAAAAAACAATTCCTGAAATAACTTGGAAACCATTTGGTCGACCAATTTCAAAATTCAATCAATTAAGCGTATTGATAAAAGCTTTCAATTCCCGCAAAAACCATTCAAATTGGTGGGTTGGATCCCACACTCGGATTTCGTACCGAAAATAGAAGTTGTTTCTAAAGTTAAAAATAAATTCGTAGTTACATTCGAAATTAAAGTTTACCTAAAAATAGTTCAATGTAAATAAATAAATATATTTTTTTTATTTAAGGAAATCGAGGAAGAAGAAGATAGCGGATGTGAAGGCGAAGGCCAAATTCTTACACCACCATCGAGTCCTGAATCGGGTCAGGGCCATTCAAATTCCAGTAATTCGTCGAGTGGCAGTTCCATGTTGGATGTACACAATTTAAATTTACATGGCGCTGGCGGGCGAAACGCCATCGTTAGGGTTACCGCAACAAACGGGCAAGGAGTTGCCAGGTAAGTTATCTATTTATTTATTTATGAATTAATAACAATATAAATAAATATATTTAATTATTAATTATAATTTATATTTTTTTAGATTAATCTCCGTGACGACAAATGATTTCCCAGTAGTTACAAATACGCAGCATCAGCACACAGGTACCACAGCAGTTGCAACGACAGTAACAAGCAGGCATCATGCCAGAAGTCACGAACACAGTCCCCAAGACACTAAACGTAGAATACACAAATGTACATTTCCAGGATGTAAAAAAGTTTATACCAAGAGTTCGCATCTCAAGGCGCACCAGAGAACGCACACGGGTGAGTAAATTCATGCATCTATTCATCCATATATGCATACGTAAATGCTGATAAGAGCTTGCGATGTCACATATAGTCCTGTAAGAAAGTATTACCAGCATCGACATCCACGGTGGAGATATTGATAAAAAAATGTAAGTCTGGAATTACGTACACAATGGAGGCCGTAATTCAGAGATGGAACCAGGACAGTTGACTGCAAACATGGAGACAATTATGCGGATAATTGGGTCGGAACGCGAATGCTCCTCAGTTATTATTATCGTAATAGTAGTAGTAGGTAATGCCGCTCTCCTAGCTCAGTTATTTTCACTCTCTTATCCTCGGCAGTTCGAGTATTATTCCAGAATCCGTCAGATCTACGGAGAAATGACTGCTTCCGGGTCTGAGTATTACTTTGAATGCCTCCATTATCTCTTGGAATAATTTTCCATCTCAACATATTTTTTGAATTTTACTAAAAACACATTTTTTTTTTACTATCGGAAATTTTTAATAAAAATAAACTAAAGAGTAGACTGAAATGAAAAAAAAACTAGCAGTGAAACATTGAAAGTTAATCCGTCGGCCATTTACGACCCTCTTGTCGCTGCACACTCAACGACTATCGGATTTCAAAAGCTGCCGACGCACAAAAAAAAACTCAGACTTTCAATCGTATTTAGCATCCCCTGCGTTTAGAGGCGAGCGAACGGGTTCAGAGAAACAGAAAGAGAGGGCAAGTGAGCGCGAGAGTAAGAGTAAGAGTAAGAGTGAGAAAGAGACAGAGTAATTTCGTGCTCTCTGTTCTGTAGTCTCTAGTCGACGTGGTCAACGCATGCTGCGACTTTGGCGTTGATGAAGGACGTTAGTGTGCCTGGAACACGATATTGCAGCCGGGAATCCTCTTGCAGCTTCTATAAGGGTTGGCTAAAGCTAGAGACTCTAGGGTAGTTGCGGTAGATGCTAACGGCAGGACTGTAATTAACGAACCCAACCCTTCTGATGCCATTCTCTAGCGTCTCTCATACTCCAAAGTCCTCGTCTCATTCCACTGCCTAGCTTTACTATCCTATCCTCTCCGGCCTTTTTGTCGCGTCACTACTACTTGATTTTCATCCTAAAGAAACACACACACACTTACCCACACACATGGAAATTCACCCATACGCATACGCACATACACACAAACGAATATGGAAACCAGGTAATAAGGATAGAAACCAAAAGATGTATTATATAGTGAGGACACATTTGGATTGCGTCTTGTGCTCACGCGGATCGTTAAGCAGAACTGCTAACTACACTCGAGGATTATGCATACGGAGCTTAGAATACCCGGGGTATGGTGATTATTACTTTGTTATGAATTCCATCCTGACTACGATGCCACAATACGTAAGAGTACCCTCAAACCATTCTTCTCCCGACAATATATCTCTTCTCATCTACTAAATAAATATATAGATATAATATATACATACTTCGACGGCAAGCGTCGGTGCGCCCTTAATACACCGTACAAATTATTAATTCCCCCCATATCGTTTGACGTACAAATTAATGCGGTTTTACATTACATCGTTAATATCCCTTAAGTTATCCCATAAATTATTTACAGCGGTTCCACGAATTGTTATAAAAATAAAAAAGTCAATGGATAAATACAAGTTTGAGTATAAAAAAAGCAGACTATTGATCTACTCGTGACTATCCTGACAAGCTAGACGACGTAGACGTTACGTCGGTAGAGAGATTTCCAATTACTGGAGACTTTCAGTCGTGGAATTCCATTCCCGAGGCCATTGTTCTCGCTTACTGTGATAGCGGGTTGGCTTTGATCTGAACAGAAAGCGCATTTTGTTCCCGAGGAAAACGATTTTAAATTTTTGAAATAGAATTTTGTTGGTGTGGATCTAAGATGAATTCGAGTTACAAGAATGTTAGATTTAAATTTAATCAACAGTAAGATGGTATTTTGGTGGGAATGATTGTAAAACTTTTGGGTATTACTATCACTGTTATTATTATTATTATTATTATTATTATTATTATTATTACTGTTACTGTTTTCGTTGTAAAAAATGGAAAGTAAAGTCTTGAGTTATTAGTTTTTTTGGATGTATAACAGCGTCAGCAGGCACGTGTTGTATATGAGAACAGGCTTTAGCCTTTTTTACTAGTATTGACCGAAACCTTTGGGATAAATTCCAGTCCTAGTCACACGCGTTCGTAAATGCGGATAAGAGAAGGAAAGGGTCTGTGTTGACACACACGCAAAAGGAGAGTCTTTTATACACGGGACAGATGACGGGGGTAAAAGGTGAAAGGGGATGATAAGACGAAAGACGTGGGGAAGGTGGCTTGCTTGGAAAAGCTATATCGTGACGGCACGACGGCAAACTTAATAAAATGCAAAGACGACGAGCACGCGTTGCTCCAACAGACTGACATATCGACGTAATACACCTCTCTCTGACTTAGACTCCGGGCGCCAGGTCGTGTCCGATCACAACTCGTAGCACCCAAAATAACCTTTTCTTGAGCTTGCTTTTTTTTTCTCACACAAAAATCCCATCAATTTTATACGCCTGAGAAAGTCTAGCGCTGAAATTCATCATTCATACTTTGCTTTAAAATTATATTTATGAAATAAAATGTAATAAGGACTGAAAGTTTATTTTTTGAATGATTAATGAATGTCCTAAATTGCCACAATATATTTTTCAAAATTAATCTAATTATGCTCAATAAAAACCGGGTACTTGTTTATTTATGCATTCCTTTGGCGAAATAATTTTGCATAACTGGGGTCAAATGTCAATTTGAATTTCTAACTTTTGGTTATTTTTTCCGCATAACTATTTTAAGGCTCTCATAAAGAGACGATTCAAGGTCAAGCAATACGACTTTATGCACATACAAGGTTATATTAGGGCTTGCTTATAACCATCGCTCGGACTTGGGTATGAAATGTGCGTGCAAGGCCTGTTATGCAGACCACTTGTGCTTTTAACCACTTAAGCATATAAGTATATGTGTATATAGATATGGAGACGAAAATACAGTAGATGTGTGTGGGTGTATGTAGACATGTATGAAGAAATGAATGACCATCCCCCACAAGTGCTTCCGTGCGTGAATGCGAATCCGTGACATCCGGAGTAGAGACATCGCGATGTGCATCCGCGTTGCACATTGTTCCCGTTAAATTATTCATTCCACGATGAATAAATTCAATTCATTTTTTTATTTCATTTTTTCATCACTCGAAAAAGTTGGAATGAGCGTGAAGCGTTAAAAACCTCGGCAATTGATTGTACAAAGCAGTCAGTGGTTTTTTTATTTTTCGATTTAGTCCCGGGAAAAAAAATTCAAAAAAAAAATGCAAAAAATAAAAAAGGGAGTGAGCGAGGTAGAATGAAAAAGAGGGTAGAAATAAGTGCATGCTCGGCCATTTGCGCAGGCGAATCTCTATTGCCTGGAAGAAATAAATCCCCTTTCGCTCGACTCGTCCTTTACTCAGCTCTGGTGCTTCTTCAGCTTCTGCTGTAGTAATTCTCTGCCGCGAGGGAGTTTAGACTCAAGCTCACTACTACATTGAGCATTGTAAGTCGTTGTCATTTCTCTTTTTCCCGCCGAAGGGTAATAAGAAGACAGGGAGGATAAAAGCTGCACTGGCGTACCATCGGGTTCAACAAGATAGAGGTTACTTCTTATACTCTGCTCGCCTTATTCTTCTTCTTCCTCACCGTCTTTGGGATCTCGCTCTCAGCTCTTATCTCATGTGTCGCCGTCCGTAAAGTCGCGAGTAGAGGAATTTTCTACTTGCGGGTGGTGGTATGCCGACGGGATGAATGAGGTGGAATTTGGTTATGCCGCACCACGTTCTTGTTGGATTTGTCGCCGTCGTTCTTACTCAGCTATATGTATATCTATACATATATATTCTCTTTGGAAGAAGAGTTGGTGGCATACAAACTTGAGAAGCAATGACTGAAAGAAGAATAAGACCGGGAAGAATGAGGAGGAGAGACGAACCCAAGACTGTTGGTTTAAATGATACAAACGATACAACTCGAGGGTTAAACAAACAGCGACATAAATTTCTTCCCCTTCGTGACGGTATTTTTACAAAATATACATACACCTATATATATATATATATCCATATATATTATAACATGTATTTATACTTGTAGGGTACAAGTGTTTTTACACTCGTTCGTCTTATTATCGTAGACGAAAAACGCTCGGGGATGTTGAGGCTGTCGCGCAGATAGGAATTTTCCAATTTTCTTACCTTTATTTCTAAAAACGGATGAAATAACACACGTCGTCTAGATCAATGGATTCAACGTGAACCTATTTCTCAGTGCGCATACATGCATGTATGAGTAAAGTGCACCAAGAGACACGAAAAGAGGAAAAAAAAAAAACCCCGAAATGAAATGACATGAAAAAAGAGTTGCCAGGGGCTGGTTGATGATCACGACAGTGCCATCTCTGGTCTCGGTAGCTAATATTTATCATCTTCTCTCTTGTTTCTTAGTCATTGTCCTTTTCCCGAGGAAATTGCAATCGTTCACTCAACCCTCGCAATAACCCCCAACGCGGCTTGTTAACCTCAGTAACATCGCGCCACAGGTGGTAACCCCACATTGTCTCCTCTCTACGCTACCGCGTCACCTCATCAACGTCAGCCCGCCTTTCATAATGCTTGAATACATTATTATTATTATTATTATCATTATTTACAAGTTAATAATAGACACGGGAATTAAAAAATATCTCGTTAAAACCAAAAGTCCGCACATCAAACCCCTCGTGTTATACAACAATATTTATTTTAATTTTCGCGACATTATGACCGAACTTTTTTTTATTTTTTTTTTTCGGCACGTTAAATTTCAGTCAATAAACTGTTTTAAACTTCTGCTTTGTCAGTCCTCAGCTTATACGACTAAAAAATTTTTAATTACTTTAATCTTCTATTATTTTTTTTTAATTGAACAGGAATTAAAATAATTATTTTTTTTAAAGTCCTGTCTTAGGATATTCGAAATTAGGTTTAAAAAAATTACGTTCATTGATTACTTATTTTAATTGCCATCGACC